>NC_062974.1:7001562-7628380 GCF_023078275.1 Leguminivora glycinivorella | reverse complement strand
ACATAAAACGTAGTTTATTATATTGGGTTGGCACAAAAGTAATGACACACTCTACAAAACTCTATACATTTCCTTTCTTAAGTTAATTGTTTTCGATAATATTCTAGTATGTTGTAGAACATTCTAGGTACTTCTAATGTGAGGGTATATAAAGCCGCCTTCGTGATTGGTTTAGTTACATTGAAATAAAATGGACGAGCGACAAGTTCGAACACTTTACTTATACGAGTACTTGTTAGACCACAGTGCGCGGGCTGCGGCTGACAATATCAACACTGCATTAGGCGCTGGAAGTACAAGCCATGCCACGGTGTCCAGATGGTTTGACCGTTTTAAATCAGGAGACAGGAACCTTGAAAGTCAGTCACGCTCAGGACGACCACCTGTATTCAATGATGACGATGCTACTACTCGTGAATTAGCGGAAGCACTTAACTGCAGTCACCACGCTGTGGAATACCATCTGCATGAGCTTGGGTATCGAAAAGTTTTGGCTCGATGGGTACCGCACATCCTTACCGACGCCAGTCGTACATTCCGTGTCGCTATCTGTCAATCATTTTTACTGCGACCCCGACGTAAAGAGTTTTTGACTGATCTGGTTACGGGAGATTAATCATGGATTTATTATGAGAACGATACACGTCGTGCATTTTGGCTGCCTCGAGAAGAAACGCCACCAACTCAACCGAAGCTGAGTCAAGAGAACCGCTTAAAAGTTTTGCTTTATTGTTTCTGGGACTCGCAAGGCATGCTGTTTCATGAACCACAATGAAACTGTAAACGCTAACAAATATTCAACACAGCTCACCAAACTATCTTCAGCTATCAAGTACAAGTATCGTACATTCGGAGAAGGCGAGAGCCAGCTTACTGCGGATTTGAGGAGCTTGGAGGCATACTTTCGGGAGTGGAGGCTTATTCCTAGCGCCAGAAAAACGGAAGTGTACTGCTTCCATTTAAGCAATCACTTAGCTAAGTACGAGCCATCCGTCACTTTGGGTGGTGAAAAGCTGCCATACAATCCTTCCCCAACGTACCTTGGCATTACTTTAGACAGGACCCTAAGTTACAAAGCACACCTTACCAAGCTCGCTCATAAAATATCGACCCGGAACAATATAATTCACAAGCTGTGTGGCACCTCATGGGGGGCATCTGCGGACTGTTTGCGCTCAACGGCCCTAGGACTAGTCTACTCGACGGCGGAGTACTGCGCCCCAGTATGGCAACAAAGTGCACACATACAGCTGGTAGACTCGAAGCTCAATGTCACCATGAGATGCATTACTGGAACAGTGAAATCTACACCGTGTCACTGGCTTCCTGCGCTCAGGCGAATCTTACCTCCACATCTGAGAAGGAAGCAAGCGCTGATAAGGGAAACTGAGAAAATCAAATCAGCTCCTTTCCTCCCAATGCATCAGGAGTTTGTCAACCCGCCTTTAACCAGACTTAAGTCCCGTCGCCCGGCTTACGCAGCTGCTGCAACACTCACACAAAGCTCCTTCGATGCACAGCAGCTTTGGAAACAAGAATGGATGAGGCAGGCTGACGGTACCCCAGCTGTGGTCATCGACCCGACATCCATGAACAAGGGAACCAACCTCTCCAGGAAACTATGGTGTCAATTAAACCGCCTAAGAACCGGGCACGGACGTTGCAACTTTTTTCGGCATAAGTGGGGATGGAGAGACTCCGCGCTATGCGACTGCGGCACCGAGGACCAGACCATGGAGCACATCATACAGCGGTGCCCACTTCGCGCATACTCGGGTAGCCCGCATGATCTGCTGGACTTGACGCCCAACGCTGTGCAGTGGTTGCAAGACTTGGATGTTGCCTTATAATCTTTTATTTTGCCTATTTGTACATATCGCCATACGATTAAATAAAGAAAAAACGACGAAGACGAGCTACTGTAATTTTACTACATGATAACGCTCGACCGCATGTCGCATCTACCGTTCGCCAACAGCTGCAGAACTTGGGCTGGGAGACGATACCCCACCCATCTTATTCTCCAGACCTCGCACCATCAGACTTTCATTTGTTTAGAGTCCTGAAACGATATTTGCGGGGTAAACAATTCAATGATTTCCATGATGTACAGTCAAGTGTTAAAATATGGGTGCGTACAACTTATCAAAAATATGTCCCATAGCACTTTATGTCGGCGGAATAAGGTCTCGGTACATATTTTTGAGCGGATAAAATCGATACGTATTTTTGCACTTGACTGTACAGGTGGAGTTGAACAACTTTTTCGAGGCACAGCCATCAGAGTTCTGGGCGAAAGGCATCCAAACTTTGCCGGATCGTTAGCAAGAAATCATAGATGCTAATGGTGATTACATCATCGACTAAGCTTTTTGTATTGTAATAATAATAAAAAATATAAAACGTAAACCAAGTGTCTCATTACTTTTCTGCCAACCCAATACATATACTATGAATATAGCTTCCATTATGCATGTAGGTAATTATACGCAATATTTTCATAAACGACTGATGATGTTATGCCTTCATCACATTATTGTCATTTGATCAGTCATACAAATATTTGAATGAATTATTTATACTTAATGAAACTACGAGTAAACGTTCAAATAAATAGCTAACTTAAATCTAAAAGAGAGCCTTGAAGAATCGTATCAAGGATGCTGTCGGAATTTCTTCGATGTATCGCAATTATTGCGAGGAAATCACCAGCTCTTTGACCTCCTACGTCATACTTGTATGTTTTTCCAGCTGGTTCCGTCACAGTAACGGCCGTCTTAGCCCCGTATCAAACAGCATCCGAATATCCGTGTCCGACCAAGTACTGATCATCCGTCGGGCGCAGCCGGCGGACGCTGGTGTGTGGACGTGCCGCGCCCACAATCAGTATGGGGAGCAGAAGCACTTTGGGTGGTGAAAAGCTGCCATACAATCCTTCCCCAACGTACCTTGGCATTACTTTAGACAGGACCCTAAGTTACAAAGCACACCTTACCAAGCTCGCTCATAAAATATCGACCCGGAACAATATAATTCACAAGCTGTGTGGCACCTCATGGGGGGCATCTGCGGACTGTTTGCGCTCAACGGCCCTAGGACTAGTCTACTCGACGGCGGAGTACTGCGCCCCAGTATGGCAACAAAGTGCACACATACAGCTGGTAGACTCGAAGCTCAATGTCACCATGAGATGCATTACTGGAACAGTGAAATCTACACCGTGTCACTGGCTTCCTGCGCTCAGGCGAATCTTACCTCCACATCTGAGAAGGAAGCAAGCGCTGATAAGGGAAACTGAGAAAATCAAATCAGCTCCTTTCCTCCCAATGCATCAGGAGTTTGTCAACCCGCCTTTAACCAGACTTAAGTCCCGTCGCCCGGCTTACGCAGCTGCTGCAACACTCACACAAAGCTCCTTCGATGCACAGCAGCTTTGGAAACAAGAATGGATGAGGCAGGCTGACGGTACCCCAGCTGTGGTCATCGACCCGACATCCATGAACAAGGGAACCAACCTCTCCAGGAAACTATGGTGTCAATTAAACCGCCTAAGAACCGGGCACGGACGTTGCAACTTTTTTCGGCATAAGTGGGGATGGAGAGACTCCGCGCTATGCGACTGCGGCACCGAGGACCAGACCATGGAGCACATCATACAGCGGTGCCCACTTCGCGCATACTCGGGTAGCCCGCATGATCTGCTGGACTTGACGCCCAACGCTGTGCAGTGGTTGCAAGACTTGGATGTTGCCTTATAATCTTTTATTTTGCCTATTTGTACATATCGCCATACGATTAAATAAAGAAAAACGACGAAGACGAGCTACTGTAATTTTACTACATGATAACGCTCGACCGCATGTCGCATCTACCGTTCGCCAACAGCTGCAGAACTTGGGCTGGGAGACGATACCCCACCCATCTTATTCTCCAGACCTCGCACCATCAGACTTTCATTTGTTTAGAGTCCTGAAACGATATTTGCGGGGTAAACAATTCAATGATTTCCATGATGTACAGTCAAGTGTTAAAATATGGGTGCGTACAACTTATCAAAAATATGTCCCATAGCACTTTATGTCGGCGGAATAAGGTCTCGGTACATATTTTTGAGCGGATAAAATCGATACGTATTTTTGCACTTGACTGTACAGGTGGAGTTGAACAACTTTTTCGAGGCACAGCCATCAGAGTTCTGGGCGAAAGGCATCCAAACTTTGCCGGATCGTTAGCAAGAAATCATAGATGCTAATGGTGATTACATCATCGACTAAGCTTTTTGTATTGTAATAATAATAAAAAATATAAAACGTAAACCAAGTGTCTCATTACTTTTCTGCCAACCCAATACATATACTATGAATATAGCTTCCATTATGCATGTAGGTAATTATACGCAATATTTTCATAAACGACTGATGATGTTATGCCTTCATCACATTATTGTCATTTGATCAGTCATACAAATATTTGAATGAATTATTTATACTTAATGAAACTACGAGTAAACGTTCAAATAAATAGCTAGCTTAAATCTAAAAGAGAGCCTTGAAGAATCGTATCAAGGATGCTGTCGGAATTTCTTCGATGTATCGCAATTATTGCGAGGAAATCACCAGCTCTTTGACCTCCTACGTCATACTTGTATGTTTTTCCAGCTGGTTCCGTCACAGTAACGGCCGTCTTAGCCCCGTATCAAACAGCATCCGAATATCCGTGTCCGACCAAGTACTGATCATCCGTCGGGCGCAGCCGGCGGACGCTGGTGTGTGGACGTGCCGCGCCCACAATCAGTATGGGGAGCAGAGACGTGATGCTCGGTTGACGGTCCGAGCGAGACTGGTGGCTTCTGTGCATCCTCAGCTTCAGGTGATGATTCTATATTCATGATTTTATTTTACAGTTACTTCTGTGTGTGTGTCTGACATAAGTATCTGACAACCTGAATAACTTACTTAAATATAGATACATTTTGTACAGTAAAGTTCTCGGTCAGAAATTTCTAAATTAAATGATTTATTCTATGTGTAGACACATCTCTTTTTATTTAGCGGTTACATAATGGGGTCTATAATCGTAGCTCACAGAACCAAGTAGTAAATAGTGTTTGTGGAAGGCTGAGCAGAGCATTTGGATTAGAACACAATTAATACAACATTAAATAAATTGGGGACACCTTACACAGATCAACTAACTAAGCAAAGCTTGTACTATGGGTGCTGGGCGACGATATACTTACTTATACAGATAAAACATACTTATATACATAGAAAACATCCATGACTCAGGAACAAATATCACACAAATAAATGCCCTTAGCGGGATTCGAACCCAGGACCGCGGCTTAACAGGCAAGGTCACTACCGACTGAGCCAGACCGGTCGTAACATTAGAATTAGTCCATCGAACCCATAAATGTATTGCAAGAAGTTAACGACGAGAAAATAACCAAGTACGTAATTTATATTTGCCATTCTTTACTATTTATTTATCATTAATAATTATGATCTATGATCCCACGCAGAAGCCTGTTGGGTTCTCGGCCCCCAGACGGGAATGGTCCCAGTTGAACAGGCTTAGAACGGAACATGGGCTCTGCGGAAACTACATGTTTAAGTGTGGCTGGAGAAACTCTCCGGCACTACGGAGCCTCTGTCCAGACAATGCAACACATAATTCATGACTGCCAAAAGAGGAAATACACAAGCCATTCCCTGGATTTGCTCAGCCCTGATGTGAACGCAGCCCGTTAGCTAGTTAGAAGCTAGATATAAAATTATAGTCCTGAAGTTGATAATATTTTGTTAGTAAGCGACCAGTTTATAGCCATACGATTAAATAAATAAGTTAAGAATTGGACATACCTTCATTAATATTCCAAGTCAGGTATCTAGTCAGTACCTTCCAAACAAATTAATCTCCGTAAGTAAAGTTAGACTCGAATTTTGAACATTCTAGACGTACCTATTCAAATTTAGTAAAGGACGAATAAATATCCTCGCAAACTTGGCTATTTAGTTAACCTTTCGCGAGGTGAAAGTTTAGACGTTTTGAGTTACTGAAAGTTGTTAAAAAATCTGTTCAAAATACCTAAAGACTTTTTAGAAAAGATAAGATTTAAGCGAACAAATGTGAGGTAAAAGTTTTAGATAACATATTTAGCATTCATTTTTCACTTGTAGTGTTATAAGTATTATGCCTAACTAGCCGTTTCAATTACTTCCCACATCGCACACTTTTTAAAACTGGTTGCA
This sequence comes from Leguminivora glycinivorella, assembly GCF_023078275.1. Lineage (NCBI taxonomy): Eukaryota > Metazoa > Arthropoda > Insecta > Lepidoptera > Tortricidae > Leguminivora > Leguminivora glycinivorella. The sequence continues at coordinate 7,622,126 of NC_062974.1, read as the reverse complement.
TTTATTTTTAAAACAGCAGCCTTATCTTATCACAAGTCCCTGTCAGTGTCAATACTGTCAAATTGGCCAATATCTGCAATTGGCTACGTGCACGATAATTACGCCCTCTACCATGTGAACTTGAAGTGGAAAATGTCAAAAAATGACATGTAAACAAACATATATTTTAACGATTTTTAGTTAATTTTAAATAAATCGAATAACAAGAGCTACTATTTCAAGTGAAATTTAGGTAGATAGATTATAAAGACATGGATATAATAATAAAAATCAGTTTCCAAAGCATTACTCACGGTATAAACTTCCAACCCCAGACCACAGAAAGAGGCAATAAATTGGTGCTGGCAGGGTATATAAGGAATCTTGAAGAACATAGGAGTAATGGTAGAAGTTCTACGAGCGAGTGATATGGTATTCGCTAAACCTCCGTCCCGTTAATGCCATATCGCCGTGTGCCTGCTATACGGCCACAACTCAAAATTTTTAATTTTCTGGATTATTGCAGATTCGTATTCAAAATCGTTCAATTTACGACCTTACTTCGAGAGCCATAGCAAAATAGGTCCTTAAGAGCCTTTTTCTCACAAGTGGCTGTATGGAATTGACCATAAATTGTCAGAAGATTCCCTGCAATACGGCCACTTGCCAGTTTGTTCGCATGTAAACCGACGGCCGTTTTGAGTTGTGGCTGTATAGCACACATTTTAAATGTAAGTTTTGAGTTGCGTCCTAAAAACTTGAGTGATAATTGCAATAAATCCCTTTAAATATTGTGTCAAACAGTCAGTATCAAACATATTATTACAAAATTACCAGCCCGACGCCGAATCTACTACACAAAATGATTAAACAAATCTCAACTTTGTTTTCTTACAAGTGCAGTTCAATATGTCTCATTACTAAAGTCATAATTATTTTTACCAGTCAGTACACGTTGTTCTCTACTTAAATTATTAAAAAACTAGACTTAAGATATTCAACGGCATTTGTCGAAAGTGTCTTAGCTGTCACAGCGGACCCCAGGCTCCCATAAGCCATGGCAAATGCCGGGATAGCGCAAGGAGGATGATGATTTGTCGAAAGTGTCTTAAAATCTGCCCTTTTTCCGCTAAACATGGTTATGGGGCACTCGAAGGCTATATGGTGCACCGTCGGATCTGGGTGGCCACACTGTCACTCACAGACTCGCACCATCTCCATCTGCACCACAAAGATGAGCAGTTTCCGATGCCTGTCCTGATACGGTTCAGCCGACACCAAACCTGTCGAGGCTCCTTAAATCACACCGGTCGGGCCCCAGTATCGAACTCGTACAGCTCTGTAGGAAGAGCTCTGGCTATCCAGTCCATTATCCATGCCTCTAAGGGGCTTACTTGTAACCCACTTTAGTGGAATTCAATTTGGGGGGTAGTCGAGACCTCAGTCTGAGAGAATTTAGCGCGTCGAGGTCTCGATGGATGGGTAAACTTGTGTCTGCTCGAATCTTGGCGATTTCACGAAATAGGCACTTTTCTCGGCGGAAGTTTAGAGGTAAAATATGAGTCAGCACCGGCAACCAGTGTGTGGGAGTTGGTTTTAGGCAGCCTCTGATGAGTCGCATAGTGTGGTTCAGCTGGGCGTTACCGCGGTAGTATGGGTGCTGTTTAGCCACACCGCTGAGCAGTACTCGGCAGAGGAGTAGACTAGGGATAGTACGGTTGTCCGAACTGTTGCTGCGCTGGCACTCCAGGAAGTTCCAGTAAGCTTGTGAATGATGCTGTTCCGGGTCTTGAGCTTCGCAGAGAGGCTGGTCAGATGTTCCTTGAAATTCAGGCTTCTATCCAGGGTGACACCAAGATACGTAAGCTACAAAGTTTTATTTGTTTCAATTTTAAATAATTAATATTATTTGGTAATGACGTAATATAATGTTGATGATTATAAGCTACACATAATTATTGTTATCGTTACTGTCAAAGTTCGTAAATAAAATTGTTTTAACTATTTGATGTTTTTTCATATATATTTGCATGATACCTTTATCAAATAATATCGTTTAATTTTGGACGCATCTCAAAATCATAAAAAAATGTTTCTGCAATACAGCCATAACTCTAAATACCTGTCTTTCAGGCATTGTATCTTAAAAAAAAGATTTTTTTTGCGAAAAGTGTCGTGATCTTATGGAGGGTTATATCATTCCGAGTAAAAATAGCTAAATTTCAAATTCATAGACCTAAAACTCAAGAAGTAAGATCCTATTTAACAGCCTCAACTATACTCTCAAAACTTTGAGACGCGATTTCTCGAAAAAATGGTTTTTTGAATTGTGGCCGTATAGCAGGCACACGGCGATATAAAACAAATCTAAACGTAAGTACCTAGTCATGTCCGCGGCCGCAGAAATATCCGACACGGGCCTATTCCCAGGCTAGGCCTGAATCTTTAAGCATAATCTTTTATGGTAGGAAAAATACTAACAGCGTATTGAATAATATTAGGTAAACAAAGCTTAAATATAATTTATTATAATGTTTTGTTTTGGCATGTGTAGACAACCCTAGGGTTGCAAAAAAACGGTCTTTTTTCTGGCTTGAAAAAAACACATGAAAAAAAACCGTGAAAAAAAAACAGTTTTTTTTCTGGAGTATGTTTTTTTTCTAAAGTACGAAATCTCAAAATTTGAAAGTAGTTAATACTTTTATACGGTTTTTTAGACTTAATGTTAACTATTAAACGAATTTAATCGAATAACTTTAATTTCTGGTCTTATAAAAGTAACATTTACGAAATCTGTAGTTGGTAGTTATCACTTTTTACTGTTGGCAACACCACCGCCTCCCCACGCTACACGCAGCATCGGGGATTCCCCAACAAACGTTTGTATACTGAATGTTAATTGAATTAAAATTTACGTTATTGTTATTGAAACACGTTACAACTCACGAAAAACCGTTATTGTCGTACTATTTGTTCATCTGAAAAAAAACCATTTTTAGAAAAAAAACCAAGGTGCTCGGTTTTTTTTTCATGTTTTTTTTCACAATTCTGAAAAAAAAGCATTTGGTTTTTTTTCTATTTACAACCCTAGGCATGTCACTTACGTTTTCTTTTCACGGTAGCTATCCATTTAGTTCTTTGATCCAATTTCCAGTGTGCTTTAAGAAACGCATAGAACGTGCAATGATTATTTATGCCATTATTTTTACAATTAACAATGAAACAACATTGGTGCCCCATATCAAACATTACACATTGTATTGTATTTTATGAGTTTTGATAGATGACAAACCACAATCAGTGTCGATTTTGACCACCGCAAGCACTGCGATCGCTTTGCTTACCCCCTCCATGCACTTCGCAAGAAGCCAATACGTTTCGCTTGCACTACTGCTGGTATATCTCACTAAGAGTGAGACACTTACATAGTAAGTTGAGGACAGGTTTGCAAACATAATATATTAGTGTTTACAATGACGATTACTTTTGAACTTAAGGCTACAACGCTGTCTTTATTAACTGACATTTAAATGAACCGACGCCAAAAAAGAAGAAAATTAATAATCGGTTGAATTATAGTTTTCATGAGACATTAATATATACGAATAGACGCCAAGATTACCGTTTTATTTTTGTCGAGCTCCCGATATTTCTAAGCAGTTACACTTACATGCATCATGCATCGTGATCATAACGATGAGAACCATTCAAAACTCTTAAAGTTTTAATATTTTCAGAAGTTCATTTATTCGCAAATGCACACTTAATAATATAAGTGTGCGTTTGCGAATAAATGAACTTCTGAAAATATTAAAATTTTAAGAGTTTTGAATGGTCTATTTTATTCTATTCTATAAGGCTGTACCTAATAGATGACATTATTCTCCAGTATTTGAAAGCCGTACATAATACCAGTTAACAAGGCAGCAAGGCACAGGGCTCAGCCAGTCGGCAAAATGCGAGTTACTGTGGTTCAGTTAGCCTCAAAGGTTCGGTCTTTGAACCGTTTTGGCCACAGAGAGTCAAATAGGAGCTGGAATAATTAGGTAACTGCGTTTTATCTTCATTATCCCATAGGATATTTCACTGTTAGATCGCAGCAAAATGTGTCAAGAGTCAAAGTTTTACTGTGATGGTCCCATAGTAAACGTTGCAAACGTTGCTGAGTATAACCAAAACAGATTTGAAAAACAGTTTTACGTCAATTAAAATACTATAAACTTAAACTAATGAAGCGAAAAGCGACCAAATCTACTGATGTGGGAACCGACAATCGAACTGCTGGGAGTTCTGGGGTCGAAAAATGATAAAAATTTACTTGTTTCCTTAGTTTTACCAAAGACATAATGTAACTCCTCTTTGGTTTTACATGCTTACTATAGACAGAAACTGACAGTAAATCGACTTGATTATAATAAAATAAGTAATGAATATAAATAGTATTCAAAACCAGGATGAACTGTTTTTTTTCCATAATTTATTTAGAATATATTACATGAACGTCACGTTCTTATCACAATACATACACCTACACCGTACACTTTTCCGAAACTCGTGATAAAAATATAAAGCGTTCGAACACACTAAATTCAGATCACAACCCCCATCGTCTCGAGAAAATTGAAAAATAAATATTCAGAACGCATTCTTAGACGAAAGACACATCCGACCGATGTCATATGCTCGTCGGCGGAATATCTAGCAATTCGTCGGTGAAATGACGGAGTTTTTACTACATCTTCATAGGGCATATTTTCACATGGCTCAAAGATGCTCTGTGTACCAAGACAACGTCACAATTCGTAACGGTTTCGTAGCTAGCTTTCCTTATCGCTCTTCTGTAGTGGCGCGACAGAGCCAGACTGCGTTTCCATCGCACGTAACGTCATCGACTGTCACTTTGGCTAGACCCACTGGAGTGTGTAATGTGGACTGACACCTGACGAGTACGAATGGAATGCGAGATGAGAAGTGAACTGTAACACTGCGAAGTAAGGCTGCGAATAATAGATATACTATATATAGTGACTTGTGAAGCGGCACAAGCCACGAAAGATTGGAAGGACACCTTTTGTGGGACTTTAATAGAGATATATCGTAAATAAATGTTTGACACACCATATTTATCAATAATTATTGTTTGTAATGATGAGAAAAGCATTAAAGTTTATAAGTTCGTACTAATCAATATAAATAAAGTCGTAGTCGATGCTGCCTTTGACTGCGTCCCAGATCCATGAGGGAAGGCAAGCGGGAAGCATCCGCTCGCTCTACCCTTTTAGTTGCATTTAAAAAGTATCAAAATGGCATCTACGTTGGCTTCTTCTCAACATACGAATCCCAAAGGTCCAGATTACTATTGTTCCATGGTAGGAAAGACTTAGTTCCAGTTGCATCAACCACATTTGACAGACACATCATCGTCACGCAGCAGACGTCTATGGAACTTCCCATACAATAAAATTTAACGAACGCTTTAACAGTGACAGAAGGTTTGATGCAACCGGCCCTTACACTGACCATGGCTACAAATCTAAAACCGCAATACGGAGTTTAACTTAATGTCTAACCCCCTTATACATAAACGTATACTAAAGTTATCTAGCCGATAATGTTCGTTTGTCCCTTTCTATCACAGCAATACTTTTAAAGTAACGCTTCTGTTCATAGGGGTGTTATAGTATTATTTATCGTTACAAATTTACCTAAGCCTAGGCAGGTACGTACCTCAAATAAAATAGCTTGCATATTAAGGTAATACCTGTTCGGAATAACTTTCTTATAAAAAGGACTACGAAACTTGGAATTTCTTCATTTTGTCGAATTTGGTCTAAGGTTGTAAGTTCGTTAAAGTTCTCGGCGAGATTCAACAAACTTCTAATTAATTAGAAATAAATAATTAAGTATATGTGAGCTCATTCATTAGTATCTACTTTCCTTTAATTTGTAAATGTATCTATATTATTTATGATTCTCTTATTTATTTTATCTCTTAGGCTAGGCTATTTTATAATATGATTATAAAAGTAAAATACAAAACCACTTACAAAACAATACAAAATATATAAACACATAATAAAAAACATTTATAATTATTGTTATAAAACGACACATATATTGTTGAAATAAATATACTCTCCGTCAACTTTTACTTAATTTTGTGCCTGTTCTTATTGTATCTGGGACATTTGTTCATATTACAAAGAAAAGTGTAAGTTCAAACACTTTAGCCGATTTTTCAGACCTACGACATAAGTCGTAACCTTGAAATAAACATCGGAATATTGATAAAACTATGTAGAGTTACTGAATAGACATACTTACGTAATTAATCGTAAACAAAGATGGAAAACAATCTTGGGTAAAAGTTTAAGAACACCTCTGGTTCCGTAGCCGAATGGCATTTCTACGACGCGATACGAAAACGAAACGCCGCGAAAGGTAGTCTGGCTGTGTCGCGCCAATATGCAGGAGCGATAAAGATATCTACGAGCGTTTCGTTTCGTGAGCGTTTCGTGAGCGTTTGTGCCATTCGGCTTCGTACCCTTTGCGCAATGGCTACTTTAAAGGTTGAATTTATTCGTATCATATTCCATGCAATATTGGAGGTCGCTTGCCAGTAAGTATGGCTACCATAAGATTTTAATATTTTTGTTACTCGATAGAGTAAGCGCATGAACTGGCTCTGGTAGCAATGGCTACTTATATGATTTTATATCAATTATAATTCTATGCAATATTGGACTTTGTTGGCCAATAAGTAGTCCAAATGTTGATATATTGGGCCAACCCAGTAGTTACGTCACGTGCTGGCAGCTGAATAATGCATGGTGCGCGCCGATCGCCTGTCAAACCCGCGCGCCTTTGTTTGTGCCTGAGATGGCCCAGTGATTGGCTCCGGTTGGGCCAGTCGTTGTAATGAAATTTTTTTTCCGACTGATTGGTTGTGTCTCTGTCATACTGTCTGTATTATATTGTAATTTTATTAGACGACCGGTCTGAGCTACACCGGCAGTGAACCTGCCTGCTACGCCGCGGTCCCGGATTCGAATCCCGGCAAGGTCATTTATTTGTGCTATGAGCACAGATAATGTTCCTGAGTCATGGATATTTTCTATGTATTTGTATTGTATTACAATTTCTTGAGCTTACCGTGGGAGTCATGGGACTCAGTCAATCTGTGTAAAAAATGTACTAGGTATAATATTTAAAAAAAATTGGGTACTAGAACAAAGTGACACTGGTAAAATACCTACGCTACAGTTGCGTGTCTGATTTATGTTTCTGTGCCAACAGTGTGTGTCGTTATAGGTTGTTGACAAATTGTTATACATAAATAATATATTATATGAATTAGGTAATGTAATATATTTATAACAGAACCATTCCCAGCCGTGGTACGATTTATTGACCATGTCCGCCTATAGAGGTACTCGACTTTTTCGACTTTGGTATTCAGATTTAAGGTTAAAAATTAGATTGCAGTTTCGGAAAATTAATATGACTTGTCTCCAAATAAATCGTCAAAGCTGGCTTAATTGGAATATATTTTGATTTTTAGCAAAACCACAAGGTTTGGTGGTGGTAAGCAGAAAATATTAGACCACAAAATATATTATGTAATAAGTATTTGTCGTGAGTTTTGACACATTTTTATTCATAATATTAGGATTAATATTTGTCTTAACATGTTTACTTTTTAATTTTTCTTTTCATAAGTATGAAGATCATAATGTCCACCTCCCTCCTCCTCCTCCCTCCTCCTGCTTCCTCTGTTAAAAACGATAAACAATCGAAGCAAAAACATCGAAGCTCACAAAATAAAACGAGTATGAAAATGTTTTTATTCAGTTTAAAACGCCAGAGTTTATCTCATATCCGAGGATATTAGATAAACAACTAATAGACGATATGATCAAACAAACTTTAGCATCTTAAAAACTTAAGCATAATATCAAAGTTTCCCTGCACAAAGTTTTGTTTCCTCGGCAAACGAACCGTATCGCCTAAGTTATGATATGAGAGTTGATAAAAATGAAGATGAGAACAATTTGTCATATTTAAATTACTAATAATATTATTTCACAACAGAGACAACAATGTTAAACTATATAATTATCTTCCCCTACCCCTACCCCTTTATGGGATACAGGCGTGATTGTAGGTATGTATGTATAATTATCTTCATAAAATGTTTCAGAGTCGTCGAATATACATTTATCAGTACCTATATAGGTACTCGTATATTTCTCATATACTCGTATCTTAAAACTGATTGAAAATGAGATTCAATTAAACTGGTAGATTTGCTGTATACGTAGGTATACCTTTATTATTCAGTTTCGTAAAAGTATTCTTAAAATCTCGTTTCGTAAAATTTTCTGTTAAATGATTAAGAGGGGGTCGTACGAAATCCTCGAAAAGTGCATTCGGCGTTTAACAAATGCTGCTCACATTTCTAAATTAAATGAAATAAAATAAATGGAGTTATTATCTTAAAGAGTGTGTCTACAACTTTTGACTATTCAGAATCTCTAATTATTAAAGGTATAATAAATAAACCCACGCAAAGTTGACCTAAAATGAGAAAAACGTATGTCGCCGTTTAGTAAACTTTGTTAAAAAAATTCAATACTTTAGTTATAACATTAAGTGATTCTAAAAGCCAGATAAAAATGGACTAGAAGTTTTGAGGTTTTTTATATTTTTCCTCTCAAAGGCAACAAAGAAATTTTACCTTAAATTTAAACTATCGTAAAATTTCCATACATTCGCCATTGCTGTCAGAATTCTCCTTTCGATTAGATGCCGTGAGCGGCTCATCGGAGGCAGACGTGTCGCCGGTCGCTCCGCGTTGACAATTAAATTTGACAAATATTTTGACAGAAAATAGTGTACGTACACGAAAAACCATACCAGTGTAAAACTGTGCTCAAAATAAATAGGGTAAATCAAATATGTCAGGTGGAGATCCAATCTCATTTAAAATTTAAAGGTGCATGGCTTGTGCATAAAAAATAAATAAAAATATATCACATTATTAAAGAAAATAACGAACACAACCGAATGAGTATAAATGATTTCATTCTAGTTCGGTTAAATTTAAAAAAGTTTCATGTTTTGTTTTACTCATTGGAATACATTTTCATTACGCTGGTATTAACAGTACGTCATTTTAAAAATATATATGACAGTACCTACGTCAAATTTTGTCAACCAAACTTCACAGGTTGTATGTAAACAATTACAATTTAATTTATTCATACATATTCAGATACGTATTAATCGATTATTACTTAGAATAGAAAAAAGGGGAATGCGAGCGGGTATAGGTATAGTGCTTCTGGTTCAAATTTAATTGTGTATATAAAAAAAATGACTCAATTTCATTAAAGATTTACTCTGTGCATACCGCGAACACGTAACCGTAAGTTGAAAACAATAATAATTATAAATCACCTAAATACATCGTTGTTTACAAAGCGCTTGTTTTGAATGGCACTTCTCCACTCAACTCAACTAGACCAAATATTCATGGAACACCAGCTGGTGACCAGCATAAATGACTATGAACAGCCGTGCAAAAATATCTGATTTTCTATAGTGGGCCATAAGTATATGACGACATGATCCCGGCAAAAATTTGTGATGCTCCGTGACCGGCAAAAACATCGTCTCTCTTTCTAGCGTCTCGCGAGCGTATAGCGTCGGGCCAACTGTATGGAAAAAGACGCCGCGTCAGCGCGGCTTAGCCATACAGTTGGCCCGACGCTACGATCGCAAGACGGTAGATGTGGGAGGGATCCGCATACATATCTGATCGGGTCGCTTAAAAATATTTGATTCTTTATAAAAACCTAAATTACACTTTCACCTGCATAAATATCTATCCATTGTTAAAGCAAATATATATCTTACGGGCTAGAAATCATTAATATGTAATTAAAGTGCAATAATAAACCCTACCTGGTTGCCTTACAGCCGTAAATTGTATGAGGTGATTTGACAGTTCACGAAAACGGTATAGACTTGTGTCATTGGATATGTCTGTCTCATCTGTTCTTAAATTATGACAAGTAAACTTATTGCAAATCTAGTATCAGAAGCCTTTATAGGTACAAGCTTTTATTCAACTTGCCTTGTTAGTAGGTATGTTAGTTTGAGTCAAAACGTAGAAGCTAAATTTGACCCACTTTCCGGTTTCCAATTGAGCTGAAATTTTGCACACATATGTAAATCAAGTGACAATGCAATATTATGGTATCATGGATCTAATCTGATGATGGAGCAGAAAGGTGATCATAGGAACTCTGTTATGAAACGTCGTATACCCATTGAGTCACGAGTTTTTAAAAATGTCTCGGAGAGCAATAAATATTTTTTCTCAAACATGGTATGAAATATTGATGTTATGTGCCTTCTAATTGGCAGCGAAGTATGACGTTGCAGGTGCGGCTAGGACGATTGATAGATAATGGAATTTCATACAAACCTTGCAGGCCAAGGCGGGCAAAGTCTTCTTTTTTAATTTCCAAACACAAATAATTGTGACATAACATCCAGGTATTTAGCCAATTAAAAAAAAACTATAAGGGGCTTTATAGACGTGCCGACTGCAACTGGTACGGGCCCTAGACAATATTTGATTTTGGGTGCGTTTTCATACAAAAAAAATTTTTTTCGTTTTTTTTTTAAATTTTTTTTGAATTTTTTGTTTTTTTATATGCGTATACGTGGTGTTAAAGGGGAACGAAAATTCGATTATTTTTGCGCTACGACGCACCGTTTAGGAGATACAGCCATCCAAAGTTACTATTTTCAGTAGACTTTATTTATTTCATACCATGTTTGAGAAAAGCACTATACATACCTCGGCGGGAAATGGGTTAAACCCCATTTGTCCCGGCCTCTGTAGTAATGTACTATTTTTGCAAAAAAAACTTATTATAAATTGGGAGGTGTAATTTTTTATTATCTCTTACATAGCAATAAGAAGAAAAATCGACCAAGAGCGCGTCAGTGTAGGGTTCCGTAGTTTAATAAATACCGTACCGTTCCGTAGTTTAATAATGACAATTTAATAAATACCGTAATTTGGGGTGAAAAGGGTTCCGGGGGTATATAATGTTATTATAATAATAATTCTTGACATATTCCTTTTCCATTTCCGCAATCAAAGTAGGAAAATAATATATTATGTTTTTTTTATTATTATTATTATTGGTATTTAGGACAACAGCCGTAAATATTCAACTTACATAGGTATTTTTACATAGTCTTAGGCCAATAACAGTTATCTGTTGAGTGAAAAGTATTATACACAATATGTTACTAAAAAAAATGTGTTACATATTTAAAATTACAGTGAAAATGTGCAAGCCACACATTTTTATTTACAGTTTCATGTCTGTCAAAGTTGACGTTCAAATTTATTGGATTTTTACTCATTTTAATCGTTCATTATCCTTTTGAATGTGTATACACTTCTAAAGTTTATGTATGACAGAAAATCATAAGATATATTTTCATTTTTATAATGGTTTTCATGAAGAAAGCGATGCAACTGTGTTGGGGAATTTTTACGGGATGAATAAATATCCGCGGCCTGAGGGGTGACTGGGATCAGGAATGGGGGAATCGGGTCGCAAAGGGGGTGAATAGGTTTACGAAGGGGCTGATTAGGGTCGGAAGAGGGGTGAATTGGGATGTGTGGTCAATGCTTGTCACATTGTATAAAATATATATTATATAACTTACCTAAAGTGGTATTTTTATGAATGACCTCTCTGTATATGGACGCAATTTATACGTCAATGTATTGCTTCGTAGTTAGACTAGATACAAGAAATTAACACTTAGAAATGTTAATCACACTTCTGTCTACCTCCACGTTTCTACTTAAGTCCGCAAAAATCACCCATGGTTGCTATAATATAGACGGATTACTTTAAAATAAAAATCATAAGTATGAAAGTATACAACTAAGGAAGAAATAAAATTATTTTATTGAATCATTTTTGATTTGTTCTTTTTCAAGTTTATATAAATAATAAATTTTCAATTCGCTCAAAGGTTGGAAGAGATCCCTTATTGGGATAAGTTCGCCTTTGTACATCATAACTATACTGTATTTTTATGTCCTAACTTGTCTTATGTACAATAAAGTGTTCACATACATACATACATATTATTGAAATAGATATCATACACGAAAGAAAAAACGACAAGGCCCACGGTGGCTGAGCCGGGAATCGAACCCGGGTCTTCAGCTTACGCAGCTAACGTTATTACCAGTGGCCACCAGGCCAGGTTAAAAAAACCGGCCAAATGAGAATCTATTTTCGCACAATTGTAAAACTAAATTATTTTTACTAGTTACCTCCAAAATACCAAATAAAATTGGGCTACATAGTACATCGTTTTCTGAAGATTTTGGGTTCATGGGGTCGGAACGGGTATAAACTAACGTAATTTATGGTGAATAGGGCCAAAACCGACTTTTAAACGTCAATAGCAGTTTTTTTATATGTGCCATGCTAATTTTTTACACAAAAAATCTTCCGGCAGTGTGAACTTCGGTTTGTCTTTGAAAATATGTCGTTTTATTTAGTAATTTTCGCTCACCCTAACGTTGGAGTGAATAGGGTCGGGAAGGGGGTGAATAGGGAAAAGGGTTGACTCTTTCGGATTGCGAACAAAATATGACCTGTCACGAGCGTATTATATTTATTTTACCAAAAAATAAGGATTTAATATGTTATGAGTGGTCGGTAATGAAATCTACACATATTATGATAACCCTTAACCAACCTTTATAGTTAGATGGTGCTCTGACGCGGTGAATAAGTAAGTATGGTCGTGGGCAGTGCGGATAACGTGTCAAAATATAAGCATAGTTTGTTGCTATTTTTCATGTTTAAATAAACTTCTAAACTAACGTAGTGGGTATTAAAGTAAAAGGTTCACAGTGAATATTAGGTTGCCAGAAATGTGTTTAGCTATACCATTGTATTGAATTTTGTATCATAAAGTCAAACTAGGTATTTACTACTAATGATTTACTCTGTGGGGTGTCTTTGATCACTTGCATGGGGTAACATTGACCATAATGACACAGTTAATTATTGTCTGATTTTGTCACGGTACTTGTTGAGGCTGATAATTTGATCGCTTCTTGTGATAAATATTGAAATAATTGCAAATAAAGTTTTTCGAAGATGTTAATTTTTATTCTTGATCAAAGTAACCCCAAAATAGCGTTAAAGAGTTGTAATATTTGACTGCGAACCATTTTTTTTATCTTTTCTTGACATAAAATACTTTTGTAAGGGATTACATTCGATTATCATTAAAAAAAATATATAGTGTATCAAAGTAACCCCAATGTCAGTTTATGTTTGATCACATCGTTTTTTTTCTGCGTACATTATTTTATTTATTTATTTATTCCTTATTGCACATAAAAAAATAAGTACAAATGGTGGACATAATGCCTTAAGGCATTCTCTACCAGTCAACCACTGGGTTAAAAAGAAACATTTCATACGTGCAGGCAGCGTGACAGAAAACAATAATCCTGATATCACTTATTTTGTTACCTTTTTAGATTTTTAGCAGGAAAAGACTGAAAAAGTTGATGGTCCCATTTTTTTTCTTCCTTAGTTAAAATACCCATTAAATGTAGAAGCTAGAGAAGTTTAAATTCCCAAATTGGTCAATGTAACCCCAGTTTACGGAGACACCGTCAACCTATTCTAATAATTCTCTTTTTATTTGAAAGAAAATTCGTTACGATAATATGCATATAAAATATGCAATCTAAGATAAAAAATGCTTTTCATATAGTTACAAACTTAGTTCAGATTTTTTTTGTACAACTTTTAAAAATTGTTCTACCTATCAAGTTCAAAATAATTTTCCTAGAAAGTCTTTTTTCTACTCCCGAACTATTATTCGTCATTTACAGGGTCGTGCATAGATCTTTAAAACCCTACATAAAAGTCTATTCCCCAAAGCCAGTGTCCGCCGGCTTTCCGCGCATGCGCGCAGTATCGAAAAAACTGAAAACGCATTGTTTGGCTCTGTAACCATGGCATCGCCTTATAACGATACGGCGCGCGTGCGCGGGAAGGCTTTGGGCAGCTGAGCTGACAGTGCAAACCTTTGCGTCAAAATACAGGAAACAGTGTGAATTTCACGAAAGTTATTCAAGAAACTATTAAAAACTAAGTGCATGGTCGTAGAAAAAGTATTGTATGCAACGGTGTTTAACTGAGTCAAAAAATACTCGTGGCGTCTTAATAACAATTTTCGGCTTCGTCTCAAATTGTTACCCACGCCACTCGTCTTTTTTGATCTCCTTTAAACGCCTGTTGCATAAAATACTATTTAAAGTTCTGCTTTTGAGATTTTTTCATATTTGAGAAAACAGCCCTTATGGCCTGAAATACGGCATACGGCGGTGATATTGACATTGACATATGCTTTTTCGTATTTTGATGGTATTTTGACTGCACTAAATTTTTTGCCATGCTAATTTGAACCTTATCTCTGAGCGATGTTTTTTAATTTTCAGTTACATCACAGATGTGTATGACATGACATCTAGGTATTTAGCCATTTAAAAGAAACTACAAGGGGCTTTACAGACGTGGCGACTGCAACTGGTACAGGGCCTAAGCCATAATTTAAAATTATATTGTGATTTTTATATGTATTTGTGGTTTATTTAATACTAAGTATGAGTTTCAACATTTTCAACTCAAGGAACTGAAATTAAGAGAAGGGACTCGGAAATTGGGTAAGATCAAGAGTCTGATGCCGATGCCGATGGCAGTATTGGATAAGATAAGATATGCGTCGATATTCCCTGTCTTTCTTTGTGTCTCTGACATGACTGCTGCTAAATAGCTGTACTCTATTCATTAGGTTTTTATTTTATACACATACTTTATTTTTGTATCAAATTTAATACACCCCGCATATACGTAATGCACAGCACAGGCCTCCGAAGACCGGCAGGGCAATCATGGTCGCGCGATAAATGGTATAACATCGGGCCGTCCCTATCGCACTTACAAATAGTGTGATAGGGCTGATGTTTTATCATTTATCACGCGACCATAATTGTCTGCCTGGAGGTATCGGCCTTTAGCCCTTCACACACGTCTTTGAATAATGTTTGCGGGGATAGGCAGGCTGACGATTTTTAATCTAAGTATAGAAAAGTAACGCAAAATGAAGTGCAAAGTAATTTGAAATACACCTAGATAAACAATCAATTGAATAAGGAACGTTATCTACATATTTAGGTAAATTTAAAGGTGGAAACCCATTACACCATATCATGCTATGACCGTGCTATGAACGTGTCAGGCACGGAATGTAACGCGACACGGATGGCTATGCCCACTACAACGTGTGCACATCATTTCATATCCGGGCATAACGAGTTAAGTGACCGTAGTGTCCGCGTATCATCCCCGTAGCATAGACGAGTATAGTGACCGTAGTGTCCGCGTATCATCCCCGTAGCATAGGCGAGTATAGTGACTGAAAGAAGTATGACAACGCGTGTATAACGTGCTTCAAACGGTCACCATACGCGGTTATACCCCGTTTGACCGCCTGCACGCACCGTTCTATCGCCGTTGCGTGCCATTCACGGAGCGTTTCGACACCGGCAAAATATCCTCGCCGACAATATTTGACGGTCCGTGCATGGCACGCTACGGGTATGATCGGTGATGGAACGGGCTAGTATGCATAGCCTCATACTTTGTAATACAAAGAATATTTTTTTGTCTGACACGTTCATAGCACGGTCATAGCATGATATGGTGTAATGGGTTTCCACCTTAAGTCACATGAGACATGAACAGAGAAGGAAAGCTAGATGATGCGTATTTTTTCTCTGTCTTCTTGTATGCTACCTTTTTTACAGTTTTAATTTCTCAAAGGAGGTCAGTAGTTGACTACAAACTCAAAATAACACTCTTGAAAAAAATTTAGGGTCACTGACCTTTCACAGTAAATTGAGGTAGTGTGAGTGAAGGGTGTTTGTGTGTGTAATGGGGTAATTTGACAGATTCTGAAAATTCTCCCTGCTCTACCCCCTCTTAAGCCTGCTGTCTGCGTCGCATCACATACGACGCTCGCTTTCCTCATTTTACGCTAGCTTGCGGATTGCATGCATCCTGCGTAAAAAGAACAAAACTTTTCGACGAAGCGGCCCTGTCGCATTTGAGTATCGTCAATCTTACATTATAATCCACCTGCCATCACTCTGCCTAGCAACGTGTCCCACCCAACTCCACTTTAGTTATCTATTAAAAACATTGCTCAAATATAAATGCAAGCGTAATTTGTAGTTTCACGACGATAGGATGTTTCATGAAATAATATAATTTAAAATATTCCAAATATCCCTGTAAGTTGTGTTAAGATTTCAAGACTGCTTTAAGTTGTAAATGTGTAATGCGAACTTCTTACTTCCAGGTGGCTAACTCGGGGAGCTCAGTGATGTTCAACTGTTCCGTGGAGGGGGAAGCGCGGGTGCGGTGGTTGCACGACGGCGTGCCAGTTGGAGGGGGGGAGAGAACCCTACGAGTGCATGGAGTAGTACGAGCACACAGAGGGATGTACCAGTGTGTTGCTGAAAGAGATATGGATAGCGCTCAGGCGGCGGCTGAACTGAGGCTTGGAGGTAAGGTTATTGAATCAGGATTATCAGGAAGTTATGGGTTTAAGGAGCTCAGTGGCGTTCAACTGCTCCGTGGAGGATTATAGTTCGCTGCAGGATGGCGTGCCCGTGTGAGGCCCGGATACTGCGCGTGTATGGAGTGTATATAAAATTAGGCAAAATTTGCCGTTAATATTGTTAAAATATGTATCTAAATAATCTAAGTTAACTACTACTAGCGCCATCTGTTATCTATACTGTGTAACCTACACATGTCACTATCTGTGATGTTTTTAAAAAAATAAAAAATAGTCTCATTGCAACGGCTACTCGTTTCATTTCAGGTTATGGCCTAGTCCGTGTTTTTTAAAGTAAAATAGTAGTTTTTCTTAAAGTATTTCGTGTGTGATTGCCAAAATGTCGACATCAAGTTACATAGTTAATGTGCCTAAACTCAAAGGACGCGAAAACTATGATGATTGGGCGTTTGCGGTGAAAAACTTTATGCTGTTGGAGGGCGTTGATATTGACGCCATTGATGAGAAAATGTCTGAAAAAGATCAGCAAAAAGGCAAAGCTAAGTTAGTGATGACTATAGATCCTTCGTTATATGTGCATATCAAGACTGAGACCACTATAAGTGCTTTGTGGAAAAAGTTGAAGACATTGTTCGATGACAACGGATTTACACGAAAAATTAGTTTACTTCGGACCGATAATGGCGGTGAATATTGTTCGCAAGAGATGCAAAGTTATCTGAAGACGGCAGGTATCATTCATCAGAGAACTAACCCCTACACGCCAGAACAAAACGCAATCTCAGAGCGATATGTGAGATCGGCCACAGAAAAAGCAAGGTGTTTACTGTTTGAGGCTAATTTGGAGAAGAAGTTCTGGGCAGAGGCAGTGAATACGGCAGTGTACTTGAAGAACAGGTCGCCGGCCTCGGGCTTAGGAAATATGACACCATTTGAAAAGTGGACAGGAAGAAAACCAGATCTGAGCCATGTCAGGGTCTTCGGCAGTCCAGTGATGGTGCACATTCCCAAGGAAAAAAGATTAAAATGGGACAAGAAAGCAGAGAAACATATTTTACTTGGTTTCCCAGAAAATGTTAAGGGTTACAGGATATATAACCCAAGAACACAGCAGATAACTACGAGCAGAGATGTGTTTATTATGGAAAAAGAGACAGACACTGCTCAGATGATAGTGCAGGAAAATGTGGAGGAACCAGAGCTGCAGCCAGTGGAGGAGGAATCAGAAGTAGAGAGTACCTTCATAGACCCAAATGATTCGACTTATGTTGGGGAATCATTGCCTTCGGATACAGTGACATCAGATGACTCAGATTCCACCTTATGTCAAGATGAGAGTGATGTATCACAGTCAGCGGAAGACAGTCCCATAGTGAATAGCAAGAGAGTCAGAAAGCCAGTAGACAGATATGGTTTTTCAAACCTATGTGTGGTAGACGAGACATGTGGTGAAGAGATCACTTATGAGGATGCTATCAAAGGTCCAGAAAAAGAGATGTGGCAAGAAGCTATGCAAGAAGAGCTCAAGGCTTTTGCAGACAATCAAGCATGGGAAGTTGTTGATGTTCAAGAAGCAGATAGAGTGATACAGTGCAAGTGGGTGTTTAAGAAAAAGCTTGAAAGTGATAACAAAGTGAGATTTAGGGCTCGTTTAGTGGCAAAGGGTTTTACCCAGAAAGAAGGTGTGGACTATAAAGAAACATACTCACCAGTTCTAAGATATTCAACACTAAGACTGTTATTTGCTTTAAGTGTTAAATTAAATTTTAAAATTACCCATCTTGATGTAACAACAGCTTTTTTAAATGGCTATCTTGATGAAGATGTATACATGCAAGTGCCGCCAGAATTGAATTGTAAATCAAATTCAGTGCTCAAATTAAAGCGAGCTATATATGGCTTAAAACAATCTGCTAGAGCTTGGAATAAAAGGGTAAATGATTGTTTGTTGAGCTTAGGGTATGTGAAGTCAAAGCTTGAACCCTGTTTGTATAGTAAGCGTGTAAAAAATGAGCAGATTATTATAACTGTATTTGTAGATGATTTTTTCATATTCTCAAATAGTAAAGTGTTGACAGATGACTTAAAAAAGAATTTAATGTCAAACTTTAAAATTAAGGATTTGGGTCAGGTGAAAAAATGTTTAGGTATGAGGGTTAAAATGTATGATGATGGTAGTATTTCATTAGATCAAGAGCAATTTGTTAATCAAATTTTGATGAAATTTAACATGTCAAATTGCAATTCTGTGGATACTCCAATAGAAAATAATTTAAAACTAGAAAAATGTGAGGAAGTTTGTAAACAATACCCTTATCAACAGCTGATAGGAAGTTTAATGTACCTATCTGTACTTACTCGTCCAGACATTAGTTACAGTGTCAGTTATTTGAGCCAGTTTAACAATAGCTTTTCAGCAGTTCATTGGTCACATGCAAAAAGAATATTAAAATATTTGCAGAAAACTAAATCTTTTGGCTTGATATTTAAAAATGATAACAAAAATTTAGAAGGTTTTGTTGATGCTGACTGGGCTTCAAATAACATTGCATCTCTTGCGAACAATATTCACCGCCATTATCGGTCCGAAGCATCTTAATTTTATTTCCAGTTTGAGTTTCAGCCATGCTCCGAAATTCTTTAAAACACTGGAGAACTTGATTCTTCTCTTTTAGGAAATATACAAAGCACATACGGCTTGCATCGTCTATGAACAGTACAAAATATCTTGCCTGGCCAATTGATTTAGTCTCCATAGGTCCTGCCACATCGGAATGTACAACTTCTAATAAATTTTCTGACCTATGGTTGCCCAAAGGAAAAGGTAATCTCGCCTGTTTCCCTTCACAGCACACTTCACAATTAGACTTCTGCAAATCTGGCTTGTCTGTGTAAGATACACCAAGCACTGCACCATTCTTCATCTTCTCAAGGTCATTTGAGTTAATATGTCCCATTCTTTTATGCCACTGCCTTGAATCTGTTGTATGTATAGCTGCCGCTGCTATCACCTTCTCTGGCTTCACAGTATTCAGCCTGTAAACTCCATTTTCCAAATCTGCTACACCAATTAGCACATTCTGTTGATTACGGATATAACACGCTCTTTTTCCAAATGAAACTGCGTTTCCGCTTTCTATCAACTTGCTTATTGATAGTAAATTTGTAGTGAGTTCTGGAATGCACAAAACATTTCGCACAGGTATATCCATCTGATAGTCGTTCACTTTTGTTGTGACTTGCGTTTCACCGGCACAAACAACTGGCATGGTCGTTTTGTTTGCAACAACTATGTCTCCTATCTCGTTTGCTTGTCGTGTGTGCAATAAGCTTTCTTTCTTCGCTGTCATATGATAACTGGCCCCCGAATCCACGTACCAATCTTCTGTACTAAAGTTGCCGTTAAGAAATGCAACACTAAATGCACCAGCAACCTTTTTCTTCGCTTCTGGACATTGATTTTTATAATGACCCGGCTTTTGACAAGAATAACATTTTATTTGTTTTCCGTTTGACGTTTTGCTCGATGACAGCGATGACACTGACGTTTGCTTTGACTTATGATGGCTAGTGTTGCCAGTTTTCTGTCGCACACTCGAATAGAAAGCTGTTTCTGCTCCACTGCTGCCAACCTCAGAAGTCATATCGAGCAACTTCGTTTTAATGACGTCTGCACTTATGTTCAAACCAGAATGTTCGATCGCCATTATCATTGGCGCGAACTTTTCGGGTAGGCCGGCTAAAAGTAATGAACCGATCCACTCGTCGGTTATATTAAAGCCCGTTCCTTTTAATCGTTGCGCTGTATCCACCACTTGAGTCACATAACTTGTCATGGAATCACAATTGTCGAGACGAATAGATATTAAACTAAATCTTTTGGCTTGATATTTAAAAATGATAACAAAAATTTAGAAGGTTTTGTTGATGCTGACTGGGCTTCAAATAACATTGACAGAAAATCATACACTGGTTTCTGCTTTAAATTATCAGGTTCTGTGATTTCTTATGAGTGTAAAAAGCAGCAAACAGTGGCCTTAAGCTCGGTTGAATCGGAGTATATGGCTATTTCGGAAGCAGTCAAGGAGGCAATTTATTTAAAAAATTTGCTTTCAGAAATTGTCATATGTGACTATAAAATAGTTATATACAATGACAGCCAAGGAGCTCAAAAGTTGACTGAAAATCCTTTGTTCCATAAGAGGACAAAACATATAGATATTCGTCATCATTTTGTTCGAGAAGCTGTCGCTAACAATCTTGTTAAAATTGTTTATTTGTCAACATCTGAAATGCCCGCAGACATTTTAACTAAAGGTTTGAGCAGTGTAAAGCACAATTATTTTGTAAAAGCAATGGGCATTCAGAGCATTGTTTAGCATAGTTAGATATAATTTTTATTTTGTTTGTTTTTTGGAAACTGTGCTTAGATTATTTTGATAAGTGGAGGTGTTAAAATATGTATCTAAATAATCTAAGTTAACTACTACTAGCGCCATCTGTTATCTATACTGTGTAACCTACACATGTCACTATCTGTGATGTTTTTAAAAAAATAAAAAATAGTCTCATTGCAACGGCTACTCGTTTCATTTCAAATATAAAAATAGGTATTTCGTTTGACTAAAAAGCAAGATTTACTGACTCTCATACATAATTGAATTTTTGTACACCGGACCTTTCTTCAAAATAGGCATAGTTTGAGACTCCAATAAACGTGAAGATTAACAAAATCTAATCTGAAACTTTTTGAGTCGCCGGCAACAAAGGTTTCATTACGAATTAAAATATTCAGCCCTTTGGGAAGGCATTAAAAGGCGGGATTAAACGTAACGCCATCACTGTAAAGTGCCCCCGAAGTCTAGTTCCCTTTAATTGATTTTCTTTTCTTTTCTCAGCGTTGGGGCTTCATTTGATTTTATGGACACATTACCTTTTACTGTCTTTGGATTTTCGATTTTAAAGTTTATCGCGAGTTAATTTGCAAGTGAAGGCACGGTTAAGTAGAATTTAAGCTTATTGAAAACCATATTTTCACCGTTAACTGATAAAACGGATGGTACAGTCGCCATGAGTCTTTAATTCGGAATCGCCAAGGTGTTCGCAAATTTGTGAAGAAAACCTCCATATTTATTTTTATTGATAAGCCTCCATTATAAATAAGGTAACATGTGTTAATTTTGGGTGGGAGGAGGTTACCCAAACTGCTCAAGACCGGAGTAAATGGAGAAATATTATTCGAGGCCTACACCCCAGCAGAGGGTAACAGGATGCAAAGAAGACGGGTTAATATTGAAGGGATCGTCATTACTGGTAAGATAGAAAGCCGCTGTAGTGCTTCGTATTACGGAACATTTTTCATCTCACCCCTCAAGAAAATTCCTCCATTCCTACTCCATCTCACCTTAGCGCTTGTGAATATTTTAAATCACGATGTGCGTAAGCCTTCATTAAAATTATTGGAAATATCTTAGCCACTCGAATATACTTGAGCCTGACGATGTGAACCATCAATCTATTTTAAGCTTGATGTAAACAATATTTCATGATTGTCTGAGTCGAAATCAGATTCCCTTTAGGAGCGTAGGTTCGTATCCTACCGACTGCGCCATTTTTATCTATGTAAGGACACAGGGAACGGGAAGACGAGCGCTGCTTTCAGACTGATTTCTTGTTTTTATGCAACCACCCTCCACATAATAATGTATATGATATGATATGACAGAACTCTTAATAAGATTACCTACAAGACCTGCTTAAAATATTTTTAAATATGTATGAGTCTCACGGGAGTTTTATAGTTAAAACTAAGACCTACTCAAAGTCGCACGAGCGGACACGGACTGAAATGAACTTTGTACCTTTACTCCGTTACCTCTTTATCAACACAAAGTTGAGATAAGCTGCCCTACAACCTTGAAACTAAAGTCCGAAACCAGCGAATGGCTTCATAAAAAAAGCGGCAAATTCAAAAAATCTTTAGATTGTAACACAAAGTTTGATGTTTTAGTTTATGAATTATGTCCAAAGAGAAGCTGTCAACTTTTTGACAGTTGTTTCACACTTTTGACGGATAAAATTGTTGCTATACGAAAAATTCTGTAAAAATGCTTGTGCAAGCACTCACTGGTAAGACTCTAAAGCTAAGTATCAAACACGTTTGAACGTTCATCAATCACGTCGGAACGTATATTAAATCGTTACTCGACAAAAACCGGCGAGGTCAAAGCGACAAATAGAAATATCCTGTTAGTATCGAATGGTTTGCCTTTGACTTCGGGTTATTGCTTTGCCTTCGTTCGGGGATTTATCGGGGGCGTGCTAATTGTTCGGTTTTATGTTGTTTTTCTAATACTTATTTGTGAGTGTCTGGTTTATTGTTATTACTGATTAGGTATTGGGGTTGATTGTCTCTGGAATCGGTAAACTAATCAGTTGCTAAAAAACTGAATAAGTTGTAATGCTATTATTTTATATTCAAGAAGGCCAATAATTACTTATCATCAAAGCAAAAAGTCCAAAAAACGTTATGAAATGGCCTTCATCAAATCAAGGCCCCTACATTTTTTTAGGCCACCATTTTTGTTATGTAAGTATGTAACTTATTATCACAATTCAACGAAGCCTCATATGTCAAAAACTGCCGTTGGGACTATAGAATGTGCCAAAAAACTTTACATATTTACATAGTAGAAAAAGTCAAGGTAAAGAGCCAATATCACATCGTAAGCGTATCGCAGCTACCTATAGCTCTTGCTGTCTCTCTACTGTAGCGTTTCAATCGCCCGTAGCTTCGCATAGGCCGATTGACCAAAAATATATGATTATGGCATGCTGTTACTGCCGTGTGTCATATTTATGTACTGAAAAAAAAATCTAATGAAATTCCGCAACCATATTTAAAGTCACACACAGGTCGAACGCGATTAATTAACATAATTTTTACCTTTTTTCCCAACGTTTCGGCCAGGTTGCACTGGCCGTGGTCGCGGAAGACTGACGTCCCAGCAAAGTGTCACCGGAGATGTAAACAACACAAAACTACCCGATATTAATTTATATAAATGTTCGGGGTAGACAAATAAATATAATCTACACGCTTTTAGTTATTGTTTATTTCCCACCGCACGACACACAGCACTCACAACATCCGCGCACTGGTCCGAAGATAGATCTTTTGGTTTGAACATTTGAATCACTGGTCCCCATGTTGGCGATAATCTATACCCGTCTTCCCTGTTAAAGTTTTTAGGATATTTTTTAATTTCGATCGCCTCCCTCACAATCCGGGGATAATAGTGTCGCTCGGTGGAAAGAACTTTGGGTTTGTGTAGCTCAATCCAGTAATTCGTTTCCGCAGTAAGCAAGTGCTCGGCGATTGCAGATTTGTGTATATGGCGATTTTTAACTGCCGCTATGTGTTCCTTCACCCTCTCTTGAACGCTGCGCTTTGCTTGGCCAATATACGCACTTCCACAACTGCAATCTATCTTGTAGACACCCGGACTTTGGTACGGAATGACATCCTTAGGACTGCGTAAGAGACTCGCTACTTTAGATAACGGTGTGTATACAGTCTTAATGGAGACTTTTCTTAGTACTGATCCAACTTTATCCGTTATCCCTTTCACATACGGCAAAAAGGCTGGTTGCCTGTCAACCTGCGGATGTCTCTCCCTCTTCTTAGTCTTGCGCGGGATTGTCTGCAAATACCCATTTTTCCTCAGCACCTTCTGAACATGGGCTAACTCCTCGTCTAAGTGTTCAGAGTCACATAAGTCTCGAGCCCTGTTAACCAGGGATGTGACCACCGATTGCAGATGTCTCGGATGAAAAGGTAAAAATTATGTTAATTAATCGCGTTCGACCTGTGTGTGACTTTAAATATGTGTACAAAGCGCGAGAACTTAAAGTGTTATTCCGCAACCATGTTCATCATATCAGCCGAAAGACGTCCACTGCTGGACTTAGGCCTCCCCCAAAGATTGACACAATGACCTGTCCTGCGCCACCCGCATCCAGCGGACTCCTGCGACTTTCACCAGGTCATCAGTCCACCTACCCACACTTCGCCCTCCGGTACGCGGTCGCCACTCGAGAACCTTTCCGCCCCAACGGCCATCGGTTCTACGTGCTACGTGCAACCATGTTCATGTTTTGTAAATACATGTTTCTGGTCAGATTTTCCTAATTTTACACGTGTTACCTTCCAAAATATAAACGAATATAGATAAGCTACCTCATGTCAAAGCCAACATTTAATTTCGCTAAGCCCGTGTAAAATGTTGCGCGAGGCCTAAGCATGATTCTGACAATTACAGCGGAAATTGGATTTTAGAATGGCGAAATAAATAATTCTTATACGTATTTAACATTGTACATTACCTTGGTACAGCTCACTCGTGTAATCAAATTATATTAATAACATAGCCTAATAATAATGCCCGCCAAAGGTCAATAATGATGAGATTTGTCTGTTCTCTGCAGTGTTGTTCGAATAACTGTCTTTAAGTCATTATGCCAAGCGATTGTATTTTTAGTTTGGAAACCACACATCATTTCAAAAATCACCAGCCAGCCATGATAAGTATGAATCAATGGAATCACACTACGTTGCACTACGTTGAAACAAGGCTCAGTCTTTGTTCGAAATTGCTTCCCATTTTAGCATGCACAAAACCTACATACATACCTACATTTCGCGGAGGCAATTGTCGAAAATCATTAGCACTTATCAATCATTGCATAATTATTGTTTTAGCATGCAACAAAGGCTTGCATTCGGAATTTTGTCCCTCGAGAGGTAATCAACGAAAGTCATCACCACTTATCAATCAATGGAAGAACGACGTCGTCTTCTCAAAACAAGGCCCAATCGTTGTTTGAAATTACATATTGTTTTAGCATGCAACAAAGGTTTGCATTCGGAATTTTGTCCCTCCAGGGGAAATCAACGGAAATCATCACCACTTGTAGATCAATGGAAGAACGACGACGTCCTTTCAAAACAAGGCCCAGTCGTTGTTTATAATTGCATATTATTTTTAGCATGCAACAAAACGAAAATTATCACCACCTATAAATCAATGAAAGAACGACACCGTCCTGTCGAAACAAGGCGCAGCCTTAGTTGCAAATTGCATCCCATTTTAGCATACAAAGGCTTGCATTTGGTTTTTGTCTCTCGCACAGGCAATCAACGAAAATCATCAGCACTTATCAGTAAATGAAAGACATGCGACCTCCCGTCGAAACAAGGCCTAGCCTTTGTATGAATATCCTCCCATTTTAGCATGCAACAAAGGCGTGTATTTGGCATAACCCAGTGCGAAATGAGCCGGGCATTAATTACCCGTCGCGATTGACCGGCTCGCGGACCGGGTGGGGCTTTATTGATTAACGCAGCGGCAATAACCGGACAGGCCATGCATCACGTCGGTGTGACAAGTGTTGAGTGGTGCAGGCCATGAGAACAGGCGACGAAGGATTGAGATTTTGCCAAATATTATTCTAATCTCAGCAGGTCGTATTTAATAAGGGTATTGAAGTGATCTTTAAAATAGATTGTGACTCAGAAACGAAGCTTCAGTTGGAGTGGAACCCTTCCAGTAGCAGTCCCAATCTTGACGGTCATAAGAGTTAGAAGGCAAAATTGGGAACGGGGAGTTAAGAGGCAAAATTGCCTAATTATAATTATACATTGTTTACAGTAGTCAGTGATTCGCTAACTTATTAAGATCATAGTTTTTTCGTGCCGGTCACTATGCGAATTGATTTGTAGGTGCATCATCATGCATTAGTGAAATTAATAATTATCCATCCATACTAATATTATAAATGGGAAAGTGTGTGTGTCTGTTTGTTTGTCCGTCTTTGACGGCAAAAAGGAGTGACGAGTTGACGTGATTTTTTAAGTGGAGATGGGTGAAGGGATAGAAAGTGACATAGGCTACTTTTTGTCTCTTTCTAACACGAGAAAAGCCGCGGGCAAAAGCTAGTATCGTCATATATGGCCGCTACCCTGTCTTGCTCTCACTTCCCTAGATTACAAACGCGAGCATAGTGTGATTTGATTATGAGCTATGAACAATTTCGATAACAGAATGAAATTGATGTTGGGCTGGAACCTCATTAAATTTGCGATAATTTAGGACAACATTTTGAATATTACAATTTGATCAGAGGCCTGATAGCAAAATTGTAATCTTTCTGTCAATAGTTAATTAGTAAAAGCTTATACGGAACATGTAGCCTGAATATTTGTTTCGCAGTATTTGTTTAATGATGCGCAAACATTTATATTTTGTATAGTAGATTATGTTAAATTACCAATGCTTTTTTCATTATGATTGAAACCGTAACTCGATATACAGGGTGGCCCATTCAAATCGGTCAGTATGGGAAAGTCTGAAACTATAAGACATACGAAGATTTGTTCTTAGGAACCATGTCACCGATTTTGATAAAAAGAAAAACTGCATTCATACAATTAAAAAAAAAGTGTACCCAGCTGGGGAATCGAACCCGGTTGTTTTGAAAAAATAAACTTACACTATTTCTATTCAGATATCGTTTGTGTAGGTCTTAAGCAGTAAATATCTCTAAGTAACATAATGTCTAAAATGAATAAAATGCATTTTTTTCACATACTTTAATTTATCATAGTAGGTGGTCAAAGTGACCACCGTCTTTTTCAATACAATATTCAATGTATCGCTATTCGGCCAGTCACACCGACACGTTCCATTTTCAAATGAGGTTTAACACGTCTCTGTATCTACAATATCTACATACTTACTTTAAGTGGGCTTTTCAATTGATTGTTAGTGTTTGATTAATAGAAGTAAGCAGTTGCAATAATAGATAATAATATTACTGTAGATAACAAAACTTCCTTAAAGGTTTAATGCAATGCCAATGCCACATGATACATAACACGGTGTATGTAACAAGTAGAGAGGTACAAACAACCATAGAGACAATTTTACATGCCTGAACTTGCTGAATATTGTAACGGTGGTCACTTTGAACACCTACTATGATAAATTAAAGTATGTGAAAAAAATGCATTTTATTCATTTTAGACATTATGTTTCTTAGAGATATTTACTGCTTAAGACCTACACAAACGATATCTGAATAGAAATGGTGTAAGTTTATTTTTTCAAAACAACCGGGTTCGATTCCCCAGCTGGGTACACTTTTTTTTTAATTGTATGAATGCAGTTTTTCTTTTTATCAAAATCGGTGACATGGTTCCTATGAACAAATCTTCGTATGTCTTACAGTTTCAGACTTTCCCATACTGACCGATTTGAATGGGCCACCCTGTATATATACACACTATTATAACACTAGTCGAGTTGAGTTTAAGTTCGAGTGGTGTCCCCCAATATTTATTATAAATTATTTTCTGTCTATTTCAAAGAAACGTAATTCAATGATCTTTATTTCATTCAAGAAGTACCTACTTAAAAAGGTTATTTTCTTATTCATTCATTCTGCAGGTACAACAAAACGTTTACTGATTCCCCCTTCAAATCCTACCAACAATTAAATTAATTAAGAACGTTCCCCACAATACAAGAACATTTGAAAATACCGTCTTAGAGCCCTATTCAAATTTTCAAAACCGTTATAATTGCGATCTCGTTACGATATTTATTGGATAAGTCAAGGACAAAAGTAACGTTACTTTTGATATTTTGATTTTTGACGGATATATTTCTAATTGAGGCGTGTGATGTGTTTCGATCGCTACGCGTAATGGCCGCTGTACACACATGGCCAACAGTTCCACCAACCCCCTTGGCCATGTGTGTAGAGGGCTACTTGGCCGTAAGTTGGCAGTTGGCGCTTGCGCTTGCCGGCCAACCGATTCGTGTCGGTTTTTTGTCCACACATCAAAGGATCTTGGCGCCAATGGCCAACTGCGTTTACACGTTGGCGCTTCATTCAGTTGGTCGTCAGCCGTCAGAGAGGACAGTAGTGATATATTTACGAAAATAATAAGTTTATCTATGCCAATAATAGTGTAGATTTTAGGAAATAAAATAACCTTGCAAATGTTTAATGTATTTCCTAAAAAAGATAAATGTTCTTATCAGAATATTCAAAAAATTGTTAATATTGCAAATAATTTAATTTTACTACGGGGTTATTATTTTTT
Organism: Leguminivora glycinivorella; assembly: GCF_023078275.1. Taxonomy (NCBI): domain Eukaryota; kingdom Metazoa; phylum Arthropoda; class Insecta; order Lepidoptera; family Tortricidae; genus Leguminivora; species Leguminivora glycinivorella. The sequence goes on along the minus strand of NC_062974.1, from coordinate 7,593,259 downwards.
AATATTTTTTTTCTGACAACGTCTATGACCAAGAATTTCCTAGATTTTTTCATTACACGTCCATCTTTCATGAAGAGCCAATGCCAAGTGATTGGTTCGCCAATGTGTAAACAGCGGCTCTTATCTTGGCCAAGGGGTTTCACAAAGGGCTGGTGGAACCGTTGGCCATGTGTGTACAGGGGCCATAATATACAGAGCGTAATCGTTTGGCATATGAGTAGGTACTAGGCTTACATAAACCAGGTCCCGTAGCCGAATGGCATTTCTACGACGCGAAACGAAAACGAAACGCCGCGAAAGGTGGTCTGGCTCTGTCGCGCCAATACGCAAGAGCGATAGAGATAGATATCTACGAGCGTTACGTTTCGTGAGCGTTTGTGCATTCGGCTACGCACGCAGTTCCATCACTTCTCATGCGATCCATGCCGTATCAATATCACGATTTTGACGATTTGTCAAATTAGAATGCCTGTTAATCCTGTAAACAATGCTCGCAAACAGAAATAAACAAGCAAGTTAAAAGGAACCATTTCACTAAAGGGGTAGTCAACAATTACGCAATTAGTCCATCGGGGTGGAATATTTTGTTATTAATATAAAAGCTAACAATGCAGCGTAGTTGGCGTTGCGCCAAATATACAAAAACGGTTCAAGTAACAAGATAGGCTACTGTTCATAAACCTTTATTTTCATTCATACATTTAGTTCTTCGGTGAGTATTTTTTCATCACATTAAAAACTAGTCCACGTAACCCCAAGGAATACAGCTCGCATTAATAATCACATTCGTAATAAATATTTATTCTATATTAATCTTAACTTTACTTATTAGACCACTTTAACTTCGTTGATCAAATAATGCATTCTTCCGATACTTACGTTCACTAAAAAGTTATCAAGCTAATAAAGTTAGTTTGCCGCTTTCTCTGACACCAATACGTCGGAAAGGGACAAACGAACTTTACCGGCTTGATAACTTTAGTGAACGTTTGTGAATAAGGGGGTTAGTAGATAGATCTTATACATATTTCTGTATACTCAAACCCCGGGTACTTTATCTGAGAAGAAACTGTATCGTACTCATTCATAACCAGACAGATCCTTTGTAGTACGCTTGTCGACATGATTGTTTGGTAAATTGTCTTCATATACTTACAAAAAAATAATATGTCGATTTTCTCAGTGACGTTCATATCCAGCTTCAGCTTATGAACTTCGCCACACAGTAAAGTATCGCCTGTCGCAGCGTCCGGCGTCAGGCCGTGTAATAAAGACCTCACGACCGCTGCCCGCGCAATTTAGGGCCCATAACTTGCTGTCTGCATCTAATTGTTGCAGTGTGCGCTCCTTGAAGACACTCGTAATGTCAGATTAATTTGGCGGCGTGGAATCTTGATATAATGTACTTTAGTCTGTGGTATGTGAAATGGGAATACGCTAATAGCAATTTAATTAGACTAGTACAGTCCACGTCGAATATATTGTGACAGTTATTGCGCCAAAATCATAAAACTCGTGCCATAAAAATAAAGGTGTGTTCCAGAAGTAGGTAAATACTTATATTCGATACTAACTGCATAAGTAATAAAGATAAAATATTCAGAAAAAGATAATACACCTACGTAATTTAAACATCTAGCAGTAATTTTGCAATTTGTCAATTTATTCGTCGCGCTCGCGTCACTAAGCAAATCAAAAATCAGCAGACTGAAAAAAATAATAACGCAATTGAATATTTATTTACGTATGAAAAGTTCTAACTCGTTAACAGCTGCGTAAGTTTAATAAGATAAGATAAGATAATCGTTAATAATTGCGAACCATGGTTACAAAGTTGTTTTCATACATAGGATCACATGGAACCCTGGTAGGGTATGGCAATAAAGCTTCATGCTGTGCATTTCAGGTTTTATATGAATTAGGTCATTCTTGGGGATAGTTTAGGCATATATCTACTTAATTTGTTAAGGTTTTGAGTGAATTGGTTGAAATATGGCTAAGTTTGTTACTGTAGTCGGAAAAAATCACTCTGGCTAAGTTTTAAAAACGCTGCCTTAGCCGTTTCATTGACAACACAAGGTAATTAATGCTGAAAATGTATATTTTTTCTACACTAAAAGAACACAGTGGCACATCTTTATCTGCAAAACTTAGGTACCTACTACAGCCATATTATTATATCGCCCGTGCAAACCGGGGGCGGTTCGCTAGTAACTTTTAATAGGTATTTTCGTAACTGGTATCTAAATCGCTAGTGATGTTTGCGCTCACTGATTGGAATGTGTTTTCGTGTTGATTTATCTAACAATCCGTTGTTCGCAATCATACTGGCATGATATGATTGCTGTCACAGCAAAAATATACAGTAGGCAAACGGTGAGGTAATGAAAATAACTATAGTTATCGTCATCGTAGATTCATATTTATAATCAAGATGTACGTAGTACTTACCTCTTTTAAAGTTATAATATTCAGATAGGTACCTAATTACATAAAACAAACTTAACAATAAAATTACAAAATAAATATGAGTAACTCTATAACAGTAAGACTTAAGACACTAGTTTTTAAGAGAAATATTAATGGTAACTCACTTAGAGTGTTTTCCCTTAAAGTTAACGGAAGTCAATAAAAACACGGTGTACATATATCCATCTCCGTCCGTCGTACCAACAAATATGTTCTTACAATAAAAATGACAAATGGCTTCCTACTCATCACTAGATTGATAGACAGATTACTCAAAACCTAGCATGTGTATTTGTTTTCCTTATGGGACCAGTCAGTAAACATTATCGTCGTATGTTAGCCTAACATCAGTCTTATTGTTTTTCTTGGCGTTTTTCCGGTCATTTACGGGTGGCTTCCCGTAGTGGTTGGCTTAATGTTTGCGCCTATCTTGACTCATTAAGGGGATGAACTTTACTGATGTAATATTTATTTATGCCTGTAGTTATAGGGATTGGGATGAATAATGATAAGAGATTATGGGGTTAATAGTATCCGAAAACCATTTAACCATAGGAAGGCACGTATACCTATATATACGCAAGTCACTGTCGTGAGTTCAACCCCAGCGCTTGATTTATGATAGTTATTCAACTCTCATACAAATTTTACCGGAGGTTGTTTAAGTTGTGTCCATTAGGTACTAATTTGATAAAAGATAAGATAGAAAACTAGCTGATAATAAAACGAACTTTTATTTACACTTCAACCTTTACCACGACAATATTCAACTCTACAGACTGTTATTTAAATTCCAATTTCAACTAATATTTTATTTATTTCCTGCGGGAAGGGGATTAACGTTATTAGTACTAAAGTTTGGTCCTAGAGCTAACCCATTTTGATTAGTTTCAAATTTGAATTCAATATTTAAAAAATGTGAACAGTTCAATATGATTTAATACTTCTGTACATACATATATTACCAGACTATTAATAACAATCATAAATTTTGGCCGATCTTTTGACGATTTTCGGCGTTCATTAAACGGTAATTATTGTCCACAGACACAGCACCCGAGTTGCACTATACATTCATCGAGCAGGCATTGCACCCGGGACCGGCGCTGGCGATGCACTGCGCCGCATCAGGCTCGCCGCCACCACGGTTCACCTGGCTGCTGGATATGCAGCCTATAGAAGAGCTTAATACACCGCAAAGGTATATTCGCGGGGTGGTAGTAAGTGGAAGGTTTGAAAAGCCCTTCGATGACGAAAAAATTTGAAGGTCCAAGTGATGGACGGTATTTTGAAGGATGCAATTGTGTGTTTTGACGTCGGGAGTATTAAACAAATAAACACCGCCGACTTATAAATAATCATTGTGTTATCAAAAATACTCACCGCTCAGTACAGGTATGCTGTGACACGAGATCTATAAAAGCAGTAGCGGTATCCTGACCGTAAGCGAGACTCCACCATAATCATCTTCATCGCATTCTCCGGCATGCCTCCTTAGAGCTTGAAGTCCGCTGGATCACTAGCGGGTTTACCTTAAACCCTAAGGCACAGTAACAAATCTGGAAATGGCAGATGTAATTCTTTACGGGGAAATAGAGGCGGCTAGTGATTACTACAATGCATTGAATTAATTTTAACCACATTTCTATAATTACAGAACCATCACTCAATTCATGAGCGCCAACGGTGACGTGGTCAGCTACTTGAACATCTCGTCGGTTCGGCCAGAAGACGGTGGACGATACACTTGCCGCGCGCACAACTCGCGGGGTGCCGCTGAACATTCCACACGGCTCAACGTTTACGGTAAATATGGCTTATTTTGCCTCTTGCCAACGTTAAGACATTGGTAACATAACTAGCCAGTGATTTTGTCGGCAGTATAAGAGCATATTTGTTACATGCATGGATTCAACGCTCAGTAGATCGCATTAAAACAACAACTGCGCGCTAATTAGGTACAGTGGTAGATTAACGAAAACTATTATTTGGACAGTGATAGTTGCGTTTCGTTCGATTGGCGCGTCGGCTGACGCACCCAGACGTATTCATTTTCCTACACAGTGCTGTTTGTCTGGAATTTTATCCTATAAATTTAGTAACTTATAATATACAATGTAGTGACTGAACTAGATCTTGGCTTGGTTTCCAGGTCACCCATCAATCCGCAGCATTGGCCCGGTGCGCGTAGTCGCTGGCGTGAACACTACAGTCTACTGCCCCTACTCTGGATTTCCAATCAGGTTGATGGAGGTGCATTTGCTTAGTAAACTTATAAGTTTCATTTTATTTCCTTTTATCTTTTTAGTCGTTTGTTCTGTTACCCCTTACCTATGTGTTATCTTTACAGATTTCTGGTCCGAGTTAGTAATCAGATCTAGGTAATTTCTTATTCCTTTTTTGTATAATAGCGCTGAGCATACCTATTTCGCATGTTTAAACAAAACAAGCCTTGTCTATATTCATAGCGACAAGAAAAACAGCATTACAAGAACATGTTTACCCAAAAGTGGTCAAACGTGTGTCTGTAGACCCCCTTAAATAAAATTTTGTTCCAGTGAAATAGTCTGGCAGCGCGGTGGTATGGATCTGAACCCAAGCGGTGGGCGAGCTCTCTCAGGGATGGGAGGCGAGCTATTGCTGTGGCCGGCGGAACCCGCAGACGCAGGAGTCTACTCTTGTCGAGTCACAGCACCTTCGGGGCAGTATGCACAGAAAGATGTACAAATTTTTGTAAGAAGTAAGTCAAAAATGTGTGTTACAGTGTAACAGATTTCATTCTGTCAATTACACCAGAGTAAGCGATCTAAAAAAATGTTTCAGATCCTCCGAAGATTTCTGGATTTACATTCCCTCCTGACCTCGTTGAAGGGAGCTCCATACAAGTGCTGTGTGGAATTACGTCAGGTGATAAACCGGTATACTTCTCATGGTTAAAAGATGGACAGCATATCCCTTCCAATCTTCAGGTGAGTAAGTCGTGTGACTCATCTGTTTATTATGCTGAACAACATGATGTGATTCCATGTCCATCTTCTTAATGAATTTCTACGTTTCAGGTTCAAGAAAAGTCACTCGATGAGTTCAGCTTCCTAATCTTTTCACACGTGACCTCAAAACACAGCGGCGAATATACATGTGTTGCCACCAATTCTGCTGCAGAAGTGAACCACACTGCGAGACTCGCTGTCAAAGGTTTGTATTTTTCGTGACTTCTTGTGAATCAGCTTAGATAATTTTGTATATTTAGAAATTATTTTCTTTCACCGGTCTCTTTTCTTTATAGTTCTTTATTATTACAGTGGCGCCATCTTGGGTGTACGAGCCACAAGATGTTTCCGCTCTTCTTGGCACTCAGATACTGGCACACTGTGCTACTAAAGGCTACCCAGAACCTAGAATCACTTGGCTCAAAGGTCATGGTAAGCTATTTCTTAATCATTAACATACAGTCAACCAATTGGAACCCTAGGTCGCTGTAGAACTATCTCATAGTGACGATATAAATCAGATTGTAGGAAATCTCCTACTGCTTATCACTTTGACATGGTTGTAGAATATCCTAGGGTTCCAATTAGTTGACTGTACCTCTATATTGTCATGAAATATACCTGGTTTGTTCTTCATATTGTCGTTATCTTTCATCAGGTTCTGGTGTCAATGACTTCAGGCAAGTATCGAACTTGGACCTGCAGTTCTCAATTCTGTCCAATGGTTCGTTGTCAATATCTCCAGCAGCGCATCATCACGAGGGTCAATACATGTGCCGCGCTGAAAATGGCATTGGCAGAGGACTATCCAAGATCATCACTGTTTCTGTCAATGGTAAGATTACCGAAAATATTTTTACTGCTTAAATCAAACCAAATTCGAAGCTTCTGCTCCTTTTGTCTGATAATACAAATTATTTGGTCTTCACACCAAAAAAAAGTACCCAAAACTGTTTTTACTATATACAGAGCCAGCACACTTCGAGTTCTCATCAAGAAACATGACAGTAAAGCGTACGGGGCAAGCAACACTAGTATGCGAAGCGCGCGGCGACCCACCACTTGCATTACAATGGACACACAACATGAAACGTGTAGACTTAACCACATACAGGTAATATATATAAAATGGAAACAGCATTTAGAAGTAGCCATTGTAGTGTTTATCTAACTGTTAATTTGAAAACCGCACATTTGTTTCAGAGTATCTGTCTCCGAAAAGCGCTCAGACAGCGGTGTGAGTTCTCAACTAAACATCGCTCACGCCGAGAGACATGATTCAGGCGTGTACCGTTGTCGCGCTGAAAACGCTTACGGGAGAGACGAACTGCTCATCTACTTAGCTGTTCAAGGTACCCACACGACCAATTCTTTAAGAGGAATTTATGAAATCTCCTCATCGACTTCCATTATTTATCCGATTTTATTCTCAAAAGCTTATTTTGTTGGTTTTTAAATAAATTTGTGAATTTTGCATTAATTCCTTGGATGGTGCTCAAGAATATGCTCACTAACATACCTAATTGTAACATTTTCTCACAGAATTCCCTGAAGCACCCCGAGGGCTATTCGTGGCGCGTTCCGATACTCGTGGCGCCACCATCGCCTGGCGACGAGGGTACGACGGCAACGCACGAGTGCGAGTATACCGCCTGCAATACAGAGTCGTCGGTGACCGACACAGACCCGATAGTAATGACTGGACCGATGCGCCTACCAGGGAGGTACCAGCAGACAGAGTTTACGAGAAGTAAGTTTATTTAGGGAACATTACAAAAATTTTAGCTTACACAATCCAAGCAAGTGGTTTGATAAATCGTTTTCTGTTTTAGACAAGAGTCTTCAGACCCAAACGCAGAAATTACGCTGGAGTACCGTGTAGAGGGTCTTCGACCTGCTACTGCGTACGCGTTACGGCTCGCTGCAGTAAACGCTATTGGAGACAGCGACTACTCCGAGTCAGTTATTGTGCAGACTAAAGAAGAATCTCCTTCAGAGCCACCTCATAATGTCAACGTTCAAGCGACAGCTCCTGGAGAGCTACTCATTAAATGGGAGGTATGTCCAATTGTCCACAATCCAGTTTGACACTTTCTAACTGCCTGTTAATTTACAACGTCATCACCAGACTTGAAACTAAAATTCAGTTACCTATGTAATGGTGATTTTAAGAGTAGTTCCATTTATGTAAGTACTAAAGACCATACTTCTTACCTTAGGCACCACCTCAGGACTCATGGAACGGGCAGTTACTAGGCTACGTAGTGACGTGGCGCGAAGCAGGCGCTAGCGACAACGCGACAAGGGCGCTGACTATTTCGGGCTGGGGCGCGACAAGCGTCACGCTGGCTCCGCTGCGAACACACGCGCATTATGATGTTCGCGTTAGGGCTTTCAATGCTGTTGGTGCGGGACCGGCGAGTGCACCGCTCACGGCTACTACGTTGGAAGGAGGTAACAATCCATTATCCTGGTTATTTCAACTGTATGCTATAGTTGTGAAACAGCTCTTTCAGACACTCTAATATGGTTTTTTGCCCTTAGTGCCTGAAGCAGCACCGCAGCGTGTCCGATGCGAAGCTTTGTCAGCACAATCTCTACGCGTATGGTGGGAGCCTCCTCCACCGGCGCTACGAGGAGGAGTTCTTCTCGGCTATGAAGTTGTGTACGAGGTTAGGAGAAAAACTATAACGTATCTTAAAAATGCGTTGTGTCAAATGGCAATCTCACCTGATCATTTTGTTATAGGCAGTAGATGACCCATCAGGGCAGGTAGAGACGCGACGGGCAGGTGGTACCGAAGCTGTATTGCAGTCTCTACGCCGGGCAGCAAACTACTCGCTCGTACTTCGAGCTCGAACAGCTGCTGGACCTGGTCCACCTTCATCGCCAATCACTTGCACCACACATGAAGACAGTTAGTATGTTTAAGTACAGTATTCTGAAAAATTTGTGGTCAAGATCGCTCTTCGCTCTTCTTTAACTTAAAGTTTCTTCCTTACTCACCATTCTAACTATCAGTTCCAGGTGCCCCAGCAGACATAAAAGCGTTGGCAAACTCAGAGAGCGCGATCATTGTCAGCTGGCTACCGCCTGCGCAGCGCAATGGCCGAATCAAACACTACACCGTCTACAGCAGGCCGCAGCGGTAGGTCCGAAGAATACCTTGCTAGGCGGATTATTTGGCAAGCGGTGCGGTAACCATCGGCAAACAAAGGTCATTCTAATTTGCATTCGACCAGATGTACGGCTTTGATTTGCCGCTTGTCGTACCGTTTGCACCCAAATCTTTGTTCTAGACTACCTATCGCACTAGAGCCTTTACGACCAAATCAAATCAAACAACGTCATACACAGTAGACAACCAACAGGGATTTTATTTCTGACTCATGACTTCTGAGCATAATCGCTGCCAGCTTTCGATTACGCAGTGCAATAGTAAATTATGGATAGAATACATTACTTCGTAATGGTTCATTCCAGGGTCAGTCCGCATAACCATCTCATGGTGATTCACAAAGACGATGAAGAGGAGTTCTTCGCCGAAATACGTGGACTACAAGAGCACACGCTGTACGAGTTTTGGGTGACGGCCGCTACTGCTTCTGGAGAAGGAGAGATGAGCGCTATTGTTGCCAGAAAACCAACACCAAGAGGTTAGTTGACAACAAGGACTATCAGCAGTTACCTGTTTCTTGTCGCTCGTCCTTTGAATTGTTCGAGTACCTAAGTACTTAATCATTCTTCATAAAATTTCCAGCTCCAGCAAAGATCCTCTCGTTTGGCCGTCGCATCGTGGCAGCAGAAGGGTCACGCGTGCGACTTAGGTGTGCTGCTGCAGGCTCACCAACGCCGCTGCGTGTCTGGTCACGGGCGCGGCCGGCGCCACCTCTCGCTATCGACCCAAGGATAGTTGTGAAGGACCAGGTCATCATTATACAGAGTAAGTTCAGATACCGATCACAGCGTAGCTCAACCGTTCCTTTGTGGCGAGGCCAAAATCAGATGACATGTCATTGCGAAATTCTTGAAGGTCATAAATTGAAATAGGTACAATTTTTTGACAAAATGAAAGGTTATGGACACTAAACTATATAGTAAGGGATCTGTAATACATTACCTCTTTCTGCCTCGTCTGTTTTCAGTTATACTCAGTCAGTATATCTCTTTTCATTTTAACACAGCTCAGGCCTGCGTCGTTTACTTATTCAGCAAAGGCACTTTAAACCTATTTCAGAACTGGACCGCAGCTTAGCTGACAACTACACGTGTACAGTAAGCAACCCTTGGGGCGAGGAGCGGGTGACGTGGGAGGTTCGAGCGTTGAGTCCCGTCCCTCGCCCATCGATCAGGCTGGTCGGCGCTGCGCCAGCGCGGCTGTCCTTGGCTTGGGATGCGCCTCCTAGTCCTGTGCATAGTAAGCAGCTTATGGCAATATACACAAACGTATGTTAAAGAAGTTGTAGAAATACGTAAGAGTTCCGCGCTCTAAGTATCCTAGAAATTCGGCTAGACAGTTATAAATAAAAAAAAAAACAATTTTAATTCAGGCAAAAGACCCATATAAAAATAAAAGTGACAATACAGTGTAAAAAAGTATAAAAATATACATCCACATCCACAGGTTATACGCTAGAGTGGACGCGCACAAACGAAATCGGCTGGGCTGTAACGCGACTGCCGGGTGAAATACGCGCATATACGTTGGAACGACTCGCGTGTGGGGCTGCGTACAGAATACGACTGCGCGCTCACAACGCTGCCGGGCCCAGTGAGCCGAGCGATGAGCTTGTGCTATCTACGAAGGGTGGACGTGAGTACCTGTTCACACTTTTTTATCTCCTTTGTGAACTAAGCCGGCTGAGCTAATTCACGGCCATATGCTTTGATCAATCTAAGCATAATCGGAATTAAATTTATGTATGTTATTACCTGTGTTTCCAGCTTCAAAAGCGGCAGCAGAAAAAGACCTCATCACCACCAACAGCACCTGCGTCCGGCTGAACCTCCTAACATGGGACAGCAATGGTTGCCCCTTAAGCCAGCTTCAAGTCTCCATCCGCGGGTTCGACGAATCAGCGTGGCGGTCGGGCGCCGCAGGCCCGGCTGAACCGCTGGTGTGGTGCGACCTGAATCCTGGGACGTGGTATCATTTGAAAGTGGTGGCGACTAATTCCGCTGGGACTACTGTTGGGACGTATTATTTTTCGACGCTTACTGAGGAGGGTGGTAAGTTGCGAATTTTCAATGACTTCATAATCAATAAGATAGACGCTCCAGAATAGAGTTATTCTTGCGTAAATATTTATTATTTATTTATTACTTATTTATTTAAGGAGTACCAACAGCTTTTTAACACAGATAATACAACAAACATTAAAACAAAAAGCCAATTACAGGAACTCACAGGTAGTGATAGAACAAAAATAAAAAGATGTACACACATTCGTGTCACCGCACACGCGAACATAAGAAGAGAAAATGGGAAAAAAAAGTTTTAGCAGGAGAAATTAAATTTCACGATTTCGCCAACTTTAAAAAATACACTTTGTGAGATTCTTTGTGCAGGTACCTACCTATGTACTCGTAGTTAATTTATCGTTCACACTTTAACAAAGACTCAACGTCTTTTTTTTTTCCTCCTCTAAAGTTACTGGGTCCGAATTTTACCTAAGAAAAAGTCATAATTGTCGTAAAAATCGCTGACTACTGATGATACTGTCTGATTAAAATTTCGTCATGGATTGCAGAGCGCATCCCAGCACCAGCTCACTTCCCACCAGGCAGCGGTGGTGGGGAACACACCACCTTAGTCATGGCAGGCGCAGGTTGTGCCTTACTCACTGCGCTGCTGTTGCTGGCCATCCTTGCGTGGAGGAGAAGGTAACTATTGAAGTGGAATGTTGTGAAAATGTATGGTGTATCGAAACGTTAGACTTCACTTCCTTGCGACGCGTAGGTTTCAATTTCAAGAACAAAGTAACGACGTAGCACATAAATCATTTCTATCAGTCTAGACATGAAAAAAACAGTAATGGACACATGCATTCTACCTTGTCTGACATATGCCTGTCAAACCTGGGTGCACACTGACAAGAACAAAAGAAAAATTAGAACATGTCAACGGGGTATGGAAAGGAGCATCTTAAATATAAAACTAAAAGACAAAGTTAATAGCAAGCACATCAGATCAAAAACAAAGCTCATAGACGCATTAGAGTTCATACTGAAACAAAAATGGAGATGGGCTGGCCACATAGCGAGAATGACTGACGACAGATGGACTAGTAAAATCACCAAATGGCCAGGACCATATGGAAAGAGAAAACCTGGAAAACCAAAAACAAGATGGTCAAAAGACATTACAGAAATAGCGGGGGAGAGTTGGCCAGTTAAGGCCAAAGACCGAGATAAATGGAAAATCATGGAGGAGGCCTATACCCGACAGGGGTCCTTGATATAAACTAGAGATATATATTAAATCATACATGTAAACTCTGATAAGGAAATAAAAAGGCTTTATTATTATTATTTGTATGTCTTTCTCATCACGGAACAATGGTGTTCCGGACCTTTGGGAGGCGTGCGCGGGGCCGAAGCCAACACGTAGAGACCCTTTCGACACTTTAATGAAACGAAAATGTAAACGAAGGGGTACACCGAGCGGATGTTGACCTTGCCCGTATCATGGGACACACGCAGAGGCAACACCCGCCAGGGTGTAAGGACTATTTGAGAGTTAATGGAATCTAAAATGAACTGGTCTATTTTGATGAAAGTGATGGACTAATTACTGGGCTATGGATAAAAAACCGGACGCCTGCCTAATAAAACGGTATCCAATTTTATTTCCGGCAGACGGTGACTCGTCCCCACAAGATGGGCCCCCACAAAAAGCGACATCCAAGATGGCTCAAGGGCAACACCGGTGTCAGAACTCAAGGGTGTCGAGAGGTGTACACCGCTTTCTGCCCAGTGGCTGTTAAGCCACTGCACCAACTCGCGTCTTATGCAAATTTGCACCCCTGGGGCATATAGCCCTAACGACTCCACTCTGGACGGCCAGCCAAGGCAAGCCAGAGGTAGAGAGTACTGTCCCACCCACCCGCCTTACGGGTAACAGAACTCCCCAGGAGCACTCGGGTACGTGGGGTCGCTGTTCCCCAACAGCTCGCCACAAGCTGCCCTGCGTTGACTGATTGCACTGGTAAAACCAATGGGCGATGGGGTCGTCACATCCCTACGCCTTTATTATTATTATTACATAAATCATTTATACCTAAGTACATACATCCATCCATCCTGATCTCCATAGCGTAGGTAAGTACGCAATCAGACCAGGTGCCGCAGCCGAATGGCATTTCTGCGACGCGAAACGTAAACGAAACACCGCGAAAGGTAGTCTGGCTCTGTCACGCCAATACGCAAGAGCAATAGAGATAGATATCTACGAACGTTTCGTTTCGTGAGCGTTTGTGCCATTCGGCTACATGCCCAGTAGTGGAGATCTAGGCAGAAGTAAACTTAAGTTGTTTGTACCTGGAGTGACCTAGTTCAGATTAAAGTCGAGTATGAACTAGGCAGAAGTCTCTTTTAACTGACAGTGTGACATTTGATTGCAGTGAACCCGCATCTTGTTTACGCAAAGGCTACGAACCGGGCGAATCGGAGGACAAAGCTATCGAACCCCGAGATAATCGCCGAAACTGCCAGCAAGTTTATACGTCGTCCCCCGGCAAGCCGCCGCCATCGAAAGAGCAGCAAGGTAATCGTCAAATATTTCTTATAAGCTTTGGTATCCTAAGCGTAATGCATGACCGTTTTTGTCGCCATCAAGCAACTCAATATTAATTATACTTAAAATTCTACGAGTCTCGAACATGACAAAATACTTAGGTACCATGGCTGCGTGCTCTAACAGGTAGATCTAAGAATTGAGTGACCCACATCATTTTGATATGATGAAGCAAATCAATACCTTTAGAACCTCGACATTGGACGTACGATACAACCATAATAGTGATAGATCCCTAAACCAAATCTGTGACCTGTGTCGCTCCGATGCCACCTTTCCCTGGTCTACTTTCGTAGATATTTAAAAATATTTTAAGCGGGTTACTCACGTGTTAAGTCGATATAACGTTCGACATGTTTCGATCCATTTCCGAGGATCTTTCTCAAGAGTAGCGACCCCGCCTTTACGTGTCGAGAGCGCGACGCATACTCCGGGCGCTCGCTCTGCATGCGCGGTTGCTGAGGGCGTGCAGAGGGGGGGTCGGCGGCGCGGGAGACGTCACCGTACTTTCGTAGATACTCGTACCTACAACTTTCCAGATATGAAAGTTGACAAACATACCTTATATTACGCTATTACAGAAATGTACGAGATCAGCCCGTACGCGACGTTTAGCATGTCCGGAGGCGCGACGGGGCCGGCGCGCGGCGGCGCGGCGACGGGCGCCACGCTGCGCACGTTCGGCCGCGCCGAGCCCGCGCCGCTCGCCGCCGCGCCGCCGCCGAGCAAGCAGCGCTCGCTCACTAACGCAGGTGTGTGTGTGTGTGTGTGAATATTTAGCCTACTAAATATATCAGTGTTACTAGCCGTACGAGCACGTCTGTATATCAGCCACGATCAGCATGTCGGGAGGCGCGCCGCCGCCGAGCAAGCAGCGCTCGCTCACTAACGCAGGTGTGTGTGAATATCTAGCCTACTACATCAGTGATACTAGCCGTACGAGTGTCTATATCAGCCACGATCAGCATGTCCGGAGGCGCTACGAGGCCGCCGCGCCGCCGCCGAGCAAGCAGCGCTCGCTCACTAACGCAGGTGTGTGTGTGTGTGTGTGAATATCTAGCCTAATACATCTGTGTTACTAGCCGTACGAGTACTCAATATCAGCCACGTTCAGCATGTCGGGAGGCGCGACAGGGCGCTCGCTCAATAACGCAGGTGGGTCAAATATTCGATTCTCTACCCTACAGGCGATGGAGTTAGCCGTGGACCTCAACGCTTTGGGCAATGGAGCATAGTAAAAAAGTGACTACTTATTCGTTTGAGAAGGACAATAATTGTGTCGCGTATAGTTTCAAACTTGGGTAAATCCATTCTGCTTTAAGGTTGAATATGTAAAAAATATAATAAAATTCGAAAGATATTCAACATTATAGCAGAATAGATTTACCCAAGTTTGAAGTCAAGCGACACAAGTTCAAATAAAAGTTATGAGTCTTAAAAGATTCTCCAAACCAAAAAGGTATTTTTTCGCCCAATTCTACCTAACTACTACTAAATCCTCATATCACACGTAATTACGTATACCCACAGTCGGGTTAAACAGGCAAATTGAATTATTACGGGATCTACTAAGATTGAAAACCTCCGGGACAGGAATCCGGTAGCCATAATTGGTCTATTTGTCCATATAACTCATGGTATAAGCTACCGACATGTCTCTAAGCTTTATTTTCTCTTTCAGATGAATACACATTATCACGAGCCATGACGCTGCTGGTGCGGCGTTCGGAATCGGACTCCGATTCGAGCGGCTCGCCCTGCGCGGAGTGCACGTCTGGCTCGTACCGCATACCCCAAACTACACCTAAAGGTAGGTTTTGATAGAAGACCGATTTTCATGAAACATGGCTAAGAACACTCCCGACTAACTCAGCTTTCAGACAAAAAAAACTAAATCTAAATCGGTTCATCCGTTCGGGTGCTACGATGCCACAGACAGACACACACACACAGTTAGACTGACAAACAGACAGAGAGTCCCCGTCGTTTTTGCGTCGGGGGTTAAAAATATACTACAAAATACCAAAATTCGCTATACCGATATCCCATAAAAAAATCATTCAATTATTTTTTTATTATTCCTAACCCTCGCTTCTAAAACCAAATTACGTATACGTTCTCAAACAGTAGAACGTCTATATTCCAGTAGCAGAGGAGGTGTTCCGCGCCGTGACGGACTCTTCGGCGGAGTCGGCGTCGACGGGCGACGCGCGCTCGCTGTCGGCACGGGCGCACGACAAGGCGCGGCGGCGTCCGCGGCGACACCACGCGCCGCAGGCTACCAGGTGCGTGAGACAGTGTAGTTCAGTAGCAAAAAGTTACCTACTTCAAGCCTACGCCTAAGCCTAGTTACCTACTCAAGGTACCACATGTGTAAAAACACTATAGTTCAGTAGCAGAGTTCTGGGCTGTGATAGTCTCGGCGGAGTCGGCGTCGACAAGGCGCGGCGGCACCGCACCACGCGCCGCAGGCTATACCAGGTGTGTGACAACACTAGTTCAGTAGTACAGGTACGCGCCGTGACTGTCTCTTCAGTGGATATCACGCGCCTCAAGCTGCTATGTGTGGAAGAACAACTATAGTTCAGTAGCACGTAGCATAGCATAATTGTGGGGCCACTGTAGTCCTGTGAGGAGTTCCGTGCCGTAATTAACACTGCAGCGGAGTGCCGTCGGCGGTTGTATAGGATTGTATACCTACATACCATTTAAATATATGAACATAAACATAGTGCTACTTACTCGTAAATAATAAATAAGTAATAAATATTGGGGACACCTTACACAGATCAACTTAGCCCCTAACTAAGCAAAGCTTGTACTATGGGTGCTAAGCGACGATATACATACTTAAATAAATACATACTTATATACATAGAAAACATCCATGACTCAGGAACAAATATCTGTGCTCATCACACAAATAAATGATGCCCTTACCGGGATTCGAACCCAGAACCGCGGCTTAGCAGGCAGGCAGGTTCACTACCGACTGAGCCAGACCGGTCGTCAAACACACTTATTACATACGCTACAGTTGATGATAAAATTTATTTATTTTATTGGTATTCAGGATAACAACAGCCGTAAATATAACTAAGACATACTACTGCTTACGTATAAGAAGGCCAATAACAGTCATCCATTAAATTACATTTTGTAAGAATTAAATTAACTAAATGTTATATAAACAATCAAAATGTGCAATACACACAAATGCTCCAACGGCTTAAGTACATACAGGTTGTTGATTAAGTATTCTTATAATTACGTAACTTAAGGCTTCAATAGCTATCCACCTACTTAATTCATTAGAATACTAGTATAAATACCCATAAATACTCATAAGTCAGACACCAACAAAACTTACGTCAAGAATTTACAATTGGGACCGTGCGCGACGACACGCCACGTGACAGGTGACCATTATGGACAATATTGTCGCTGCTGTTAAGCGAGAAGTAAGTAAAAATTGTGAAAAAATTAATGAAATCTTGTGTTATTTTACTATATAAGACAATTTTGGACGATGGTGGTTACAACATTATCGCCAATAACATTAAAATTGTTGTTTTCAGTGAGAAATAAACAAACTGGTGACTAAAACGGGGTTTCGTGCCATCGCTCACGAAATCATTTTCCAACCTAAGACAATGAATAAAGACAAGAAATGGTGCTAGCTGGGCATTTTCTATAGATTGAAGACTTTTTTCCACCATTTGTACCTATGTGCAATAAAGTATAAAATAAATCATTGGTTTTTGAAATTGTTGATCAGTTCACTGCTATGCTATGTCATTTTCATAGGCTAACTATAGGTATTATAAATATCATTTACAGGGTACAGGTTTATTGTAAAATAAAAACAAACTAGCTATAATAACTTTTAATTATAGTATACATTACAAAAACTTGTTTCATTTACTTGAAAATATTGGAGGTTTAGCAGATATCACATCAAATATGTAATCATCAATGCGATGAAATAAGTTCTCAGGAATTTTATTTAAAATGTGATAAACCTTCAGCGGATGGACTACTTCTGCTTTTATTGTTCTCGTGCTCCTTCGTCCGATTGAAACGTCGATATTTACGCATTTTCGTCAATCCGTTTCGATTTGTACACATGAGCACACTTAAGGAAACAAATAAAATGATTTTGGAACATAACTGGGATTGGCTTCCACATCGGCTTTTCTACCTCCAATAAAATGTGCACTATGAATTCACCGTAAATTCAATGCAATACTTGTATCAAAAGATTACGCACTTTTAAGTAACACTTCAGAGGTTGGACGACACTTTTCTTCTTACGGCAATTATTCACTTAAACGGTGGTTTCGTTTTCACCACGGTCATGGAAATAGCTAAAATTTTGTCGATATTTTTCTTGGAGTTATTACAATTCACCATAACAAATTTTACTAGGCCCATATTAAATTTATCTCAAAAACTATATGAAAATGTTTACAGCAATATGGATTTGACAGCGTAAGTCAGCGACTAAGATGTCAATTTTGGCCGTAGTGTGCGCTGTGATCGTTTTAGCTACCCCCTCCACCCGCTTTGCACCCTGCCAATAGTACCATGGCCGATAAATAGCTTAGCATTCCCCTAGTACCCAGTAAAAGTTACGAAGCAATTAATATATAAAAGTAAAACTACCTATAACCTACTCTAATACTGATTTTATTTTATTTTTTGATTTTATTATTCATTTAAGTTTCATTAAAATTTTCGTTTTCACTGAGCAAAATAGCATAAATATCTTTTTTATATCTATGTTTCGACCCTATAAAAGGATCAGAAGAGGAAAATTCGGTGTTATACAAGTGAGGGATCCTAGATAGAACGGAGTTCGAACCATAGTTAGTAGTGTGAAAGGGAACATGAAAGAGAGTTGTGTGTCGGGTTCGCCGCCTTGGGAAATGGGAAATAATCAACTATAAAAACGAGTTGCATTGAGAAGAGCAAATCTCGTATGCCTTAGTCAAATTACTGCAACCACGACATCTATCGCCCATTCCCGAAACTAAGCACAGCGGGATATTACTATCTTTGTAAGAGAAAACTCATCCATCCCTACAACCCCTCTTGATGCCCTCTAGTTATGCCGCAACCTTCTCAGTTCCTACCACAAACGCTAGATGGCGCTAACATTAAAACAAAATATTTCTGTTTTCAGGTATCAACAGCGCCAAGAGCAAGAAAGGAGAGATTTTACGATACACGTTTAACATAAATGACAATAAAGACTGCTATAAGCAAAAATAATCAGAATTATAGAATGTTAATTAGATAGATATAAAGATACATTAAGTCTAAGACTGTAAATATTTCGAGTTTTGTAAATTTTATTACAAAAACCAAGGCCTATTTGGAATTAAAAATTAAGTCGGGACTCAAAGTATCATCGATAAAATGGAATTAATAACAAAATTCGAAAATTGTTTTGTTACGTAGTTTTTAAGTATTTGATACTATAGCGTATTTCATAAGATATCACAAAGCCCGGAGGTGAATACAATATGTATTATTTTTTCTTACAGTGTCATGTGTTTCACTGTCAAATCACATACATTTGTGAGTGTGTTTAGTAAAAGGTCCCACTTTGTCGGTTACCATTAAGGCAAGATTTACTTGCATCTTTATATGAATGAATGAAACTGACAAAGCGGCTTTATAGCAATCGACAAAGTGGGACGTTTTCCCGTGCACACTCACATTTTTCGAAGATGTATACATACAAATGCTGTACTCCGTACTTGCAGCAGTTGTGGTGGCGACATCTGTCTTAACTTTCATTTTGCCACCACATTCCATATTTGACGGTGATAACACTTCTGCATTTTATGTTATCAATTTCTCTAGATGGTTATGCCGTGTCTTGCGTGGGCGACGGTCGCGCGACCGACGCCGTCGCGTCTCATACTTCCATATCGATAAGGTTTGATTTCGTATGCGTCGCATCGCCGTCGCGCGACCATCGCGCGACCGTCGCCCACGCAAGCCACGGCGTTAGCTTGAACAAGCAACCTGGCCAGAAATATATCGTCACTACTTTTAAAAAATCTCGTATCTCACGCTGCTCCTCAAAGTTAAAACGCAGTAAGTCTATATGCATTCCATACATACTTACTACAATTTTCTTTTCATTGACAGACGAAGATACAAGTTTTTTTAAAAGGAGTGACGATATGACTACGCGCCATGTTGCGGAATTTTATTAGAACTATTTTCTTCATACTACTGAACTGTCACCGCATACATCAGAATAACAGCGCCCTCTTGACAATATCAATAGTCTTTTTTTTATTTTATTTTTTTATTATATACTGGCCAGTGATTGACCTTAGTCACACCTGATGGAAAGTGACGACAAGGCCGAGGTTGTAGCTCACTGGTTCAGTAATTATATTTCTGGCCAGGCTCTATACAGTTTCAGCCCGTCTAAGCTAAATCTGCAATGGAATACTTAATATACCAATGATTACCATAGACGACGGTCATTATCTGAAATGAATGCTGGTTTTGCCATATTTTTCAGCAGGTATCATCACAGACGGTTTCCGACGATGAATTAGGAAATTACATGAGACATGATCCGTTTTATTATGGAAAAGATAAGTAAAATTATAAAATACAATAAATTTAAGGAACTAAGTGAATTTTTAAAGACGGTCATGAACGCAAGGTTTGCTACTTAATTAAAAGGACAATATCTCTTTCGTAAGTAATATAAATATTTTTTTAAAGATTGTAAGTTTTTGATCAATCCCGACCACCAAAATTTTGTACATACAATTACATACCAACTTACATATCGTAACCACAGTTAAATCTGGCATTTGTAAATCGTAACATTTAAATAATTGTCCCTAACATATAGATAATAAAAATAAAAACTGGTGCAATGCAATGTTGCCGTAGTTATTTGAATCCAAAATTAACATAATTTTCCTGCCGTAATTTAATAGGTTTATTTTATTGATAACAATTTTACCACTTCTCTGACTGCCAAAAGACTAAAATATTATTATTATTTTAATAAGTATGACTTGACTGACAATTAGGAGTCAAACGAGAACACCCTTTAACATTCACTGCCTAGACGTTAAATATACAATTGTAAATATAGTTTGTAAGGAAGAACAAGTAAAAATGGCAATCAATAAATAATGAAGTTGATTATACATTATACGTTCGTTGTTTCATTTCATTCACCATACAAAATGGATCGTCTTAGGATATATGATTGAACCTGCACAAAACATAATAAGCCCTCCTTGCCGCCTTGCCGGAGGCTACATTTCCGAGCTCATTAACCCGGCAACCTTCAAATCAAAGGTAAACAGACATCTTCTGGGCGAGCTCACTCCATCGTAGGCCACGTCTTTGCCTTTGGCTAGTCTGTGGCCAAGAGTAAGCCCATTTATAATTACCTTTATTAAAAAAAAAAGGAATAAATGCATGAAGAAGAAAGATAATTATTAAATTCAATGGATTTTATTAATTGAATAGATAATCTTACATATTAATAAATAATAACACTGAATACATATATAGTTAGTGTTGCCATACGTAGAAAGCGTAATAAAATGATTTATAAAATGTTACAAAAGTGGTAGTAGTTTACTAGCCTTACTTCAAATAGTAGACTCCAAGGCAGTCACAGCACATGGCCAAGAAATCTAGCAAACGTATTACCTCCTGTTTAGTATGAACGCAAAGCAGGGTTCTCTTGCCGTCCAACAAATGTCCGCCTCTAGAATTCAATCCCGACAGCATAATTAAGCAGCACCGCAGCGCGTCGCTATGACAACATCGAGTATATAAGCAGCCATAGTATACGTCCAAGAAATCTAAGATACATACTGGTCAGTATGAGCGCGAAGCAGCCTCGCTAGTCGAACGGCAGTACCCTCTCGCCACCCTTCCTCACGGCGCCGCGCGTGCGTTGCTATGGCAACCGCAAGTACTGTCCTACAGCAGCCGTAGTACAAGGTATCTAACAGACATACTGATCAGTAAGAGCTCGAAGCAGCCGCGCTCGTCTAACCCCAGCAGCCTCTCGCTGTATCTCCTCACTGTTGTTAGCGTTCAGTTCAAGCGAGCCGATGGCGGTGATGGCGCGCGCTCGACGCCCTGCCTCGCCACGCCGTGTGTGCGTTGCTATGGCAACCTCGAGTAGCGTGCCGTCCCATAGGCACCCGTAGTACGCGTCCATGGAATCCGACACGTTGGTAATCTGAAATGAATATACAGTAAATGAGTATTTTCATTCATTTTGCAACAAAATTAAGGCAATTTTTTTATAAAATTAAGGCCACCAATAAATGCGACAAATATCAATTAAAAGTACGATCCACCCCAATCCCGACGACACTACACCAGCAAACTAAGGCCTAGGTTCGCTAGATAAGAGTTCATCACCCATCACACGTTTTTTGTACAGGACGCGAAAGTAAAGATATAGATGTATCGTATGTTAGGGTTGGTTGGTAGGTATGCTTTATCAGTGAGACACTTGAATACGCGCGTATAGTCAGGCTCCCTATAGACAATTGACAGAGCGCAGCAGCTTGCATCGAAGCAACCATCAGCGCCCGGTAACAGCTCACTAAACCACCTTGGCCGGACGCGTTAAGACGCTACAGGAGCGAAAATGCTAAAATGGAAAGCCCCCTTTTAATTTGGGAATTCTAGTTTAATATACTAGTGTTATGAACTAGATTTATCGAAAAAAATGTCCATTAAGAACAACTCAGTTAAAAGATATTGCAAAAAAAGTAGCAGGACTATACCTTCTCAGTGATGCACTTGAATGCACGCGTGTAGTCAATCTCCCTAGGCAGCTGGCATAAAGCGGCGGCCTGTGTCGGAGCAGCCAGCACTTGACAACAGCCCGCCGCTCGTTTCACTATGTCGTCCTCGTTACGCGCCTTCGAACTGAAGTATTCGGACCCGGCAGTCAGTGCGCATAGGTAGTGACGAAGCGCGGCGGCGTGGCGGCTTGCTGCTATCTCTGCGTCGCCGTACAGTCGTAACCTGTTACCGTTAATAAATTAATAATCTGTCAATGGATGTTGACCACGATCATGTAAAAATAGGTCGATCTAGGCTGCTGCCGATGTCTGCTGGCTGACACGGGTTCACGGGTACACACGTAAAATCCATCGCATCACGCTTCTGCAGCAGTTAGCGTTCCTTGGAATCCGCACGAATATCCGTGTAGAAATCGTCTTTTGTTTACCGTCAGTATATCAACATCCGATAACGACCTTCGCGGGTGGACATGCACACTTGAACACTGCGGGTGAGCAGGTTAACGAAAAATAGTACAGCATAGTTATGTTTGCTAGCGCCGACTGACGGAAAAGACGCTTTTTACAAGGGTTTTCGGGCGGATCAATATACGTTTTTTAACGTTTACTGGATTGAATCGATTTATTTATCTTTGAAATATATGTAGGACATCCTCCTGTCGATCCCTTTTAGTATCAAGTTACGAATCGCAAACAACTTACCACGAAGTATTGTAGGGGTAGAACTTCAAACTCCTCTCCAGCAGCTCAATCAGCGACTCCAAAACATCCTTAGGATTGTAACTATTGATATTTGCAATATGATTCGGCCAGAGATCTGTGTATTCCACAAGAAGTTCCGAGGAAGGGTCGTCAACAAGAACATTATATATTTTGGCGAGAAGTGATAGAAATACGCTGATTGCGAGCGGGTCTCTTAAACCTTGGGCGACGACTTGGTAGGGGCTGAGATTCTGGAAGCGGTTCGCGTAGTTTGGTATGTGACGGCTTGTGTATGTGAAACGCTTCCGCTGGCTGATAGAATTGTCGAATGTGTTCAGAACTGCAAAATATGAAAATAGGCTTTATAATAAAATTTATAAACACACGGCGATCCTACCACGTGTGGTTTTAGAATTTGAAATCGGGAAACCACATTCGCAATAATATTTATATCTGCTAGGTACAGTCAGCTTTAATAGTAGAGGATAAAACACTTTTCTAAATAAAAATAAATGTAAGTCAAGAAGTATCGTCTTCAAACTTTAGGTTTACAGTTCGACGTGATGTAAAACTGTAGAAATTATTTTATTATTTTTTGTACCTACATTTTTTATGGGTAATGACCGGGAGAAATCAGAGTTATTCCATATTTATTTCATAATATTAGCAGTAAAAAGTTTACGCTGTATTTAAAATTAATCAATGCCAATTGTGACTCCGTTAACAAAGTTGTACTTACCGAAGTCCCATAGCCGTCGCGGCAACTTGCGCGCACCCTTGCCTCGTTGCAGCTCAGCACACGCAATGCACAGCGCGGCAGCAACATCGGCGGCATTCGTCCCACCCGCCCTTTGACTTGCGCCTGGGCCTGTGACTTGTTGCCACACCCCCATGTTCAGCACACCTAGCCACGCTGCCAACACCACCTGCGACATAATCCCAGCTCAAAAATTTTGTTTGTTTACTAGAGAAGAGTACAAATTGGAAAGGCGCGGAAAATTTGGTTAGCCGATTTAGATATTCACAATCATACATTTTTAGAGTAATTTCAGTTCAAAGGCGAAATGCAGTTAACAATCTTTCTTATTAGGCAAGTTGATAAAGACCAAGGTTTTAATAGTTACAAAAAACTCACCTCTTGAAAATAACTTAAATTTCCCATCATTTTAAATGGTTGAAAAGATTTACAGTACCTGTGAGCTTGGAGCGTCCACATCCCTCTCAGCAGCGGAGATAGCCGCTTTGCACTCATTGGTCAGCAGAGTGGAGTTAACTCGATGGTGCGGCCATTCCGACAACATTACTTCGACCTCAAGCAGAAGCATCTCCCAGGCTATTTCACGACACAGCTTGAACAAAGCAGGATCGTTGCCAGCAGCAAGTTGATTACGCGTCTCGCTCTCGACTACTGACAAGAGCGAGAGAGCAGTACGAGCATCACCGGCTTCCCACCGCGCCCGCGCTGCACCAGACATTACCCCGATAAAATCCTGCAAGAACCCTCGCGGGAGTGCCTTTAATGGAACTTTCAGGTTTCCGATAGGCTTGCAATAGAGATTATGCTTCCATAACGGCAATGAAGGTGACAATGTCGCCAGCTTTACCAAAGACATTCGTACATCTTCCGTGCTGGACACCTCTAAGAGCCGCTTCTTCAGCCGCCCTATATCCAACACAGGCGCATTGTATACTAAATCAGCCACATCCCAATTGTTTGTCAGCAACTCGCTAGGTATGTCCATATTTTTGTCGTCACTATTAATCTGATCTCTTCTTAGAACTTCCAACTGCTTCTCGCTAATTAGCTTTGATCGAATTTCCAAAGCTCGATCACCAACATACTTCTCCAAATACTCGTCTATCCTATCTATAGGCAATCTACATTGATACGAAGTGGTTAAATGGAGAAAAAATATCCTCAACCTATTCAAGTCTTCTTCGGATAATCTTGACACCAAAACTGGAGTCAATGCCCAAAAGAGTATATCGAAAAACTGTTCACCTATGGTGTTGAATTTATTTAGAAAATCTGGTTGAGTGGATGGCAATCCACCATCAAGAGCATATCTAACTGCGTTTAATGCTGTCACACGAATCAGCAGGTCTTTGGGTACCGATATAGCACTGATCAAAGCAGCAGCTTGTATATCTAATTCTACAACCTGTCTATGGATCATTGGTATATCTCTAGATAAATTATCTGCTTGGAAAATAGCAATTATGTCTTTGTAATCATTAGAAATTGATTCTTGAAGCCTTTGTAACAAAGACCGCTCTTCATCCAACAAATCTTGGCCCAGATTGAGAGCTCTAATGTAACCAATAATTTCATCTTCTGAGAGACTTGCATAGTTTAAATTCCCCCATGAAATAGTATCATACTCTCCATTACCATAACCTTTACTTTTGATTTCAAATTCAAGAAGTTTCTGGTTTTTTCTGCAGCCCAAAATATGTTTCTTAGCTTCCTCAAGTTGTCCATAGAAAAAGTAATTGTAACAGAGATCAAAATGAATTTGCATTAAAAGCTCATACTGGGTGATACAAACACCAATATCCCAATTATGGGCCATGTTATGCATATCTTCAGTTGGATGTGTAAAAGTGTCCATAACTGGGACTCTGATTTGTAGTGCTTTGTTGCTGTTCCCTTGAGAATCATAATATGCAATGACTTTCTCTAAATATTTTCTGCTTTGAATGCAGTCATTTTCACTAATCCTCAATGATTTTACTTCTTTGGTTTGAGGGTACCCTATTTGAAGTGGAGTATTAGGGCTGTAAAAAGTACAATATATTTTATAAAATTATTAAATATAGGTAGCATTATTTTCACCAATATATTATTAGTGCGTTTTCACATTATCTGATCCAATATCAGATGTAGGACTGCTGTCCCATACATTTAAGCCACCTTTGATTTTTGCCTTTGAAATCTATCCGACATCCAATATCAGATTGGATAATGTGAAAAGCCAGGTCTCAACTTACATGCATGAAAAAGGAGGCTTCGCAAACTTTTCTTTAGAAGTTGCTTTTACAGGATATCTTAAGATCCATCTATGATGTAAAGTCAATGCAAACTGCATTTGTGGCTTCTGAATTATATCCATCGAGATCTCCTAAAATAATACACATACATGTAAAGAATATTTTGTGATAAGAGAAATTCCTACATTACATAGTCAGTAAACGTGCTACACTAACTACATTCATCATCCTCCTTGCATTATCCCAGCATTTTTGCCATGGCTCATGGAAGCCCGGGTTTGGCTTTTGACAACTACATTATGAGTTATTAAACTACAACCTAGATCAAACCTGACTGTAAAAATAAATATCGAAAATAGGTAACATATTAGGTTAATATATGGGTGGCTTTATATGTGATAAAGGTAAAGGGATGTACAAACTCTATACTTTAATAGTCAGAAACGATTTAAAAAATACCTGAGGGGGAACAGGGAACTTGCCATCAGATGCCATAAAAACCAAATCTTGCAGTAGCTTCTGTTGTATGGAAGGTGTTAGTTTAGTTTCAAAAGTATCTGAAAAAATATTTTTAAAATAAATAAGTAAATCCTACACATTTGTGATACCTGCTCTCAAGTTTAGAGTCTAATCATATGCTAAATGCATTCAACTGAAACTTAGAACTTGGAATATGTAAATTTAAAAAATTGGACAGTATTAATTAGAGATGGGCCGAATATGGACTATGCCGAATACGAATATTCGGCCGAACATTCGGTTCAGCTCTTACCGAACCGAACATTCGGCCGAATATTCGGCTACGCCATGTTTTAAAAGGGGATGTTCATTAAACTATTAAATGATTGATAATGGTTACATATGTTTCTACAACTATGTTTTTATGATTTAGTAGATAACTAAAACTTCGTTAAAAGTGTTAAAACCGCTCTAAACTCTCCTCAACTCTTAAACTAAGGTTTTTTATCTTTTTTACACAGCAATTGTATTTATATTTTGACGCATAGGTTTCTCTCTTTTTAGCAATTCCTTTAAAAGCTACTAAAATAGGAGCGTATTATCCAATGGAATACGTAGGATTTACATTAGTTATTTACTTTGTTTATTTGGTAAATATTCGGCAATGCAACCGAATTATTCGGCCGAATACGAACATTGAAAATCTTGCCGAATATGCCGAATACCGAATATTTACCGAATATTCGGCCCATCTCTAGTATTAATATATATTTCAAATTCTTTACCAGATCATGTATGCAAGTAACTACTTCATATAAGTACATAGATTGTTCCAATAATAATGAATAAATAGACTTGTGAACAAAACAACAATGTATTTTTATGAAGAAAATTCCAGTACTGCATACCTTATTATAAAAGACAATATCAATTAGAACCAGAATGCCGTATTGTACTTTAAAAATATTTTAGTACTTACAAAAATATTAAACAGTGAACATTTTAATTAATGAATCTAGGGTTGTACTCACGTTATTATATTGCTATTGCCACAACATGGGCCAATTTGGAGGCCCCTCTTCACTTCTTCTTGGGTCCACGGAGTTTAGCCGCCATGTGAACTCCTATATGCCTAAAGAGGGGCCTCCAATTTGGCCTGAAACATGTCGCAGCAATAGCGATATAATAACGTAAGTAGAACCATAGATTCATTAATTATTTGAATATGTCTCACAAAAGTTTAACATGTATAGTGAAGATTTTGCTTGGTAAATTATTAACCATTGAACATTTTGCTTGATAACTTACCTAATTTCCATTTAAGAGCCGAAGCAATTTTAAGGGCAAGTATTTTAAGTGCAAGCTGTTTTCTTGAAATATTTGGTTGACTATGCAACTTGGACATGGATGTGTGCTCCGAAGCGTTTGGACCGTCCTGAATGCCATTGCTTACATCCACTGTTAGAAATTCTGCTATTAAGTCCGTAGCAGAGGGCTCTGAAAGTTACTAATATGATTTAAATCTACTCATAATCAAACCAGAATGACACATAAACAGAAGTTACTTTTACGGGTTTTAAGATGTATAATATTCAAATACCTGGGTTAGGGTTTTGAAGATGCTCTTGCAAAAGTTTCTGATTCAATAAAAACTCAAACCATAGCATCTTGTCGGTGGATATTCCGGGCATTCCACCCGGTCGTAGCAAATCCACAACCATTATTGTAAGCTTAATACTAAGAGCAAAACTGTGACCCACAGCTTGAAGATATCACGAATTTTGTAGAGTGCAGTTTAGGTACTTGCGAAATAAGGACTTCGTTTCTATGTATATGGAAAGCGTATTAAAATTGCATTAAATTAAGAACGAAAACCATAACAAAATAAAACTGACAAGCCGGCCTAACCTAAACGGATGACATTGACATCTAGAACACATTGTCAAATATGTTCAGTTCAGAAACTAGTGCAAATATGAGCAATCTAGACGGGATGATCAAATCGACCAATTTGAACTCAAATTAAATTGGCGTCAATCTAAAGGTGCTAACGCACGGCCACACAAGCACCGTACCCAAAGAGTAGTATAATATATATGATGGGGCGCGTCTTACGTCCTTCCTATACAAAATGTACTGAGGAGACGTTTTTTGAATTACACTCAGGTGGCGTGGCGCGGACGTCCGTTGCGCGCCCCGAGACACGCAACGCTCTGATGTGGCCGGTCCCTAACAGACGTATGACTGTGCGTAGCCGAAAGCACATACAACAACAAAAAATATCTGTTTCGCAACTATCTATCTCTATCGCACTTGCATAATTGGCGCGACAGAGCTAGACTGCATTTCTGTCGGCGTCCGAGCCGTCCGGCATCGACGATTGCCATTCGGCAACGAAGGCAGGTCCTTTCAAAGTAGGGCTGCCATCCGTCCGGGTTTCCCCGGATTTGTCCTAGTTTGGAGGCCGTCCGGGGGCCGTCCGGGCGGGGAGTCAAGAAGTGTCCGGGGAAAACCCGGACACTTTTCACGTAACCACGTAACGTGCACCTCATTGGTTAACTATCTGTTTACATAATAAAAAAACCGGCCAAGAGCGTGTCGGGCCACGCTCAGTGTAGGGTTCCGTAGTTTTTCGTATTTTTCTCAAAAACTAATGAACCTATCAAGTTCAAAACAATTTTCCTAGAAAGTCTTTATAAAGTTCTACTTTTGTGATTTTTTTCATATTTTTTAAACATAATTATGGTTCAAAAGTTAGAGGGGGGGGGACGCACTTTTTTTTCCTTTAGGAGCGATTATTTCCAAAAATATTAATATTATCAAAAAACGATCTTAATAAACCCTTATTCATTTTTAAATACCTATCCAAAAATATCAAAAATATATCACACGTTGGGGTTGAAATGAAAAAAAATATCAGCTCCCACTTTACATGTAGGGGGGGTACCCTAATAAAACATTTTTTCCATTTTTTATTTTTGCACTTTGTTGGCGTGATTGATATACATATTGGTACCAAATTTCAGCTTTCTAGTGCTTACAGTTACTGAGATTATCCGCGGACGGACGGACGGACGGACAGACAGACATGGCGAAACTATAAGGGTTCCTAGGTGACTACAGAACCCTAAAAAGCGGCCAAGTGCGACTCGGACTCGCCCTCCGAGGGTTCCGTATTCGTACAAGCTTTCAATGGTTAAAACTAATGACTTGACTAGAAGTATAAGTGCTATTTCTCGGTGAATTATCTAACTAATTTACGCGACCTGTATTGTACGATGGTTTTTCAGGTATAATTCTTTATAATGTTAAATGATTTCGACAGTTTTTACTTTATTTGAAAGATAATGTTTTAGCCGTAGAGATGGGCCGAATATTCGGTAAATATTCGGTATTCGGCATATTCGGCAAATTTTCGAATAGTTCGGTTATCTTGCCGAATATTTACCGAATAAACAAAGTAAATAAATAGCGTAAGTTGTTTCGTAATTCGTCGGATAATGAGATCCTATTTCAGCATTCTAAGGAACTACCAAAGGGAGTTAAAAATGCGTTAAAATATAAAATACAATAATTTTGTAAAAAAGTAAAAATAACGTATCTTAAGAAACAAAAACCAAAATTTTCTTATGCACTAAATTATAGGAACATTAAGAGCCTTAGTAAGATATTTTGTATACCCATTACCAATCATTGAAAAGTTTTTAACTGTAAGCCAGAAATTAAAATATGGCTCAACCGAATATTCGGCCGAATGTTCGGTTCGGTAACAGATGAACCGAATGTTCGGCCGCATATTCGTATTCGGCAAAGTCCGTGTTCGGCCCATCTCTAGTTTTAGGTAAAATCTCGTATGATTTTGAAATATGATATGGAAGTATAATATGTATATGAAAGGGTGGTAAAATTAAAAGTTGAAATTGAAAAGTTTTTTATCAATTAAAAAAACAGTTTCCAAGATACACACTCGGTTTAATTTTTCCTGTAATATTTAGCATAAAGCCAATAATATGTTCCGTAAAATTTTCACAATTTTTCATTCGTAAACTTCGGAGATAAGGGGGGCGAGGGGAGAACGGTATTTTTTAACATTTTCCTTCAAAATTCTTTTTTTTTTCTCTAAAAAATTATAAGAAATTAGTTTTGATAATTATGTGCAATTTGAGCTCTTTCTCACGATACCCCCTTTTGACCTAGTAACTTAGTAACCTAAAAAAAGACAAATTATTATTTTTTGTACGAAAAATTGTTTTGTTATTGTTTATTGCAAATGGGCATTTTCGCGAAAAAAGATTCAAAAACTTTTTTGTAAAAGAGGTAAATTTAATGTTTTTCCTACTCAGAATCACGAGCCCTTTCGATCCTACTAGGTAAAAAAAGCGTTCCAAATTTAATTTTTCCACTTCGTTGCCATTTTTCAAACACTTTTTACAGCGGTTACAAAGTGGAAATTACGCAAAATAATAACAAATTTTGTGGCCACTTTTTTGTCTCCTAGGGTTTTTCCTAGATAGAAAGGGCTCGTGATTTTTAGTAGGAAAAACAAATTACACATTGTGTGAAATAAAAAAATAAATGGATGAAAATTAAAGGTCATGTTTTTTAAAAATAAATTCTGACTCGTCCGGGTAAAAAATGAGATTTACGCCATATGTCCGGGTTTTTTAGGGTTCCGTAGTCAACTAGGAACCCTTATAGTTTCGCCATGTCTGTCTGTCCGTCCGTCCGTCCGTCCGTCCGTCCGTCCGTCCGTCCGTCCGTCCGTCCGTCCGTCCGTCCGTCCGTCCGTCCGCGGATAATCTCAGTAACCGTTAGCACTAGAAAGCTGAAATTTGGTACCAATATGTAAATCAATCACGCCAACAAAGTGCAAAAATAAAAAGTGCAAAAATAAAAAACCATCGTACAATACAGGTCGCGTAAATTAGTTAGATAATTCACCGAGAAATAGCACTTATACTTCTAGTCAAGTCATTAGTTTTAACCATTGAAAGCTTGTACGAATACGGAACCCTCGGAGGGCGAGTCCGAGTCGCACTTGGCCGCTTTTTAGGGTTCCGTAGTCACCTAGGAACCCTTATAGTTTCGCCATGTCTGTCTGTCCGTCCGTCCGTCCGTCCGCGGATAATCTCAGTAACTGTAAGCACTAGAAAGCTGAAATTTGGTACCAATATGTATATCAATCACGCCAACAAAGTGCAAAAATAAAAAATGGAAAAAAATGTTTTATTAGGGTACCCCCCCTACATGTAAAGTGGGGGCTGATATTTTTTTTCAATCCAACCCCAACGTGTGATATATTGTTGGATAGATATCTAAAAATGAATAAGGGTTTACTAAGATCGTTTTTTGATAATATTAATATTTTCGGAAATAATCGCTCTTAAAGGAAAAAAAAGTGCGTCCCCCCCCTCTAACTTTTGAACCATATGTTTAAAAAATATGAAAAAAATCACAAAAGTAGAACTTTATAAATACTTTCTAGGAAAATTGCTTTGAACTTGATAGGTTTAGTAGTTTTTTAGAAAAATACGGAAAACTACGGAACCCTACACTGAGCGTGGCCCGACACGCTCTTGGCCGGTTTTTTGTATCTTTGTCCGGGTTTGGCGAAATTCGAGATGGCAGTCCTATTTCGAAGAATACAAATACCTACATGGGCATGGGATGTTGAAATCTATATATGCAGATTAGAGATGGGCCGAATATGGACTTTGCCGAATACGAATATTCGGCCGAACATTCGGTTCAGCTCTTACCGAACCGAACATTCTGCCGAATATTCAGTTACGCCATATTATTTAAGGGGATTCATTAAAACTATTAAATGATTGATAATCGTTACATACGTTACTACAACTATGTTTTTATGATTTAGTGGATGACTAAAACTTAGTTAAATAAAACAACTCTGAATTCTTCTCAACTCTTAAACCACGGTTTTTTAACTTTTATAAAAACAATTATATTTATATTCTAACGCATAGGTTTCTCTTTTTTTAGCAGTTCCTTAAAAAGCTATACTAAAATAAGAGCTTATTATCCAATGGAATTACGTAAGATCTTCATTAGTTATTTACTTTGTTTATTTGGTTAAATATTCGGCAATGCAACCGAATAATTCGGCCAAATACGACCAATTAAAAACTTGCCGAATATGCCGAATACCGAATATTTACCGAATATTCGGCCCATCTCTAATGCAGATCATACTGATCGGGTCTAGAGCCTTTGACTTGCTCGTCCTCGTCAAGACATTGAAAAGGCACACCGAGGCAGCTAGCCAACATCACAATCACATCGCTTCGTAGCTAGCTCTCCCTATGGCTGGTTTTAGTGTCACACGGACGGACCGAGCTAATATGTGTTAACTTCAGGGAGCGTTAGAGTGGCGCGGACGACAACATCAACTTCATTCAAATTGATCACGCTCATCGCTCCGCGCGGACGCTCCGCGTGACATTAAAAACAGCCTATGGGTCTCCCCAAACGTATCGACGCCGGTTCAACGTTCGGCTTTCGCCTACTAAAAATCGCTCGTTAATATAAACATGCGGGTTGCGTTCAACGGCGATGACGCATAAGCGACTTTATAATATAAAGAACATTCATATTATGAACAAGCGATTTTTGGTCGGCTATCGCCGATTCCTCGTCGATATTTTTGAGGAAACCCTAGTATTTCTCTTTTGTAGTGGCGCGAGAGAGTCAGACTGCTGCGTGTCAAATATTGTTACATTGGTTAAGCACGAAGCGCCGTAGATCACTCTAGGGAGTCTTAGAGGTTTGCGAAAGAAACTAAACTGTAATAAAGTCAGCTTAGATGTAATTGTGGTCTAAAGGTCGCGTTCAGGCCTCGTTCTAACTTAAACGCAAGTTCGGGGAGATGTGACGTAATCGTACATTTTACGTAGCGTACAAGCGTAGTGTGGGAAAAAGCAGACGTTTGACCATTTTGCAATGCAATTAAATATGCCGTGAAATAATAGGGGTAGTGCGGAAGAGTATCATATATCATAGCCTATGAATACTCTCAACCTTGAAATGTGTACTTTCTGAGCATTTATGCAGTGTACAGTCTGTGAAATTTCCAAAGAGCATTCGGTTTTTGGGTGAGATCGGGCCTCGG
Organism: Leguminivora glycinivorella; assembly: GCF_023078275.1. Classification (NCBI taxonomy): domain Eukaryota; kingdom Metazoa; phylum Arthropoda; class Insecta; order Lepidoptera; family Tortricidae; genus Leguminivora; species Leguminivora glycinivorella. The sequence goes on along the minus strand of NC_062974.1, from coordinate 7,559,899 downwards.
GCGTAGGTAATCGTAAAATCCACATTGATTTGTCTTATTCTCTTATCATCACTGAAATGCAAAATCTCACGCACTGCCAACTATTTTGCATTGATTAAAAAAAAATCTGCGACCTATTTAAAATAAACGTACTACGACATCAAATGATTTATATCTCTCACCTTTTAAATTAGTGCGACCAGTTGTGATGCATTTAATTTGTGTTACGATTAGCATGTAGACTAAACCGCACCTTGTTTAATGATAGGTATGCTTATTACAATCATTTGATATCCATTTGCCGGCAGGATTAGCACATGATTAGCGCGAAAATGTCACCGAGACTAACGTGTGATCTATGTCGTGGTGAGATATGGTGAGGTATCAAAACATCGTTAGAAAACGGCACTAATCTCAATAAGGCTTTTCCGTCTGGGATTTAATAAATGAGGATTTTACCATCTGCGTTGAACGGTCAGATGTCAAACGTTTTTCCACACTCCACAGTAAAGTCAATTTTCGGAATTAGTTTCTAATTTAAGGAGCTTCTAAACTGGCCATATTTTCACTGTAATATGTGGCCGGCAACTATTATTGTCTTTCTCTAATATACGAAGTCCGAAAGAGACACCCATAGTTGCCGACCGCATATTAGAAGTTCTTTTAGGTTTTTATGAAATCTAAATCGAAATTGTGGAAAAATCCCGATACAAATTGTAGGAAGATAATTGATAGTTCTTTTGTTTTACCCAATTTCCTCTTCACCGTCCAGATCTCAATGACAACCCATGTCGTCTGCAAAATCTCCAACTTTTATATGTCAAGATTTAAGCAAAATATGACCTTAACCCGTTCGCACAATGCTCAGACAGGTGCATAAATAATTTTGTACTTTTAGGCAACTTTTCCAATTGATATTCTGGGTAAAGGAATTACTAGCGTTTTGTTCCTGACGTTTTGAGATTGAAAAAAATCATATTATCAGTTTCGGTTATAAGCGAGTACTAACATTACTTAGTGCTTTGTACTTTATTTTCTGAGCAGAGCAGTATCATATTAACTGTGATAATTTAATAAGCAAAGGTGTTCGAATTGGACCTTATGCTTTCGTAATCGTTTCGTAGCTAGACTAGCTAGAGCTCTTCCTATCGCTGAATCTTATGTAGTAGCACGAGCCAAAAGGCGTTTGCGTTGCGTTTCGACCACGTAGCATCAACGATTGTCACTTCGGTTAAGCCGTCAGCAAACACTCACGGTACAATGCTACGGGTGCTACGCCGTAGCACGTATTACTATGGCTACGCCACGCCGCATTCGGAATATTCCGAAAACTTCATACAAATGACGCCCAACTGTTCGATCTCTGATTATTATTTATTGATTTAGTGCATAATGTCAAATATGTTTTTAACTAGGTTAAAAATCTTTAAAACTTGTATCACAGTAACTGCTTCTCAGTTTTCATTACTTTAAGTTAAGTGCATTCTTGCGTAGTAGCCTTTACTGGTGTTATCAATAGAGGCTGTTCTGCTATTCTCGCTGCTATCAACGCATGCGAGCTTTCGACTCCTGACAAACCTATGACTACATAATCCGTTTATACTCTGCATAAACTGGGATCATACCTTTTCTGGTTTGCTTCAAGCAAACACTCTTCCGGAGCGCATTAGGAGTAACAGCCCTGATCCGAGGCACCGAGAGTCCTTTACCTTCCTCAAGCGCCAACTTCAAAAGCGCGCCGCATCTTGAACCACAAACACATGTACCCTTCTCAAATCTATACACAACCTTAAGACGGTAAACACAAAGATGCCATTTCGATAACTTTGGTGCGCTACGCTTTGAAGGCTTCGCGCATGCGCGTCAGAAGCGGCAGCCATTTTCAGGGAACTAATACAAATAAACGCCGACGTCAGTACACGTACACGGGCACTTGTCACACACTAGCAAATGTAACAAATCAAGAAAGGATGCGGGCTTTTCGATGTGTGCGTGAGTATGTGTCTGTGTGAGAGGGATGCTGGGTAAGGCCTTGTTTACATTGAGTGGCTTTTGGGGTATAGTTGTTTGTTTTTCGGCTGAAGAGTAAAGAAACTCGTTTTGCTGTGATTGTCAATAAATAAGGAGTGACTGTTTAGAAAATATTAATAATGTTCAAAACAGCATAACTTTGTTGAAAATCAGTAGGTAGTTATACTCGTTTCAAAAGAGTTTAAAACTTTGTATAAAATATTTTACTTATTTTACGGTACCTACTCATATTATTCCTAGAGTTTTTTTTAAGAAGCTACAATACGTGTGAGATGTTGTTCGTAGTTCTTACGTAATGTGGTTACCTACTAATTGTAAAAAACGATCTCCTATCATCATAATAACTATTGAAGCTGAAAAGACCAGAACTGAAGCTGAGGATTAAAATTAACGTTTCAAAAAATATTTGGCGTTTATTAATGCTCGAACTAGTCAGAAGATAGATTTAACATCTTAATATTACTACTGTTACGTTTCATTAGTTACCTACTTCACTTAAATATTCGTTGTTTTAAAATAAGGCTAACTTCATTTTAACAACAAAGAATATAAAGGACTTGTACAGGTTAATTTATTCGTTTACTAAACTAGCGAGTAGGTAGCATATTACGACCTTACGAGCATATGTATTATTCCTGATCCCAGATATCAGTTTGGTTTTGCGCGCAGTACAATTCACCAGCACATCACAAAACATTGACCTTCTAAACCAATCAAACCCAATGAAACTAACCGTTCCTCCAAAATCACAAGACCCTCTTTAAACATTCATACAATTTATTATCCCTTGGTGAACACACCCGAACACCTGACCTGACCTGGAGAGGCACAGATTCTGATTTAGTCAGCCTCGCGTCGCCATCGCGCGCGGTCGTCACGACCCGTCTCGCAAACTGTAACTACCCGAGAACGGTGAAAAAACCGGGTACGTAATTAAGATTATGCGGTAGCTGTAGGGTTAAGGCCCTCTGGAGTGCGGTGCTTGTTTGTTGTGTGCGTCAGCTGTCGCTATCGATTATTATGACATCGGCTGAATGCACGTGTCAGCTTGCATTGCACTAGCGATAAGCTGAGTAAGTAGTTGTCAGAGTAACACGTGGACTAACCCAATCGCATTCGGAATTTCTTGGAGATTTTAGAGAAATGTACGCTGTGAATGAAGTATATATGTCGTCTGTCTACGTATGTAGGTTTATAATTTTGCGTGGATATTGAGGATTGTTTATTACGAAATATAAAAATGCAAATGTGTGTCTGTTAGGTGATAATTCACTTTGTTATTATTAATATCAAATAGATAAATCTAATATAATTACATAACTTTCATCTTGTGGCAGCCGAATAGTAATTGGAGTTTGCTAGGTATCGAATTATGCAAAATAAATTAATTATTGAGGCTGACGTTAAAAAAATGACCACTCTTACTTATAAGGCAAACGAAATTTGTATAAGTATGGCAGATTCGTTGAAAATAGAATACAGGTTTGAAGTGCCGCAATAGGAAGATATCAATATCATATCCCTAAGCTTAATGAAGGCTAAAGTTTAATAAGATCTTTCTTTTTCCTAGAAAATGCAAACATTTTTTATTTGCGTCAGTCATTTATTTTGATACAAATGCGGAAAAGGGGACTTCCCTTGATCGTGTTTTAATTTCTCGCCACTTATTTCTAATAACCTCTTCGCACGTGTACCTTTGCGCCCTAGAGCGGTAAAGTACCGCCATCTGGGTATTTTTATTTTGGTGTAAAGTAATATTATAGGTTAACAATTAGGCCTCTTTAGAATAGAAAGATATATAAACGGACCAGTTAACCGTATATGTAATTGGCCGAATCTGTACATCCTTTGAAATAGGTCACTTGTCGACTAACCGGCCTGGGACCGATATTAATTGGATCCGCAGGCTAATGGCATAATTTTGATTGCTAATATCGGGGCGCAATGCTGAACGTCAGATGTGATATCTATTTGCGATATAACAGAGCTTTTATCAGGAGTTTTTGACATTTTAGAAGACGTTACTCGACGTCACGGAAATTGTATGCAACCCTTTAGCACAACTTGCCTTGTCGCGCGCGAGTCCATACATCAAGCGCGACTTCAAGTATGAACTCGCGCGCGACAAGGCAAGTTGTGCTAGAGGGGCTGGTTTAAATATTCGTTGTAGGCGATGTTAACTTGCTACATACAATGAATGACATTTTCCCTGACACGATATCGAGTAGGTAACTCACCTATTCTAAATGTAAAATAAAAAAATCATGGTAGAGACAATAACCGGCCAAGAGCGTGTCGGGCCACGCTCAGTGTAGGGTTCCGTAGTTTTCCGTATTTATTTCAAAAACTGTTCAACCTATCAAGTTGAAAATAATTTTCCTAGAAAGTCTTTATAGTTCTAGAGGTACTTTTGTGATTTTTCACATATTTTGAAACTTACGGTTCAAAAGAGGAGGAGGAGGGGGCGACACACATTCTTTTTTCCTTTGGAGCTCTTATTTCCTAAAATATTAACAATATCAAAAAATGATTTTCATAAACCCTATTAATATATACTTAGTAGGTAATGCATATGAAAAACAAGTTTTATTTTTGATACAAATCGTAAAGGAAAAGTTTTTGTCGATTTCTGACTTTTCTTATCGGAATTAATAAAATAAAAGAAAAAAATTGGATCGATTGGCATACAAAATCGTGAGACCTTTTCTCACAACTTGTATTTTTCTTTTTTCCAAAATCTGTAACATACTATTTTTAACCGACTTCAAAAAAGGAGGAGGTTCTCAATTCGACTGAATGTTTTTTTTTGTTTTTTTTTTTTATTATTATTTTTTTTTTTGTATGTATGTTACATCTCCGAGAGTCGTGGACCGATTTTCAAATTTTTTTTTTTGATCGAACGGGTATAACTCCGAGATGGTCCCATTGGCACCAAGTCGGGGACTGATGATGGGATCTTGGAGAAAACGAGGGAACCCTTCAAATGTTATAGGCACATGTAATGTTTTTTGTGTATTTTTCAAAGGTACACCAGTATTTGCGCCTGGTGGTAATAATTTTATGTGGCTGAGCTGATGATGGAAGGTCAACTCCTCAACGGTTAGGAGTTAAAGGACAATTCTTTCACTACTGTACATATATTCGGACTGATACATATAATATCACTAGGAACCACTAAAAATCAACAAATAAATAAACTTTTTAACAAAAAAATAAAACCGCCTTCAAAAAAAGCGTGTTACAAAACACGGAGAAACTAAAAAGCCAAAAATAATAAACCTTCGAATTCAGATTTCTTATTGGATTGCAATAATCTAAACATCCAAATTATAAACAAATCAATTATTTTTGGAGTCGGGGCCAGCCTGCTGCGTATGGTTGGGTGGGGCAAACAGGAAATAGCAAGGCGACGAACAGGTCTTGTTGTATATGCATGCATAGGTATAGATAAGTACGCGCGGTGGCTGCGCCCACCCTGTTACCAATATAATAAAGCAGTTCGCTAATGGCTACCTGTCGTTTCACTCGTGTGCCTTCCCGACCCATATATCTATCAGTGGCGACGTTTCGATAATTACCTCACGTGTTAAACGCCGTGTACCGTGTATCATGGCAACTTCAAACTCGGTTGGCTTGTTTTCAAGTTTTAATCATCAACAGCAAGAATGGCTTACGTACAAAAATAGGCTAGAACAGTGGTTCATCGCAAACAACATCGATCAAGCAAGCGACAAAGCGGGTGTGAGAAGGCGCGCCATCTTGTTAAGTGCGCTTACGGAAAGTACCTATCAATTAGCAAGTAATCTTGCACTGCCTGATGTTCTTGAAACTAAAAGTTATAGTGAAGTGGTGGAGTTGTTGGATGCGCATTTTACTCCGAAGCGCTGCGTCTTCGCGGAGCGTTATCACTTCCATTCGGCTACGCAGAAGGTAGGCGAAACTTCGGCGCAGTGGGCCGCGCGGCTGCGCGGGCTCGCGGCGTATTGCCAGTTCAAGAACATTGAGGAGGCGCTTTTGGACAGATTCATCATGGGCATGCAGTCTGGAAAAGAGCGTGAAAAATTGTTTTCGAAGGAGCTCGGCGAACTCACCCTAGCGAAAGCAATAGACATCGCTGAAAGTGTGCGGTGCGCGCGCGCCGCAGCCAGCGCGACCTTGGCGGCCGCCGCGACGGCGGCGGTGCCCGGCGCTGAGAGCGTGTTAAAAATCGGCGAAACTACGGCGGGTCGCGGGAATAAGTGTTCTGTGTGCGGTCTAAGTAGTCATAAAGCTGAAAACTGTCGTTACGTAAATTACAAGTGCAAAAGGTGTAAAAAAAAGGGTCATTTACGTAAGATGTGTAACCTCAAATACGTTGAGTCGGAGGAGGTGAGCGAAGATGATGATGGTAAGTTTTTTAATATCCGTTCGGTGAAGGGTGAACCAATGTTAGAAACAGTAATTATTAACGGGTTATCGATAGAATGTGAGATAGACACCGGCTCCCCGATTACCGCCATTTCACAAAAAACTTACGAGTCTTTGTTTAAGGAAGTGCCATTATCCCCTAGTAACAAGAGGTTTACCGGTTATAATAAAACTCCGATACCAAGTACGGGATTTATACAATTACCGGTCACGTACATGGGCAAGACTTTTATTCTTGATGTACACGTCATACCTAAAGGGGGTCCGGTCATCCTTGGGAGAAATTTCATTTCCAAATTTAAGTTGGAGCTCACGCCTATTCTCTATTGTACAAAAACAAAGTCTGAAACTGACGAGGCGATAGACTTGATGTCGCGTTATCCAGAACTATTTTCGAATAAACTAGGTCGTTTCAAAACATATAAAATAAAATTAAAACTTAAGGAGGACGCTAAACCAGTTTTTTTCAAAGCCCGCCCCGTGGCATTTGCCTTAAAGGACAAAGTCGATAGTGAAATTAAACGGTTACAAAGTTTAGGTATTCTTGAGCAAATTGAATATTCAGATTACGCGTCGCCTATTGTACCAGTGCTCAAACGCGACGGATCAGTTAGGATCTGTGCCGATTATTCTCAAACAATAAACAAACAATTACTGATTGAGAAATATCCCCTGCCTACCATTGAAGAACTTTTTCGAAATTACACGGGGGGTACAGTTCACGAAGCTAGATATGTCCATGGCGTATAATCAATTTGAAATCGACGACCCCGATAATATCACGTGTATCAACACCAATCGGGGGTTATTTAAATATCGCCGCTTAATTTTTGGGCTCTCTAGCGCCCCAGCGGTTTTTCAACGCGCCCTAAATAATATTCTTGCCGATTTAGAGGGAGTATTATGCTTCCTGGATGACGTGCTCATCACGGGCCGGAGTAGGGAGGAGCACGTGGCGCGCCTGCACCAGGTGCTGCAGCGGTTCAGAGACGCGGGGCTGACGCTTCAGAAGGAAAAGTGTTCTTTTTTCCAGAATGAAATAACGTATCTAGGCCACGTTATTAACAAAGATGGTATAAGCAAATCTAAAACCAAGGTCAAAGCTATAGTCGAGGCACCTGTCCCTAAAAACATAAATCAACTTCAATCATTTCTAGGGTTGATCAATTATTATAGGAACTTTGTGCCCCGAGCTTCTACCATCTTGAGTCCACTTTACGATCTTTTAAAAAAGATGTAAGGTGGGAGTGGAAACCAGAACACGAAAAGGCTTTTACGGAAATTAAGAAAAAGTTAGCGTCAGATCAAGTCCTTGCACATTATAATCCGGACGCTAAACTTATTCTCACTTGTGATGCGTCTCCCCAAGGTCTTGGCGCAGTTTTATCCCAAATTGAGCCAGACGGATCTGAACGCCCCATTTCTTTTGCTTCCCGGACGTTAAATGCCGCAGAAAAAAAATACGCGCAAATACAAAAGGAAGCAACAAGTTTGATATTCGGAATAAAAAAATATCATCAATATTTATATGCACGTGCGGAACCATTCATTTTACGCACCGATCACCAACCATTGTTATCTATATTCGGACCGCATCGAGGAATACCAGAGATAACAGCAAACAGACTGCAAAGATATGCAATATTCTTATCTGCATATAATTACGTAATAGAATATGTACGTAGTGCCAATAATTGCGCCGATTTCTTATCTCGCGCGTCATTACCGGATGAGCCAGCCGCCCGCGCGGGGTCGCGGAGGCTGACAATGCTACATATGTAAACTTCGTATTAGAGGGCAGTTGTTTGCCTATTACTTTAGATCGGTTAAAGCAGGAGACGCATAATGATGCGACTCTAAAAAAAGTTGTTTACTTCGTGCAGAACGGCTGGCCGCGCAAAACTAGTGATAACGATATTCAGGCTTACCATCAATGTAGATTTCAGCTATCGGTTGAAAATGGTGTCTTAATGAGAGGCCATAAGGTCGTTATTCCTTTGAGCCTACAAAGTCAGGTGCTGGCAGAGTTACACGACGCACATTTAGGTATCGTTAAGAGTAAAGCGGAGGCGCGTTCGCGGCTGTGGTTCCCAGGCATCGATGCCGCCATCGAGAACCTGATCGGGGCCTGCGAGGTTTGCACTCGGTTGCGGCCAACTCCCCGCGCGTCCCACTTGCACCATGGAAAATTCCAGCACATGTATTTCAAAGAATACACATGGACTTTTTGGGCCCTATTAATGAACATTGGTACTTAGTCATAGTCGACGCTTACAGTAAATGGGTAGAATGCTATGATATGAAAAGCAATTCGTCATCAATCAATGTAGTTGATAAACTGTACGAATTCATGTCTAGGTACGGTATCCCTTGTACAGTAGTCAGTGATAACGGCACTTCTTTTGTAAGTCAATACTTTGAAGAATTTTGTGTTTTAAATGGCATACAACATCTAACATCACCGGTTTATCATCCATCCAGTAACGGATTCGCGGAGGCATATATTAAGGTGATTAAAAAGGGCCTAAAAGCCGCACTTATGTCAAACGCGAAAGGTAAAAGTGTGAATAACCAATTGTTAAAATACCTATTTCACTACAGGAATTCAAAACACACTACTACAGGGAAATCACCAGCACAGCTGGTATTTGGTAGACAATTGAGATCACGATTAGATTTGTTACGTGTTACATCAGAAAAGTCATCATCATCAACTCCGCTCACCACATCTGACTCTTTTGTTCACAATAAACAGTGCTCGCAGATTAAATATTACGGTGGAGTAAACAGATGTTCATTTATTACGAACGAGCCAGTTTTATATAAAAACTTTATAAATAAAAATCGTTTCACTTGGATCCAAGGGACTATAATCAAAAAAGTAGGTCGTGTGCTTTATCTCATAAAGGACAACAAAACAAACAAAATAGTGAAAAGACACATAAATCAAATTATTAAATATAAGGGCCAAGTCACACCGACAGCCGTGAGTCATCCCGAGTCCAGTCAAACACCGGCTGGAGACAGCGAGTTATCACCTCCTGACTTACCTCCCATTTTTGATTCCGGCCCACAGGCCGCCTTACCATCAATGGCACCGCCCGACATTTCAGCCGATGAATCAGAGGCAATGACCAGGCAATCCCCGTCTCACCAGCCTACAGGCCTCAATATCGAAGAGGAACTGACGGTGGAGGAGGAAGATACGACGCCTACAGAGAAGGAGTCAGTAGCTGCGGCAAGCCCGGCTACCGTGCCTGCGCCGGCGCTCGCCGCCGACCGCGCGGCGCCGGACAACGCGCCTCCCGGGACCGCGGACTCGTCCACGAGACTCAGACGTGCTCGACCGCGTTTTGATTATAAACAATATTTTTAGAATAATAAGGACGTGTTAGTTTTAGGTTAGAGTAAGGAACTATGGGGAAGGGATTGTTGTATATGCATGCATAGGTATAGATAAGTACGCGCGGTGGCTGCGCCCACCCTGTTACCAATATAATAAAGCAGTTCGCTAATGGCTACCTGTCGTTTCACTCGTGTGCCTTCCCGACCCATACCGACTACAAAAATAATTGATTTGTTTATAATTTGGATGTTTAGATTATTGCAATCCGATAAGAAATCTGAATTCGAAGGTTTATTATTTTTGGCTTTTTAGTTTCTCCGTGTTTTGTAACACGCTTTTTTTGAAGGCGGTTTTATATTACTTAAAGTTGTTACCATATGGAGCAGATCTGCACACGAGAGGTTAAGACAGTTTTCGTGTAGTAGCACGGAATCTGGTAGCTACTGGCAGAGACCCATTATAAATTCAGCCTGCATAATACCATAAATTAAATATAACAAGATCATACCATCCCATACATTAAAATGCGACCGCCTACGAACGCGCTTACACTCCACCACACATAGATGGCGCCACAAAAAATGCCTTGTTGCCACCGATTATTTGTAGATTGGCATTAAGTGTCAATTCCGAGCCGTATTTCTATGTCACAAGTGACACTTAACGCCATCTACAAGTATAATCGAAAGCTACATGACATTTTTTTCGTGGCGCCATCTATGTGTGGTGGAGTGTAAGCGCGGTCTTAGGCGGTCACATTTTAATGTATGGGATGGTATGATCTTGTTATACACTATGTAACATAATTGCCGAAGATAAATCCTACGGCTTATACATTACCTTCTATAGTACCTTTAATTTTCATGGTGTTTATTTTAAAAAAAGGAAGTGGTATTCGTAACCGCTATTCGATACCGGTTATGCTCTTAAATGGATCACCAGCATTAATACCTAACTTACCCATTGCCTCGTCTTAACAAGAGATTTTCGAGTCAGAAAATATCCAATATTCTCTGAATAAAAACCGTGAAATGTAGATACCTAATTCGATTAGTTACTTTCATGAACTTCAAAGTATGTAAATAAGTCCGTAGCAAACCCGACTCCACGCGAATGAAGACAAATCGCTTCGCGTCCTCAATTCCCAACGCTATACCTAAAAGAAGCACGAAAGCTTTAGGCAAATTCAATTTACAATATTATTAGGTAAGGTGTGGGTATGCTGGGATATTTGGGATGATTTCGTGAACAGGGTAGTTTCGAAAATTTTAGAGCGTTATTAGGTACTAAAGACTGTATCGTTAAGTATGAGGACAACTTTGAGTAGCCGTATTTATTTGCTATTATATTTTTTTCTTAAAACAAGACATAAGGCACATAATAAGGTTCACATTTTGTCCTAGAAACTCGACGTAAAGCAAGTGGTTTAGACAGTATTGACTTAATCCTCCCGAGTAACAATTACGATTCCGGACAAATGCTACTAGAAAATTCACAAAGTGCGTAAAAAACGATACGATTGCGAAAAAAAATTGTACTGTGTGAACCTCAACGACATATGATCCACAAAGCAGAATATCTGGACATAGTCTAGCCACGACAATCCGGAACGTTGCTCAAAATAGCGTTTTTTTTAATTATATAAATTCACCGCATTTATTCTGCAAGTACCCAATTGAAAAACCATGAAGAGGACTCTTAAAGAATATATTTTGGCAGCATATTAACCTTTGTTTGTTGAAATCGTACAAACAGTCATTGAAATATTCTCAAATTAAGCCAGATAGGGGTTGTCCGAAATTTATTTGCTAGACCTTAATGAAAGTACCATAAAGTCTCTAAAATAAAAATAAAATTAGGCCTTCTTATATCAAATAGTGCTTACCAATACCTTCAGATCATACTCTCGGAACATAATAATATAAAATTATGCACACGTCAACATTTAGACGAGGTTTGTTTTGTCCTTATACTTATCGATACAGTCCTTACATTAGTCTTCTTCTTCTTCCTTGACCTTTTTCCCAAGATCGGCCTTTCTTGTCCCTTTTCTAAGTACTAGTACAAGGTTAGTCTATCGCCATAATTTGTTTGATGAGAGCTTGATGCAGATTTCTCGTCCTGAAACAGTTCGGAGAAATTCCTATTCACCTTACCACCAAGTATTTTACTTGTGGAAAAATTTAATGCATCATTCATGTATTGAAAAAAGAAAAACTAAATAATAAAAATATATTCAATTGTATCTTACTCAGCGATATGTATAGGTACAAAACATTTTAAACAAATTACTACTCTACGTAATCAATATACGCTTAAAAATGTATGTGTTATTTTTGGGTGAAAGGTCACTCTACTGATTAAAAATATGACACTGAAATAAAAGCTATTAGAAGTCGTTATTTTTGTCGTCGATAATTATATTAAAATCTTCCTGAAATATCTCTGAAATAATAGGCCGTCCACCCGATTTGAATAATACGCTAAATATTTAGATCAAGATACGATATGAATGTGACATTTCATCGCCAGGAATGGTGTTTTTGAGAGAGGTTAGGTATCATAATTATAGCAGTGGCATTCTACTCACATCTTAAAAGATATTTTTCAAATACCTGTCGCCCCTCATTGTAATAATAAGGTCTGGCAAGTTTCAATAGATCAGCGACCAATCAATCGTCAGTCCCATTTGAGGGTCTCTACAGCCTTCGTATTCGGATTCTTGATAACCATTCAACCTTTCGGACGTGTGTGTATTACTAAAATTTTGGGTTCAAAGTTCAAGCCTCAGTCGTACATAAAAAAGAGTATTGTAATGAAATACTAGTTCAGGTTATTTATGCCGCTAAATTTTAAATGATGTCTTCTCCTTATTGACACATATTTCACACATTTTACATCTTTAAAAAACTGAATTGAAACAAACATTGATAATATTCAGGTACATTTTAACTCGACTGCCTGCAGATACCCGTAGGTATTTAAGTCAAAATTTCCATTCTTTTCTTCTTATGATTAATACGGCGAAGTTGTTTCAAAACTCGCAAATTAGGAACATTTATTTGCATGAAATATGAAGTGTTTTTCAGAAACAAACACGGTAGAGAGATCGTATGTAAATATTATTGGCGTTAAATTTAAATGAAGGCCGAAATTTCGCTCGTGCTGCGATCAGGCGATATTTCCACGATATCATAATGTATGGTTATGATTTTATACCATTTGATGCTACATCTACCATGAACTAAACAACTGACAGAGGAGCTTGTGGTGAACATAATATACTAGTACCTATAATGACTATGATATAATTATCGTGGGTGTCGTAGAAGTCGACTGTGGGATATGGTTTAAATTGTGGCCTAGGCGAGAGGCACTGCAATGTCGTTGTCTTTCAACCCCTTTTTGCCAAGAGTGGCCCTGAAACTTGAGTAGTTCATGTTCTCTGCCTACCCCTTAATGGGCTACAAGCGTGATTGTATGTATATATGGCATTGTTAAGGTATACTTGTAATTTGTAATCTTTCGAGAAGATAGTCAACTCTACCTAACGTACACACTGTTTACTTTGTTCGGGTTCCACGTACCCACCGTTCAAACTAACTAATCAACGTTAACGGCTCAGCCACGACATTGGTCTAAGCGCGACAGCGGCGAGCGGCGGCATACATTGAAGCGAGACACAGCGATGGGACTTTTCATTCGCACGTATGGCTGCCGCTCGCCGCTGCCGCGCTTAGACCAATGTCGTGGCTGGACCGTAAGGTGCGTCCAGAAAATTCCAAATGATGTAACAAATGCTTTACACGGCCTGCAAAGCAAAGATGCCCCCGTAATTGCTTTTTGTTTACGCAAACATCTTTGCTTCAGTTTCGAGCTTTAATAATATGTACCTACATATTGCAACATGGGTAAGTTAAATATTGCGAACAAGAGAATATTTTAAATCGTGACACTCAATTTCAATAATTGTGATTAGCTGATACACGCAAAAAAATTGTAATATCTCGTTATTATCGGTTTTAATAAATGCCTGCATTAATATGCAGTGTTGCCACTATGCAGAGCATAACGTAATTATTAGTCACTGACGTATCTTATACTATTAAACGAGCAATTCTTGTATATTTATTTATTTATTTATTTATTTATTTATTTATTTATTTATATATACCGACGATCTCGGAAACCGCTCTAACGATTTCGCTGAAATTTGTTTTGTGGGGGTTTTCGGGGGTGAAAAATCGATCTAGCGTAGCCTTAGATCCCGGAAAACGCGAATTTTCGAGTTTTCTTGAGTTTTTCTTTCGCATTTGTAAACGTAAAATATGGTCCTTAATTTCGCCGCGCGCGCATCGATTCCGCGTAGCTCAGTCGCACGAGGTCGGTCTAATGTACGCAGATAGATCGTAGGTGTCAGGGTTTCGAATCCCGGCCAGAAATTAAGTTTTTGTTTTTTGTCTTTTTTTTGTTTTTGTATTTATAAGTTTTTTTTTTTATCTAAAGACGTGATATATTAAAATAGAACCGAGCGAAGCTCGGTCGCCCAGATATTGTTACTTTAATAAAGACAGCCATGCAAGTAAATATAACACTTTAAGTTCTCGCGCTTTGTACACATATTTAAAGTCACATACAGGTCGAACGCGATTAATTAACATTATTTTTAATTTTTTTTTTGTAAATATATGCAAGTAAATGTTAATAAACTTCAACGGAGTTTTAGTTCAACTGGTTCTAACGTGGAGGCGAGCCAAGCTCGCCTGTCAAGTGACCGGGCTTTATCGCAGCGATATGTCTTCGTGCGCGTCAAACTGTATCTGATATACAAGTCACATTAATGCAAGTTACTAGCGTTGGCACTTATTTGGAATCTAGGATCGGAGCATAAACAGGGTGTTAGAGTTTTATTTGGTTGGCTAGTTGGCAGATCAGTACGGCAGGAGTAAATTATAATGAAAGTCCCATATATCCCATACTTCCCATAGCCAGGCCTGTCCCACTCGCGCGTGTAGGTATCTAATCGTAAGCACCCCTTGCAGGTGGCATTCAGTAGGGCCTCACGGGCGAGCGGTGACGCACGCGCGAGAGGTGTTCGTCGCGTACCTACGTACTGATTCGACCGCTGTCACAGAATTGATACGAGTATTAATAATCTGATAACAATGAACAAAAAAAGGCCAAAGAAATATTGTGCAGTGTTTAGCTGTCTTAACACGGATTGCGAACCAAATTTAACTTTATTTAAGCTCCCTAAGGACGATATAAGGTAAGAACTGTTTTTAAATTGAAATTATTATTATAGGTTTACATCCAAACATCCAATTACACATTACTTATCATTATATGATTATACTAAATAGGTTTAATACTTCTAGGTAAGTATAATACACGTATAATATATACTAGTTGGGTTACCAAAATAAGTAGGTAGGTACCTATATCAACGTAGGTAGGTAATAAAATAAGTACTGGGTTGGTGTTATTGAAATATTAAGATTATATTATTTTTTAAAAGGAGACTACCCTATATCGTCAGAAAAGGTACGATTTACGCGATAGAAAGAGAGCGCGCTTCTACGTCAATATAATTGTAGGCATTTAGCGTTGCGCGGTCGGAATTTCAACTTAATAGTATCGTAGCGCGAGTCGTTATTTCTTTAGATGGGCTGTTGGAGTGGGCTTTCTGTACTTGTACTAATATGTATTCTGTGCCATAGCCCATTGTGTTCCATTGCTTTTACCCAAAAGCCCAACTTATTTTAGATTATTTTCAGGTTTCAAATAGTCCTTACATCCTGGTGGGTGCTGCCTCTTCATTCATCCTACCTTACAGTTCATAGAAGTGACAAAAAAGATTAGGTGTAAATTGTAATACGTGTTGGTTTCAGTTCCGCGCTTGTGTCCCGAAGGTCCGGAACACTGTTTTTCCATGATAAGAAAGCTAAAATAAGTATTTAAGTAGTAAATAAAATACTAGTAGGTATAATTACTAATAATTAAGGTAACTTTTGAAATTTGAATGATGTAGTGAAACGAATACTTATTTATTCATTTTACTTAAGTATTTAAATTAGTGATAAATTATACCGTTTATTTATGAACTAGAAAAAGATATACAATATGTTATTTTAACCGTATAGGAACTATACTTAATCATAGTGATTAATGATGTTTTTGCTATGCGTGACATCAAGGGGCCGATTCGAATGTCAAAAATAATAATATGTATGTCAGTTTAATAACAATATTTCAAGAAATTCAAGATATGTGCATAGTAACAAAAAATATTTATGACAGTAATGTGTGCGTGTCAGTAAAAAATAATAATAGATTTTAAAACACAAATGCGGCGTCTTGGTAGGTCCAAGTATAGGTATTATTTTGTCCTTCCTTCTAATGAGTACGTGTAGTGGCTTACGTACATCTACGACTGTATAAATTGTACACACCTACATTTTTTTTTTATACTACGTCGGTGGCAAACAAGTATACGGCCCGCCTGATGTAAAGCGGTCACCGTAACCTATGGACGCCTGCAACTCAAACAGTGTCACATGCGCGTTGCCACCCCATTAGAAACTTGTACATTCCCTTTTGCTGTGTTAAGTACACAGCAAAAAGGAGTGTACAGGTTCTAAGGAGGGTTCGGGTTGCCGACGACTCAAAGGACAATAAACGGAACAAGTTAGTTCCGTAAGTCCGCCCGTCATCAGCACACCGCACCCTCGTTGAGCTCTGGCAGCCTTACTCACCGACAGGAACACAACACTATGCATACTACACTACACTACATATTCAATTCAATTCAATTCAATTCAATATTTATTGATAAAACTATAATTTTACACGTCATAATACATACATACATACTATACTACATTTTATAATATCAAAATAATGTTATTATATATTTCAATTTAGGTAGGTACCTACTCATTTGAGGGCCATTATCCCTCACAGTGAGTACCTATTCAAAGTTGAGGATAGACACGGGGAACAAAATAAGAGGGTCAAATGCGGTTCCTTTTATAACTATTTTCATTGTTGAGAATTTTAATCCACTTATTAGTAGGTAATTCATAACACATAAATAAGTGTTCAGGAACGTTATGATTGTGAAAGTGCGTGGAGCGAAAGTTTGTCAGGGCCGTAGCAAATGGAAATCCGTGATCTCTGCCTACCCCTCTGGGAAACATGCGTGAGTGTATAATAGTATTTTATACAATCGTGATATAATACAAAGCTTTTCAGTCGAGTACCATGTTCAGGCCACGAAGCTTGCTGAGTGGCCTAATAGTACGGTACGAGAGTGAAAAGCTTAATTATATCACTATTGTATACAATACTTTTTCTACGAGTTATCATCTTCATCATCAATTGACGGAAATATCATCATTCAAGTCAAAATGAATGTTAGTAGCGTCGTTCGCCGTTGTATCAACATCGAATTACCTAGCAACCAATTGTTTGTAATAAACGTCTCTGACTGGCCGATAACGCGACAGATAAAAAAAATGTGTTTCAGATGCAGAAAAATTTGCCAGGTATCGCAAATTAGTATAGAAATTGTATGAAGTTCTATTTTTGAAATTATTACAGTTTTAACTAAAGTCAACTATAATGAGATATTATAGTTGATTCGGAACTGCCATAGAGTATCCATCCAACACTGAAAAGTTAGCACTTATACGTTAGCTGGAGACCCGGGTTCGATTCCCGGCTTCGCCACCAGTGGGCTTGATCGCTTTTTCTTTAGTGTATGGTATCTATTTCAGTTTAGCACTTATAGTTTAGTCTGTGTTGTCCTAATTGACAAATTAAAGTTGACGAGTAGAAAAAAGTATTCATAACACAGTGACAACTCTAATTGTAATAAGAAAATAAAAGTTGCACCCTTAACTGTGTTAACACTTAACACCGATCTCGGCAAACTTCGTCACTCGTCGAACTTCTCCGAGTGTTTTCCAAACAAGCCTCTAACCTCATTATTATTTTATTGTGGCCTACGATACTCCTCAAACGAGCAGATAACTTCCTATTTACTTACTTATAACGGCTATATTTGCTTGAAGTAGAATGGAATCATAGGAAAGTAATGGGTACTTAGGTTTATGAGACCATGTCGATAAATTATCCTTATTTCAGTTATTTATAACTATTATATGAGGCTTGTTAACATGAACATTAATGTTGTTACATTTCTTGTAGAAGAATGGCTAACAATATATGAAAGAGTATTAAGAGATTGTGGTTGTACAAATTATTTAGTATTATTAAGTTTTATGCGAAATTAAAAGTTGTTATAAAACTCAAAACAAAGTTGACCACTTAGATTATTAAAATTAGCGTGTAAGCGCGCATATGATACCATAGTTATTGATTTCTTCACATATTAATCATATCATTCGAGTGTTATTCATTATTTTAATGCGTAGGTAGAGATTTTTTCAAAACAGTGTACGTTTAAACCGGGTGCATTAAAAAGTCGCATAACATTATGTATTGATATACCCTCGTGATTAAATGCCTCATGTTTGTTGGGGATATTACCAGGTTGATGATGAAAACTATTACTTGTACCATCACATTTACTTTATTCACTTATAACAAACATATTAACAACCAATTTACAATAAATAATTCAAGACTTCTTCACTACTACTCGTCTGTACTCGAACTGGCCACCGTCACTGCTTGTCCGCCATTTTTATAACATTCCAAGTCAATTGATATTCTTTAATACTTTCATCATAAATGACAGTAAGATAAATCAAAATAAGGCATTAATAAATAATTACTCTAACAGCTCGGCCATCCTGTTCGAGGCGAGACCCTTCGCCAAAACTTAATGTGAAATAATTCAAAAGAAAGACAATATCAGTTTATACAAGAAAGATTATAAAAGTGTAGTATAATATGCATTTGAAATAATTCTTAAACAATAGAAATACAAAACATCACTTCACTTCATACCGATACCTTTACCACATAATTACGATATGCTATAAAATGGATTTTTAAATATTTCCATAAATCTTATCAAGAAATATAGGCCCGTGAAAAATAAATATATGAATAACATTAACTTCGATACAATTAAATTAATTAAATTAATTACATCTAATTAAATTCATTACATCCAATTGAATTCATTACATCTAATTAAATTATGATAATTAAATTAATTTCACAAGTTATAAACATATTTAAGTAAACAATGCAACACTTCATTTCACACTTCACTCGCGAAACAAGCAAAAAGAACATATTTACACGGTTTTATGACATCACCACCTTATCACACGATTGAATGAAATTCCCGTGCCGCCACGGGCTTCGGCAACATGATGTACCCGTCCGCTGCAACAGCATCATGGGCCACCCAAGCTCTGTCAGCCTGGATAGTGCTGCCGATGCTGCTCATCACGGACGCCGGACATTGCGCCGCCAGACGCAAGCTCGCATACCATGCCAGCGTATGAGGACCCACGGTGGACGATCGAAACAGAGGTATCTTTACCCTGACCCTCTCACCTGGGCACTCCTGGGTCGGAAGTGAATCTACACCCCGACCCTCTCACCTGGGCACTCCTGGGTGGTAAACGAATACCAGACCCTGGCCCTTTCACCTGGACGCTCCTCGGTCCTTGATCTGAAACTTGCAACACTTTCTTTAGGAACATAATTTCGACTGTCTTCGAAATTATGGTAAAACGATTATGGTTCGGTAATCAATTCAATAAGTCATAATGTATCGATAGTCGTTATGATTAATTAAATTATTGTCATCGCCTATTAATATATCTACTGTTTATATATACTGAGTATATTCAAGATTTTTCAGATGTATATATCATACACATTTACAGAATCTTTAAATACTCAAATGACCTGTCAATAAAATATCGCGCCTAGTTAATATTTACCATTTGTAACGTAAACATATTATATTACGCAACCATTTAAGACTAATCGCAAGTACACGACTACGGTGTAGGTCCTTATTATTATTATTTTTATCCTGTTATTATTATTATTATTTTAGGTACTAGCTAAGATTGATGCAATAGTATGCCGAAATAGAAAAACTCTTTGTACATATACTATTTAGGTTACAGGTCAACAATAGCGACACCCGTCAGACATTATATACATAATCTCTTTTTTTTATATATACCGTGTCGTATGAAAAACCAAATACGATATCCGACGTATCTTTATTCGCGCTGATTACAAGCCGCAAGTGGTAAGCAATTCATTTAATTATCAAAAGATCTATTCACACATAAAGCAAGTATATATTTTCTTTTCATGAAGAGCTATCGCGAATTTAAAGACAAAAGATTATTAATGTTTGCTCTCTAGATTTCAAATTGCACATTTTCAATTTATTTCTTTTATCTATGAAAGGGAAACTAGTCGTTAGTAACGATTTTATTTTAAATCTAATAGGTCTCTTCATAACCGATACAAAGTTTAAGTACTTCACTTTTAATATTTTACGAGCTAAACCTGCTAGGTATTAAGTTTTATATGTTATCAATAAAGTCTCTTTTTTTGTTACTTTATTCTTGATCACCTAAGACTATAAAACATGTAAAGAACTGGATACACGTATTACAAGTAGCCAAAAGATAAATATGTAATTATTGCTGTACTGCTTTATCCAATCAAAAGTCGCAAATAATATACATTCTGATATTAAGGCACAGTCATTTATGTTGTACTTTTATATTAGAGAGTAGTTACTTTTATATTAGAGAGTAGTTATTAATGGAACTCATTCGGCGGGGTCCCCGGTAGCCCTCGGAGTGCCTCAAGGTTCAATTCTTGGTCCCTTCCTCTTTTTAGTATATATTAATGACCTACCCACTCTTGTTAAAGGCAGACATGATATAGTGTTATTTGCGGATGACACTTCTCTTATATTCAAAGTGGACAGGAAGGAAAATAGCTTCGACAGTATTAATGATGCCCTATCAACTATAGTTAACTGGTTTACGGCAAACAATCTACTTTTGAACGCCAAGAAAACCAAATGCATCAAGTTTGCGTTACCTAACGTCAAGCAGATAAATAACAGCAAAATCCAAATAAAAGGTGATACGCTGGAGTTTGAAGACCAAACTGTTTTCCTGGGAGTCACTTTAGACTCAAAACTGCAATGGCACGCACATATTGCTACTTTAGCTAACAAACTTAGTTCAGCTGCCTACGCAGTAAGGAGAATCAGACAGCTAACAAACGTAGAGACGGCCAGGCTGGTATACTTTGGTTACTTCCATAGTGTTATGTCGTATGGAATTCTGTTATGGGGTAAAGCCGCAGATATTCAGACGATATTTGTGCTGCAAAAGCGAGCTGTACGTTCCATATATGGACTGGGCGCTCGAGCTTCCCTAAGAGAGAAATTCAAAGAGGTGAACATTCTTACCGTTGCCTCTCAGTACATACTTGAGAATATTATGTATGCTAGGAAAAACATCCATGAATACAAGCTTAACAGTGATATCCATAACTATAACACTAGAAACAAACATAAACTTGCCGTGCCCTTCCACCGTCTCCGTAAGGTTAGTACGTCTTTCGTTGGGAACTGTACACGTTTTTATAACAAAATCCCCATTGATGTAGTGAACTTGCCACTCGGCAAATTTAAGTCACATGTTAAGCGCTGTTTGCTAGGTAAAGCTTACTATACGGTAAATGATTTTATAAATGATAAAAATGCCTTTAAGCCAGTAGCTTGATTATGGTAGCAGAAGTTTGTAATACAACCGTACTAGTATCCAGTAAAAATGACACAGCGTAATTTTTCTCATGTGATTGTATTGTATCATTAGTTATGTTAGTAGGACGCTTAGAGACCTTATACACCTCTAAGAATTTTGTTTTCATTATATAGCGTAGTTATATAAAATTTATTTAAAGTATGATAGTACACTGACCCTTAGAGACCTTTACATCTCTAAGTCACGTTGAGCATGTAATTAGTTATGTATAGCTATACTAGGCATTGTTGCCCTCTTTAATGTCACCTACAAGCTTAATGTCGTGTTTCACTGTGTCGATTTTTCTTTTTAACCGACTTCAAAAAAGGAGGAGGTTCTCAATTCGACTGAATGTTTTCAGTTATTTTTGGAGTCGGTACCAGCCTGTGTATGGTTGGGTGGGGCAAACAGGCAATAGCAAGGCGACGAACAGGTCTGGTACCGACTACAAAAATAATTGATTTGTTTATAATTTGGATGTTTAGCTTATTGCAATACGATAAGAAATCTGAATTGAAAGGTTTATTATTTTTGGCTTTTTAGTTTCTTCGTGTTTTGTAACGCGCTTATTTTTGAAGGCGGTTTTATTTTGTCAATTTGCTGTTAGCTTGAACATGTCATGCTCGCTTAAAAGTCTTTGCTTACGGTGGCGTGTTGATCGGGTCGCCACCTTCCCGAATGGAGGTTGAGGGAGGCGATGGCTGAGATACGCGTCATACTCGTGAACGGGTGCTGTTTGTGGAGACTGGTCTGTTCAAGCTTACCTGGGCCACATGTTTTGTTAGATTATTTAACTTTACTTTTGAGCGGATTGCGAGACACTACATTCGGTTCTTGTAAGAATTAAACTTAAGTAAGTAATGTCTTAAGGATGACACTAGAGACCATCACGTTGTCGTTTAATTTAGTTAATTTTAGCTTTTGGACACTTAGAGACTTTATACATCTCTGAGATTTTGATTATATTTTATTTTAAAATAGACTCCTCCTTACTTTAATGACCTTGTTGTCGTTTGATTAAGTTAATGTTAGTTTTTTGGACACTTAGAGACCTTATACATCTCTGAGATTTTGATTATATTTTTAAACTTAATTTGTAACCTTGATTGGCCCTTATTTGTAAACTTGATTTGTTCTTTAATGATTGACAACTAGAGACTTGTACATCTCTTGAAATGTGTAATTTAGCTGTTCATTTTCTGTATTTTTTATTTTTTTTTGTATTATTTGACAAAGGTTTTTACTTTTAAATATTTTAATTTTATAAAATTTTACTCTTGGAGACGCTATACATCTCCATGGATTATTTGATTAAGTATAATATTTTTACTTGTAATATTCAGTCTTTTACAACTATTGAAGTATTATAGATTTCTTTTATCTTTGTATCTGTTTGCACTTTCTTTATGTATTGATTATAGTTAGTAATAATATGACATTTAGAGACTTTATACATCTCTAATTCTATATCAGTGTATAGCTACTTTGCTTATGATTAATATTTTTAGTTAATATTTCTATTAATTTCATTTGTTTAACTTTAATGAATACTCTGTAATGTTGACATGTAAAAGTGCCCCCGTGGCCTATTTGCTGAATAAATGATTTTGTATTTTGTATTTTGTATTAATGTTTCATGTATTTATAAAGGTTGAAATGAAAGTCTTTCACGTTCATCAACGTGCTTAAATGTTATGCACGTATATCCACGCGCTTTGAATCTCGCACGTTCATCCACGCGCTTTAAATCTCGCACGTTCATCCACGCGCTCTAAATCCCGCACGTCCATCCGCGTGCGTCAACCATATTCCACAAGATACGATTCATTGTGGAATACCCTGGCTCAAGTCATTATTTTATACTGGGGCCAAAATACTCGAGTTTACGCGTACATATGACTCTATGACCTACATATGACTGACTCTACATATGACTGACTCTACATATGACTGACTCTACATATGACTGACTCTACATATGACTGACTCTACATATGACTGACTCTACATATGACTGACTCTACATATGACTGACTCTACATATGACTGACTCTACATATGACTCTACATATGACTCTACATATGACTCTACATATGACTCTACATATGACTCTACATATGACTCTACATATGACTCTACATATGACTCTACATATGACTACATGTGACCATCACCCGTCATGTCACATGCACCATAATATATAAGCATATCAAGATTGAATCGTTATTCTCAAGAAGCAAACAGATATTACTAATAGTCTGAAACATGTCTTAATGATATTTATTCACACCATAGATGTAATTTTTCGATTTCCCATCGAATTATCACCCATGATCACCATGGTAAAATGCGAAGAATTTTATTTTATACGTTACTTTGATTAAATAATTCTGCCATCACTGGCCATTATAAAATAGTATTCATAAATGTGGTAGCATACCGTCAACAATCAATATGAGATCAATCAGTCCAATTCGTGAAATAAAACGTTGAAAAACAACACATTTCAATTCGTTGAGTTTTAAAACTTTAAAACGCTAAACATTTTTATAACGAGTTATCATAAAATATCTGAAGATGATTAGAGATACAACTTACTCTCCATTATTCATACCAGGGGTTGGCAACCTTATTATCAAAGTTGTTTATTTAAATTCAGTACTTAACAGAATTAAACTACCCACAATTGCACAACTTCAATTTTAACGGTTAATATAATATGTTAAATTCACTATTAAATATGTATTTGCAAATGAACAGGAATCGTTTTTGTTCAAAATCGTACTTAAAGCATTAAATATCAAAATTAAGAACTGCATTATAATTCTCAGTTTGAATTGAGATCAACTTTTCATAAGTATACATAATTTTTACCAATCTTGTGTTACCGGACACGAGGGATTAAATTATTGAAGTACTTTATGAGAACATATTTTACACAGCGTATTTCATTCAGTATGAATGTTTAATTGTTTATCTGATCTGTATAACTTGATAAGCTCGAATATGTATAATTATATAACAGAATACAACAGCAGGACAATTGCCTCGTTGGAATAAATTACACCACTTTTCGGAAACAACATAAAATGGCTTGTGTTTAACAACTCGAGGCATCGTTAAATAAAGCAGTCGTTTAATCAGAACTTTATTTCTATTGATAAGATACAAATTTACTTTACTCATAATTCCACGATTTCCTTATGCCAATTAATTTATGAAATTTTACTGTCACAAACTGAATGACGTATCATATGACGGCGCTTATTGTGTATCCAGAATATACTAGTCATATAGTTATCAGATTTATGTGTTTCAATAACTAATGGGCAATGTAATGTTACACACCTTTTGTAAAAAGATTTTTAGGTACAAAAGTAAGTCATCTTTTAAATAAAACAATAATGAGAGCTCAT
This sequence comes from Leguminivora glycinivorella, assembly GCF_023078275.1. Lineage (NCBI taxonomy): Eukaryota > Metazoa > Arthropoda > Insecta > Lepidoptera > Tortricidae > Leguminivora > Leguminivora glycinivorella. Next base: position 7,534,945 of record NC_062974.1, on the reverse strand, counting down.
CAATTTATACTGCCATGAGGGTAGATTATCAAACCAGTTTCAGAACATGAAGTTTAATTTTAAGAAATAAATATAATACATGTCTCACTTACCAAAGCAATTTAAATGCACGTTTCGTTAAATAAATCCGTTACATTATTTTGACTAAAAAAAAAAACCTTACACTTGTGCGGCGTGGCAAAAATCTTATCGATTTTTGTTTCGTCCAACTTCTGAACTGTTGGGGATATTACCAGGTTGACGATGAAAACTATTACTTGTACCATCACATTTACTTTATTCACTTATAACAAACATATTAACAACCAATTTACAATAAATAATTCAAGACTTCTTCACTACTACTCGTCTGTACTCGAACTGGCCACCGTCACTGCTTGTCCGCCATTTTTATAACATTCCAACATGGCGGAAACCCAGTGACTACTATTAGTCAATTGATATTCTTTAATACTTTCATCATAAATGACAGTAAGATAAATCAAAATAAGGCATTAATAAATAATTACTCTAACATGTTAAAGGAACCCAAATCTATGCCTCTTTGTAGTAATCGCAGTAATAAAATAAAAATGTTTTTAATTGGACTCAAACACAGCAGGCCTAGCACATGATGGCCGCGGGAGTAAGTCGCCGCGAGATAGACTACCTGACCTTATGTCATTAATACAATTAGACAAAGACGTGTCACCTATCTCGCGGCGACATACTCCCGCGGCCATCATGTGCTAGGCCTACAGAACTTAATATCGTCTAAGAGGCCTTTAATTATAATCCATACTCCACTACTATACAAGTTGTATTCCATTGCTAATACAAATCGATAGAACATAAAGCATTGGGTTCTGCCATTGTGAGTTGAGAGCCGAATCGCGTCTCCCTGAATAGGTCCACTCCATTATTAACCGCCGTACTGACCTGCATAATTGATCCCAGGCTTGCCAAAGGTATAACACCAGAACCTATTCTACCCATGCAATTCTAAGCCTTGTGGAAACGTAATATTGTCTAATATAATGGCACGGTTCTGTTGGATCATGGTAGAGAAATAGACAACATTTCGCAGGGAGATTGGCAAGGGAAGAAAAAATGTTTGGCGATCTAGGGCCACCGTGTAGGTGTTTTGTATTGCTCGTTTTTGTAATAGCTTGCTCTAGGGAATAAAGGCCATGCCTATGACGGATGTCAGTACTGTCAGTAGTGCTTTTAGTTCTTTCGTGATATATTGTGGTCCTGTGAGAATATTGTCAGTTGAAAATTGGAAGCATTCTGATTTGAAAAGAAGAGAACCAATCATTTATTCCAAAGAGTATCTTTTATCTTTTGCTGCAACTATTAATACCTTTTTGGCGTGTAACCCCTATATAAAAGTAAACTCACAGATGTCATATATACCATAGATCAAGCAAACGTATCTACTTAGCGTGTCAAATGAACTCAGTGAAATCCACTGAGTTGTCCGTCTTTACTCGCAGCTTGCAGCTTTCGGGCGTCAATTTTTGTAAGTTGAAGTCAACCAAAACATAAAAAATGCCTCGTTACGTGATATTCAATTGCAACAACACAAAAATTATGAACAATTAAGAGCCTGAGACATATTTAAAATTACAGGCAAGAATCAACTTCAGTACAAAATTTGACACGCTCGGCCCCTATACAAATATATGAATTTGATTCTTCTATCTAAATTAAGTTCTGTGAGTAAACTTAAAAATGAAGCATTGTCGACTGTGGTATACTAAATATATTTATTATTTAAATATTGCTTTATTATGATAAATAATTATTTACTTATAGCCTGACAAGTTTCTATTTGACCCTCGCCACGTTGCGGATTTTCAGTTGAACTAATTTCTTTTACTGTCAAGGATTACTATTTGACACCCATCGTCGAAAGTCATAAGTGATGTAAACAAGTAGTAAGCATTTTAAATTTTCTAACGGTTTTATCGTTAATGTGACCAAAATAATATGAAAAAAAAAGTGAAAATAATTATTCTGAACGTGATAAATTATATACAACAAAGAAGGATGAAGGATTTCACAATAATCACAATATTTCGATAACAATGTTCTGAAATCTGTTCTTGACAAGTCCGATACTGACAGTTTATAGTGTGGTTATCCTGTATTGGTTAGTTGGTTTCGATGAGCATTATATTCTTTTCTTTCGATTTAGCTTAATATATTTTTTGTTCTTATTTAAGGTGTCTGTAGCCCTGCCGTTAAAAATATTGATAGAAATGAGGCCGTTCCATCATTGCCTCCAGTACAAAACAAGGTCCCACGCAAAAACAAAATAAACATCGACGACTTCAATAAAGGCACATGATTCTTAAATCATGTGCCTGTGATTTTAGGCTATGCGGTAACAAGTAGCGAGTCTTAAACCTTGCTTATTAAATTTTGAATCTCTAAAACCATGTTTTTAATTTTTTACAAATAATAACGCGAAACCAGTACACTCTGTCCCCATTATATTATATATGACGTCCGCACATAATTGCCATATGAAAGCGGTTGTAGCGACACTCTTTCAGGGTCAAATAAAAACTTGTCAGGCTATAATTAACTAAAACATGTTATCTTTTTACTTGGCATATTTCTTTAAATAATTAATGAATCTACGGTTGTACTCACGTTATTACATCGCTACTGCTGCGACACGTAACGTCTATATAAGGTCCTAATTTATTAGTTGCAGATATTTTAACACATGATACTTTACATTAAAATAATTAACTTTAAATATAAATTAAGAAATCTTTTCATGTAACTTTTTTTATTTCATTTTCCTAACAAAAATATTAATTATAATTTCGTCTAAAAAAAATCATCATGTGCATTATCACATGTCACAATAACACTGTCTGTCATGTCAACAATTGTTTGTTGTAAATGTCGTAAAGGTTCGGCGGGAAAACTGCACATGTCATTGAAGTGGCCAGTTACAGTTAAAAGTGGTACGTAAAAGAGGTACTAGAATCTGTTCAATGAGTTTTCATTTAATAATCACATAAACAGGGTGTTTATTACGTAGTAAATTTGTTTTTCCGTTTTCTCCAAAAAAACATCGTAAAAGTTATAATGTTTCACGGTTTAATATACTCCAGAGACCGAGTACTATCAGCTTTAAAATTATCTGCATCTAATAAATTAGGAGTTAGGACCTTATATATATTTCTGTCTTCGTCGATTTGCTTTTTATTTACAGCAATACTAAACAACAATAATAAAAAAAATAGAATTCTCCTGATTTTCCAATAAACAATGTAAGTTACCAGCATCGATGCCACAGATTTACTGAAGTAAATTCTTGGTTTTGTATCAGATATATCATTTATCGGGAAAATGTTATTTCAAGTTTCAAATCAGTTTGTTATATTATATCGTATCGAATCTTGAAAACGTTACAGTTTCAGTTTATTTGTTTTCAGAAGTGGATTTATAAACAATACTAGCATTGGTCTGCTATAATTATTTATTTGAAGATTAAGGTAAAATTTTTATTAAGCGATATTAACATTGGCAATACCAGGATCATATTATGAAGGATACCTACATGGAAAGACTAGGTATGTCACTTTGACAACATTTTAAGAAATGATGTCATGAATAATTATACTTTTTCGTTAAAAGATGTGTTAAAAAACCGGCCAAGAGCGTGTCGGGCCACGCTCAGTGTAGGGTTCCGTAGTTTTTCGTATTTTTCTCAAAAACTACTGAACCTATCAAGTTCAAAACAATTTTCATATTTGATTTTTTTCATATTTTTTAAACATATGGTTCAAAAGTTAGAGGGGGGGGGGGACGCACTTTTTTTCCTTTAGGAGCGATTATTTCCGAAAATATTAATATTATCAAAAAACGATCTTAGTAAACCCTTATTTATTTTTAAATACCTATCCAACAATATATCACACGTTGGGGTTGGAAATAAAATAAATATCAGCCCCCACTTTACATGTAGGGGGGGTACCCTAATAAAACATTTTTTTCCATTTTTTATTTTTGCACTTTGTTGGCGTGCTTGATATACATATTAGTACCAAATTTCAGCTTTCTAGTGCTTACGGTTACTGAGATTATCCGCGGACGGACGGACGGACGGACAGACAGACATGGCGAAACTATAAGGGTTCCTAGTTGACTACGGAACCCTAAAAATGAGTCGTATTTATAAATGCAAAAACTATAAAAAATGTAACGAATAGTTAACTGCAAAAGGGTCATTCCAGCGAAACCGACACCACAGGCATAAAAATTAAATAACTTAATTTACATTTAAATCTACATCTAGAGAATAGAACATTATGCCTAATTTTATGAATCAATGAGTTTTTTCTTTTTATGACATTTTTTTGCATTTTATATGTGTCCAAACGTACCCCTAGCACCAGTTGTCTAAGGTGGCATATATATACCCTAAGTTGGCAGCGCTATTTCGCGCTTTTAATAAACATTATGGAGAAAGTGATATGTGTAAAAGAAAATATATTTAAAGCTGTTTAAACCAGTGGCAAGTAAATTTAAATTAAGTTTCATGGTTAGGATTTATTGGGCGTCTACACAATGCGTAACTCACGTCCCGCCCGTCACAATAAAACAAAGTTTTTTCTTGTTTACCCTAAAAGTATCTAAACTCTTGATGTCTTACTTTGTGAAAGTAACAATTAGGTTGAGGTTAGTTATTTTAGCTAAAAAACGCGTTGCTCTTGTGAATAAAAGTATACTTTTAACGCTTTTCAAAGTAGGTCCCACCCGTCACAGTGACGGGTGAGCAAAATGGGTTATCTGATAAAACTTGAGTTAATGAGTATAAAATCCTTCTTTTAAGTTTAGTTAAACCTAACTGGGTTATATTAAAGCAAATTATATGTCTAATATTGCTTAATTCGGTTGTGGTATTACTTTTTAGAACACAATGAATGCAATGAGGCCTATGAGTCAGGAAGAAGTCTTTTTCATTAAAACTGGTAAAATTTTTGACATTATTTCTGACCCACTGATAAAAGTATGTGGTAATAGACTGTTTGACAAGGTTTGACAATTTTCTGAACCTTTAAAAATTCAAGTTGAAAAAATATTTTTTTTGGTTTAATGCTCTAAGAAAACTACTGAAATTGTTACTTGTAACATTAAATAATTAATAAAAGAGCTGATTTAAAGTAAATACAAACGAACTGTCTTTATATTTTTCATATATTTGTATACTCAAATGTTACTCGTCCCACCCGTCACAAAGCGCTGTCCCACCCGTCACAAGCATTGAGAAGCAAAATTATTTTTGTTTTACGAGTTATTTGCGTAAATTATACTAATACCTAATCTATATAATATCAGGAATTAAATAAAAAATGGTTGTTTAACAAAAGTTTCGTAGTTTCTTACCAATTGCGAATTGTGTAAGTCAAGTCGGAGAGGAGAGGCACTTTGAAGTCCCACCCGTCACACTTCTTATACCATCAATTTCTCATAATAATAATGACATTTTCATATTTTTTTTGATGGTACAGTACGCATTGATTATTCAAGTAATTGATAATGTCATATTTAATACGCTAATTGTTGCCGTTTGGCAGAAATAAAGCAAAATGTAGGCAAAAAAGAGTATAAATATCCCACCCGTCACAATGGAATGACCCAAAAGCTATTCTTTTGAGATTAAGCTCATTTTTTGAAAAGAATTAAATAATACACATTTTTTTTTCATATACCATATTGCATATATGCATAATGCAATTTTGTCTATTAACTAAACTAATTAAGACTTTAATATTTTGATGAATAAGAGGGTAATCTATAAATAGTCCACTGAGTTAGTGAGTATTGACATACGCCTACGCTACGTACAATAAATTGAACGCGAAGATATTTCGCAGTTACCCATTAATTTATTTCTAAGAATCTGCTATTTCGGTTACATTGGTCAAGGGTCGGTGTATTCAATGAATGAGACTACTATTTAGGTATTTCGTATATTATTCTAGTTTTTAACAATACCTCCTTAACGCGCTTAGTCTGTGCCGAACGGCTGTGGTAGATTGACGTATCGCAATGAAAAATATTTCGTCTAAATAATGTGTAGTGAGGTACTGTACAAACTTCTCAGGAAAATCTAACTAAAGCCAAGGTATACGTGGTTAACTGCATTTTTGTTTAAACACGCTTACTGTATCAATATAAACTCATGCCGAAGCTTTTCGTTGAAACTAAAAAATGCAACAAAAGCAGACGTGACAAAAAGTTAGTTTAAGTTTCCTATCAACTTAAATTGATTATCGACGCAAAAAGGTTATTTAATTATTATTGTGACTATTCGGTCTATAATAGATTCTCAATACGCGTGTCGAATTTCATGGTATAAATGTAAGTGCATTTTGAATGAATTTAAGACGGTCACGAAATTCAAATTTTCTATGGGACGATAAACCCGCGCCCATACATACATGGATGTAGATAAAGTTATGTATGCGACTATACATAATTAGGCATTAAAACACTCATGTTATCTTATTAACACAACAAAAACAACACATGTTTTAATGCCTACCATTATGCAAATGTCACATAAATAACTAATATCCAGTTGCGGCTACACATGTACGCTTAGTCCGTATGCAGCTTTCTATGTGGGCATTTAAGAAAATTGGGACTCACAGAGTTAAGAAAAAGTTAAATCGCTGTCAGTTTTGCAACGATTAATTATCGCATTAAATTTAGCATGGAATTTCAATAAAAACATCGTCATTGTTTTAATTATGTAAATTATACTAAGCTATAATCTAAATTCAGAACGTGAAAAAAGTTTAGTTTTAAATACAGATTTCAAGCTTGATTGTCGTTACAAAACTAACAGCGATTTATGTTTTTTGTTAACAACTCACGCTAAATGTAAACCCATGTCGCTTCTATACTACGACTTCTAATCTATGCACTCTATGCAGGGCTCATTATCGCGATCGAAAGGTCGTAAGCGCCGAGTAAAATCGCAGCGCTTGCGACGTTACGGAAGCAGGCCATTGGTTCACACCCCGCCCCCTCGCCCCGCCTTCAGCTTGCAGGCTGTGACACGTTCGTTGTTTGCTATAGCTCCTCTATACCAGGGGCGGCTCACTCCGCGATTCTATCGCCGCGCTACAAGTACATGCCGGCGGCCGCGAGTTCGCGGCCTAATCAGGGGTGGCGCGCGTTCTCCCGGAACGCACGTTTGCACTTTCTAATTTTACTTTACGTCGCGAGTTTTTTTTTAAGGTTCATATGGGATGTCCGCGTGTGGAATGGCTAATAATGCTTAGTTAAATAGATAATATCATGAAGAAAATAAATACCACACATTTTTAAACAGATCTACTACTGATTAACTCCACCAAAAAGATTCAATAAGGCTTGTGATGTTGGAACTCAAACAACAATATATGTATATATACCTAGAAAGTACCCAAGACTTGAATATAATAGTGTAACATTTTACCTGAGTATTCGTTTTAGTCCATAGGCAACCCTATCGCCGGGCGCCGCGCACGTGCGGCTCGTTTCTTTGTAAGAATTTTGTAGGCATTTAAAAAGGCGGCATGTCGTGAACATCAAAGCAGTGGGTCTTCTGTACTTGTACTATTATATATTCTGTGTCTATACGAAGGAATAATTACTCAATGGACGTTATATCATTTATCACGCGACCGTGCTTGCCTTCCTGGTTGTGATAATCTCATCGGAATATCAGTTTAAATTACTGAGCCTTAAAACAACCGGAAGGAAAATTAAGATATCGAATGTTAAATTATGTACTCGAATGGTTTTTGTTGGGTTGGTATGAATTCGAATGGCTAGATTCAGGATATTGGAGCGAGAAATCAGCCCGTCTTTTAATGTACAGTCAACCAATCTGAATGGGCCACTGTAGAACCCTTTCACAGTCAAAGTCAAACTGACTTCTATAGCAAAAGCACGGTTTCGATACGACAGGTTTCTAGAGTGGCCTAGGATTCTTAATTGGTTGACTGTACTTATGTCGAAATTTAAAGGGTAGTAAATAATAAGTACAGTAGAATTGCATATTGTAGGTATGCCTATACATATGTGTTTTTTTTAATCAGAAGAACATTTACGAACGTACATTTAGATATTTAAGTAATGTTATCATTCGTGCTTGTACTTATATGTATAATGACAACAAAGAGTACCAAGACATAAAGAGTTTTGATGTCAACATCGTATTGATTTTCAGAGATTCCCAGTTCTTTATTTTTTATCACACATTTATTATCAACGTATTTTGTATCGTCAAAAACTTATAGTAAATAGAGGTCCTTACCAGTACCGTACCTATGGAAATATATATATATATATATATAGGTATATTATTATTAATATTTTTGCTAGGTACCTACTACAGCTAAAAATTACATTTTATGTAACGTTTACGTACAACGTATTTACATTTGAGTAACGTATGAATATTCTAAAACGTCAAATGTTCACGGTAGACCTATCTGCAGTATCATCACGGTCACTTGATATGGTCTATACTTAAAGGCATGCATATCAATATCATAGTATTGTGCTGAACTCGGGCCTCTAACTCTCTACAGCATATAGAAAGCAAAAAAATATTCAAAAAATAAATTGCGTCTGATATGGGTTGAGTCAAGTTGAGTGCACCGAATTTCCGCCGACATTTTGTTGGATATTCTACTTCCGTGCGACCGCTGGGCGGAGTTGATTGATTAAGTACTCACGGCCTAATGGTGTGATTCGATTTTTTTGTTTGACACTTTATGACTTTTTTTTATGCTTTAATAGCTCTGTTTAAACGGTAATTTTGTGAGGTAATGTGTTTTTAATATTGCTGAAGCGTGAATTTTAATATTTTACATTATTTTGGGTTCATCATAATCATGCTGTATTTGTTTTTCGATATAACTTGTTTGAAGCTATTACTTATTGATATTATGATTTTTAAATATAACTTTATTTATTTTGAATATATTTTCAAATTAAAATAAAGGAGGCGCAGGCGAGACGCAAGATGACTGTCCGACATTTTTGATATACGGCAGTGCCCTTATAGAACCAAGATCATTAAAACTTGATGTTTCTCTATATCGACTTAAGGCGAGATGATCTGTCAAATTAACCAATCCAAGGGGGTGAGGTGCGCGGCGTCCGGGCAGCCCCGCCCGCGCGGCTCTGTTCGCTTGTCGCACGCGGGAACTCAAATTCGCGCGGCAGCATGGCACAGACGGATCGCAGTATAATGATCGCCGTATTTTAACTGGGCTTTCTTAGTTTTTGCATGAAATAGGAGGCAAATGAGCAGCTGTATCGCCTGATGGTAAACGATCACCGCCTTTATTTTCTTTATTAGGTTTCATCATTTGTGTAAGTAATACTAATGATTTAAATGATAATGATAATGATAATGATATTTATTTTGCACGATTTTAGGTACGTAAGTACAATTGGGTGTTAAAACAAAAGAAGTGTCCTCTAAAATCTGCCGTTCATGGCATGCACAATTAATTCCTTATAAAATAAGTCTTAACATAATATCTTAAAGTAATATTTACAAAACATGCAATAGAATTAAAATAATATTTACAGTAAAATTAGGAACATTGATTACGGCATTGAATTAATTTAATAGGAACTATGTCAATAAAAAATAAGATTATTAAAACCATTCACTCAGTTTCAAATGAATCATTGAGATATTCCTTAGTACTATAATAACATTTATTTACTAACATTTTTGTTAACAAAGACTTAAATTTATTTAAATTGGCATCTTTTATTTCAATGGGTAGCTTGTTGTACAGTTTAGGTGCCATGACACATATACTGTGGCCCATTAATGCCGTTTGATATCTCTTTATAGCAATCATCGGCTCCCTGGGTCGTAAATTACCCATAGGATTGGGCTCAGTCATTTTAAATAAAGATGGATTATTTTTTACAAAACTACAGCATTCATAAATGTACAGACAAGGTAGCGTGAGAATCTTTTTAGACTTAAAATACGGTTGGCAGCTCTCCAGTTGATTAAGATTATAAATAGCTCTAATACAGCGCTTTTGGGCTTTAAACATCTGATCTTTATAGGTTGAGTTGCCCCAGAATATGACACCAAAGCGTAAGTTAGAGCTGACAAATCCATGATAGGCCGTCAATACGGTTTTCTGGTCAGAGATCTTCGCTAATTTACCTAACGCATATGAGAATGTGTATAGCCTTTTACATATTTCTAAGGAGTGTGCCTCCCAAGACATGTTGCTATCAATGAATATACCTAGAAATTTGGTGACAGAAGTTTTAGTTATTATCTCTCCGTTATACACCACGTCTAATTTTGGCACAGCTTTTCTCTGAGTGAACTGCATAACATTAGTTTTACTAATATTTATTTTTAAATTATTGTGGTCTAGCCAGCTTATTATATTTGTAATGGTAGAATTAACATTTTGTTCATAATTTGTATTAGTTTCAAGTTCTATAAAAACTGTGCTATCGTCAGCAAAGAGTATCATTGGGTATTGGCTACTTTTTACGATGTCATTGATGTAAATCAAGAACAACAGAGGTCCTAGTACACTCCCCTGAGGCACTCCATATTTTACGTGTCTACGTTCTGATTTATATGTCTTTTCTTCTCTGGAGGAGGTACAAATTTGCGTTAATTCTGTGTATTGTTGTATGTCATCTATGTAAGATTTTAATAAATAGTATGCATTTCCTCGGATACCATAGTATTCTAATTTTTTTAATAGCGTATTATGATCGACGTGATCAAATGCTTTCGTCATGTCCATAAATATGGCGCATGACGGATTTCTTGAGTCCAGATTGGTATAAATTTTGCTGACCAAGTCATATATTGCCATGTTAGTGGTGTTATTTTTCCTAAATCCTTTCTGTTCTTCTATTAATATTTTGTATTTATCAAGAAATGTATAAATTTTGTTGTAAATAATTTTCTCAAACACTTTAGCAAATATAGGTAACAACGTTATTGGTCGGTAGTCTTGCACATTTTGTTTGCACCCTTTCTTATGCAAGGGTTTTACAACTCCTATTTTAAGCTTATTTGGAAATACGCCAGTAGTAAAACTAAGATTAATTATGTGGCTTAATGGTAAGGAAATGGATGCAGCCACATATTTAACTACCTTGGTGCTTATACCATCAAAACCAACGCTATGACTGTTTTTTAAGTTTTTAATAGCGTTTAAAACGTCATTAGGCGAAGTCGGAGCAAGGAAGATAGTATATGGATTACTAGTTATATTGTGATTGTATTGTTGGGAAGCATAAACATTGTTTTGTATTTCATCAATGAAGTAGTCGTTAAATGCTTTTGCAATATTAGTTGGGTCTGTTATCTGTTCATTGTCTACTATTAGTTGATGTATTGGCTCTGGTGGTAAATTACTTTTACATTTATTTATAATTTGCCATGTAGCTTTTGACTTGTTTCTCGAGGTTTTTACATAGAAGTCATTTTGAGATTTTTGAGTAAGCTTAATAACTCTTTTGAGTCTGGCACTGTACGACCTTAAAATATGTAGTGACCTTGCTTTTTCGTTTTTTCCACTAGATCGGTAAGACCATAGCATTTGTCTTTTCTTTTTGCAACATAATTGGATTCCTTTTGACATCCACTTTGGTTTTGCATTCACCTTTTTTTTGAAGCTAAGGTACGGAAAACATAGATCGTATAATAGTTTAAAGGTATTTAAGAAGGAATCATATGCAGAGTTTACATGATTACAATTTTTCACATCGTCAAATGTAATGCTTTTTAGATGTCTACTGAACTTTTCAAGATTTTCTTGACTATAGCAACGGCGCGTGACACGCCAAGACTTAATCAGACATATTTTCTTTACAGGACACTTTAAGATTTGGGCTGCATGATCCGATAGAGCCAATTCCACGACTTCTCCCTGAGACCCCTTTATGTTATGTGCGAAATTATCTATGCAGGTTCCGCTACATAACCTTGTTGGTTGTTTAATTTCAAGTTTTAAATTTCGACTTAAAAGATGGTGTAAGAATTCGTGGCTTTTTGATGTGTTTTTTTGGATATATAAAAAAAAAACTGAAAATGAATATATGAAAAACTGAAGGGAGGAGGGGAAAGATTAACATCTCGGCGAGTTTTCTACTTCATGTAGAAGTTTTTTCTTATAAACATATTGTTAACAGAATACAGTAACCGTCAGCTTCTTTGACCATAGACTTTATGTAAAAAGATTATTATGTCATGCCACTGTTGTTTAAAAATACACATAAAATTTGTCAGTCGTGAATAAATAACGCTTTTTCATTTTCATATTGAAAGCTTTTAAGCTGTATACATGCCAAAGTTTCGAATTTTATTCTTGTTGTTTATGAACCTACTAAGAGCAGGTTACTTACTTGTATATTTTGATGATCATCATTCAAACATGATGAAATCACTCATCCAGTCACTGATGAAATCTATGCTATTTATATTAAGATATGAATAAAATCTAAAGTATGAAAACTATGCAATTGAAACTTTGTCTATTTAATAAAGTTGCTATTGAGTATTGATATCATATCCTGAAAATTATATTTATCTGGTTTAAATCAGACCCAAATTTCGAGGATTCAGAAGAACGACAAAATGCTTCAAGAAAACAGCTTTTCTCTTTGCTTGACTCGTGTTGGCGGGGGCATTACCGCCACTACCGTACCTCCAAATAAAATACAACCCAGCACAATACCATTACCATTACCAATCAATACCATTCTATGCCTACCTTGAATTCTCAAGTATATTCATATCAAGTATCAACTGTTGTCAAAGGAGTCAGAGAGCTTGTTGAAGGATTCATATAATCTTGCAAATTAGACAAATATCTGTAAATATAAAGTACCGTAATCATACCCACCAAATAAAAATAAAAAAATTGTCCAGCTTTATCAATGTATGATTATGGACTTTCATCAAAATTTATTGAGAAGTTAAAATACTGAAATCTCTTAACTATTGTGGAAAAATGGCGACAGTTGTCAAACAAAATTTCTGTCAGGCTGGCCACATGTTTGGCATAGACACAGAAAAAATATAGACGGAGGGTAGCACGATCTAATTAACCTTATACCAAATTTTGAAAGACAGAAATACCTACCCTACCTGATCTTCAATCAGTACTGTACCTACCGCCGCCTTTTCTTTCGAACAACTCAATATTTTTATGAGAAATTATACGTAAGTTTCTTCACTAGCTGGATATCAGTCATATATTTTCCAAGTGGAAAAGTTGTGCTGTAATGACGTCACAGACGCGTCATCTAGGGGTTTCTAAAATCTATGATGTTTAGATATCGTAAATGTCACTTGATAACATCATATGAAAATGAAATACTTACGAGTATATATAAATTATCATTTTCCTCCCTTTTCACAGTCTTTGATTAGAATTTTCTTTATTTTATTTGTTTTCTAGCACGCAATTATTTTTTCTGCCTCCTCAAAGCTTTGTTCCCCATTGTTTCAATGACACGTGACCACGCGGAGAAAACTGACACAGGTCCATCCTCTGAAAGCGCCGCCGCGCGACTGAAGAGGCCATAAGTGCCATCGAAAATGTTTTCAATTTCAAAAAATTTTTCAAAAAAATTTTTTTTTTGCAAAAACAGGATTAGTAACAGGTCTTAAAATTGGGTTCATAGTTGTTCCATCTTTCCTTTGCGGATTTGGTAGTATTTGGTAAATATTATATTATTTTAATGACGCTACCGGCACAAACTCATCAGATTCGTCTAGATAATCTTATTACCTATATATTGAAGTAAAAAACAAGTCAAAAAAGTTTTTATCCTAGCTATGGGAACGATTTATTGTTAAAAGAAGAGGTAACTTTGGAGTCATTTTCTATCGAGCGAAGTTGTAACATTCATGTTGTTCAACTCCATAACATACTCACCAGATCCTGAAATTTAACATATATCGTTTTCAGATTTTTCCATTGCGTTTTCCTATGTTTTTAACGGCTTCAAAAAACGAGTGCGCGCAGTGTCTACGGAAATATATCGCCTTAAAATTGCGTTTTATAACTGGGTCTTCAACCCCGCAGCTTCCTAACCCCCATCCGGAAGTGAGATACTTTATCAACGCCGTTACTTTAAAAACTCGTCGCGTTCATTTATTATCGGACAAGATTTATGCCAGCCAGGATTAATTGTTTTTTTAATTCTTTCGGCGTCCGTTATGATCCTTCTCTAGGGCCGATTTATGCAAATTTTTCAGACCTGGGAATAATAAATCAATATTATTTTTGAGCATTGTTTTCTGAGTTCTTTTGTAGACTATTTTTACAAGCCTTTGTTTGACTTGGTTGACCTACATGTTAATGTGTACTTTTCGATTTTCGTTTGAGATATGCACTATTGATTATGATTAATTGTAATCAAATTAGATACTCCGTGATAAATATCAGTATTTATAACGATTTAGCAAATATCCATACTAATATTATAAATGGGAAAGTGTGCGTGTCTGTTTGTTTGTCCGTCTTTCACGGCAAAACGGACCGACGAATGTGTTTTTTTAAGTGGAGATACTTGAAGGGGTGGAGAGTGACGTAGGCTACTTTTTGTCCCGTTATAACGCGAGCGAAGCCGCGGGCAAAAGCTAGTTCTACATAAATTTAATTAAGTTTTGTTGGTAAAATAAATTGCGTTACCTCATTTCTTATTTAAAATTGTACAAGTTATAGAATTGGGTATATACCTATTTTTTGTTGCAGATGCCCATGCTCCAGTTTGCCACTAATAGCGATGTGAGCAACCCGTGACGTCATCATGAGCTCGTGGGTGGTGTCCGCCCTGCTCATCCTATTTGCCATGGGTAAGAAATAATATTTTATATCGTGTACAGGATAGCCATTTTAGAATCAGACTTATGTTGACCGGGATATAGGCCGTGATTACCTTTTCGCGCACTGTCTACGCAACTTTGACATCCACCCACGTCATGATGCATGAAACTCCGTTGAAATATCGGGAGCTCGAAAAAAATCAAAAAGGTAATCACGGTATATATCCCGGTTAATATAAGTCTAATGAAAATAACCGTAAATCATTTAAAACTCTCATTTTAGAATCCTTCACTTGCTCGAGTATCAAAATATCTGCACTTGTCCCCTTATGATGCAACATTGTGTTTATAATTTTCAGTGTGGGAGCACCATTAAATAACAAATTTTAAGATTCTTGCTCAAGTGTATATGCATTCGCGTGCGAAGTTCTTTTTGGCATCACATAAGTTGTCGAGATGGTGACAAAGGAATTGCTCAAACTTTCGTTGGAGCTAGGTTTAATTAAGAAACTTGCAAATTCTTCTTTCAGTAACTTGTAGAAATATCTAGTTTTTACTACCAGCAATTTTCTTTTCCCACTTCGTTGTGTCCCGGAAGTCCCGGAACACGGCTCGCATACTTCAAAAAACACAGAATGTATGATAGCGCGTAAATCGTAAGGCGTGTATTCTGTACCTGCTGTGACAAGAATTCAACCATAATTCTCGATATAGGTCAATTTCGGCACGGTTCCGTAAACAATAGCACAACGCAACCACTATACCGAGGCGCACTCCATCAGCTTCATGCTTCACAGAGCAAAAGCCAGTCAATATTTTTACAACTCTAATCCTGGCACAACAAAGGCCAGATTTACATCGAAGCCCTGTCAATTAAAATGGAAATTGGGGCCTCGGGGCCCGGACGTGTACATAAAACATGCACAGATATCTCTTGTTTGCGGATTTTTATACGTGACTAATTGACTATGTATATTTGGTAAATATTCGACATCGTTATTTTATTTTTTGACGAATAACGCAGAGGTTATACACAAATAAAATATGTATTTCATATAATAATTTGTATGAGGTATCCATCCATCCTATCTACTCTTAATACTCTTAGATTCACCGGTTCTAATGGGGGTCAAAGATCCATCGACGGTCGGTCAATTCTAATGTATTTCACCCTCTTTGTAAAAATCATATTAAAATCACGTATTGAAAGCAACTATTTTTATAAGGCGGACAATTACGTCTATTTCATCTGAAATAAATATTATATTTGGATTCATTTATTAGTTTTAGTTATATACATAAATTTTGCAACTTTTTTGCTGATAAGGAACAAAACCTGTTTTTAAATTACCTACTTAGGTATTTACTTTTTCCCCTCACTAGCTCGGAAACACGTGTTTTGTCCTTTAATACCAGCGGGTAAAAACGCATTTTATCCACTAGTGGGTAAAGTAATTTGACCTTGAATAAAGTCAAATTAACTGCTTTAAAATTGATATAAGTAGGTGAATCTAGTAATAAAGATGATTTACCACCTGTGGAAGCAGTTATAAACGCATTTTTTGCGTTGTAGTTTCCTCGCTATAGTGAGGGGAAAAGGTTTGTGTTACACTCGGGTGCAAATGTATTTCTCGTGTGTTCCACATTCGGCGTTAAAATACAACTTTGCCCCCTTGTATAACAAATAACTATTTTTTATTCGTAACGTTACTTCTTAACAACCACTATAAACTTAAATTACTGCTCTGAAACTATCGTATCACAAAATAGAAGTTTCACATAATTGTGTAATGTGTATTTATTTTAAAACTGCTATCTACTCTTCCACTTATTAACTGTTCCCAAGTTCCTGGAGACTTGACCCGTCTAACGGAAAACTCGAACGAATTTCGTAACGCACCCGCTTGAAGCGATTTATTTCCAGGGAGTTGGAAAGTTTTTCTTTCTAAACTAGTTGCATCTCGTACGATGCAAGATTTTATGCTATTCGATAAAATAAGTCTCGTAAGTGCTATACTTTTATAATAGTTTATCGTTCTAAAATTATGCACATTTATATACAGCTCATTTCCATACTAAAACGATTAAGAAAATATACTCGTGATATGACAGTTATTAAATTAGGTTACCGCAAGCCAATTAAATATTAAAAGCAAAGTCCACTCCGTAACTAACGATGTGGTTGAAATATTTTAAGCTCTGAGTTATTGAAAGTATGTGCAAAATATGTCTATTTGGTTTCATTAGTGCATTAAATAAATATTTTAAATTAATAAATATTTAAAATAGGACATTCAAACACAATTTGACTTTACCTCACGGGTAAGTTCAAGAAAGCTCGTGTTGAAAGACCACGTTAAATATACATACAAGTACATAATTATCAAACACATCCAGGACTCAAGAACAAAATAAATCTGTGCTCTCCGCATTAGATATCCATGCTGAGATTCGAACCCAAGACCATCCTTAAGGAACGCCACTATCCAGATCAACTAGGCCAAACCAGTCGTCAAAATGAGCAATAACTTTTTGTATCGAAAAATTACAACAATTTTTTATTTTTATTTTATTTTATATATGAGTTATATGACGTACTTATCGCCTTTCGTCATTCGCCAAGGAGAAAAGTAAACATAGGTAGTCTAAGAAAAACTTAGTGATATTGTCTCTTATATTCTAGTCCGTTTTTAAAGTTAATTAGTATAACTATAAACGTTTAATAAACGGATTAATGGAAAAGTCTCGTAGCAACGAAAGGTTTTTCCACTCATTCAAGTTTTTCATGAATTTTATCATCTCATTAGCTTTCTTTTGTCTAGACGAAATTGAGTTTTTAGTGTTGTAAGAGAATTTCTAAATATGTAAGACCTCATTCGTATTGACATTTTTTTTTAATCAAGTTATAATAGATACCTACCGAGTACCGAACGGTTGAAAATAACTAAAACGCGACTGCATCGCACCGCGACCTTAAAACTTTCGCATAAGTGAGAGCGAGAAAAAAAAACTTTTTCGGTCTCACCACAGAATATATAAAAGTACAAGTACAGAAGGCTCACTGTCAACAACCTGTCAATGGACTGCATACGACATTGAGTTCTATTGCGCAGCGACAAGGTCGTCAAACTTTATGAGCCGCGAACTCGCGGCCGCCGGAATGTATGGAAGAAATGCGGAGTGAGCCGCCCCTGGTCTCACTTACAAGATAGTATGTGCTAGATGACCTATGCGCGGTGCGGTTGTGTGTTAGCACTTTAAACTCGACTGGTCTGGCATAGTTGGTAGTGGCCTACCAGCTAAACCGATCGGATGGTCCTGGGTTCGAATCCCGTTAAGAGCATTTATTTCTTTGATGAACACAGATATTTATTCCTAAGAATCCTGTCATGGGTTATTTCTATATATATGATTATATTTGTATTGATCTCTGTAAAAATGTATAATATCGTCGCCTAGCACACATTGTACAAGCTTTCCTTAGTTTGGGTCGTTTGGGACTAGGTTGATTTGTGTAAGGTAGTCCCAATATTTATTTACCCCCCACGCCAAAAGGCTTAATATTTATAAATCGTTATCGTTATCTTAACTATAAAACTCCCGTGAGACTCATACATATTTAACAATATTTTAAGCGGGTTACTCACGTATTAAGTCGATATAGCGTTCGACATGTTTAGCGTTATCGTTATCGTTTGAAATCGTAGTCGACACGTTTCAGGTCAATCTTTCTTTTATTCAAACACTGCTTAAACAATGACCAAACGAACTCAAGAAAGTCTAATTAACAGTAACTTCCCTTCCGTTTTCTTCGTTCCCTTTTAATGATAAACCTTAAACTGACGACCTCCGTCCTTCCCTTTCGCACCCTTCTTTACGACCCCTAATGAGTTCGCCAGCAGTTTCATTAAACGTCGCGAAAGACTTGTTGTCCCTTGTTTATATGCTAATGATTTTTGCGTGCAAGACGAAACTGTGTATCACCAAACTAAAGTCAACCTAAAGACAACGCTGCAGAGTTGCTGTTTCGTAAAATAAATATAATAATGAATTTATACAGAAGATCATAGGTTAGCGCTGAGTTTTTTGATGGATGTCTTATTTTAAAAATTATGGTTGTTGTTTAGGAAAGGTTGTTGTACCATCTTCAGGGACCGAAGTGAAAATTCATGTTAAATTTAAAATTATGTTCGGTACGTTTTGTAAGTTCAAAAGTTGGAATGAAATATTGTCTACCGCTACTAATACAATTATTGCAATGCAAGAGGGTACCATTTTGTACAATTTGGCGATGTCATGAAGTCCCAGCTCAGACAAGTTATTCACTGATGTCGCGAAGCGTTATTTTGGCGTAGCTGACCCTGTAGCCGAATGGCATTTCTACGACGCGGAACGAAAACGAAACGCCCGTGATTCTGTCGTGAGAGCCGTCGCAAGAGCGATAGAGATAGATATCTACGAGCGTTTCGTTTTGTAAGCGATTGTGCATTCGGCTACGCACGCTGGTGACTGAAGAGCTGGCGATATCTATCCTTGCACAACGTATTGCCATTAAGCGAACCGCTAACGTTCTTGGTACAATATCTCAATCAAGGGCCTAATTACTTAAGTTTTATGCTAAGCATTCGTTTCACTACGTTTTGTCCAAGTATAAAACCGGCTAAGAGCGTGTCGGGCCACGCTCAGTGTAGGGTTCCGTATTTTCCTAAAAAAACTAGTAAACCTATCAAGTTGAAAACAATTTTTCTAGAAAGTCTTTATAAAGTTCTACTTTTGTGATTTTTTTCATATTTTTTAAACATATGGTCCAAAAGTTACAGGCACAGAGACACTTTTTTTTCCTTTAGGAGCGATTATTTCCGAAAATATTAATATTATCAAAAAACGATTTTAGTAAACCCTTATTCATTTTTAAATACCTATCCAACAATATATTACACGTTGGGGTTGGAATGCTATGGATATGCTTTCTAGTGCTAACGGTCACTGAGATTATCCGCGGACGGACGGACGGACAGACAAACATGGCGAAACTATAAGGGTTCCTAGTTCACTACGGAACCCTAAAAACGTTATCAATATTGTATTGCCTGCCTCATATGTACGTAAGGTACAGCGGGACAAATCCCGACTGGGGGGCAATTGTAACTGATCCATTTTTCCCTTACTACACTATTATGTGGAACATGTATCCACTGAACACGCGTGCCATACATAACCAGTGGACACTCTAATTAATAATGTAAACATTGTAAAACATGGAAAAAATTGGATCAGTTGCATTTCCCCCCGTCGAAATTGCCCTGCCTGTGCCTTAATAAATATTTTTCACTTCTTAAATAACAACGGCTGGACACTAGATTCACCAGATTAGAGTATTAAGAGCTTACTTTAAGCTCGTGGTCGTAATCAAGCTCGCATTGACCGCGTATATCGGCGAATCCCAGATTTTGAGCTTAGTTAACTCGCTCTGACACTTCATTAATTCCTTTGAGCTGAATTTTCAATTTCGAAATGTCTATTAAACTTCACGTGCAATCTAATTGGCATTACTTGGTTATTTCACACCCAAAGTTACTCATTTCGATGAGAGTTAGGTTTAGTTTATTAGAATTGGATTTTGAAAAAGTGTGACTTGATCGATGAATCGATGGAATCAGGCGTTATTTTGAAGAAAATTATTTTGCTAATCCTTTGACTTCATGCCTGTGATTGACGCCTTAAAATTAAACACATACGGTGCATTGGGGTAATTTAGAATCACAGAAATGCTCGGGTAATTTCGAAAGGGAAATCTTGATGTGATAGAAATAATGGTGATTTTTATGTGACTTTCGAACTTAGACGGCTTACGAAATTACGAAATTGGCCGTTGTTATTGACATTCTGAGGACAACCAACTGTAGCTACGATGCAGCCGTAACGACACAACAGATGTGCAGTGTTTGCATGAATAACACACATCCCACTTTACATGTACTTATTTGAAATTGCAAACAGGACTATCGCGTATAATTACGTTTTTAAAACTAACCTTCTGGCCTTATTGGCTGTTAAAGACACTAAAATATTTCGTTTCACCCGGTTTTTAATTGAAATATTTAGTGATTTATAATCCTGTTCAGGCTATTAGGTTGCCCTCATAATGATAACTATAAACCCATTCTAGAAACCTTTATGCGACATACATCCGATCCACGTCAGATCACAGATGCCTCAGCCTTTCAACCCAATCGGATTACAGAAAAAAAGTACTAGCGTGGTGGAACAGGCTTCACATACGATATAGGTTTATTGTAGGTAGCTTTCGGATATCAATAAATGCCAATCCGAAGAAAAACTCGTAGGGTCACGTAATGAGAAAGTGTTGATATTTTTTCGAAACTAACTTGGAAGACAATATAACACGATTCATCTATAAATTATTGGAATTTATACGTATAAAACTAAATTATTCGAAAAATATACGTGCGACCTCTGTCGTGTAAAGTAAAACGGACTTAATTGACGGGACGAGACTGGTTTTAATATTAATAATATCTTTAAAAATATTTGAAATATCGTAAATTTTGACACTGACATATCACATCCATTTTGTTTCTGGCACTACGATTTGACGTATGATGTGTCTAAAATATTATCTTAAAGTTTCGAATCACACCGGAAGCATCATTCTAAGTTGTATAATAAAAGAGAAGATATTTATTGAAAATTTCACTCAACTCAAAGTTATTACCAAAATAGGAATCCTAAAAAACGTGAAGTCGCATACTAAATTTAACCCAATTTGATAAAAATATCCACGAGACGTGTTTTTTATTGAAAGCGCTCGCTCGATTCCATTACTCGGAAACCAGTCAAAATGGCTAAATGCTGTTTCTAAATTAAGAAAGAAAGAAATTGAAAATATTCTGATATTTACCACTAGTATTCATTTTCATTTCTATCAAAACAATTTAAATGCCCAGAAACTTTCAAAACGGAGGTAGCGGGTTCGAATCCTGACCGGATCGTACGAAATGCCATTTGAATCTAGACGCTTTTCGGTGAAGGAAACCATCACAAGAAATCCAAATAAGGGTAACTTACCCTTCGGGTTGGAAGGTCAAATGGCAGTGGCTTTCGTAAAAACTAGTGCCTACGCCAAATCTTGGGATTAGTTGTCAAAGCGAACCCCCAGGTTCCCATGAGCCTAGGCGAATGCCGGAATAACGCAAGGAGGATGACGAATTTAAATGCTTAGAAGATGAGATACAGAATGAAATAAAAAAAATCGAGTGATAAAAAATGGCGCAGAGTAGGTAATTTTAAGAGCGGAAAGCAAAAAAAACATAGCTATTGTTCAGTCCAGAATCCGCGCAGATCTCGAACAAAGCCTGCTGCCAAAAAAACCGGCCAAGTGCGAGTCGGGCTCGCGCACAAAGGGTTCCGTAGCAGCAAATATAATAAACCAATAACTTAACCAAAATTACAGTTAAATCAACCTATCTCAAAAACTATAAGAGATACTTTGATCAAACCAAAAATCGTTGAAAGAGTTAATTAGCATGCATCACCTCTATTTTTTTTAGAATTTTATACCCCGTAGTTATAAAAATAGAGGGGGGGGACATACTTTTTACGACTTTGAGAGCTGATATCTCAAAAACCGTTCACTTTAAGAAAAATGTTTTTAGAAAACTTTATATCATTTTAAAAGACCTTTCCATTGATACCCCACACGGGTATGTACATCGAAAAAAAATTTTCATCCCTCAGTTACATGTATGGGGGCCCCACCCCCAATTCTTTTTTTACTATTTAGTGTCATAATTTTGTAGCGGTTCATACAACACATATTCCCATCAAATTTCATCACTGTAGTACTTATAGTTTCCGAGTAAATCGGCTGTGACAGACGGACAGACGGACAGACGGACAGACGGACAGACGGACATGACGAAACTATAAGGGTTCCGTTTTGCCATTTTGGCTACGGAACCCTAAAAATTAAAACTTGCGCAATTGAGATTTTCATCAAGTTGAGAGTTGTAGCTGTTTCGCTGCTGACGTGACGGGTAGTTAAGATTAATGTGTCTTTGTTAAATTTTAATGGTTTTGTTAAAATACCCTTGCGATTTGATTTTGTGAAGCAAAAGGGTTTAAGATTTTATTTTAGTAAAGATTAAATTTGGGAGTAACTGTTACAGAAGTAACACAATACTTTCAGGTTTTACAATCTATACAATTTTAGTACATTTTTATCGGTGTGAGAACAGAGCCGCTGTTAGCCCAAGTTTAACGATCTAGGGCTCTACGGTCTACGCCGTTTTACGTCTATGAGCTACATGTTTGCTACAAGTTTGGTAGCAGTTATGACTTTGTACAAGTTTGTAGACGAAAATAAATCCATACTAATATTATAGAGATACATTATAAGTAAAACTCATAGAATTATTATTACTAATGATGTTAACCCTGGCAAAAGGAGTAAAGATCAGTCTGAAAATCAACGCTGGCTATTATAACCTAGCACATGTTGAGACCTGAATCCTTTTACCAAGCACGAAAAAAAATGTACTTAGCTCTTATTCTATGCTTAGCTTCAGTGAATTTGCATATTACTTTTTTATTTTTATTTTTTCCATTGCTGTACTCTTTTTGTGTTATGGTAATAAACGTATTTTTATTTTATTTATTTATTTTATTACAGATGGGAAAGTGTGTGTGTCTGTTTGTTTGTCTGTCTTTCACGGCAAAACGGAGCAACGAATTGACGTGATTTTTTTAAGTGGAGATAGTTGAAGGGATGGAAACTATGGAGTTTATTTTATTTTGTTTATTTTACAATTAGTACTAACAGTACAACCTTACGTACTAATCGGTGCTATAGGTACTACTTATGTCTATCATGCATACATATAAGCTTAATTAAGCAAATTTAAATTACAAAAGAGCATAACATAAGCTATTTTTTGTCTCTTTTCAACCCCCCACTTCCCTAAAATGGGGGATGGAAGTTTGTTTGGACAATTCCGTAATTTTCGAATTTAACGCGAGTTTTTGGTAATTTAGATGATAAAAGGCGAAAGCAAGTTAATGAGATGACGGGTGATTGAGATGTATGGAAGAGGATCACATGCTGCGCCGACCAGAAGTGACTGGGATAATGGCAAGCGAATGATGATTATAAGAATTTGGACTGGTGTATTTTCATAAAAAGTCAATGAGGGCAGCTATTAGACCCCGTGCTGCACATGAAAACTGTCCTAGTGATAACATGAAATCTCTCGATTACAAATCTATGAAGAGATCGGTGTAGATCGGACTATCCATTACCACATTTCTTACAAAATTAAACGACGAACAAGCGAATCCCGTAAAGTATTTTTGAAGCTTCAAGGCATTGCTCTGTTTAGAACGTTTTAGATAAAGAGAGCTCCTTGTTGTACTCTCTTCTATGTCGTATCGCGTAAAGAGTTATTTTTTTTATTTTAATGAAAAAAAAATTTTTTTTTTACTAAAAGCGTACAATAAAGTAGAACACGGTCCCATGTACACGGTGCGAGAACTGGCATTGTCATTGAATTAGAAAAACTGTACGCGGATATATTATGTTATGGTTTTAAAATGTAAAATGATGACAAAGAAATTCAAAATTCAAAAAGATAAAAAAATCCTGTGTAATCGCAAAAGTATTTTTTATGTGAAATAAAGGCATTTGGAAGGAAAAGGAAGGAAAGGGGCTTGATTTGGTAATTAGTTAATTATTAAGGTATCTGATAGCTTCCGTGAAATTTTGAATAATTAACGTTTTATAATTACCCCCTCGTACTGCCAGAATTCGTTTAGAATATATAATCTGCGCTTAGTGATAATGATAACTCGCTATTTGGGCTTAGATAAATAAAACAAGATTCAGAATATTTGAAGAATATGTCAACTGACCCAAAAATTATGAAACACAAACATCGTATTAGAAATATTCAGTCGTACACTATGTATGTGTTACCTAGTAGTAGGTTATGTACCTACAATACCTACATACTTAAGTTTAGTAAGTAATGTGGCATTCTAAGGAGTATATCTCTTACGGATGAGTATTAATTTTTCAAATTGTTGAGTAGGTATAGATTCTGTGTCGCGAGAATACCATTACTTATTCTATTACCTTATTAATAGACTTAATTTCCTACTAGTTTTCCTCCATAACAAACAATCTTATGCTTTGAATTATAGCACAGGCTCATTAATACCTATCTTAGTAGCTGTATTGGCACAAGCGTATAGTCAACCAATTAGAATACTAGGCCACTCTAGAACCCTGTTGTATTGACACCGTGCTTTATTTTCTATAGCAGTCACTTTGATTTTTATTGTGAAAGGGTTCTACAGTAGCCTAGGATTCAGATTGGTTGACTGTACTTACGATATAATTTTGTTGTCAGTATTGTCAGTGTAAATATGTTTCAAATGGCCTTACAGTGATCTTTCGTTGACAGTGCTCCACCTGTCGACGTACTGTCACTGAAAAAACATATACATACGATGTCCTTTCTGCGGCACTAGTTCGGCTCTCGACGTAGTGTCAGCGAATGAGTAAATAATGAGGAGGCACACTGACATTTTATCCCGCCAGGCGGCGCCTGTGCAAGTGCTTGGGCATGTCACAGTCATTCATATGTGAGAGAGAGAAAAAACATATCTTCTCGCTCTCACGTATGGAATTCTTTATCTGTGCAATGGACTAAATAATAGGGTGGCGCCATATGTTATAACCTTTGAGTGTGACTCCTCATTGTGGCTACTGTACGGTACGGCATTTTGAGATTAGGAAAAATGAAATATAAAGAAACTAGGCATAATTAGTATTTCAGATAATTTTACATAAAAAGGATGTTTAGCCTTAACATTCTTCGACTGAATATTTACTAAACTACAGAAGCACAGTACGGCAGACGTTGGATAGTTAATTTGCTGCAACATCGGGCAGCAATTGAATCACGAACTGAGTAACGTTTCTAGGCACAGATTGGTTTAGCTCTGCTCTGTAGGAGTTAGCTCTGTCATTTCTTGATTGCTGAGATTTTAGCATCTGGTTGTTATTCTCTCCCTCGATGTGACATAAATTGATATTTTTTTCTGTTGTCTGTGCGGAAACTGTGGACATTCGATCCATTGTATTAAACGAAGTTACCGTTTTCCATCACTGTCAGATAAGAAAATGGTATACAAATCTAAACGCAAATTTTCACCAAGATAACCAAAAGTCATGTTATCTATGATCTGCTTTTGTAATAGAAAACCGAAAGAGAAGGCAGCATTTCTTGAATGGCCTAATGCTGAAATAATGGTACATTCTTCAGTTTCTTAAAATTAATTGTCTGACCAGTAAATATACACTGAACTTAACGAACACGAGCGTTAAAGCAGCTACTTTGGTACATCTTCTTTGGAATAACTATTGAGATTTGAACCATCTACGTGGGAAACAGCGGCGTAATTAAAACCGACGTTTTGTTGCGTATTTGACGTTTTTCAAGGAACAAAATGCGCTTTCCTTCAAAGATTTCATAATCAGGATAAGGCAATTCCTGTCACTTCAACTGTGCGCCTTAGGGGGACAACGCGATTATTTGATGAGTTCGCTACCGCACGCGATTGGTCGCATAGACGGCACAATTGGCTCGCATTCATGGACATCGATGTTACGGAGACCGCTGTGTCACTATTTTTGGTGTCCGTATGCCACGTCCTTACGAATTTGTATATAAGTCAATGGCTTGCCCTAAGCACGTCGAATATTAAATTTGTTTAAGTCCAGCTGATCTGGATCATCCGAAGAGGATCATCCATTCATCTTGCTGGATTATCGTTCTGGGCTCCAACTTCTTAATTTATGAAAACAGTTATTGTTATAAACTAAACTCTTGGAAATTTATCAAATTATGCTTTCAGTTTATTTTGTGTTTCAGTATAACCTGAATCCATACTAATATTATAAATGGGAAAGTGTGTGTGTCTGTTTGTTTGTCCCTCTTTCACGGCAAAACGGAGCAAAGCAACGAATTGACGTGATTTTTTAAGCGGAGGTAGTTGAAGGGATGGAGAGTGACATAGGCTACTTTTTGTCTCTTTTTAACCCCCCCGCTTCCCTAAAATGGGGGGTGGAAGTTTGTATGGAGCATTCCGCAATTTTCGAATTTAACGCGAGCGAAGCCGCGGGCAAAAGCTATTACAAAATAAATGGTTGATGCCTGATTTCCAGTAAAGGAATTTTCCCGTTATTTCAGAAGTCACATTTTTTATTTACATCGTTCGTTCCTGGGTTTATAAATTACATTTATATTGACATAAAATACGAGTATGCAAGAGGAAGCTCTCTGGTGGTAGTTTTGACGAACTTTGTGCTCAGTTCTGTAAAAAGAACCCGTGCGCTTGAACCCCATGGCTCAGGGTCGCGACTCCAAGTTCCAGAACCTTTTCATAAGGCCCACAGTATGGACATTATACCTTTACTCGTAAGTTACTAGTTATATTATTTTTCTACTCCCGTGTTGTTATTCGTCATTTAGTGTCGTGCATAGATCGCTAAAACCCTACATAAAAGATGCCCGCCCCCGCCCGGCGCCCCGTGCACCCACGCATACGATATAGCTCTTAAAGCATTGTTAGGTAGCCTTTAAGGGATATAGCGGGCCGCGGGGCGCCGGGGGCTGGCGGCGGCGCGGGGGAGTGCGAGCGACAGGGTGAGTGCAGAAACAGAGGGGAGGCCGACGCGTATACAGTATACAGGAAACAGTGCGAATTTCACGAAAGTTATTCTAGAAAACTATTAAAAAGTAAGTGCATGGTCGTAGAAAAAGTATTGTATGCAACGTGTTTAACTGAGTCAAAAAATAGTCGTGGCGTCTTATAACAATTTTCGGCTTCGCCTCAAATTGTTACCCACGCCACTCGTCTTTTTTGACCTCCTTTAAATGCCTGTTGCATAAAATACTATTATGTGACTGGCGCATAAGCCAATAAAACTAAAGTGTTGTTTTATGAAACGAGCCGAAAAGCGAGCATTATATATGAGAATATGTGTTTTAGTCCTAATTATGTACAGTTTTATACATAACTCTATAATAAGTCTTCTTTTTTTGTTTAAAAAAAAGATATTTAGCAATATAAATAGCTGAAATTTACTTGAGTTCTTGAGATCTCTGGGAATTGGCAAAACTCAGCAAACTTCTAATTTATCTAATGTTAACTGTGATTTACTAAATCAGCATTTCTCGTCTTCTACTTGTTTTAGCGGTCCAAATAAGCTTAGTACCCTCCATCATTTGTCATCTTTGCCGAAACCTGATTACTCTTCTTTCTCTTTTTGCCAATTCACAGAGAACGATGTCAGGAAGGCAGTTTTAAGCATCACTTCCAATGCTATTGGTGTTGACTGTATTAGCCGTAGTATGATTCTCCCTCTTCTTGATTTGTTTGTTCCCATCCTCACTAGTATTTTAAATTTTTCCATAGCATCTAGCACCTTCCCGAGTTTATGGAAGGATGCCAATATTATACCATTGCCAAAAAAATCCAACCCCAGTTCTTATTCTGATTATCGTCCCATCTCCATTCTACCTTTCTTATCCAAAGTCCTTGAACGGCTAGTACATAGGCAGTTAACTTCCTTTCTGAATAGAAATGACCTATTAAATCCACTTCAGTCTGGTTTCCGTCCTGGCCACAGCACTACTACGGCTCTTGTCAAAATCACCGATGACATCCGAATGGGTATGAACGATAAGAAACTTACCGTTCTTACTCTCTTAGATTTTAGCAATGCCTTCAACACGGTTGATTTTGACATTATGCTCGCTTTGTTACGGTCTCTTAACATATCTGATACGGCGATTGACTGGTTTTTTAGTTATTTGGTTGGTCGTCGGCAAAGAATAAAGATTGATAACTCTTATTCTTCTTGGTGCAGCACGCTGGCTGGTGTTCCACAAGGCGGTGTGCTGTCCCCTCTCTTATTTTCTATATTTATTAACTCCATCACTCTTAATCTCTCTTCTTACTATCACCTTTATGCTGACGACCTTCAAATTTATTCGCAGGGAGTGTTCAATGAACTTGATTCAGTCATAGAGGGCACAAATCGTGACTTGAAACGCTTATCAGATTGGAGTCAGAATTATGGTCTTAAAGTAAATCCAGGGAAAACTCAAGTGATTGTGATTGGCAGCCCTAAACTGATTTCCCAAATCGATTTCGTTAAGCTTTCTCCGGTGGTGTTTGATGATGTCCAAATCCCTTATTCCAACCAGGTGAGAAATCTTGGCGTTATCATGGATAACTCTCTAACCTGGGTACCTCAAGTGAGCGAAGTGAGCAGGAAGATGTTTGCCGCTATAGGTTCCCTCAGGCGACTTCGTAACTTTCTACCTATTCCTACAAAGATTGCGCTTGCTCAGACATTACTTCATCCCATTCTTGATTATGCTGACATTTCTTATTTGGATATTACTGAGGATCAGCTAAGTAAGCTTGAACGTATTCAAAATGTCTGCATTCGGTTCATATTTGGGCTGCGCAAATACGACCATGTTTCCAGTTTTCGATCTCAACTAAAATGGCTCCCCATCCGTCGTCGTCGGAATTCTCACATAATTTCTCTTCTTTATTCTATACTTTTTAATCCAGCAACTCCCCGCTATCTCAAGGAGCGTTTCTCTTATCTTAATTCAATTAGATCCTCTCAAAATTTCCTTCTATCTGTGCCATCTTCATCTTCCAAATTTTATAATCGTTCATTTACTTTCCAAGCTATTCGACTGTGGAACTCTCTCCCTGTTGAGTTAAGACGTTCTCAATCTATTGCCTCGTTTAAATCAAACCTTAAAGAATACTATCTTTCCCTTCCTTAGATTTTATGAATGACACTGCTGTTTGTTTCTCTATGAATATAAACCTTTTTATATATATATTTATGTGTATGTTTATGTATGTTTATGGTTATACTTATTTATGTATGTCTATTTGAATGAGTGTTTTGTGTTGTTTGGTTGTATTTAAATTCTACTTCTCATATTTTTAGAGCCACCTACCATATATTCTGATTATATTAACTCCAGTACCCAAAGGTTGTCTGGAAGAGATCGCTCTTCAGCGATAAGACCGCCTGTTGTTACCTCTGTTTAATTTGTTTTGTTTCTTGTGTATTACTTGTAAACTATGTGAGGTGTGCAATAAAGAGTATTGTATTGTATTGTATTATATTTAGCCATAATCTCTCAAAAATCATACAAGTGAAGTGTTAAATGTTAAACCACATCCCTAATTGATAAATCAATATTCGCCCAGAAACTGACGAACCCGTCAATCGGTCCCGAGTTAGCTGCGATTCGCTGAATTAGCAGACGGACGGACATGCATAATACGACATTTGCATCTCTAACTTGGACGGGGAATTACTAATCCTTAGTATAAAAAAATATGTCTGTCTTGTCTGTAGGTTTGCCTGACTGGAAATTACTGATACATACTGTATGTCTGTCTATTTTCCTGTCTATCTATCTGTGTCTCCCTGTATGTCTATGTATTACTTCTTCACGTTTTCCTTAAAATTAGAAATGTTGAAAATACTGCTAAGTATTCAGTTTAACCCCATAATCTCTCAAAAATCGTACAAGTAACGTGGTTAAACCAGCATCCTTAATTGATAAATCAATATTCGCCCCAGAAACCGACGAACCCGTCAATCCGGTCCCGAGTTAGCCGCGATTCGCCGAATTAGCAGTCGGACGGACATGCATAATACGACATTTGCATCTCTAACTTGGACGGGGATTTACTAATCCTTAGTGTGAGAAAATGTGTCTCTCTGTTTGTCTGTCCTTATCAGACGTTTCGTTTGTCTCGAACATGCATAT
This sequence comes from Leguminivora glycinivorella, assembly GCF_023078275.1. Classification (NCBI taxonomy): domain Eukaryota; kingdom Metazoa; phylum Arthropoda; class Insecta; order Lepidoptera; family Tortricidae; genus Leguminivora; species Leguminivora glycinivorella. The sequence continues at coordinate 7,504,195 of NC_062974.1, read as the reverse complement.
TTGATTAAGATTCAGATTCAATGGTTTATTCATGGTAAACACATTATTAACTACAAAATAGTATTTTAAAATTGCAAACATAAGATTACATACATACATACATATAATCACGCCTGTATCCTATAAAGGGGTAGGCAGAGCCACTCTTGGCAAAAAGGGGTTGAACGAAATCCAAATTGTGACATAAGATTAAATTTGCAAAAATCGTCATTTGCACCTTTTAATTAGGCGGGAAATGACTAGTCCTTAGTATGAGAAAATGTGTGTCTTATCTTGTCTGTAGGTCTGTCTGATCTGGTACGTCTGTCTGTTTGTGTCGGAGATGCCATCACATATTAATTCATTCATTGGGTCATTTACATTTTTCACTTGGTCTTGGTAATTTCCAACATTCATACTTTAAGAAAATGTGCCTGTCTGTTTAGCTTATATTACTCCTTCACACTTAATCCGCATTACCATTTTGTTGAAATTTGGTAAATGATTATGAACCTTCCCTTAACACAAAATTCATCCCTAAAAAGGCTAAAAATGATGTCACTTCTCTTCAAGTTAGATAATTGAGGCGTCGCCTGATAATAGATAAAAGCATTCCGCTAAAATTAGGTTATTGCCTTTTACTTTTATCAGGCGTTATAATTGTTTCTTAAATATAAAGTTGATGATGCAGGGAATCAATAAAGAATAGAATAAATACTATTTCCACTTAGGCGAAGTCAGGGAAAAAAAACTTGTTCTATTCTTGGTGTCGAATGTCTGTCAATGTTAATTTCGTATTCGTTCAAATTTTTTTATTTTATGCAAGTGATAAAGTCACTTTATTGTCCTTTTTAAATCTAAAGTTTTTAAATAAAATATAATGTTTAGATTGAAGCACAATTCATATGTAGGTATTATGTACATACTATATATATACATGTGACAAAAGCCTGGGCAAAGAAATAAATTCACTTCTGCTACCTAAACCTATTAAAAACTAATATACTCGATAAGTATCAACTAAATAAAATCCATTGTTTTAATTTTCCATTATTTTACTTTTTGACGAATAACGGAATGACTAATAACGGAGTTTGTATTCAGCTGACGAAGCCTGCGTTGCGGATTTAAGAATATGGTCTCGAAATAGATTGTCATTTCACTAAATAATATATATTTTAGACATCACCATTCAAAACATTTACTCTTTACTTATTCATTTTCATTCCATATTCATTATAAACAAAATAAAGTTAAAACTACTTTTAGTCGAGTCGAGTCGCGTAATAAAAATATGAATATGCATTTTTAAAACATTATTACATCAAATATGGTCACGGCGGATGTAGTACAAATTACATCGTGATAAATCCTGTAAAATATGTAATAATAGCTCTTATTTGGAAAGTAATAGGGAAAGTTTACTGATAGCGTAGTATAATACTAAGTCCGATAGTTTTATATAATGACTTTATTTGTAGTTAAGGAGAAGTATGCGAGGTAATTTACCCTGTACTTAGTAATTTTTTACACCATTTTTTAGGGTTCCGTACCAAAAAGGTACAACAGGAACCCTTATTAAGTAGAGAGTTGCAGTGGTGTCCACAGGTTATGGTGACTGCTTATAACAAAGCGGGCCACATACTTGGTTGGCACCGATGAAGTAAAAAAAGGGTTCTGAAAATGTTCCGGCTCAAGTAGGTTAAGTATTTAATGCATGTTTATAGACTTTGTGTGGTAATAGAAAAGTCACAAAATAGGACATCATAGATAAAACAAACACTAAATGAATATTGTGTTGTTAAAGTTGATATCTTCTGTCTTCTCGAATGGTTTGTATAGATGCGCAATAAACTGAAATTTTGTCCCCAGGTGGCGAGGGCCAAGAGCACGGGCCCGTGTTCCTGATGGAGCCGCCGGCCCGGCTGGTGTTCGCCAACAGCACCGGCGCGCAGGTGTCGTGCGCGGCACACGGCTTCCCACCGCCTCAGCTCGCGTGGCAAATGCCGGATGGCGCGCCGCTCGACGACGTGCCTGGCCTAAGGTGAGTGTGACTCAATGTGTATTAACAGACCAACGTGATAAGTATAAGTGGTCCATATTCCTGATCGATCTGTTGCGGTTGATGTTCGTCAACAATACTGAAACAGGTGTTGTGGACGGTACACGGTTTCTTACCACATCTCACCTCATCGTGGCTGGCTGACTTACCTCTGACCTGATGGCCGCTGTACACATGGGGCCAACGGTTGGGCCAACCCTTGGAGCACCCCCTTGGCCAAGATAAGAGTCGCTGTTTACACATTGGTGAACCAATCACTTGGCATTAGCCCTTTATAAAAGATGGACGTAGAATGGAAAAGGCTAGATAATTCTAGGTCATTAACGCTGTCAGCAAAATTTAATTAATAAATGTCCCCCTAAAAAACCTCGTGATAAAATTAAATTATCTGAAATATTAACAATTCATTGAATATTCTGATAAGCACATTTATCTTTTTTTGCCAATAAATTAATCATTTGTAAGGGTATTGTATTTCCTAAAATCAACACTATTATTGGTATAGATAATCTTATTATTTTCATAAATCTTTCATTACTGTCCTCTCTGACGGCTGACGACAAATTGAATGAGGCGCCAACGTGTGAACGCAGTTGGCCATTAGCGCCAAGATCCTTTGATATGTGAACAAAAAACCGACACCAGTCGGTTGGCTGGCCAGCGCTAGCGCCAACTGCCAACATACGGCCAAATAGCCCTCTACACGCTTGGCTAAGGCGTTCCACCAAGAGTTGATCCAACCGTTGGCCCCATGTGTACAGCGGCCTTGAAGTGAGTGTTGGCAACCAGCCAACCAGGGTTCCCAGAGCTGAGATTCTACGTGCATGATCTCGAAACCAACATGCATTTCTTGAAGGTCTACATGTAGTGTACTAGCAAGTAGGCTCGTTTAAAGGAGCATCATTTAACATAGTTATTTAACTAAAACATGCGTTTAATTTTATTAATTAATTTTATTAAGGTTAACACACTGTTTAAATACGTACGAGCAGATATTAGTTTGTTTTAAAATCACACAAACATGACTTTTTAATCTGAAAGAACGAACTAATGCCGAACTTGTAAATTATTATACAGTTATTATAACATTATTTAAAAGGATTACAGTTTACTGGAAGAACTAATTTAAAATAAGTTCACTCCTTTGAACTTTCACAAGATTAAGTACGTGACTTACAAAGTAACATGAAGAAAGTCAGCGTGAACCTAGAATATTTGCATGTAGTTTAAACTCCATAGCATCGCTTGAATAAACCAAACTGTACGTAGTGTTTGTGCTAGCTAGACTGGGACCATTCATAGCGTAAATGGCAGGATAAAGCAGTCCGTACGCACAGTGTAGACAAACCTTTTCTGCTTGATGAGTCGTTATTATTAAAGTCTTAGGATTTGCGTATACAGAAAAAACTTCTACGTTTTATATTTAATGGTTTTAAAAGTGTCTCCTTGCTGACACAATTCCTTTTTATCATAGAAAAAGTAAAACACAAAACCTGGCGTTATACATATTCTCCGTCATCATTGTGTACGTTGAAATGAAATATCTTTGTCAGTTTTCAAACGCAAAACAAAGGTACTCCAATTTCCAATTCTAAAATATATCCAAACACTTCCTGCGAATTTTCCGCGAACACCGAGCTTCTTGAATAAGTAAACCAAAAATCGAATTGACATTCACCGAGCTTTGAAAAACACCACGCGCCATACATTTATAAATATCTGGGCTCAGGTGCTGAGAACTCTTTATTAAGGAGATAGGCTACGTGCTTCTTGGCTGACATATTGCGCTTCCTACCGAATTTGGTTATACCCTGCCGAATTCCAAAGTTTACATGCAATAGGGAACTTGACTGTAGTTAAAATAAAATGTTTTTTACTATGCACGAAATAAGGCATCAGATAATTATACGAAAAACATGGACAGAAGTTATTTTTGAATCCAATTTCTATTTAATAAGTCAGGTAAAAATATATAAAGTAACTCAGTTGACCGTGACGTCACTCAATTCGATTTCATATAAATTCCATAAAAGCAAGTCGTTCAAATTCGTTTTGACAGTTCTTAAAAAGAAGCTGATTTGACTAGGAGGCAAGTAGCCTATTTTCCGCGGTTTATACCCGTAGGGATAGCACATGATTGGTAAAAAATTATCTCGTTGCGAGATAGACTACCCGTCCTTATGTCATTATTATCATATAGAAAAATAAATTGCGAAATATATCGCGGCGACATACTGTCGCGACAATTATGTACTTTATTTTGTGTGGTAGGTTTGTCTTCAACAACTAAACTTCCATCTAGAATTGCATTGCATGTTGTCGATCTCTCTAGGCATCGAACGACTGTTACCAGACTTACCAGTAATACATATTCAACGTCATCCGAGATCGAAACCTCTTTACCATACATTTTCCGCTCGAATGTATGAACTGCTTATTATTCAAACAGGAGTTCAGTGGTGGCGATAAATTCGTGTCACTAAAGGCCTAACTACATCTATTATTTATTTTATTACCCAAATATACTTACTTAGTACCTACTTTAAAACACGGTTGTTTTGTCGGCCTTACTATTTCTATGTAGGTCTTGTGTATACTCATACTCATACTCATACTCATACTCATACTCATACTCATACTCATTTATTTGTAAAGACATTTTACGCCATTTTTTTATATTTGAATTCTTTCCAATGGCTGCCATTCATCGCTTATTTAAACTGTGACATTCTCACCATCGTATCTCATTTTTTCACACATCTTGCTAGTAAGAACGGAAACATTAACTTTCATGAATTGAAAAGCATTGTCAATGTTTTTTGTTGTTTAAGAGTATAAGTTTCTTGAAGTTCTAAAACACAGAAGTTACATTGACTCGTACCGGTGATCAGTTTTTATTAAAACTTTCCAGCACTAAGTAACTTTGAAGTTCAAAGACAAAACTATTTGAAACGCCAGAAAAACTTGTCTAACTCAAACAGCTGCTTATGCATTCCGCCTTCAAATCCTCCAGCTACGCCGAGGATTGAAACTTACAAATTGTAAAAAGTTATCAAACAGAGGCGTATAAACGACCGCCGCATAGAATATGGATCAGGTGCTTTGCTTTGAATAGAGTGTATCGTAGAGACATAGACTGGTACCACGTTGATGATATACCTCATGTCGAATAGTCTGAATATTCTGCGTCACCGCACACTGCAAACTAATTGTGAAACGTATTTCAGTGTCCAAACCGATTTTTGCACCATGTACTGTACCTACTACAAAAATCTCCTGTCTCATCCCATCACGTCCTAGCCTGTCGCTGGCAAAAAAGTGAGAAGTGACAGCGCCAAATAATACCGGCCCCCCCGCCGTTGCCCCTTTTAAAAACGTCAGGGGCCTCTATTAAAATTTTAACTGGCGATGTCAGAATTGTTATGCCTCATTGGGTAGTACAGATCAGCCGGCCTAGCCGAAATGACAATCGTTGACGCTCTAGCTCTGTCGCGCTAATACGGAAGAGCGATAGAGATAGCTAGCTACGATAACAATATTATCGTGAGCGTTTGTGCATTTGGCTACGTACCCAGCGGTTCACTATGAATAGATGCGGGTATCGGTAACAGCCTAGCAATTATAAGACGCTGCAGTATGTACGGGAAATTCAGATAGGAAGTGAAACCTTGCAAGCCTTGTACCAATTAGACCGTGAAGTTTCGTTATATGCAAGAATGTTAGACTCCTGGGAAGAATATTTCGGTATTTCATTTCAAATGTTCTCGGAAATCGTGATTACAGTTCACGTACAAATTAAAATGTTTGTGGGTTCTGATTCAATTCAAGAACTTAATTTTTATAATTCTTATTCTTTGCGCTATCCCGGCATTACCATGGCTAATGAGAGCCTAGGGGCCGCATCGGCATTGCAACTAATCGCGAGAATTGGCTTAGGCACTAGTCTTTATGAAACCTCCAAACCCCCTGACCTTCCAAAGACCCTAAAGGTAAACTTGGCCTTATTGCAATAAGTCCGTTCCGGTTTTCCTTGACCGAAAACCGACTGGTAAATGTGAAATGACACTACTTGCTTAAGTTCCGAAAAACTTATTGGTACAAGCCGGGATTTTAACCAGAGATTTAAAGTCACACGGTCTTATTACTGGACCACCAGCGCTTCTAATTTATATATTTCTAGTAAACAATAGTATTTTATACAATCGTGATATAATACAAAGCTTTTCAGTCGAGTACCATGTTTAGGCCACGAAGCTTGCTAAGTCGCCTAATAGTACGGTACGAGAGTGAAAGGCTTAATTATATCACTATTGTATACAATACTTTTTCTACGAGTCATCATCTTCATCATCAATGGACGAAAAATATCATCATTTAAGTTAAAATTATTGTTAATAGCGTCATTCACCGTTGTATCAACAGCGAATTACCTAGAAACCAATTGTTTATAATAACCGTCTCTGATTGGCCGATAACGCGATCGATTAAAAAAAAATGTGTTTCAGATGCAGGATAATTTGCCAGGTATCGCAAATTAGTATAGAAATTGTATGAAGTTCTATTTTTGAAATTATTACAGTTAACTAAAGTCAACTATAATGAGATATTATAGTTGAGTCGGAACTGCCATAGAGTATTCATGCAAGTTAAAATTAATGTTAATAGAGTCGTTCACCGTTGTATCAACATCGAATTACCTAGCAACCAATTGTTTGTAATAACCGTCTCTGATTGGCCGATAACGCGATCGATTAAAAAAAAATGTGTTTCAGATGCAGGATAATTTGCCAGGTATCGCAAATTAGTATAGAAATTGTATGAAGTTCTATTTTTGAAATTATTACAGTTAACTAAAGTCAACTATAATGAGCTTATTATAATTGAGTCGGAACTGCCATAGAGTATCCAACACTGAAAAGTTAGCACTTATAGTTTAGTCTGTGGTGCCCTAATTGACAGATTACAGTCGACAAGTAGAAAAAACGATTTAATCCGTCTAGATTGTAAATAGACATGCCGCCCGTTTGCCGACATGCAGACTTCGATAAATGACCATTTCTAATACGAATACTAACACCAACACACCTTATGCCGGGCTTTCAAGAGCTACTATCGCGTGGATTCGCTTCCAATATCACCATGTCCGGGCCAACAACTAAACAGCACAGCACGTCCTGCCAAAGGTGCTTCAGCGAACGTTCAGAGCTTCCATTCGCCGAAATACCTTACTCGATGATTCTTGTCGCTTACCTAGCTTTAGGTAGTCAAACGGCACTGTTTAGTGTAACTTCGAGCTCGAAGTCTGCAAAAAAATCGAGCACGCTTACGCTGGTTCTTCTACGTCCATCTCGCTCGTGGTAAGCGTCTGTAACAAATAGGACGCATCTAAACGTCGGCACCTGATTCCGTGAACGTGTTCTGCGTGCCAAGTGAGGCTTTGCAACGGAGTTTTTCGAGTTTAGTGTGAGCCAGTTCCAATATTTTGAAGCGGTTAGTAGAGAATGGCTGATTGCATTAACCTTAAGGAACACAATTTCATATCTTTAAAGTTTTTGGTTCCATATTACGTATCGAATGCGTATCAATGAAAAGACGGTCGCTACTGGATATATACTCATACTCATACTCATACTCATTTATTTATAATATTGTTACATATTACACGTCACAATTGATTTAGGTACATAGTTATTATATGGTATATTAAAATTAAAATTATTATATTAGTATTCGTAGTTTGCTATGTCGAAATATGGTAATACATTTTTAAATTACATTATGGACCATTGAGCATTATATAATATTAGAATAGAATGGATACAATGTTTTGTGACTGTTAATTACATAGTTAATTATAGTATTTTATGCAACAGGCGTTTAAAGGAGGTCAAAAAAGACCGAGTGGCGTGGCGTTGAGGCGAAGCCGAAAATTGTTATTAAGACGCCACGAGTATTTTTTGACTCAGTTAAACACCGTTGCATACAATACTTTTTCTACGACCATGCACTTACTTTTGAATAGTTTTCTAGAATAACTTTCGTGAAATTCGCACTGTTTCCTATAAGTATTTTGACTTGTCCTCTGCAATGTTTCTGCACTCACCCTGTCGCTCGCACTCCCCCGCGCCGCCGCCCGCCCCCGGCCGGCGCCCCGCGGCCCGCTATATCCCTTAAAGGCTACTAACAATGCTGTAAGAGCTATATATCGTATGCGTGGGTGCGCGGGACGCCGGGCGGGGGCGGGCATCTTTTATGTAGGGTTTTAACGATCTATGCACGACACGGTAAATGACGAATAACAACACGGGAGTAGAAAAAATAATTTAAAAGATGTAGAATTCATTCATGTCATAAAAAGCGTGGGCGATAAGCCATTTTTTTAACGCTCGTGTGAATTGGTTCGAAGATTCTATACAGGTAATGTCTTTGGGAAGTTTGTTAAAAATCTTGGGACCTTGTACCTGCATAGTCTTGGAGGACTTAGTCAGACGACAACTGGGGAGGAGCAGGCGTTCTTTGCTTCTTAGACGGGTTCGTGTTAGCTTGCTTGTATTAAATGTGTGTCTGTGTGTGTGTACGTGTTTGGCGATGTTAAAAATGTATTGTGATGTGAGTGTTAAAATGTTGTCTTATAAAAAGTTGTTTTGCTGGTGATCCGGGGGGAGCGAAGGATATTATTCTTATCGCCCGTTTTTGTAAAATAAACACTCGATGCCATTCCGCTGCTGTTCCCCACAGTTCGAGGCCGTAGCACATGGTCGAGTGGAATAGGGAGAAGTAGCTGGAGCGTTAGTTGCTTCTGAGGTAGCACGTGAGCGAGCCTTCCTAGTGCAAAACACGCCCCTGAGAATTTGCCACATGTGACGTCTATGTGCTTGTCCCACTTAAGCGAAGAGTCCAGAATGACACCGAGAAATTTTGTGTTGTGTACTTGTCCGATGTTTGCGTCATCTATGCGAATATTTAGAGGTTTCGGAGGCTTTCCTCCCAGATTTATGTGCAAGAGTTGAGTTTTAACTAGGTTTAAGACTAGGCCGTTATTAGAGAACCAATTCTGCATTGTTCTTATATCAGTCCTTATAATTTCCTCTTGACCTCTGCATCAAGCGAAAGGTTGCTCGACACGGTCGACCCTAAGTAGCAGAACTTATCGACTACATCCAAGGGTACGCCTTCCAGCGAGATGGACGGCTGGAATGTGTAACTCTGCGCTAGAATTACTGTCTTCTTCGTATTTATGGACATGGAAAATAAGCCACAAGCGTAGGCAAATTTGTCCAGCAGGACTTGGAGCTCATGAGGTGTTTCGGCAACAAATGCTGCGTCATCGGCAAAAAGCATGCTATCAAGAAATAAATCTTCGTGGTTACGTCGAGCTTTCAGAAGTTGAGCATTCAGCAACTTACCGTCTGCTATAGTATGAAGGTGGATTCCCTGCAGAGTGTCACCAAAGGCAATCTTTAGTAACAGGGAAAAGAATATGCCGAATAACGTTGGCGCTAAAACGCAGCCCTGCCGAACCCCATCGCATCGGCAAGGCGGCCACGACGTTCGGTAGGCTGCGTGCAGGAGTATGGAACAACAAACACCTTACGACGAAGACCAAGATGACTGTCTACCAAACTTGTGTCTTAAGCGTGCTCTTGTACGGGGCCGAAACTTGGACGTCGTATGCTAATCAGGAACGAAGACTGAACACCTTCCACATGCGCTGTCTTCGGAGTATACTCGACATAACATGGAAAGATAGGGTCACCAACGAAAGTGTGCTGGACATCGCTCAGCTGCCTAGTATTACCGCGCTCCTAAAGCAGAGACGCTTGCGGTGGCTGGGCCATGTGCAGCGTATGGACAGTACTCGTTTGCCCAGACGGACTATGCTGTGCCAACTCGCATCAGGCAAGCGCAATGTAGGACGCCCACTCCTCCGCTTTAAGGACTGTGTAAAGCGCGATATGGTAGCTTTTAACATAGATTTTAACTCGTGGGAAGACCTAGCAGCAAACCGCGTCGAGTGGAGGGCCAGCCTTTTAAGAGGTCGTGAAACCCATGACAGGTCCTGGTTTCAAAACTTAGCCCGAAAACGGGCAATAAGGCATAACGAGGATCGCGCTCGTGTAGAGATAGAGACTAATTCTAGTTTTATTTGTGACAGATGTGGTAGGTTGTGCCGATCACGAATCGGGTTATATAGCCACAAGCGCCGCTGTCCCTAGATCTGAGACGCTGCTTGAATCATCTGTAAAGATGTACAAGGCCTGATGATGATGAATTTCCTCTAGGCTTTGTACGGAATCGGCAGATAAATACGTCGCATGCATCATCGGCGAATAAATACATGTCACCACGAACAATTGAGGGGAGGTCATTGACCGGTATCAGGAAGCATAAATTAGCTAAAGACGATCCCTGTGGGACTCCGATGTCGATGCCGCCTAAATGGGATTTTTCCTGGCCGTTGTCTAAGGCCACCACTTGCTGTCGGTCTTTTAGGAACTCCAACAGCAGTTGGTGGGCAGGACCACGGATACCTAAGTGGTGGATCTTTTTCCCTAGTACTTCGTGGTTACACAAATCGAAGGCGCGAGTCATGTCACATAACAAAATGGCAACATGAGACGATTTTTCTTTGGCAACCATGATTTTTTGGATTGTTTCGCGTATGACATTTATGCATGACCTGTTTTTCCTGTAGGCATATTGTTTGTCGCTAATTAAGCCAAAACGTTCAAGAAAAGATGTAAAGTTCAACGTTCAAGAAAAGTATAAAGACTGGACATAAAGATTGTCACAAGGAACGGTTCGGGCACTACCCTTATCTAATCACGGCAAAGATACCGGTATTACCGGCAAAATTTTCAAACCGATGTCATATAAAAATATTACCTATAGACATAAAAACTTTTTCATTTCGATTTCGTTACAAATCTTTTTTTTCCACAACTTTTCTACGAATATCCGATAATAAGACATCGAGTTTGTCAAAATTTGAGCTGAAATCACAATATACAAATACAACAAATACAAATACAAATAATTTATTAATAAAAACATAATTGTACAGTGATTGTTCTTAAAGGCTAAGAATTGTTATACATATAAGAGATGAATATACTTAACAAACATAACAAAGAGAACAAATCTCCTAACTAATAAATGTCGCTGTTCTGAACGTAAATGCATGCTGTTCTTATAAAAATACCAAAGTCACTATAAGTGTGCCGTTCTGATCATCATCATCCGCAGTTCCACTGCACCAAATGTTCCGCGCGGAAGAAATGAAACTTCGTCATGTGGAAATGAAAATATTTAAGAAAGGGTAGTTCAAAATTCGAGTTGGTGACACTGAGCGTTAAACGTTTAACGCTGCCAGTTAGCTGTCAGTTGGAATTAGCATTTGAAATTTCACTTCAAAAAATACGTATTATAAATTCTTAAGATTACAAACAGGAGATGAGACAACGATTATCAAAATTTTTATAGTAGGTAAGTCAAATTATCCAAGATACATTAAATACACGATCATTAATTAAAGAAGCTTTTTTATTCAACTCGTTAGTATGTTAGTGTGCGTCAAAACGTAGAAGCAAAATTTGACCCACTTCCCGGTTTCCGACTGAGATGAAATTTTGCACACATATGTAAATCACGTGACAATGCAATATTATGGTATCATGGAGCTGATCTGATGATGGAGCAGAAAGGTGGTCATAGGAACTCTGTTATGAAACGTCGTATCCCCATCGAGTATGGTAGCTGGGGAGTTTATTGCACAACCTTAAATTTTTTGACCAAAGCATGAAACTTGGCACAGTTGTTCCTTATATCAAAATAAGCCGATTAAGATCGGGAGCCTTCGGGAGCCTCCCCCCTGGGGCCCGGGAGGGGGGGTCAAAGTACCGCTTCACCCGGCTTGGTTTGAAAAATTCTAACTTACCCCGTTTAGTTAATACGTCATGTTTGGTATCGTTTTCGAGTAAATTAATAACGTAGAATTCGTTTTTAGTACTAAAATTATAATTTAATGGTAAATAAAATTAAAAAAAAATAAAAAATTTGAATTTTCTATAAATAAAAAATATGACATGATAGCCTATTTAGTATAGATTATAAAAAATATAACTTTTATCCACCTTTACTAACGTTAAGTTCCACAAAAAATTACTTTAAGACGCGCGGCGTCGGGACGCCGCGAGCGTAATTTTAAAATGCCTTTATTTTAGAAACTCTATTAGACCCTGTTTAGCTATTAGGTCATGTTTGATATCGTTTTCGAGTAAATCAATAACGTAGAATTCATTTTTGGTACTAAAATTATAATTTTATGGTAAGTAAAATTAAAAAAAATAAAAAAAATTGAAATTTTTCATCCATGATTTACAAATTCAAGTCATCATAAATGACAAACTGTTTGCTTTTTCTATAAATAAAAAATATGATATGAAAGCCTATTTAATATAGATTATAAAAAATATAACTTTTATCCACCTTCACAAACGTTAAGTTCCACAAAAAAATTACTTTAAGACGCGCGGCGTCGGGACGCCGCGAGCGTAATTTTAAAATACCTCTATTTTAAAAACTCTATTAAACCCGGTTTAGCTATTAGGTCATGTTTGATATAGTTTTCGAGTAAATTAATAACAAAGAATTTATTTTTGGTACTACAATTATAATTTAATGGTAAATAAATAAATAAAAATATTTATCTATGATTTGCAAATTCAAGTCAACAAAAATGTCAACTGTTTGCTTTTTCTTTAAATAAAAAATATGATGTAAAAGCCTATGCGTATGTCACCAAACACCCAGACAAGTTTGGTGGAAACTTCCTTCACGAACTGCTTGGTGTCTGATGACCATGGTCCAAATGTTTCAAATGCAATTGCCGCAAATATGTAGTTGTTTTTTAAAAATGCATATTTGCGCGTTTAAACTGGGCGTTTTGCAGCAGCAGTCCCTGGTTTCTGGGCCGAACGTTAGACGTTGGACGGAGCCAAGGTATCCACACAGGTCACGCCCCACGCCAAGGGTCGTCCCAGAAACCAAGGCAAAAGCGAGCAACCAGCAGGCCGCTTTCCGTCTGCTGCTGACAAGCCGACAGGTTCGAGGGTTGTCGGTATGTTCGCTGTGCGGAGAGCCTTGCGGATTAAATCGTTAAGTGCAGCGTGTCACAAAATTCGGCCAGCACTAGACTGGCAGTGGAGTCCGTGGTGTCCTAATGCGTCGGCAGCAAGGGTGTGGTTGGCATGTCTTTAGCCCCAGTCTTAGACAAATGGCAGTATATGATGAAGTAAGGCAGCCTCGGAAGGAGGTATGTTCTCCAAGTGTCGATCTTTTCTAGTAAAGAGGTTCTTCCGGCACTCATTCACTGCTGCGTAAGGACCCTTGATCTGAAACAATATGTGCATTGTCATTTTATTTAAACAGATTCTGCAACTATCAAATTACAACATTTTGGTGGATCACCTTCACTATTACACACTTACCTATCATACAAAATAATTACAAACTTTAGTAGAATCTGATTAGCCTATCTATGATATTGCTCCATCTCGTAATAGTTTGAAGCCTTGGGTGGCCAGGTTTCTCCCTTGTTGATCGTTTCAAGCTGCGTTTATCGTACCTATCCCATACTATGTCTAATCTAGAAACGTTTTCTTTTGGCTTTGAAGCTTAGCCAGGCCACCCAAGGTGTCAAACTATTACAAGATGGAGCAATATCAGAGGCAAATCAGATTCTACTAAAGTTTGTAATAATTTTGTATGATACGAGTACGTAACGTAAGTGGGTAATACTGAAGGTTACGTGATCCACCAAAAAATTGTAATTTGATAGTTGTAGACTCTAAAATGATAATGCACATATTGTTTCAGACCAAGTCGTTGCGTAACGGTGAATGAGTGGTCGAAGTACCTACCTCTTTAGGTACCAGAAAAGATCGACAATTGGAGAACATACCTCCTTCAGAGGCTGCCTTGTATCAGCATATACTGCGCACAGTGTACCAGGGGCCCATTTCTCGAAGCTACAAGTTACAATTTTCAACTGGTTGTCAATGTCTAATATGACAAGTTGCAAAGAGACTTCCGCTTGTAACTTGTAACTTTCAGTTTTGAGAAATGGGACTCAGGGCGTTCTTGTTTGGAGTCAGGCGTTGGTGCCACACCAAAATTTGCCAAGTCCGTCTTCTTGGGGATGGAAGGAAGAAGGAGACGAATGGGTAGTGTGGTATTCGTCTCCTTCTTCCTTCCATCCCAGTCAGGCAACACTGAAGTGGCCAGTATATGCTTAGAAGTTACAAGATGTAAATGTAAATCAGGTTGCAAACACCGATGCAACTGCATAAAGAGGGTAGAGCCTTCTTTATGCAGTTCCATATGTACCCAGCTATGTCTCTGTGAAGGGAATGTATAGTATGAGTATGAGTATGAGTATGAGTAATCTGTCAATTAGGACACCACAGACTAAACTATAAGTGCTAACTTTTCAGTGTTGGATACTCTATGGCAGTTCCGACTCAATTATAATAAGCTCATTATAATTGACTTTAGTTAACTATAATAATTTCAAAAATAGAACTTCATACAATTTCTATACTAATTTGCGATATCTGGCAAATTTTCCTGCATCTGAAACACATTTTTTTTATCTGTCGCGTTATCGGCCAATCAGAGACGGTTATTACAAACAATTGGTTGCTAGGTAATTCGATGTTGATACAATGGTGAACGACTCTATTGACATTAATTTTAACTTGCATGAATGGTGATATTTCCGTCCATTGATGATGAAGATGATGACTCGTAGAAAAAGTATTGTATACAATAGTGATATAATTAAGCTTTTCACGCTCGTACCGTACTACACATGGTACTCGACTGAAAAGTTTTGTATTATATCACGATTGTATAAAATACTATTATATAAATTTCTTACAGGATTCACTACAATGAATAAATAACAGGTACAGTCGGTCTTTAGATCGTGTGGTCCGACCCGAGTGTTGCCGTTGTCGACACCGGAGTCAATAATAATAAATCTTTTTCTATTTATGCATTAACACACCTCTGACACTGGCGATCAAATATATGAAAGAGGCGCGTTCCCCGCACACAGTCTAAGCTCGCGTAGGTGAACGCGTACTATCCTTTGTGAATAGGCTTTAATATCATATTTTTATATTTATAGAAAAAGCAAACCGTTTGACATTTATGGTGACTTGAATTTGCAACTCACAGATTTTTTTTTTTTAATTTCATTTAACATTAAATGGTCATTTTAGTACCAAAACTAAATTCTACGTTATTTATTTACTCGAAAACGATACTAAACATGACCTAATAGCTAAACGGGTTCTAATAGAGTTTTTTTTAAATAAAGGCATTTTAAAATTACGCTCGCGGCGTCCCGACGCCGCGCGGCTTAAAGGTTTTTTTTACAAAACTTAACGTTAGTAAAGGTGGGTAAAAGTTATATTATTCATAATCTATATTAAATAGGCTTTCATATCATATTTTTTATTTGTGGAAAAAGCAAACAGTTTTGACATTTATGATGACTTGAATTTGTAAATGATAGATGAAAATTTCAAACTTTTCATTTTTTTTTATTTTATTTACCATTAAATTATAATTTTAGTACCAAAATGAATTCTACGTTATTGATTTACTCGAAAATGATACCAAACATGACCTATGAACTAAACGGGGTATGTTAGAATTTTTCAAAGCAAGCCGGGTGAAGCGGTACTTTGACCCCCCTCCCGGGCCACGGGGGGAGGCTCCCGAAGGCTCCCGATCTTAATCGGCTTATTTTGATATAAGGAACAACTGTGCCAAGTTTCATGCTTTGGTCAAGAAAAAAAAGGTTTGGCCTCTTTTTGTCGATAAACGTCCCCACTAACTTATTTTAGGGCCGGTTGCATCAAACCATCTGTCACCGTTGAAGCGTTCGTTAAATTTTATTGTATGGGAAGTTCCATAGACGTCTGCTGCGTGACGATGATGTATCTGTCAAATGTGGTTGATGCAACTGGCCCTTATTGTAATATTCAATTAGCAATACCTTTTTACTGAAAAGTCACATACGTATGCCAATATAATACCAGTTTCTAAATTATTAATTTCAAGTAAAATAAGTCAAGTTTTAATAATTCTGGATTATCCTGCGTCCTGGGGCTGCGCAGCATCACATTGTTTTATTATATTTCTTTTGAATGAGATACGAGTATAAATGTTCTGCTATTTAATTAGTTCTATCGTGATGCTGTGTTTTCAGAAATAGTATTTTTAAATTCAAGAGTATTTTGCACCAGAAAATGACTTCTGCATTTCATCTGCCTGAGGCGTAGCGCCAACTACATTTTTATTAAAGCTTGTCTAGGATTGTATTTGT
Source organism: Leguminivora glycinivorella (assembly GCF_023078275.1). Taxonomy (NCBI): domain Eukaryota; kingdom Metazoa; phylum Arthropoda; class Insecta; order Lepidoptera; family Tortricidae; genus Leguminivora; species Leguminivora glycinivorella. Next base: position 7,487,756 of record NC_062974.1, on the reverse strand, counting down.
ATTTTTTCCTTTTCTCAAAAGTGTATTTTTATTAGTTTTTTTTACTTTGATTTATATCAAAAACACCGAACATGAATTGTTAGTTAATTTCAAATTTTATAGAAATATTTCACAGCTTTTGAGCGAATTAAGAAAAAATTCACGGAATTCGCCTTATTTTTCACAACAAATCCACTAATAAGACAACGTCATTACGTCCTCTTGCAGTTACTGTCGTACGTTATCCCTATTTACTGTGTTTAGGTTCTTAACTAAAATTTACTTATTAAGACGACCGTTATTTAATCGGGTCCATAAGCATTGATTGCTTACGGTAGTGAATTTTACAGTCAGTACAGTAGCCGCCAGTTGGCCAAATAATTTGTGACACCATAAAATATAATTATAAATTTAGTATACCTATTGTTCTTCAATTTCTAGAACTGAGTTGCAAATTCCATTTAAAATCGTATTTTCATTTAAATAACGTTAGCGGAAAGCTAAATAAAGAACGATCGATGGCCGGGTACGTCTCTCTGGGAATTCTCCCATTAATGATTGCTTTAAAATTCACTACTCCGACTTACAGGCCGATTCAAACTTTCAAACTTATACTAACATAAGAACGATATCTAAAATATATAAACTTAAAGCCTGACAAAATTTAATTTGACCCTGAAAGAGTGTCGCTACAAACCGCTTTCATATGGCATTAATGTGCGGCGTCATATTATGTAACGGGGACAGCGTGTACTGGTTATCCGTTGATATTTGTAGAAAATTAAAACATGGTTTTCGATAATCAAAATTTAATAAGAAAGGTTTTCAGACTCGCTACTTCCTTCCGCACAGCCTAAAATCCATGAATCTTGTGCCTTAATCGAAGTCGTCGATGTTTATTTTCTTTTTGAGTGGGACCTTGTTTTGTACCGGTGGCAATTATGAAACGGCATCCTTATTTCTATAAATAATTTTTAAGGAAGAGCTGCAGACACCTTATATTAGGCTAAATCGAAACCAACTAACCAATACAGGAGAACTGCACTATAAACTGTCAGTACCGGACATGTCAACAACCGATTTTAGAACATTGTTATCAAAATGTTGTGAAATCCTTCATCCTTTTTTGGTGTAAGTTATATTTATAACGTTCAGTATAATTATTTTCACTTTTTTAAATATTATTTTGTTCATATTTGCGATGAAATCGTTAAAAAATTTAAAATATTTACTTCTTATTGACATCACTGACATTCAATGACTTTCGACGGCGGGTGTCTAATAGTAATCCTTGCCAGTAAAAGAAATTAGTTTAGATGAAAATCCGCAACGTGGCGAGGGTAAATAAAAACTTGTCAGGCTGCATACTTGTATTTACTAACACATCTAGAGATAAGATTAATTATTGTATACTAACAAATTGTATGAGTCTTGTTACTTGTGAAATAAAAATGAAATTGAAATTGAATTGAAATGAACTCAAGCATGTATGTATTTCCAGACGAGGTAAACAGAGTCCATGAAACGATGAAGTTTCAGTGTCACTCTTAGAAATTAAGGTGTTCGAAGAAAGTGAAAATTGTGATATTTCAATACAATCCCATAGTCAACTAATCGATAGGGGTTCAATCCACCCATCTCACGGTAGGAAAGGGGTAGTGATAAATTCTGAACCACACGTGTAAAGAATAATTAAGGTAATACGTAATAACTAATAATACATATGAGGTAACATGTGTACCTAAATAATTATTTAATTACCATATGTTTTTGAGAATTAAGCACTTTTGATGCGAACTTTTGGGAATTAAGCCCTTTTGTTGTGGCCTCGTAGCGTAAACGTTATTATTTTAAAATAGTTTTATTTAATTTTTGGATTTTGTATTAAGTTAGTTGATATCAATGTTGTTGTACTACATACATTGGTTTATCCACATAAATAATCATTACACATTTTTCAAAATGTGTTCTAAACTTTGATGTTACTCTTTTTTTTTAAAGATCAGGGCGAGACTTTTCGAGCTTTAATCTAATTTCAATTAAGTGTTGTATTACTGGCTAATCAATATTTCAAATTTATATTTCTTTTTACACAATATGTATTCCAACTGATGTTCTATGTCACTTCAATCAATAAAGTCAATAAACAACATACGTTATCAGCACGAATGCTTATATTTAATTGAGTTTACACGTTTAAAACTGCAAATTCTTCATTTAAAAGTGAATAGGCGAGTTTTAGCTATGTGCGCGTGTATAATTTATGAAAATCCGTGAAAAATAATAGTTCACAAATTTTCAATTCGAACATTTGTTGTTGTTGTGACGTTCGAAACAGCTGTGATTATGTCAAGCAGTAATTCTCTCGGTGCGATTAAACCACTAGTCAACAGAGATGGTTATTCGTCGTGGAAATTCAAAATCCGTATGTATCTCATACACGAGGAACTTTGGGAGACCATTGCTGGATACCCACCAGGTAACGATACCTCAGCTGAAAAGAAGCTGCGAAATGACCAAAAAGCATTGTCGAAAATATGCCTAACTTTAGACGGCATGGCCATCACGCACGTAAGGTCATGCAAAACAGCAAAGGAGGCATGGGACGCGCTGGCGTCCGCTTACGAAGACAAAGGCTTAGGACGACGCATAAGTCTTGAACGGAAGCTATACAGGTACTGCCTTGATGATTTTGAGTCCAATATAGAGATGTACATCAATGCTGTAATGACAACTGTACAAGATTTAGTCGATATAGGCAAAACCATAGAAGATGCTTCAATTGCTGCAATTCTTCTAGGAGGTTTAAGTCCTCAGTATGCACCTTTAGTAATGGCTTTGGAAAACTCCAATATAAACATTACCGTAGACCTGATTAAGACGAAGTTATTGAATGAACTGAACAAGCCTAACTTAGATAAGCCTGATTCTGCTCTTCAAACCAGAATGAACCAGACCAAACGTTCTCAATCAAGACAAAAGAAGCCCGTAGTATGCTATGATTGCATGGAACCAGGACATAAGCGGCCAGATTGTCCAAATAAGAAGGATAAGAAGAGAAAACCCGTTAATCACAGGAATTCTCTATGCGCGCTGAATGTCAATGACAGTTTTGAAGATAGCAAGTTCTATATAGACTCGGGAGCTTCGGCGCATATGTCGTCAAGAGTTGATTGGATGGAAAACGTGAGAGGTTCTTCAACTGGGACTGTGACAATTGCAAATGGAGAAAATTTACCCAGCGAAGGCGTTGGTGATATTTCTATTACCAGTTGCGGTCACAATACTGATGTAAAGAAGATTACGGATGTAGTTCACGTGCCGAACTTGAAATCTAATCTTATTTCAGTAAAGAAGGCTGTTGATAAAGGTTTTAGTGTAGTTTTTGATAAAACTGGTTGTAATTTTTATGATTCTGATGCTTTTTCTTGTAAAGGTGATGTAATTTTACATGGTTCTGTTTGTGGTGGACTGTATTCTTTAGATTGTACCGTCAACCCACCTCGTCAATTATCCGCATTTGAAGCAAACTCCGATGTTTCTAGCTTCAAGCTTTGGCATAGACGTTTAGGTCACCTGTGCCGCATCGGAATGGATCAACTAAAGAAAGGTCACGCTGTCGGCGTCGACTACACAGCGGTAGACAAGGAACCCTGCATCCCTTGCATTGAAGGTAAGCAAAGTCGCAAACCTTTTAAAAGCGTATCGCATAAGAGATCAACTTCAGTTTTAGAGCTTATTCATTCAGACGTCTGTGGTCCTCTGCCTGAAACCTCATTTCAAGGCAACAAATATATTTTATTTTTTATAGACGATTTTTCTCGTATGACTTTTGCGTACTTTATTTCTTCAAAAGCTGAAGTAAAGAAAATGTTTTGTATTTTCCAGTCTGCTGTGGAGCGGCAAACGGGAAACAAAATCAAGACGCTGAAAAGTGACAACGGGACGGAGTATGTTAATAATGAATTTTCAAGCTATTTACAAGGCCAAGGAATTCATCATCAAACAACAGCTCCGTATAGCCCCCAAATGAACTCAATCTCTGAAAGGACGAATCGTTCTATTATGGAGAAAGTCAGATCTATGCTCTCTGAAAGCTCTCTTTCTCCGGCCTATTGGCAAGATGCTGCAGAGGCAGCTGTGTATCTCAAGAACAGATCGCCTCACCGTGCTCTAGATGGCAAGACGGCGTACGAGATGTGGTATGGTAAGAAACCAAATTTGTCTCATCTACGAGTATTTGGATGTCGAGCTTTTATTCATGTCCCCGCATGTCATCGGAAGAAACTGGATATGAAAGCATCCGAACACATTTTCGTAGGATATTCAGATGATCCACGATGCTATTACTTTAGGGACTTTAGATATCCCAGAAGGATAGTGAAAAGCAGAGACGTGATTTTCTTCGAAAATCAATTTCAAGATTTGAAAGGTAAGTCTGGTAGTGATTCACCTGAACCAGCACTTATACCTCTTCTCTTAAGTTCAGAAGCGAACTCATCAAATAGTTCATCAGTCACCTCTGATAAACATGTTCAACCCGATATTACGCATGTATCAGACCCCGTGTACAACACTAGTACCGGAGCTGAGCAGGTTGATCCTGTTGCAGCACCTTCATCAGCTGAAGAACAATCTGATACGGAAATTGCAGAAGGTACGCGTTATAATTTGAGACCAAGAATACCTAAACCTGAAGCCAACTGCGTATGTATGCAATCTTTATCCCATAATCAAATGGATGAGCCTACATCTTATATACAGGCTATGAATGCAGAAGATAGTTATATGTGGCATCAAGCTATGCAAGATGAATATAAATCTTTGCATGAGAAGAATACTTGGGTTCTCGTTGACAGGCCAGATAAGAAGGTCATACCTTGCAAGTGGGTATACAAGCTGAAGAAAAATGCGGAGGGTGACGTAATTAAGTATAAAGCCAGGCTCGTAGCCAAAGGCTATAATCAAACATATGGCGTTGATTATTCTGAGACATTCTCTCCAGTCGTTCGGAATTCTTCTCTGCGAATGCTGTTCGCGCTAGCTGCAGAACAAGGTATGAAGATGCATCATTTAGATGTGGATACAGCGTTTTTAAACGGCGATTTGGAGGAGGAGGTGTACATGAGTCAGCCGGAAGGATTTGCTAAACCTGGGCAAGAAAGTAAAGTGTGCTTGCTAAAGCGTTCGCTTTACGGCCTTAAACAAGCGTCGAGGGCTTGGTTTAAGAAATTAAGCGAAATTTTACTTCGTATAGGTTTTAATCAAACTCCTTCTGAATCCTGCATTTACACTAAGAAGTTTGGTACCGAGGTTATAATACTCGCATTCCATGTCGATGACATTGTCATTTTCTATAAAGAAAATATAACTTTAGACAACGTCATAACTGACTTAAAGGAATATTTTAGCTTGAAAGTGCTAGGCCCGTTAAGTTACTATTTAGGTTTAAATGTAAATAGTAAACCTACTCGTAATGAGATTAAAATATCTCAAGGAACTTACATCAAGGATTTGCTGCGAAAGTTCAATATGTCGGATTGCAAGTCTGTGCCTACGCCATTAGAAATAAAAAAATTGCTGCCCTGTGAAGATGGTAATGTAAACAAATCTTCTATTTATCCATATCAGCAATTAATTGGCTCGTTAATGTTTTTGGCAGTAAATACCAGACCAGATATCGCTTACGCGACGTCGTATTTGAGTCAATTCAATACGAAATATGATAAAAGTCATTGGACTGCCGCAAAACGAGTGTTACAGTATCTGAAAGGTACTATCGATTTGGGTATTACTTACAGGAAAGGAGGTGGAAATCTACACGGCTATGCAGATGCAGATTGGGCCAACTGTCCTGTAGATCGTCGTTCTTATACTGGATTTTACTTCTCAATGTCCGGCGGAGCTATTTCGTGGCAGAGTAAGAAGCAATCCAGTACTGCCCTTTCATCAAGTGAAGCTGAATTCTTATGTTTGACGAGTGCGGCGAAGGATGCTGTGTTTTTGAGACGGTTGATGTTTGAAGTCACAGGTGAGTTGACTACTATACCGATTTATAATGACTCACAGTCTGCCCAAACGTTGGCTCTGAATCCAGTCCATCACAATAGAACCAAGCATATTGACACGCGTTTTTATTTTATACGCGATTTATTGAATGACAAAATTATTAATGTCATTTATACTCCTACTTCGGAGATGTGGGCTGATGTTCTCACTAAGCCTTTAGCGCGTATAAAGCATCAGGGTTGTGTAAAAGGGATAGGTTTAACTTTGTAATTTTTATTTTGATTACGGCGGAGTATGTTGTATTACTGGCTAATCAATATTTCAAATTTATATTTCTTTTTACACAATATGTATTCCAACTGATGTTCTATGTCACTTCAATCAATAAAGTCAATAAACAATAGATGAATTGGGCATTGTTTTCAGAGCCTTTGGTAGGATTGTTTGTATATGACTGTAATGTATTCCTTTATTTTATTGTATTTATGAGTAAGCTTTATGACCAAAAACTATCTGGATAAAGCATGCATATCGTCACTTTCACAGCCCATACAACCATTTCAGTCGCAAAATCTTCAAATCAGTAACTAACTGTCAAATGTGACATAACGCGTGGTAACGTCGTGCAAACAATGCGACCGTATTGATACAATAACAAAATGTAGTCGTCGTGTGCACTCGTTACGGTAACAAAATGTGTACGAATTTGTGGCTGTCAATGTCACTGTCAGAATGACTTTTAACGACACTTTATTAGTCGACGTTTGCACACATAACGGTAACAACATGTGGACGAATTTGTGGTTGTCATTGTCACTGTCAGAACGGTTTCTGACAGTGACATTGACAGAATTTGTACACACATGTGTAGGTCTGATTACCGAACTGCTCCTAAACCACTGTATCCGCAAATGACAATCTGAAATACGAAGGTTTCTCAAACTGTCTTGTGAAGTTGTGGACTGGTTGCTTTGAATCATTTAAATATGAGCGAATTAAATAATAATAAACAACGACGACCATTTAAGCACTCTTCGACATTTTATAGAAATGTGGGAAAGTTAAGAAAAGTGCAGAATGATTATACAAATAGATAAGCACTTTATAGTTACTTAATGTATTAAATATATAATTTTTAATTCTTATTGATAAAAATGAAGTGTAGTGTTGCTTTACACAATAAAAGTAGGAATCAAATGAAATAGAGTATTTACTGTGATATTAATTAATAGAATTTCTGTTGTGCAATGATAGTTTTTTTCAGTACAGATGCTGCTTTTTTTAACGCAGTAGTGCGAGCAAATCAAGCAATGATTCATTTCTTGTCTGGTCGAAACTCTTAGCTTAGATTTAGGTATTGAAAATCGTCGTACGATACACGTGCGAAAAGAACATTCACAACTCGTGTCGATTTAAAACACTCCCTTCGTTCGCGTATTAATTTATCGCTACTTGTATCGATTTTCCTCTTTTCCGCACTCGTATCTACAAGTATTTTGTTTGGGTTACAAAAAAAACACATTATTTACTCTACTACGTTTTATTTATGTCTCTTTAACATTACAAATTTGTGGACACTTATCTATACAAAAATCTTGACAAAAGAAGTACAGATCGCTGAAATTAATGTTGATAGTAATATTAATGACGACTACTTCAACAAGTCAAGTGTCAATTGTGAAATGCCGCAAAATACTAGTTGCTCTATAGAAGACCATAATAATATGATCCCCGATCCTTTACAACCCAGCAGCTCGGTACGCACGTTACAATTTTTTTTAAATCTTCTTTAGTGAGGACAACTGAGTACGACGGCATATTTAATTGTTTATAAAGTTTGAGGATACCTGGAAAAAATGAATACATTAGCCATTTTGAAAATCCAATAAATATTCACTGCTTTCGGTCACGCGTGTACGCTGCGACCATTTTGCGACCGTTTGTCGACCGTTTGGTGACCGTTTGGCGACTGTTTTTTACATGGAATATTACCGTCTTAATCCATATTTTAACAACTTTATTGGTTTTCTAGGCATTATTTTTATTATTTCAGTATAGTATATGCACCGGAGCACTAAAACTTCACCAATCAATATACATAACACGCAAACACCGAGTAGTCAATAATATTATTACTGGTTAAACTGAGGTAAATTGATGGCGCGTTGATAAATTTAGACTTATTTTATGAAATCACTCGAGCAATTTAATTGGCCATGGTAATTAGCCCACATTATATTACAAATGCAAACAATATTTATCTTTAACAAATTCTTACGCCATTACATTTTAATGTCAAATGATTTTATTTCTTTTTTACTTTGACGTCTCTGACAGTCGCCATTTGAAAAGAATGAAATGAACGAATGATTTTGGGAAAGTAGTCGCCAAACGGTAACAGTGTGTGCACGCGTAGTGCACACTTCTGTCACTTCTGTGACCATTTGTGCCTGTTACCAATCGTCCCCATTTGGGTCGCCGCGACTAAACGTCGACCGTACTGCGACTAAGCATTGAGACCCGAAGACCTGTGTGTACACAAAATAGGAGGATTTGCGTAGGAACGGCGACCGATTATGGTTATATGGGAGCGTTGTCAATCACTCATATTAAATACTATCATATTCATACTAATATTATAAATGGGAAAGTGTATGTGTGTATGTTTGTTTGTCCGTCTTTCGCGGTAAAACGGAGCGACGAATTGACGTGATGTTTTAGGTGGAGATACTTGAAGGGATGGAGAGTGACATATACTACTACTTTTTGTCTCTTTCTAACGCGAGCGAAGCCGTGGGCAAAAAAAGCTAGTCATATTTATACAACATAAAATAGACAATAAGTAAAAGCAATACTTTCCTCATTATAATGATACTTGTAGCCAGCTTAATAATACGTAGTAGAGTATAGTAGAAGATTAATTTTACCACAATTTTCATCGTCGGATCTTTTGTTCGAAAACTACGAATGTTTTTGTCGTAATTTGTGCATTACCGTCTCCATTATACTCTGTTTCCCGCTTCACTTGGTTAATGGTTTTTGTGCGTTTACGCTAAATGGTGCGTACAGTTAACCACAAAATTTTTAAGTTTTGAGGATATATCATAGCGTTAATGGTTCAGTCATTTGTTTTTATGAAAGCGATCTGAATATACCGTCTGTTATCACACGTAATTACCATTATTTCGTTTCCTTTCAACCCCTTAATTGCTAAGAGTAGGAACGAAACTTAAGCAGTATCATGTCCTTTGCTTAGGTAATAACATAGACATTAGTTTATGTATACATAACACGCAAAATGTAATCACAACAATTCAACATTCACAAAAGTCTATATCATGCGAGTTAAAAGCAATGACATGTCCATTTATAATCTCTCTAAGAAGGAACTTGTGGATCGAAACAAAAGCCACACAACGGAGCATTTCAATTTAGGCTAATACCCAAATCGTCCGGGCGTTCGTAATAAAACAATAACAGGGGAGGAAAATTGGAGCAAAAACCATAATATGATTAAACGCCAGTTAAGAAAAAAACAGAGGCAGCATGAAGCAAATAAAAATAAGTTTAGATTCCTCGCCGAAATCCCAAAAAGTGTCTGTATATTTAATGAAGTGTTTTATTTTGTATTTTTCTATTGAGGTTAGGTGTATTTTTTGATAATTATATAATAGAAGCCAAACTTAAAGATAAGAAGTAATTTGTACCTATTTCTAAGTAACAAGGAACCCTGAAACAGTATTAGAGTTGCTCCAGCCGGTGGTTCCGTAACTCACGAGCCGCACGTTTGTAATGCTCCCCGCGGACTTAGCACCGACGAAGCAATTTGGATAAAAAAGGAATCTTCGATTGTTGGTAGAGATAACACAAACGTTATGGTAAAGAGATTAGGGTAGGTGCCTTTGTTGGGACTTTACTAAGCTGTTTTGGCATGCAAAGTAAAATATCTTTCTTAAATTTTGTTCATGTTTACGATGTTGGTTTCTGATAAGTGTCAAAAACGAAATTCTACTCTTGTTTACTTCAAGAATAGACTGGACACTATTTTACATGATTAGGAATACGAAGCCTTTTAAATTGCATTAAATATAACTTTGATTAACTACATTCATTGCACAAAAATATTACTTTAATTTATACATACATAAACTCACTCCTTTATTCCCAAAAGGGGTAGGCAGAGCACATAAAACTGCTGCTGCTTCAGTATCACTTTTAGCAAGAAAACTAAATTGTGATATTACAGTGATAGGTTGTTAGACCATCGCCGGCATCGCCCACACCCCAATTGAACCTATATCCCACACTCAACTTCTACGACACCCACGAGAAAACTAGGTGGTGCAATTCTTAAATATTAACCCGTCTATACACAGGACAACAGACACTTTAATAGAGGCACACCTCGGACAGTGCGATCAGATATATGAAAGAGGCGCGTTCCTAGCACACAGTCTAACCTCGTGTAGTTGACTGGTGAACGCGTACCATGACTACCATGCTTGTATGAGTGAGATATGACAGGTCGACTGTTCGCGGTTTGGAAGGTAACCGAGAGGAGGTGGGCGGCACTTTCAGCGAGGAGCGGGAGTGGCCATACTGTACGATAGTACTCTTTACTATACTGTGATAGAGGTGAGAAAAAAGTAGCTACCTATTAGCTTAAAATCACGTTCACCTAAGTATGTACAAGTCCTACAACTTTGTTTAACCCCACGCTCCTTCTGCAGAAACAGTTTACGCTAAGTGAAAAATAAGTAAGTAGTCGTTAACTAAAATACTAGCCAGCCACAAAACAACACATAGACACAACATAGTACTTTACACATGAAGCTTTTATATTACATAATGCTTTAGCATTGTCATGACATTACACAAGTACTTTAGTTACTTGTATAACCTTATTTCAGTGCTGCTTTAAAGCTATCTCCTTTCCTGACCGCCATTTTGTGAGCTGTGCATCCGAAATTAAAACATAATGCAATAACACTACAGTTTGCCTGGCAAATATACTGAAACGCTATTCTGTGTAAACTCATCGCTCTTATATATGAAATAGGGATGTGACAAAATGGCCGAACGAAGTTGGACGAGTTCAATTTGAGAGTTACTAACGGTATCTTCTGGTTAAAAAAAATATTTGTAGATATTGGACAAGGCTTTTCTGAAAGCTCTCCAAGTATGTCCCTACATATATCGAAATCGGCAAATACCAATAGAAAGTAATAATACCGGGTGGGCCCTGTAACAAAAGCAAAAACTTAAACTGTAACCAACATTTGTCAGCGACTGGACCTGATTATAGAGCCATAACATCCAATTATTCTCTAAGGGCCACTTGCACCAGTTGCACCAACGAAAATGGAGGGTTAACCCACCATTTTATATGGAATTTGACAGTTGACAGCCCACTAACACTGAGTTAAGTTGTTGGTGCAAGTGGACCTAATTGGCAGAAGTTATATACTCGTAGTAGATTACTCATATGAGAGATAATTTCGACCTCAGCAACTGTGACCTGGGTGGCCAAGCGGAAACAGGCATCTGCCGCGATTGCAGGGTACGCTGGTTCGATTACAGTCTGGCATCAGGCCCCTTATCCGAATGGCATTTCTGCGACGCTAAAAACGCCACCGAAACGCCGCAGAAATGTAGTCTGGCTCTGTCGCGACAATACGCAAGAGCGATAGAGATATTGTCGTGAGCGTTTCGTGAGCGTTTAATGCATCCGGCTACGCACACTGACGTCACTTTACGGTTTTCATTTCAAAACTCATTGTGTTTGAGACTGTTTTGATTATTGCGTTAGTACCAGTCACATGAAAGAAAAGCACGATCAGTGATAAAAGCTTAAAAAAACTTATTACCGTTTCTACTCAAGTTGGATAACTCCTGAAATGTTGCAGGAACTTTAAAGAAATAATAAAAAATATAATAAACCTTTATAGTTATGGTACCTATAAACATCACACATATAAAACATCAAATGTAACGTTGAGGCTGTAAAATACATTGTAACATACGGTGAAAGTATTTTAATTGTAGTTACAAAAAATAAGGGAGACAATGCATTTCTAGCCAAAGCGCCTATTATTTGGGCTCCTTAGTGAACAAAACACCAATATCTCAATCGCACATACTTATATTTTATACATATACATGTTTAAAAGGACGGAGGACTACTCTGTGCGGAGCGTACCTAAATAATTGGTACTTAGGCTGGGCAAGTAGGCATTCTCAAGGTGGGGCTACTAATGGTCGCTGGGAAAGGAACCTCTATCTAGAGGTACACCATATTCGGAAGTGGATTATCTAACGGTTTCTATTATTGGCCCAAGAAAACATCCGCATTACCAAAATGTTACCAAGTATTCGGCTTTAGTGCTGGACAACAGTTCGCTTCACAATCGTCGCGGCGAGTTATGACGCCGGCACCGTCACGCTCGCTATCTGAATTATACTCGGTTGGACTTTACGGGTGGCTATTATTTTAGTGCCCACTACGTTTAATATAACTCCCATACCAATGTGTGTTATTTCGTTTTGCACCATATTCCAAAATAACTTTGATAACGGTCTCTGTTCCTGATCCGTCGATGGTGAAACTCTGCTTTAGAAGAATGGTACCAATATTCGTACTGATGGACAACAGTTCGCTGCAGAGAATCGTCGCGGCGAATCTGACTACGCTTAATAAAATCTCCCATGGAGTGATATTTCTTATTTTGGTGTATAAATATTAACTATATTACATGGTACATTTTCATTTAATAAAAGTGGGACAATTAAAATAACAATGTAAAATCGTGCATTTGCGTTAAATGGAAAGTAAATTTCACAATTAAAATGAATTTCTTTATGTTTTTATCTGTATAATAAATAAAATAGGTACAAACAAGAATACGAGTATTGTGTAATTCATGTTGCATAAACGACTGCTGGAAGAGATCCCTGATAAATTCATGTCATATTTGTTTGTAGTAATGACTAGTGTTTTTTTGTTGTTTTGTTTTAATATTATGTACGCAACGATACTACAACACGTTACTGAATAAGAGAACAAGTATTTTTTTATAATTTTATTAACTAAAGTATCTACCTGTTATATGATGTAAATAAAACTACTTAACAATGTTGCAAAATTATCAGTAACTATTTGCATCATTATCGCCGAGAAAATATAGTATTATATGAAATACGCTTCCGTGTATCACGAACCAGACAGGTACCGGTTCCGTAAAATCTTGTTTTGTTTCCCTTCATGCATATTCAGGAAATTATCGTGTGCCATCGCGTCTGTGTGTGTTGAGGAATGGCCCTCAGGTGTAACGATATATTACATGTACTGTGGGATTTACTTGTAGTAAGGGAGGCCTTTGCCCCGCAGTGGGACACAGTAGGCTCTGAATAATAATAATAAGCCCGCGGGGGCAGCTTGTGGCGAGCTGACGGTGAGTGGCGACACCGCGGACCCCTATTCCAGAGGGCCCTTTTTTATGGCCCTCGCCTCTGAGCTTGCCTTAATCGGCCGGCCAGAGTGGATTCGCAAGAGCGGGACCTATGCTCCAGGTTGGAAGTGTAAAATGTCATAACGCCGGCGGCCTGCTGAACGGATCACCGGGATCTGGCTACCGCAGTCTCACCTCTCGACAACCTCTTAGCCTCTCTTCAAGTGTTGCTCTGTTGTCGCACCGTGCGTGCGGCCGTTTTGCAGGGCCCACTCAATGAGTTGGCAAGTCACCGCCTGTCTTCTACAATTCCGAGACTAATTGTCACGGCAGGTGTCCGATAGTCTCCTCCCATAGCCCATTAACCAGTCCATCCAATTTGCAAAACAATAGCCTTATGACCTTAGTTCCCATCGCAATACAAAAGTGTTGCACTGCAATAGTCTTTGCACCTGGCGGGGACCATCTTCGGGTGTATCACATTGTGCGCTCGGGGATGGTATCCGCCACGTGTATCCCTTGCCTTTATATTAAAATGTCTTAAAGGGCCTCTGTGTTGTTGGCTTCGGCCCCACGCATGCCTCCCAAAGGTCCGGGACCCCATGGTCCCGAGATATGGAAAAGACAAACAAATAATAATAATAATGGCGTAGGGATGTGACGACCCCATCGCCCATTGGTTTTACCAGTGCAATCAGTCAACGCAGGGCAGCTTGTGGCGAGCTGTTGGGGAACAGCGACCCCACGTACCCGAGTGCTCCTGGGGAGTTCTGTTACCCGTAAGGCGGGTGGGTGGGACAGTACTCTCTACCTCTGGCTTGCCTTGGCTGGCCGTCCAGAGTGGAGTCGTTAGGGCTATATGCCCCAGGGGTGGAAGTGAAAATTTGCATAAGACGCGAGTTGGTGCAGCGGCTTAACAGCCACTGGGCAGAAAGCGGTGTACACCTCTCGACACCCTTGAGTTCTCACACCGGTGTTGCCCTTGAGCCATCTTGGATGTCGCTTTTTGTGGGGGCCCATCTTGTGGGGACGAGTTACCGTCTGCCGGAAATAAAATTGGATACCGTTTTATTAGGCAGGCGTCCGGTTTTTTATCCATAGCCCAGTAATTAGTCCATCACTTTCATCAAAATAGACCAGTTCATTTTAGATTCCATTAACTCTCAAATAGTCCTGGCGCCCTGGCGGGTGTTGCCTCTGCGTGTGTCCCATGATACGGGCAAGGGCAACATCCGCTCGGTGTACCCCTTACATTTCATTAAAGTGTCGAAAGGGCCTCTACGTGTTGGCTTCGGCCCCGCGCACGCCTCCCAAAGGTCCGGAACACCATTTGTTCCGTGATGGGAAAGACATAAAAATAATAATAAGGGAGTCCAGATTATTTTTGTAATACTCTCTGAGAAACATAACCTCAGTCTGTTGGTAGCTGGAGTGAAAAGTAGCCTATTACTGAAATAACCATATCTCTTACCTTTAGGTTAGCTCCATTGTACGCCCTGTCCTCAATTTCCATCAGGTATGGCTAGGATCAGTTGCCGATAAATTTTTCGTACCCTTACTACAGTAAGGGTCAGTTGGACTAAACCGTTATTACCTACCGAATTTAGCATCCGTAAATTTTATTTTTATGGGTATTTCCATACACATTGATTTTGATATGCCTGCATGTTAACTGTGGTTGATGCCTCTCCATTTTTCCATGTATCAAATATAAGTTGTTATGTACACGCTCGTCAGTAGGTATCAATGTCGGACTAGTACAAAGTGCATTATTGGTCTAAAGTTTAGTCAACATTATAGTTCCTAATATTATTTATAATGGTAAAATAATTTATCTCCGCATAATTCATTCACCGTTTGTCATTGGCAAAATAATATACCTAATTCTGAACTTGTTGTTTGTATATAAAAAAATATTTTCGTTCTGCAAAATTCATACACATATCTTTTTTCCTTTCTATATTATTTTTGCGTAAGTACAGCCACAAAAGTGCCTAATGGCATCAAGTTACACGAATTTAGAAGATGTTATCGGACGTGGGTCACTCCGCATTTAATTTTATCTACGTGAAGATCTTGCTTCAACTTAACAAGTTAGATTTAATTTGTTAGAGCAAGGGCAGTACTTACTACAAGTGCGTCCGGCGATAACAGGGATATAATATAGATTTAAATCAGTGTTCAGCCAAGTTGGTAATTGTTTAAGGTACAGCAGGGCAAATATCGACTGGGGGCAATTGTAACTGATCCATTTTTTCCATTATACAGCGTGTGGATTCCATACGGGCGAATAATGTATCCAGTTATAGTATCTGATCATACGAATTGTATAGGATAATCATTTTGTTAAAAAGTGTTATTAATTAAGAGTAATTATTTATTTAAATCTGACCAAGCAGCAATGTACGCCGTCTAACTTAATTTGACATGACATAAACGTCATGTCGTAATGACGTTTAAGTAGGTAAGCTAATTGATGTGGAGGTATTACATTGCGTGCTGAATTATTATGTATGAAAAATAATATCTAACCTATTAAAAAAAAAACCGGCCAAGAGCGTGTCGGGCCACGCTCAGTGTAGGGTTCCGTAGTTTTTCGTATTTTTCTCAAAAACTACTGAACCTATCAAGTTCAAAACAATTTTTCTAGAAAGTGTTTATAAAGTTCTACTTTTATGATTTTTTTCATATTTTTTAAACATATGGTTCAAAAGTTAGAGGGGGGGGGGGGACGCACTTTTTTTCCTTTAGGAGCAATTATTTCCGAATATATTAATATTATCAAAAAACGATCTTAGTAAACCCTTATTCATTTTTAAATACCCATCCAACAATATATCACTCGTCGGGGTTCGAATAAAAAAAAATATCAGCCCCCACTTTACATGTATGGGGGGTTCCCTAATAAAACATTTTTTTCCATTTTTTTATTTTTGCACTTTGTCAGCGTAATCGATATACATATTGGTGCCAAATTTCAGTTTTCTAGTGCTAACGGTTGCTGAGATTATCCGCGGACGGACGGATGGATGGACGGACAGACGGACGGACGGACGGACGGACGGACGGACGGACGGACAGACAGACAGACATGGCGAAACTATAAGGGTTCCTAGTTGACTACGGAACCCTAAAAAAACATGTAGTTAGGCTCCTTAGGTCCGATACTAATCGTTATTAAGATATTCGCCCGTATGGAATACACACGCTGTATGATTTTGAGTTCTACATGTATCTGTCGCAGTAAGATAGATAAATCCGTTATATAGTTATAACCCTAGGAATATAATTATACGTCGTAACATAGTTAAACAAAAGCGATTAATTGCTATCTTACTAGGAATATAACTATAATACGTTACTAGTTTAGTCATATAGTTATATGACTGGATTCAGTTTAGTGAAATGATTGTAGGCAGGAGTGCGGCGGTGCGGCGGAGTTATAGTTATAACCCTAGGGATATAATTATATGCCGTAACATAGCTAAACAAAAGCGATTACTATCTTACTTGGAATATAATTATAATACGGTATTTAAGGACTTAATCGCGTATTAATTACTATGTATTAAGTCCCGTTTGCAATTTTAAATAATTATGTGTAAAAATCGTGAAAGTTTAAAACAGTCTTTTATAATACGTATAGCGGGACGATTTGGAATAACAACACCGTCACTGACGTTAGAACAAAGTTTATTTTGTATCGAACATAGTACACAAGGTTTGGTTACTAAACAAACGAATTCCCGCATGCTCCCGGTATTTCCCGGTTCTTGATTTCCCGGGAAATCCCGGTAATTTTATGGTGGCGAAAGAACCGGGACAAAAATTTAGGAACCGGTCCTCCCGGTTCTTTTCAAAATATCCGATTTATTAGGGTTCCGTAGTCAACTAGGAACCCTTATAGTTTCGCCATGTCTGTCTGTCCGTCCGTCCGTCCGTCCGTCCGCGGATAATCTCAGTAACCGTTAGCACTAGAAAGCTGAAATTTGGTACCAATATGTATATCAATCACGCCAACAAAGTGCAAAAATAAAAAATGGAAAAAAATGTTTTATTAGGGTACCCCCCCCTACATGTACCTAAAGCGGAGGCTGATATTTTTTTTTATTCCAACCCCAACATGTGATATATTGTTGGATAGGTATTTAAAAATGAATAAGGGTTTGCTAAGATCGTTTTTTGATAATATTGATATTTTCGGAAATAATCGCTCCTAAAGGAAAAAAAAGTGCGTCCCTCTAACTTTTGAACCATATGTTTTAAAAATATGAAAAAAATCACAAACGTAGAACTTTATAAAGACTTTCTAGGAAAATTGTTTTGAACTTGATAGGTTCAGTAGTTTTTGAGAAAAATACGGAAAACTTAATCCAGTCATATAATTATATGACTAAACTAGTAACGTATTATAGTTATATTCCTAGTAAGATAGCAATTAATCGCTTTTGTTTAACTATGTTACGACATATAATTATATCCCTAGGGTTATAACTATATAACGGCTTTATCTATCTTACTGCGACATATCCACTGAACACGCTTACCATATAAAACCAGTGGACACTCTATTTAATAATGCAAACATTGTCAAACATGGAAAAATAGACCAGTTACATTTGCTCCCAGTCGAGATTTGCCCCGCTGCACCTTACTACTTATTAGGTACATATTTATATGTATATATATGAAATTGATCTAAACTAAATCATCAGTAACCCGAATATAAACATTTTTCTATCTTTTACAATTTAAGTTCCATATAATATATGTACTAGCTTTTACCCGCGGATTCGCTCGCGCTAGAAAGAACCAAAAAGTAGCCTGTCACTCTCCACCCCTTCAAGTACCTCCACTTAAAATCATCACGACAATGCGTCGCTCCATTTTGCCGTGAAAGATGGACACAAAAACAGACACACACACTTTCCCATTTATAATATAAATAAATATTAGTATGGATGTCCACTGAACAAGAGTGCCACATGTGAGCAGTGGACACTATTTAATAGTGTAAATTTCTAAAATATGAAAAAATCGATTAGTTGAAATTATCCACCATTCGAAGTTGTCTCTCTGTACCTTACTTGCGTTATTTTGACCTAACTCTCATTCGAAAATCTACATACATAAATAGGTACCGGGTGGGCCCTATAACAAAAGCAAAAAATTAAACTGTAGGATATAATGTGCAACGTAATATAAATAACTTATTCAACTCGTTCACGCCTAAAATTTTTGTCATCGTTCCGTTTTTTTATTTAATGATTTTAATGTTTTTAAAATGTTTATTGTTTATTTATGCTGTTGTCAACTTATTTTAAATTGTATATTTTTTTTCTATACGATTTAATTTCCTTTGTGATGTGTATACTTTCCGTGGTATCATTCGGCATGGCCCTGACGGAAGATCAGCGTTGGCCCTCCAGGCTAACACCATGCTGAGTCAGGACCATCTTCGTGGCAATTATGTGTACCTACTTAGCTTATTGTGATGTTATGTGTGTAAATAATTTTCTGTTGTTGATCTGTATTTATGTGTGTTTTTTTTTAAATTATTTTGCCATGAATAAAAAATATTTCTATTTCTATTTCTATAAATATTTCTATTACCTACTATTAACATAGCTAATGTGATGACGCCACTCAGTAAAATGCTTTCTAGTTTAAATATTAGGGCAGGGCTGTCACGCTAATAATCCCAGGGGTTTGCTGCGATTTACATAATTTAGGGTTGTCAAAGCGAGCGGGTTAAATACGTTTGCCGGGACGAACAAGGTTACTCTTCTAAGCGGGACAGTAATACGTTTTTTGCGAATTCAAAAGAGCTTCATAATCAAATTCTGGGACATAATTTTGTCTTTTAAAAATACGTAACAAGTTTCGGCAAAGTTGAGAGTTTTTCAATATATTCAGTGCCGTGAAAATGTTTTGCTTTGAGATTTATTTGTTTGATGTTTTAATGATAAAATGGAATAGACTTAAAAAATACACAAGATGATAATATTGATTTGATGTGAGCTATGTGTCTATAACCTAACCACAACATTTAAATTTCGAAAAAACCCCCGACCGCGACATAGTACACCGATTTTCATGAAACATGGCTAAGAACACTTGCTTTTATCTCGGCTTTCAGACAAAAAAAAACTAAATCTAAATCGATTCATCCGTTCGAGAGCTACGATGCCACAGACAGACAGACACACACACAGACAGACACGTCAAACTTATAACACCCCGTCGTTTTTGCGTCGGGGGTTAAAAAGTAAAATATAGCAAAAATATAGGTGACTGTACTAGATTTATTTTGGGGCTAGTCTGTATTCCCAAAAAGTAGGCACATGAAACTGCTCACATCTAATATAGACAAAAACAAATAATACAAGGAAAATCATTAGTTACCGGCTGTTAAAGGTAAACGAATGGCCGTAGCTAATGCTAGAGCACAGATCAAATAATACTAGTACAGATACCTAACCCCATACTAAAAATGGGCGCCGTCCTAAGTATTCTAGACCTGTGTACTAAATTTAATCCACACTCAAAGAGCTAGATGGCGCCAGTAGCCACGCGTGGCCAACAAAACTCTTATCAGTATCCTACGTCGAAATAGTCATCAAACTGCAACATCTTGCGACATCTGTTTTAGCTTTCACGCACTAAACATACAACGTCATGTGCACGTTTAAAGTCAGACATTACTAGATGGCGTTGTAGACATAGCCTACCAGTGGATTGTATGCCGCGCGGTTTGTATGTGTGCGTGCAGGTGGTGCGCAATGTACGTACGCGCTGGGTCCGCTCATCAGTGTGCGTAGTCGAATATTTGTTTCGTTGTATCTATCTACCTCTAATTATAGCTGTTGCGTACTTGCGCGACAGAGCTAGACTACATTTCTGTCGGCATATGGTGTCGACAATTGCCATTCGGCTACGCCGGCTGCTGAGTAAAATATAGCACGCACCTATTATTATTGGTATTATTTTTAACCGTCGCCTCATCTCTCAAGAAGGACGGTTATCAAGTCGTCTGTATGTTTTTTTTTTTTTTTTTATATGTTTGTTCCTCGATATCTCCGTCGCTTCTGGACCGATTTTGAAAAATTTTTTTTTGATTGAATGTATATGCATACAGATTGGTCCCATTTTTCTCAGAACTCAGTTCTGAAGATGGGATCCTGGAGAAATCGAGGGAACTCCTCGAATCTGAAAGGCATATATATGCTGATTTTTGTGTTTTTAAAGGAACAGCATGCATTTGGGTACGGAAAAGTGAATTTGGTGCAGTGGAACTGCTGATGATGGCCAGAACGGAACTCTTCAAATCTGAACGGCACGCTTATAGTGACTTTGGTATTTTTATAAGAACAGCATGCACTTTCGTCCAGAACAGTGACATTTGGTGCAGTGGAATTGCTGATGATGGTCAGAACCGAACTCCTCAAATCTGAACGGCACGCTTATAGTGACTTTGGTATTTTAATAAGAACAGCATGCACTTTCGTCCAGAACAGTGATATTTGGTGCAGTGGAACTGCTGATGATGGCCAGAACCTAAACTCCTCAAACCTGAACGGCACGCTTATAGTGACTTTGCCATTTTTAGGGTTCCGTAGTCAACTAGGAACCCTTATAGTTTCGCCATGTCTGTCTGTCCGTCCGTCCGTCCGTCCGCGGATAATCTCAGTAACCGTTAGCACTAGAAAGCTGAAATTTGGTACCAATATGTATATCAATCACGCCAACAAAGTGCAAAAATGAAAAATGGAATAAAAAATGTTTTATTAGGGTACCCCCCCCCCCCCTACATGTAAAGTGGGGGCTGATATTTTGTTGGATAGGTATTTAAAAATGAATAAGGGTTCACTAAGATCGTTTTTTGATAATATTAATATTTTCGGAAATAATCGCTCCTAAAGGAAAAACAAGTGCGTCCCCCCCCTCTAACTTTTGAACCATATGTTTAAAAAATATGAAAAAAATCACAAAAGTAGAACTTTATAAAGACTTTCTAGGAAAATTATTTTGATTTTGATAGGTTTAGTAGTTTTTGAGAAAAATACGGAAAACTACGGAACCCTACACTGAGCGTGGCCCGACACGCTCTTGGCCGATTTTTTATAAGAACAGCATGCGCTTACGTCTAGAACAGTGACATTTGGTACAGTAGAACTGCTGATGATGGTCAGAACCGAACTCCTCAAATCTGAACGGCACGCTTATAGTGACTTTGGTATTTTTATAAGAACAGCATGCACTTACGTCCAGAACAGTATCATTTGGTGCAGTGGAACTGCTGATGATAGTCAGAACCGAACTCCTCAAATCTGAACGGCACACTCATAGTGACTTTGGTATTTTTGGAAGAAAAGCTTGCATTTAAGTCCAAAACAGTGACATTTATTTAGTTATGTTTGTTAAGCATATTGAGTTTTCAAGTCAAAGTTTGTCAAGCTTCGATTTCTTATAATGTAATCGGATTCATGAGGAATTGAGGAAACTCCTCAAACCTTTACGTTATACGTATATTCATTTGTGTTGCCATCTAATAATTGAAGCATTAAAAGCAGTTTTAAAAAATACTTACACATTTCTACATAATCCAACATTCGCAAGTAGCTTTCACCAGAAACCGAAAGGCGACGGTTTTTTTTCTTAAAAATTATGTTGAGCCGTTTTATTATGAGTCCTGTGGCACATTGTTGTTTATATACCAAATGTTAAAACTCCAGTTTTAAGTAGGTAACATGAATAACAAATTATTTAGTTTCACTAATCAAATTGATTGCTCTATAAATTGATATAATCTGTCAAACAAGTCTAACAGTAAATAAGAACAAAGAAAACTATAGGTATCCTTTTCTATAGCACCCTAAAGAAAAGGACGCGTGGTGAGCTGGTGACGTCTTAGAAAAGTTACTTCGTTGGGTTAGTATCGACACAGATCGACTAGAGAGGTAGTTTATCGATACAATATGTTCGAGAACAGCATATTAATGCAAGTTAAAATAAATCATGTAAATAAAATTGTTATTTGTTATACACACTGTTTTTATTGAATTCTGTTAACTTTAAGGGAAGATCAAGTGAATTTAATGTCTCTAAGAAACTTAACTCTTACGGTTATCGAGTTATTAAAAAAATAAAGATAATTACTGAACATGTGTGTGACTGCCTTTACCAAAGATAATTACTGAACACGTGTGTGACCAATTCCTAATGTTTTTTGTTTTGACATGTGCAGTCAATCACTTGACACTAACTTGAATGTTATTCGTAAGGGTCTCTCACACTAATAAATTCATTTAGGTACATAGAGGCACACCTCGGACACTGGCGATTAAATATATGAAAGAGGCGCGTTCCTAGCACACAGTCTAAGCTCGTGTAGGTGAACGCGTACTATGCTTGTATGAGTGACATATGACAGGTCGACTGTTCGCGTTTTGACAGGCGGTAACTGTGAGGTAACCGAGAGGGGGTGGGCGGCACTTTCAGCGGGGAGCGGGAGTGGCCATACTGTATGATAATACCCTTTATTATACTGTGATAGAGGTATACATCAGGGTGGCAAACGGCCTCCGCGCGGTTAGTATGTGTGCTCGCCGCTTACGTACTCGCTCTATCCGCGACACATGCAAGTGGATGTGAATGAACAAGATAGTCGCGGCCCCGCGCCCCGCGCCCCTACCTACCTATACTAGTACCTATTCTACGCATCACATTTGCACTGACCTTGAGAGGCCCGAGCCCCCAATCAAAGAATGAGTTGGTTTATTAAAATTTAAAGCACTCGAAAGCAGGCGCGTAGTTAATTAGAAATGTGGGAAAAAAACCGTCGTCGGTGTCGTTTTTCCTTTCGTGTATGATATCTATTTCAATGTATAAATATGGAAATGTATATTATTAAGTAAACAAATACATGTACTTAATATAAAAAATAAAAGGTAATGTTGTCTTCGGTTACCGCGATAGTTACTCATGAAATAAAATTATGGAAACGGATTAATTAACGTTTCCATAGTTTTATTTCATTGTCTAGAGTAATTTTTACTCATGAAATTGAGAAAAACACCGAAATTTGTTATTTACTTAAACTTGACGTTCACATGTTCATTGTAATATGCCTACTTGAAAAATAAATATTTCATTTTCATTTCATTTCAACACATAATTACTATTATCTGTTATGGCCTTATGGCTGCCGGCCAGATGAGCCATTTTTTTTAAAGTTGTTCACTCCGGTTTTTTTGTTACATGGGTGTTTTTTACGCGATTCATAACTCAGAATCTCAAGGTCTTTCGATCCTGCCTGATAGGAAGTAAAAAAAATGTCTTAAGATATCCATAAATTTTTCAAACCTTCCATTCCGTTACTGCCATACAAAACGTATGAAAAAAAAACCGGCCAAGAGCGTGTCGGGCCACGCTCAGTGTAGGGTTCCGTAGTTTTCCGTATTTTTCTCAAAAACTACTGAACCTATCAAGTTCAAAACAATTTTCCTAGAAAGTCTTTATAAAGTTCTACTTTTGTAATTTTTTTCATAATTTTTAAACATATGGTTCAAAAGTCAGAGGGGGGGACGCACTTTTTTTTCCTTTAGGAGCGATTATTTCCGAAAATATTAATATTATCAAAAAACGATCTTAGTAAACCCTTATTCATTTTTAAATACCTATCCAACAATATATCACACGTTGGGGTTGGAATGAAAAAAAAATATCAGCCCCCACTTTACATATAGGGGGGTACCCTAATAAAACATTTTTTTCCATTTTTTATTTTTGCACTTTGTTGGCGTGATTGATATACATATTGGTACCAAATTTCAGCTTTCTAGTGCTTACGGTTACTGAGATTATCCGCGGACGGACGGACGGACGGACGGACGGACGGACGGACGGACGGACGGACAGACAGACATGGCGAAATTATAAAGGTTCCTAGTCGACTACGGAACTCTAAAAATGGTAACGGAATGGGAAAAAACTTGGGAGACTTTTTTTTCCTATTAGGAGTGAAAGAGCTCACGATTCTGAGTGGAAACCACATAAAAATTTCCAAATTCAAAAAAAGTCGGGTGGACGTACAACTTTGACAAAAATAAAAATGTCCCAGATAACAGTTCTAATCAACATTCAACAATTAAAATGATTTATTAATAATGAAGAACTAACACGATAAGGTAGGCAAGCACGAATTCAAATTTGTGATTTTTGTGTTTATTGCCATCGCGCAGTCGGGGGCGGTGCCGCTCGGTCGCATCAGAAGTCCGAAACTAGAGAAATATAGAGAGCGCTCGATCGCGAGTAGCTACTTGCGCCGGCGGCGGACGCGGTTGTGTGGCAGGGCCTCTCTGTGGGTTCCACTTCCACCCCCGTCAGCGCGACGGCGATAAAGACCTAAAAATCTCAAATTTGAATTCGTGCTTCGGTATCGTATCCTCTTAAGGGTTAATTCGCCTTCTGAATTTGTTATGAAAGTGCGTGCATTAGTGACGAATCGCTTAGTGGACGCCAGGCTTCACATATTGCTTTTCGTTTTACCAACAACGCCATTCATTCATAAGTTTCATTAACGATACCATGTGGTTACGGAGTGCACACGAGTTGAATACGGCTACGTAACCAGTCTAAAATGTGCCGTCCAGACGCGTAAGAAGATCATGGTTCCGGAGAGCGCCCTTACACTGGTTTTTTGAGCGTATGACTAGCCCGCACTCAAGTGGCTATTCTAATTATATCACGTACGTTATGCACAGTCACTCCATCTAGTGACGAGAGGTAATAATACTTAGACGACTCAATAACGTTCAATGCGAGTTTGCTGATGTTGTATTCAGTCGTGTAATAAATTTTAGATTCGAATTTTGAAAAATATTGCATTGAATTCGTGTTTGTGTGGATTTGTGTATTAAATTAATGATATTCTTAATGCATGAGACTAAAATAATACCTTTGAGACCTTTAAATTTATTGAATAAATAGGTCATAATGGCTAATCGTGGCACGTAGCGCCATCTATGATTTTGATTTGACATTAATTATACGATGTTCCGGATGAGACCCCATGGCTAGAGTAACCACGAGAAAACTGCGCAATAAACAACAACAATAATTATCCCTTCGAAGAAATCCTCGACTACCTTTGAAGGGAGATAAGTTGCCTTAAAGTAGGGAAGAACGTGGAGGATCTTAAAGGTACTTATAACAGTTTTTATGATTTTCCTTTGCTGTGGAATTTTCTGTGTAGCGACTTATCTTCTTTAAACTTTCGCTACTTACGTAGAATATTTATTCCATCTTAATATACGACCACGCATTTAATTACACCACGGCCACTTTTTACATTGTAACATAAATAACCTAACCACAAAATTAAAATTTTGAAAAAACCTCCGACCGCGACATAGTGGACCGATTTTCATGAAACTCACCTTTCAAACAAAAAAATAAATCTAAATCGTTCATCCGTCCGGGAGCTACGATGCCACAGACAGACACACACACACAGACAGACAGACAAACAGACAAATAGACAGACAGACACGTCAAACGTATAACACCCCGGCATTTTTGCGTCGGGGTTTAAAACACAAACGTGTTCCGTTAAATGGCTGTGGCCTGAGAATAGATATGAATTATTTTCAGCATTGGTATTTTGATATCGTTGTTAATCCGACCGTATCAGGCCCCGTAGCCGAATGGCATGTCTGCGATGCGAAACGCCGCAGAAATGCAAACTATCTCTATCGCTCTTGCGTATTAGTGCGACAAAGCGAGACTACATTTCTGCGGCGTTTCGCATCGCAGAAATGCCATTCGGCTACGAGGCCAGTTCCTTTAGCCAAACGGTTACATTCATTGACGTTCTGTGGTAAACGCTGCAATGGTTCTGTCGTACCAATACGGACGATAGAGTGAGAAAACTACAACGATTTCACGCTTGTCTAGCAGGCCAGGGTGGCTAGCCGAATGGCACAATCGCTCACGAAACGAAGCGCTAGTAGATATCTATCTCTATCGCGCTTGCGTATTGGCGCGACAGAGCCAGCGGCGTATCGCTTTCGTTTGGCGTCGGAGAAATGCCATTCGGCTACGGGGCCTGGTACAAGATCAAAAAATAACTAACCCAAATCAAACAACTATTAATTCAAAAACTCTTTATCACACACTCAACTTGGGTGCACTGGCACCTAAGTGTTACATAGGATGCCTCAAGTAAGCTGACAAGTACGTTTCGCCTCGCTCACCCCTCATGACAGTCGTCCTTCGTAAATTTTCGCGGGCCACTGCTCAAAGGATGCGGGATCATTAGGGAATGCTTCCTCGCTGAAGAGTGCTGAAAAAATCGCCAAGTGTTGATAGTGAGATGTTGGGATTAATTGGATCTTGTCTAGCCAGAATTGTTGAAGTGATTCATAGACATAACAAGGTCATTTAGATGGCGATTACTAAGATATCCGATTATCGAAGCTAAATAGAATGGAAACAATAAACGAATTTTTATATTGATTAGGTACACGTTTATACATGTAGGTATATCACTATACTAGTAATACATAACATCAGTGACAAACTGAAATAGATACCATACACTAAAGAAAAACTGGTCAAACCCACTGGTGGCGAAGTCGGAAATCGAACCCGGGTCATCGGGCCTCAATTTTTTTAATATAAAATTGATTTGTGCCCTTAAACTTAAAAATTTAGACCTATATACCTAGGTATAGGCAGGTTTTAAAGATTCGTTTAAAGTGAAGAATTTAGTAAAAACTTTCAAGTATTTTACCTTTATTATAGAAAGAAAGGTTAGAAGTTCTTAGAAGGAAAGGTTATAACTACTTTAAATACGACTTCTTTAAGAAAGCTCATGTTATGCTAACAAGATGTGGGCAGGTACTCATATAAAATAAAATCTAACTACGTCTGAGGCTTAATAAGTTCGCGGAACCTGCGCTTGCCTGACTTAAGGCCTATTTAGACGGTACGAGAACTCGTATACGAGTTTTATTACATTACGGTATTTGATGGCTGTGCAAAATTGTATGTACCCTCAACGGCCCGCAATGTAACTAAAATCGCATGCGAGTTCCCACGCCGTCTAAATCAGGCCTTAATGACAAGGGTGATGCGGCACTAGCGCCATTTCTGATATTCTCTTATCGAAATCATTAAAATTAGACATGGTTTTTATTTATGTTTCTCGATCGCTAAGGAAACACCTTTATAAATCACTGTACTGTACAATGGCTTGTTTATATAAAAACTACCACTATTACCTATGCACGTTTTTAGGGGTGGAAGGAAAATGGAGGGAAATTGTGTAGTAAAATGTACAGCGATTTACAAAACGGGTGTCTTTTAGCCACTGATGTGGAAACATAACTAAAATATATCAGCCTTCGCCTTTGGTAATTAAATTTGTGTTGTAGCTTGACTGACAACGGTTTAGCTTGTGTCTTCCTATGAAACAACATGTTTTCTTGTAACAAAGAGGATTTAGTATTATAGAGAGTTACTGTCAAAGTAAAATATGTAGTCACAGCGCTTTGAAGCCTCAATTTTGACAATTTGGCCCATATTAGCTTGATATGTGTTAAAATGTCAAATATTAATATTAGCGCCATCTAGCCGAGCGTCCCCCAAAGGTGTAACGCCATCTAGGCCACCGTACCTTTTCCTATATGGCTCTGAGGTACGTTTTTTTCGTAGACTGTAGCTGTCTATACGGAATTACATATGTCTTTGCTTGTAAGTAATCTTAATTTTGATCTTGGCATAATAGCGACCAACCAAACTCGGTAATCATAATCATAATAAATTTATTTGTGAGACTATTGGTCAAGTTTTTTTTTAAATATTATCTTTGGTTAACTGGAAAACATATAAGTACTCAGAAAGTTGATTGGTTTGCTTTCCTCTTCTTTCCTACCTCCATACAAACCTCAATGACAACTGTTCTTGTATCGCACGCACCGCAAATGTTTCCAACGAGTATCAGTGCATTAACGGACCAGGGTTCCTAGCCAACGTCACAGTCGCTCACGCTTCGTAGCTAACTCTCCCTATTGCTCTTCTGTAGTGGAGCGACAGAGCCAGACTGCGTTTCGATCGCCACGTAGCGTCAACGATTGTCACTCCGGCTAGTCTGGCCGGAGTGATCCGGGGCTGAAAGGCTCAAGCATTAGTCTAATGACTGGCCGAACTGGATGCCATTCACTTTGAATGTGGCTGGCGAATCAACACGCCCTGTAGTTACTACTGTCTGTGTATGTGCATGTGTAGAAATGTACAGGTACAGTCAGCAACCTGTGAATACAAAGTGCCAAAAATATGTATACACATCTTAATGTACAGGAAATGAAATTCTGTATACATATTTTTGGCACTTTGGCTGTATTCATAACTTTGTTGCTGACTGTACGTGTCTGCGAGTAGTTATGTGTAAGAGTTGCAGAATCTGTGTAATGTGTAGTATGTAGACGCAATTGTAACAAAATGAAATCATCAGAACACGGGTGTTTTAAAGCTTTATCTACAAATTAAATCCTCAAATTATTTTGTAATCAGGAGTTCGGGAACCGTATGGTATGATTATGTCTGCAATTGAGGTTTTCATAAGAATTATAACGTCAGCTTGAGTGTTGATAAAATTTAGATGAATTATTAATATTAGAGGTATTATCAATTTGCTCGGTCCCAAGCGATATCACGACAGTTTTTGCCGACACCGAGTTGACGGAGATATGCCTCTAACTAATCCACTCAATTATATCTTCAAAATCATTCACATTTCTTAGACTTACTAAACGACTTTGTTGCCATAAATTTCCACGTAGTGTCGTATTGAAATAGCTTGAAACTTTCACGTCACGTCAGTGGTTTGATCTGATGGAAAGTTTTCGGTCATTAACAATTCCTTCACCAACTTGTGTCAGGTGTTCGAAGTTTGATAGACAAACTGATCTTGCGCCAATTGACTCAAACTACCAGTTTCGTAAATGGATATTCTGATACTACGATGTAAAATTTTAATTGGATGTTATTTCAGTTTGGTGGGTATTTTCTGCTTCTGAAATTGAAGATTGATATTGCAACGAATTCTCGATTGTTTTCACGGTAAAATAATTTAGCTTCTGGTTTTGATTTCCTGTTTTTTGAAAAAATATTTAAATCGCACAATGTTGCTAACATAGGTAACTACATACTTGTTACATAATGGATCATAACCCACCTACCTTCCTACCTAGTTACCTACTTCTGTAGCCTCTAAAATTTGGCATATTGATTAGGTCAGATATATACAAACAGCGCATTTCCAAAAAACAAACAGCGTCTCTACTAAAAATTAACAGCGTAATAAGCGAAAACTCGAATTTGAGAAGTATACAAAACACAAGTGAAAATAATGTATTTTCCTTCACCTTTTCAAATTAGATATTAAAATTCTCAATTACACCTCAAAGTTGGCCAAAACAAAGTTTGAATCTCGTTAACAAAGAGGCCCCATAAGCGGCAACTCAAAAACAAAACTTAATGGCCCCTTATAAGCCAGCCGCTTAACTTTTGACATAAATTTTTATCATGGAGTTTAATGAGATAGCTGGGTCATGTGATTTAAAGGGACTAAGGGTTTTGTAAGGTTGGAATTAGTTGGCTTCTTTATTAGTGAGGTACTCGTATTCATTAGGAAGGTTAAATTAATAACAACGTACATAGTCAAAAACCGTTATTTATTTCCGTTTTGAGCTAAGCGAAGGCCAAGGATTGAGCAACCTAGGTAGGCTGTCTAATGTTTCCTAAAATGAAAAATTCCTATCACAAATGAATAAGCCACTTTAAGAATAAATGATGAAAAATAGTTATTTGTTTTACAAGGGGGCAAAGTTGTTGTTTAACCGCACGTGCCAATATTGATATTCGAGCAAGCGAAAGATTCCAATATTGAACCGCGAGCGAGGCGAGTGGTACAAAAAGTGGAATCTTGAGCGTTGCGAGGGTTTCAAGGCACGTAGGTCAAACAAACTTTGCCACCGAGTGAAACACAAAATTTTTCACCACATCAACACGAACAAAATATTGACTATAAAACATCAAACTAAATCAAATCCAGCAATCTAATCAATACTTTTGAATCAAAATAATTATTTGTAGGTAAATTCTACCAGCCAGCTCAAGGCATCAAGTTAAAATGTGTATGAAATTACTTGGCACTCTTGTGGATAAAATGCAATTTTGCTATCCGTTTTCGAATAGCAAAATTGATCTTTACCAGTTGGTGTGGTGAAAAAGTAAGGACTTACCTGCTTAGGTACTTACGAGTAATAAAATTGTTGGAGCCATATATTATTATGCCCAAAAATAGAAAAGCTGTTAGGTGGCTCCAGTTAGGGGATAAATCGACTTAGGAAATTTCCCTTGGGCATATTATATCAAAATTGTTATAAATTACATCTACATAATTATCTTTACGCATATTATATGTTATAAATAACCATAGATACTGTGTTTACTTCCTTAAAACGTGTAAAAAAATATTTATGAAATTTTTGAGCGATTTCCGAAGTTTTCAATCCCAGGTGGTGTTTCGGTAATAGGTATATTTTGAAGTAGGTCGCATCCTGGTCATAATTACGGATTGCAACAACTTGTAATGTAAATTATATACAATATATAAAACTTAATAATAACTGTACAAAACTAATTGAACTAAATACTTAAAAATAAACTTATAATAAATAAAAATGATACTAACAGTTAAATAAGGAGGTACTAAATAAGGGAAAAAAAAAGTCGTAGAAAGAAAATCCCGTCCAGTGAGTCCTCGTGCGGCATCGACCCCAGGACGCTGGCCGCATTACCTCTCCGGATTGCTAGCGATATACGCTGGGAGAGGTAAGCGCCAGCCCTTGGGTCGCCGGATGCGTCTATCAGCCGGGTCGACAGGGCACCCATGAAAGAT
Organism: Leguminivora glycinivorella; assembly: GCF_023078275.1. Taxonomy (NCBI): domain Eukaryota; kingdom Metazoa; phylum Arthropoda; class Insecta; order Lepidoptera; family Tortricidae; genus Leguminivora; species Leguminivora glycinivorella. Next base: position 7,456,352 of record NC_062974.1, on the reverse strand, counting down.
TTCATGTCTGCCGACCAAGGGCCCATCGTCTCCACTGCAAGCGCCGCAAACTCGTAGTCTTGTAATAAAGACGAGTACTTGCGGCGCTTGAGTAGTTGGGCCTGGTCGGCAGCAGCGCCGGCCTGTAAACAGGTAGCTTGGATGTGGGACTGCGCAAATGTGTCCACACATGTGGCGTCCCACACCGGGGGTCTACCTAGTTTCCACGGCACTAGTGTTGCTCCGTCAGGTCGCTTGCCATCGTCTCTAGCCATGCCCGTGGGTTCAAGAATGGCAGGCACAGACACGGTGGCAAGCGAGCGACGGATTATCAGATTACGTCTATTACGGATGATCAGATGACTCAAGTAGTCATGAGTCTGTACTCATGACTCACCCGAAGTTGCTGCGGAACGCAAGCGCCATCTCTGTGGCGCTGTACGGAGTCTAGGATAAGGGACACAAAAATGGGGAGAGGTCATTTTTCCAGCAATTGTGAAGAACGCTAGTCTCTTAGGAACTGTACCGCGTTTCGTTAGCACTACCTAGGTTACCTAATCAGCAATAATTTGATTTGTGATTGGAATTGAGTTGTTATAAATGGATTAAAATAATAATCAGTGTTCACTTGAGTGTTAATTATGTCCGATAAACCCCTTGACCCTCCTGATCCGTCAAAGCATAAACACGCATTGAAAGTTTTTATTTCTTTCCACACTTTCACAAATTATGATTATAAAATATACCTTCAGTAGTACTTATTTTAAAATTGCAAACGTGACTTAAAAGCGTATTATTAAAAATCGAAATAAGATGTCTTATATTAAAGAAAAAGAAAAAAATATATAAAAAATAATATAAAAAAAAATATTTAATTTATATATAGTAATATATATAAATTTTAAGTAGTGTGACTACTTAAAAAACACAAATCAAAATATTTGTTAAAAATAATTTGATTTGTTCCCATAATAGCGTATTATTAACCGAAGAAGAGGTGGATGGACTGTGTGAGACATGATATGGAACTAAAACAAGTTAATGATGAGATGACGAGTGACAGAGATGTATGGAAGAGAAAGACATGCTGCGCCGACCCCAAGTGACTGGGATAAGGGCAAGAGAATGATGAATAGCGTATTATTACTTTAAATATGTGTAAAAATCGTGTAAGTTTCAATCAATGTTATTGTACTTGTAAGGGAGTACATTACACTTTTAGTACCTATTTTCGGACTGGATGAATGAGAGATTAGAAAATCATTGTTTGTGTTGTTCTAAAATACCGTAACAAAATAAAATTATTTCTTCTCCATTTTATGTAGCATGAGAACCATGGAACAAGAAAGTTCCCTAAGACCCTTATAAATTCATTTAGGGCATATAAAGGGAGCAAGCTAAACCCAACGCAGTTTGGAGAAGAAATATGGTCCGCGCAGTAACTTCAATAACTGCTAGCAAGTGTTACTCTGAGTTATTTTCAATTCATCTATCCTGGCATTTTATGACGCCATTGAACATTTATAAGTAGCCAGAAAACAGAGATAAACAGGCATAGTTTCAGGAAATTGCCTCTACGACCCATTTTCGCTACATACGGGGAGATCCAATTTATCGACTGCATTGTAGCGCTACAACCGTAGCTCAGCGGTGAATGTGTTAAATTAAATTAAATGAATTGTCAATTCAATCCAAAATTTTAAGGATAAGACTATGTACTCTAAATACTGATCCTGAGAGCTGTAAACCTTGGGAAAATAAATAATAACGTGTTAAAGAGTGAAATAATAATAATAAATAATTATCAAATAGTGAAGCCTACTCTAAATGTGATAAATTAATTGAGTAGCGGCCTGAGTTTTGAATTTCGAGCGATCGATTTCGTGTGATTGGTCTAATGTTATCGCCATTGAATTGAAAACCAGTAGTCAATTCCTAGGTTACTAATTCAAATTCATATCGCTCGTTTTCAATATACATAGCAATTCGTCATTTTCCATAAATCGAGAAAGCGACATAAAGTGAAATCGAATACTCGAAAGAAGAAATCAACCACAGACACCCGAAATGACATACGAAAGCGCTTTTCACGTAATTAATTGCTGCTTTCCAGATCATAGGATACCCTTTGCAGTTTCCGTGAATAGTACATTACATCAGAGGCCGGGAAAATGAGGATTTCCGGCCAAGTGGGTATATACGGCCGAGCGAGCGTGCGAGCGAGGCCGGATAGGGATACGAGGCCGGGAATCCGTTTTCACGCCGAGGCATGTATAGTGCTTTTCTCAAACATACAATGAAATAAAAAAAAATGCTCTAAAGGACAATATTTTATAAAAAAAAGTTACTTTGCAGGCCTAGGCCTGAAAAATAATATGAAATCCCTTTACAGTCCTCTCGAGTTGTTCCGCCCAAAAAGCGATACTTCCCAGCCCATTTTAAGGAACGTAAAGACAATATTTCATTGCATGTTTGAGAAAATACTGTTTGCTTTAGAAAGCTTTTACAAAACAATTTACAATCATACAACTCAAAGTTGATTTTCCCATTTTCCAGTAATCGGAAAACAATTACAATCAAAGGAAAGCGGCCCAGCGTTCAATTTTACGTAATGTTGCGAAAGGTTGGATTGCTTCGGGATTCGACGAATTGTAAATTAATTTTGAATTTTGTATTTCAGAAAGGCAGAAAATTAAACTGATTATGTATGATATAACTTGTTTGAAGTCAGTTACGACTTACGAATAGGTACATAGATAAATTCTGTGGCTCTATTGAAAAGTGGCGGAAGTCCTGAGTACCTCAGGACACTTATGCCCTTTTACACAGACTTTATTAATGCTATGACTAATACCAGCGAGTGAAGCACTGACGCGTGATATAGCCTATGGCATCAGTGCGTCCTTTTCGCACGTTTAGTAGGTGCCTGACCCGTAAATCATACAAATACTTATACATTATAGTCATACTTGTTATGGAGAATTTTTGGCCAAAAGCTGCACTTTTGGATGGAAGCAAGCCGCTTTGCATGGTGATAGTAGACATCATAGTAAACGGTTTTTTCCGAGGATATCGAAATTTCATCCCTTAGGAAGCCGAGCGTAGCGAGGTGTTTTATGAAAATTTAAAAAATTCTATCTTTTTATTGTATCGTCCGATTTTGACAAAACGTATCTCAAATGAAAGGTATTGATTTGTGTAATTTAAAAAAAAATACAAAGAAAAAAAAATTAGAAAGAAAAGTAAGAAAAAAATAAAAAAAGTAAATTTACGCCTCGCACTGAATAACTTCAAAGAATGACAGACAAAATGTACAATGTCGATATACGAGTTTTTTTTAATCGAAGACAGATAAATTTTTAGTTGAAAACTGAAGACCGCATCGAAATCAGATTAGCATTTTTTAAGATACAAGTTGCCAAAGTTGGGAAAGATCGCTTTATATGGCCACTTTGAAATTCCTTTGCCAGAAAGTCAGAAATAATATGTTTTTCTTACACAGAAAAATACATAGTAACAGTACACATCAAAATAAAATTAAAAATTCCGAGGATATTATAATTTCATCCCTTAGAACGACGAGCGTAGCGAGGTCGGTTACGAAAACCGAAAAAAAATCTCATTTTTTTGTACGTCGTCCAATTTTGACAAAACATGTTTCATTTGAAAGGTATTGCTTTATGTAACTTAAAAAAAAATATTGAAAAAAATTGGAAAAAAAATGTAAGATTTTTAAAAAAAAAACCTTAATTTTCGTATCACACTGAATAACCGCAATAAACGGTAGACACGGTGTATAATTTCAATATATGATTTTTTTAAATTAAAGACAAATAAATGCATGATTATAAACTAAAAACCGAATCGAAATCGAATCAGTAGTTTTTAAGATGCAAGTTGTCAAAGTTGGCTTAGTTTGTTTATATGGTCGCTTATAAATTCCTTAGCCAGAAAGTCAGAAACATTATATTTTTCTTACAGTTAAAAGTATGCAAAGGTAATAGACATCATTATAAACATTTTTTTACAAGGATATAAAAATTTCATTCCTTAGAAACCCTTAGAAAGACGATCCAATAAAAAAAAACTGCCTTTTTTTTGTTTTTCGTAACAGACATCGCTACGCTCGGCTTTCCTTGATTGGCTCGGATTACCTATGCATACTTTTAACTGTAAGAAAAATATAATGTTTCTGACTTTCTGGCTAAGGAATTTATAAGCGACCATATAAACAAACTAAGCCAACTTTGACAACTTGCATCTTAAAAACTACTGATTCGATTTCGATTCATTGTACATTTTGTCTGTCATTCTTTGAAGTTATTCAGTGCGAGACGTAAATTTACTTTTTTTATTTTTTTCTTACTTTTCTTTCAAATTTTTTTCTTTGTATTTTTTTTTAATTACACAAATTAATACCTTTCATATGAGATACGTTTTGTCAAAATCGGACTACACAATAAAAAGATAGAATTTTTTTAATTTTCATAAAACACCTCGCTACGCTCGGCTTCCTAAGGGATGAAATTTCGATATCCTCGGAAAAAATCGTTTACTATGATGTCTACTATCACCATGCAAAGCGGCTTGCTTCCATCCAAAAGTGCAGCTTTTTTTTCATAACTAGTATGACTATTATAAGTAAATATTTAATGTCTGAAAACATCTTCGCCAACTTCTTAGTTCCGCCTTTTTAAATATTCCGAGTTCCGACCAATCTCGGGGCGCGGTCCAGGCGCCAATTACATTCCTTCTTTTTTCTTTCCTTTAGAAAAATAAACAAGGCAATCTGCCCTTAATTCTGTCGCCTGCCAGTCCGCTGAGGAAATTAAAGTCGAACATTGGAATTTTATCACAATTGATGAGTTGGCAAATGTTTCGTGTTGCTGATTGTTTGTGATTACCCCTCGTAAGTGAATTACGGTTGTTTTCCGAACTTCCGTGTCTTTGTTGGAGGGAACTTAGTGATGGAGAACTTGATAAAACGATCTCGTGACCAAAAAGTAATGAATTCTTGGATAATGTTGTTTATTTAGATAATAGATTATAAGGTTTGTTATATAAACATTGTTAGAAACTAATATATTAGAACGTTGATTATACCTTGAGGTAGCATTTGGTCACCATCTTTAAGCTATAAGAAATTAGTGTAAGTTAGTATAAGTTACTTTTAAGAATTGCTATGCCCTTACGGGGCTCATGTATGAAACTTTTATTGTATAAGACCCAATATATGTACTAACTATATGAAAGCAAATAAATTACTTGATTACTTGAATAATATTATTAGACGAGATATTAAGGTTTCAATGAATTTTGCTTATTCGATGTATATCTTCTTAGACATTTTGATTTTAAAAAGACCTGGTCTACGCTCCCATTAGTAATTTTTTTGCTCAATTTCATCTCTTATAGCGGAATACACATTTTAATACCCATCATTTCCATAATTCATTCCATATTAGAAGATAATAATTTTAACAGTACTAAATAAGATTTTTAAGACTGATTTGACATAGTAGGTATGTTTATTTAGGAATGAGTGGATAAGCTATAGTTTGAATAGATATGAATGTTTGAAGTTTTTAATATTCTCTTAATTCACTCAGCTACTGAAATGGATATTTATCTCCACAGAAAGTAATAGCAAAAAATCTGGTGCTAGTTATTTTGTATTCATTTTTAGGAAAATAGTTCTTACTTTGAGTACAAATATTATAGTTTACTTGACTATCACGTATTATTTATCACATGGCCGACTTTCAGGAATCCAGAATTAATTAATACGGACAGTGTTTGGCAGAGCATTATTAATTTGTTCGGAAAAGTACTGTTTATGTTTTTATGGAATTTACCTTCGGCTCAAGATATTTGTCATCAAATTAATGAAATATGCACTCGGCCAGTGTCCTGGGAACAATGCCTCGGGCAACATAGCATTGTCCATTAAGATATAATATTTTAGTTTATATTTGTTACTTTGTTACAGGCAGGTGCTGGACAACGGCACGCTAGTGCTGTTACCATTCCCGGCCACACGCTACCGGCAGGATGTGCACGCTGCCGTGTACCGCTGCCGCGCGCACAACGCGCACGGTGCCGTAGTATCGCGTGACATGCGCGCGCAGGCAGGTCAGTCACGCTAGTCACAGGTTACTGCACGCTAGTGCTCCCGTTCACGGCCACACGCTACCGGCAGGACGTGCAGCCGCAAGCACAACGCGCACGGCGCCGTCGTGTCGTGTCGCGCAACCTACCAAAGGTATCATCGGTAATTCGGTACGCACGGTTCGGTGCTACTGTGCGCAATGAACCGGCAATCTGAAGATGCGAGTTCAAATCCATATTGCCCAGAAGTTGATCACTCATGATTTTTTTTTGTGATTGACATGTACATTTACCGTTTATGTATTTTCTAGAATTTAATTTAAAAAAAACTTAGGACTAGATAGTTTCGAACCATGATAAAAATAAAATAGAAATAAATAGAAAAGAAAAATAGAAATCGTGCCTTATACGGCCTAAATTTTATATTGTATTGCACAGTAGCCTTACCATGACTTTTTTGAGTTAAAAAATACGTTACGTTTTCAGTGAGAGTTACAGAAAATGTATGGAAAAACTGAATAGCGCTCCAAGCGGAAACGCTCACGTACTAAAATTTTCATCGGTACCATAAGTTATTAACGTGTTTACTCCGAGTTTTCAATACGTTCCTAACTTTACAGCTAAGGCGCTCTCTTTCTGATTGTATGAAGTCAATAGAACCAGAACTATTTGACAGTCTCTAGTGAAAACTCAATACTTTACGTGAGTAATCATTGACAGTCACTAGCGTAAAAGTAAACCACTAATTCACTGTGATGTGTCATTACTGTCAAATTATATAACAATCCCACAACATTTTCTCGATTATATTTGCAATTTTAAATACAATTATGACTAATATGTATTAATTTATAATATTACGTGAAATTCAAGAACAGCTTAAATGTAGCAGTTAGTCAGTAGTTCGATAAAAAGATAAACCAGTGATGAAACCAGTGTTTGATACTTTTACAAAGGTAATGAGTTATATTTATTCATCATTTTGTACTGTTTAGCTACAGTTGAGATGATTATATTATTATATTGCTTGCTTTCAGAAAAATAAGATATTATTGAAAACAATATTTCCATGCCAGCCGTATGGTATTCAGCAAACCCAACGTAGAAGATTGTTCAAATTGATAATGATAAGGAATGAGGCAGTTAAGAATCAACTGATTACCTACAGCAGCAGGCAGTACCAATTCATGGGCATGTTAGTTCCTACCACCATATCTCGTGGGTATATATTAAAAGTGAACCAAAGGAAAAAACTTCAAAAAAATTATCCTATTACTGAAATAAAGTATCTCATTCTGTGACTTTGTTTATTTTGTAATATTCTTGAGTAACAGGCTAAGTATTTAATAAATTGATGTGAAACGAAAACTAAAAACCTAAAATTCAGCGTTTTCGTACATATCAAACATCAATTACAACGACATCGACATAGGTAACGCTAACGACAAAGTCTAAGGTAAGGTATAGAACTTTTGAAGGCGATAAGCCATTATGGGGTGTATATGAAGATTATAATTTGATACAAAAGTGAGTAGAAAAAGCATTTTGAAACAAGTAAAAATTGTATCTAATTTTTTGGCAGGGCACGTAGCCAAATGCACAAACGATTATGATTAACATCGTTATCGTAGCTTAGCTATCTCTATCACTTTTCCGTATTGACATGACAGAGCTAGACTGAATTTCGATCGGCGTTTAGCGCATAGATTTAAAGTCCATGGTTCAGCGTCAACGATTGACATTTCAGCTAAGTCCTAGTGTCAAAGTTGACAAAGCTAATTTTTATTTTTATTTATTAGGAGCATTGGCAACTTGGCAATCAGCACAAACATACAATATTTAATACAACATAAACAATTACAATTACAGGAATAACAATTACTTTGTTAATCATAAAAGTAATATTGCACATATTGAAATGCTAAACTTATGACTATTTAGTAACTACACAATACAATGTTTTATGAATGAAAAGAAGTATTTTTGAACAATTACAAATTATTTACAAAGCGCCAATAGTGTGCATAATAAATTCATAAATTATAGGGTTTATGCCTACAGCCTTCAAGTTCATTTCCCGGTTCTTTGCTTGGCGGAAAATCCCAACAAACCCTAATAGGGATAGGGGTAGGGTTAGGGATAGGGATAGGGGTAATCGGTCGGCAATCGGTAATTGTAAGCGATAATGCGAGAAAGTACTTTTTACCCACCGACAATAGTGCTCAGATACGGAGCTATATGAGTTCTGTTGTACAATATGTAATTTCCTCAGTGTATATAGAATACATACCTACTCGTACCTACTACCTACGCTGTGGTTGCTGTGTAACATTTGTACAACCACTGCAAGCATTTCTTTTTTAAAAACAATAGTAATATGAGTAATTGAAAAAAACGCAGACAAACGTCTGCATAGAAACCAAATGAAAATTTTATTATTTGTATATGTTTGAATAAGAATTCTTTTAGTACGCGAGCGAAACCGCGGGCAAAAGCTAATTCTATATAAGATGCTATGTACCCTTTTTCTGTAAAAAATATTTCTATTTCTTTACTACTCAAGAACATCACAAATAAACAAAGTCAATTAATGAAATACTTTATTTTAGTAACAGGATTATTTTTTGGAGTTGAGGTTTTTTCCTTTATTGGAGCACTTCTATACATATAACTGTGATGATCATGGCCAATAATACCATTAAGTGCATCGCGGAACAAAAACACCTATAAATTGGTACTGCTCCCCTCTTCTGCTGCCCTAAGGTTTTGAGTAGCGTAACTGCCAGAGTGCCACAGTATTAATATCAATTGAACCATCTTCCATGTTGACTGAATACCATACGAGTTTGTTCGGAAATATTGATTTCAATCATAGCTTCCGTCATCCTTCTGAAACCAAAAACTGCTTTGAGCATTATAATCATCTCAATTGTAAATAGTACAATATGATGGCCAAAAATAACTCATTACCTTATTTGATTTGTTCACTGGTTTATCTTTTTATTCAATTTTAGCTAATCTTGAATTTCACGTAATATTATAGATTAATGCAATATGTTAGTCATAATTTTATTTAAAACTGCAAATATAATTGTGAAAATTCCGTGTGATTTTTGTATAACTTGACAGAAATGTCACGTCAGAATGACTTTGCCTATGGTTTGAGGCCTACTACCGAATACTGAAGTTATCGACATGTGGACATGAGTCTCTTTTACTCTTATCAGTATAAAGTGAAAGAGGAAGAATCCCTCAGTGCGTATGTTTCGAAATTTGCAGTAGACCCTGTATTGACAGATTTCGATAGGTAAATTACATTTACTTATGATTTTAGTTCCATCGCGTAAACACCAGAGGCGTAGCATTCGCCTATAGTTCTTTCTCCGTTTATTGATAAACTTAGAAAGGGATAGAAGCAGCTTCTTTGGCGTGAAGTTAGGCACAATATATTGTAAACAAACGTAAACTCACTTACTTTTTGAGTAAAGTAATACGGCTCTCACTTGGGCAGCCCATGGTAACGGTACAGTAGGTATGTACATACGTAGCCTTTTCTTTCGCACCGTTTACATTATTCGTTTCCATAATTCGACAGACAGATTTTTATTATCCGCAAGCGATTTTCTTTTATTTTCTTCTCTAATTTGGATGTCACAAATATATCATACATATTTATATTGGGGAAGTTTGGAAGGGAGCCAGTCTCGTTTGCGAAGCATTACAAACAAAGACGTAATCTAATCCTTCTTGGTTCAACCTTTTCGTTCAATATACATGGGATTTTATCTCACAAAAATATGACACGTGTATGATTTTAGTCACATAATCTAAAAGCTTAAACATGTATTCGAAAGAATTTTAGAAAATATTAATGTATTATCGAGTCAAGAATTTATAACGAACATGGATTTTCATTCACGTAAACTGTAATCCATACTAATATTCCTTCACGACAAAACGGAGCTTCGAATTGGCGTGATTTTTTAAATTGGAGATAGTTGTGATGGAGAGCGATATAGGCTACTTTTTTGTCTCTTTCTAATCCCTCACTTCGCTAAAATGGGGGTAGATTTTTTATGGAGTATTCCGCGAGCGAAGCTGGTGGGCAAAGGTTAGTTCCATAAAAGTTAAATGCCCATAATCTGTGAGTGTATAATTGCTGGCTAAAATTTTTAATATTATTTAAAACAAATTTAATGTTACGCAAGGTGAACGAATCCAGCGGCCTTCATAAATGTAGATGTGAGCGCTTCAGTCGAAAATTAAACAGTTTAATGGTCCAGGTCGAACGGCTGGCAAATAATAAGCATGCATTATTTATGCCGACGGCGGTGGTAGCGACATGATCTATAATAATTAGACTGAAAAGGAGCGGGCAGGCATATTTTAAATTTTGAGCGTAAATGTTATTGAAAAGGACATTCAATTGTATGTGAAAAGCGAACACAGCCCCCAAATGGTAACTTCCTAGAACCAAAAACACAAACATTTTCCATGCCATTTACATTATCGAGTAACGTATTCTTATGGTACTTAAAGGTTTTTTGGACAAGCCTTGACTTAGAACTGGGGTTTTTTCTCTTAGGTGCTTAAAAACTTAAAACTATAATAAAAATTGTTTAAAATTAACAAAACATATATTAGGGACCACATGTATGTATTTCGGTTTTATCGTATCACATAATTATATAAAATTAATGGCAAATGCAATGCAGGTGGACAGCTGGGTACGTAGCCGAATGGCACAAACGCTCACGAAACGAAACGCTCGTAGATATCTATCTCTATCGGTCTTGCGTATTGGCACGACAGAGCCGGACTACCTTTCGCGGCGTTTCATTTTCGTATCACGTTGTAGAAATGCTATTCGGCTACGGGGCCAGGTATCAACAATGGCTATCGCTATTACTATCAGGATGACGTTAACAGTCCGCTCGTGGGCAGTTACCTTGCCGCACTAATGAACGCTCCGCTACGATTTATTGTTTGCCGAAGGCTACATGTATTTCGACTTTTCACTATAATTGGGCCAATTGTTTCATGAGTTTGATATTTCCTTGGAAAGAAATAGGTTTAAAATTCGTTAAATAAAGGTTTTTATAAAGACAAAGGCAATGGATATAGAGGATTTTGTCAAAGAAACATTTGTAGTCAAATTGCATCTCAATACAGGATTAAAATAGTTTTGACAATTAAATTTAAGCCTCATTGTTTATGGGGCCACCTAACCGACCATCAACGAAAGATATGGAGCCGTTACTTATTTTAAACTTGCATATTTTTTCTTTTCAGACAAACAGTTGTATATTTTTAATTAGCCAGCCAGGAGAATCATTGTGAATACCTCTAAACAGAAGTATATGGACATCGGTAAATGAAAACTTCAATTAATTACTTAGCTTTCAACTTACCTTTATAGCCTTATTGATATAATTGGAACTCAGGTTTCGTTTATCTCGGTCAGTGTCTACTCAAAGGCTTTCTGAGAAATAAAATAAACCAAGAAATTTACAAACTACTGGAAAAAGAAACAGGTTACTTGGATTGATTTCTAGAATAATTATTTTAACTTCTCGCAAAAGTAAATTTTGGTATTTATTAATAGTTTCTTTTTTATCTTCATCTTCTACGAACCCTTTTTATACAAAAATGCATAAACTCTTATATTTTGTAAGCCACTCTTCAACCTGCTATGCGACCCTCATTAAACTGGAATAGATTTCAAAACGTACATATTTTGGATATTTCAATGTGGGTAAGGATAATTAATGTAGAGACGAGGGTCTGACGTGACTATTTCAGATATCCATGGCTGTATGTTTTATTTGCCGAATAAGACTACTAATTATTATATTATTCTGTTAACACGTACAGTCAACCAATTGGAACCCTAGGCCACTCTACAACCATGTCAAAATGACAAGCAGTAAGAGATTTCTTACAATCTGATTTATAACGTCACTATGACATAGTTCTACAGTGGCCTAGGGTTCCAATTGGTTGACTGTACTTGATGTAATGTTTAAACATAACATAAGATTCAAAGTCAGATAGTTCCTTTATAATAGACTAGCTTTTGCCCGCGGCTTCGCTCGCGTTAAATTCGAAAATTGCGGAATGCTCCATACAAACTTCCACCCCCCATTATAGGGAAGAGGGGCGTTAGAAAGAGACAAAAAGTAGCCTATGTCACTCTCCATCCCTTCAACTATCTCCACTTATAAAATTACGTCGATTCGTTACCGTTTGGCCGTGAAAGACGGACAAATAAACAGACACACACACTTTCCCATCTATAATATTATTAGTATGGATTACTTAGATATCTTATTGATCATTATGCTAAGAATTGAGTGAAGGTCTAATATTTTAAGAAGATAGCGAACTAAAATAAACAAACTGTGCTATAAAATCAAATGCAGAAGCATTAGCTATGATTAATTAATATGTATAAAAGTGTGCAAATATTAATTGAGAACTATGTTAATAAGAAAAGAAAACCGGTTCCAAGGACATAATTTAGTTTTTGTTTTTGTTTAAGTACTCGCGCTTTGTACACACATATTTAAACACACAGGTCGAAAGCGATTAATAACCATTATTTTACCTTTTTTACAACCTGCAACCTGGCCGAAACGTCGGAAAAAAGGTAAAATAATGTTAATTAATCGCTTTAGACCTGTATGTGACTTTAAATATTTGTTTAAATTCATATCCATTTAAGATTTCTATTTTGAAAAAGAAGATTTTTTGCATATATAAAATTGAAACGAATTAAAACGATTATAGGAATTCTTTACGAGTATTTCGGTCAACCACAACTGCATGTGTCCAATTAATCTCCATCCCAAACAGTGCACCATTGTCGTCCACGTCACATGAATATGCATTGTTAGCATTATTTTTGGACATAATCAACTTCTTTCTGCTTCAAGATATCAAGCTTCATTTTAAAACGACCTTAGTGATATAAACAGACGTCTTTGGGAGGGTTGAAATATTATTCCAATATTTTTCTAAAACACATGACATGATCATACAGAAAGTATAGACGTAGTGAATTTATTTCACACTTGTCCAAACGTTGAGATTGACACTGACGACGAGACGCACGATGGCTAAATAACATGATTCAAATATCAATTTTAATAGTGTAATTAGTGCTACGCTCGAATTAGCCTGGCAGAATTCGTCATTCGGATAAATAAAATCTCAACAAAAAAGTAAAGACTTAGCAATAATCTGACAATGTCTTTCGAGCAAACATCTACTAACGAAACTCACCTTATAATTAGTTGGAAGAACCACAACTTCTTTAATTTTTGACAGCCCTATTTGAAAAAGGTAGTGTCAAGCTTAAAAAGAGACAGCCAGATTCAACTCTGAACAGATGTCTCCCTTGTGTCATTTTGTTAGACTGTGTGCTTGCTGTTAGACTAATTCAATCTGCTCTTCCCATTGTTGTGAAGCTTTTGTTTCGTTTTCAATTGATGTTTAGCGACGGCTGGCGTACACCGCATCGACATCGACAGTGTTGTAGAGCTTCGAATAGATGCGAGTTCACAAATTCGCGCTGGATTTGAACAACGCTTCTAAGATATGAGTAAGATATCACTGCGATATGACACTGATAACAAAATCACATTTTTATCCATATCGTTCTTAAATCCAAACGCTGCAAATGTCATAGGGACTTTTATTAGCAGCACAGTGCATTTTTTTTCAGTAATGAGAACCTCCCTCATTATTAATTTAATAAATTTACTTGTCGTGGCCCTAGTAAAAACGTTATGTGTAAAATGATGTAAGTCTTGGCCCCGTAGCCGAATGGCATTTCCGCGACGCCAAACGCCGCAGAAATGCAGTCTGGCTCTGTTGCGCTAAAAGCAAGAGCGATAGAGATAGATTGCATTTCTGAGCTAGGCGAGACTTAGGTATTGTGTCTCCTACTTGGCATTAGGACCACTGTACCTTACTTGCCCACACATTGATGAAATATTGGTTTAACACTTTCGCTACCAAGAACCCGACTGTCGGGTACACCGCTCGTAGAAGCGTAGCCGATTACATGGGTTTCCCCGTATGTAGCGAAAATGTCGTAGCGCCGCGTAGAGCCCGGTTTCGAAAGTGTTAATTCTCGAAGAGGCTTTGCTCTGGTGCTTGACGTCATACTATTAATGATAGGTTGGATTTGACAAATCTACCCGTCATCATGAAAAAGTCGTACGATTGGTCGATGTGTAATTATATATCTATGAAATATTTCTAAAAAAACTTTGGGCAGTACACTATAGTTCACTGATAGCTACACAAATAAATTTTCTTGAGAGATGATCCATCATACCGAGTAATGTCTTACACAAAAGTTGAGCATTATCATTAGTGTAGATTGTGGAAAGTTTATTTTCTCAAGAGGTAAGTACGCATTATAAATTTAAGGTTAAAATTTCCGCTGGGATTATACAAATACATTGAAGCGATATTAGATTCTGACGGGCTTCTAAGATATTATCTTGGCAAGGCTATTCAAATTTGGCTCTGACATCTAAAGTAGGTAATACCTAGTTTCATCTCAATAAATTGTAAGCGTCATTTAAATATTTATGGGATGTGTTTTTGTCACCTTTGTCTGTTTGATTTTGGGATAGTGATCCCAAACGTCAAAACCGGCCAAGAGCGTGTCGGGCCACGCTCAGTGTAGGGTTCCGTAGTTTCCCGTATTTTTATTTCAAAAACTGTTTAACTTGTCAAGGTCAAAATAATGTTTCTAGAAAGTTTTTTTTTTTACTTTTTTTACTTTAGGACCGATTATTTCTGAAAATATGAGTTATCAAAAAATGGTTTTAGTAAACCCCTATTCATTTTTAAATACCTTTCCAACAATATTACTCGTTAGGGTTGAAATGAAAAAAAAACACTCCCCTCTTTACGTGTATGGGGGGTACCTTACTAAAACATTTTTTTCCACTTTTTATTATTGCACTTTGTCGGCGTGATTGATATTGGTACCAAATTTCTGCTTTCTAGTGCTAACGGTCACTGAGATTATCAACGGACGGACGGACGGACAGACAGACATGGCGAAACTATAAGGGTTCCTAGTTGACTACGGAACCCTAAACACGTATTTTGATGGTCATACTAGTCTACACAAGTGTTCCTGGGACAAATAATAATATATAATAATAACGGCTCGAAGTTAATAGACGAGACGTGTGGGCCCAGGAGTCGGCACATTTTTCATTATTTTTATATCGGTCTCATGGGACTGGTTGTGTAAGTATGACTATCTTAATAGGGGCAAGTGTTCAACCTGTGGACGCGTGTACCTTTGGACACTAACAGTATTTAAAAAACAAAAGGCCATAGACAAATATCGAGTACGTATTCAAATAGTATTTTTCTGATATGGCAACACTGGTCGGACGCCATTTTTATAAATGGAGGGAATTGTGTCTCGTGCGGCTGTTGAAAGTTTTTGTGCCAAAAAGTAAGTTTATACTTGCATTTTCAATGCGATTTTTGCAAATTATGTAATTAATACGACTGTTTTAGTGCTCACATATATAAATTTAATGTTTGATCATTGCTTTCTTTGGTTTTTACTTCCCGAAAGTAGTTTTAAAAATGATCGGTAACGGTTTAAAAATAAAAGTGTCGAATTTGTACCTGTGGACAGTTTCTTGAATGTACCTATGGACTGTCCACAAGTACAATATTGCTTGTTGTATCTGTGGACATTTCAAAATTATAAATATTTTTATTTTATTTCAGTGCCTCGTAGTAAAAGTGGACAAATATGTAGCAAGATATGCCCCGATACTTTAAGGGATGCAGTTCGGGAAGTAAATAATGGATGTTCTGTGCGGAAAACTGCTGAAAAATACAAAATTCCAAAGTCAACGATTTTTAAGTACCAAAAATTATATCTGGGCCAGAATCTCGACCAAAGTCGCTTGGACAGTTCAACGTGAAAGAAAACCTGGTAAAACAAGGATACTAACTGATACGCCAGTGAAACTCAATTCAGATGGAGGAATTAAAGCGAAAAATTAATAAAAGAAAGAACACTGCTAATAATAAAAAAGGAAATAAGAAAGAACTACATCAGTCAAGTACAAGTAAAATTAAACCAAAAAAAGCCATGAATCCTACCAAAGTTAAGCCTAAAAATGTGCAAGAATCACCTAATAAGGAAGACGTAGCAATACCTAATTGTACTAAGTCTGACCAGGCATCAGACACAAAAAAAGTTTGTATCTTAGAGAACACTAAGTTATCATACAAGATGTGTGTTGTATGTAAAAATATAGCAAAAAAGCTTTACTTGTGTGCAGCATTTGCAAGGCAGAATACCATGCAAAGTGCGTATCAAAAGCTCACAAGGACAATATAGATTCTGATGATGAATCTAGTTTCATTTGTCAAAAGTGTTACGTGCTGAATGATGATTCCGATGACTGTGTTGATCGTGGAAACTCATCCCACTCTGACGAGTTTGCTGAAGTTGTATCAAGAATATTGCAATGCCAAGAAGCAAAATGTCTATTAAAATATAACCGACGTGTTACTTAGTAACTTGATTATTATTTTATTTTGTTCATTAAGAGTTTAAGAAGAAAATATTTTGTTAAATCTATATTGTTGATTTTATGTCCTTAGGTACAGTGCCGTCCATAGGCAGGATGTCAAAGTCCACAGGTACAAACGCCTGATGTACATGTGGACAAAAACTGCATTTAAAAAAAAGAGCTCATATCTTTTGTTACTGTATAGCTAGCACTATAAAAGTCTGTGTTGATTAAAGACTGATTAGTTGTTCTTTGGAAAAAATAAAGAGTGTAATGATACTGTCAGTGGTGTTTCATTAAAATTAAAAAATATATCCAAATCTGGAAAGTGTCCACAGGTTGAACACTTGCCCCTACATTTTTATATTTATGAGGGTTATCGCCAAACTGGATAACCTTTAAAATGTAAATTCAAATCAATTTCAAATTTTTTATAGTAAAATTATTTAGTTTCAAGAGACCAGTATCAGATTTTTGATTACAATTATTGAGTTTTTATCCCGGTTCCAATAAACCAGTAGGGCTGAGATGGATGGTTGTTGTATACGACGTGTCATGTTCTAAACGTGTGCACTGTGCAAAGTAAACGCACGACATGACAAGTGACAAAAACACGCCCACCGCCTGCTTTGTTGTATTTAATCACTGTCAATGATAACACGTAACGCAAACCATATCGTCCAAATTTGTCGAGACCGGAACAAAACAAATGGACACAACTCCGTAATCGGTTTAAGAAGATTAATGAGCGCACTGCCGATCGGTGCGTCATCCGATACGGACAATACCTCATTTGTCAAACTACATCGGTATAGACGCGAATACACTGCCCCACTTTAGACTCCGCATTAGAAGAGTTGATAAAAATGAAGACCTCATGAGTTCAAGCGTCCTAAAATGCGAATTTCGTTCGAGCTCTGTAGCGCACTGGTAGCCAACTCTCTCAATCATTCATCGATATTAGTGTGACAGGGACAGGCTCGTTTCGTTCGCAACGTAGTTTTTTTCTCTCACTGTCACTTAAAGGTCCAGCAGTCCACTTACACAGTACAGCGTGTTTCCGGTATCACTCAAAACCTCAGACACCCCAACTGATTTTTATTTTTTTAAACTCATCTAGAGTATTCATCTTTTAATCTGATCGTTACTTTTTTTTAATTGAATTTTTAATTTTCTGTACAGCTCCACTTGACTTTTAGCTCTACACTCAATAAAATAATTGCTAACTACCATCATAAACCATAAGACTATTTATTTGTGTACGTTATTGCAACGACATAAGGTTTACCAATAGACAGCTAAGATATCACTGTAAAACACTTTAAAGCTTTATCACAGTAAACTTCAAATTGGACAGGTAATCGCAGTAAGCAAATTTAAACCCAATATTCAAAATGACAAGGTTGTAATTAGGTACGAGTTCAATTTGTTATGACTTATGATAAACATTCAGATTAAACTGACAAACAACGTCAAACTAGTAGCGGAAAAAATAATCGTCCAAGTAACCAGCCAGCATTAATACCCCTAAATACTGAAAAAGGTAAACAACCTCTAGCAATGCGATATACACAATGTTGTATTACGAGTACAATAGAATGGGCACGTAAAAAATAACTAATAATACTAATTTAAATAAAAATATTACCCCCATCAAGATATATCTCAATCGATTCTACTCTCGATTCTGACCAAACTGTTTTCAGGTTTTTAGTGTTAAGTGAAACACGGTGTATAGATAAATACATATTAAACATTCATGACTCAGCCCGCGTATTATGCTTCCTATTTTATCACTTATCCACGTGGATAAGACATCTGTTACTCTCACACTAACATACTTGCCAAAGCGTGACGGATGCTTTATCCACATAGATAAGTGATAAAATTAGAAGCATGATGCACCTGCAGGAACGAAATATCTGTCTTCATCACACAAAATGCCCTTAACGGAATACAAACTCAGAACCATCGCCTTATCCGGCAGAATCACTACCGACTGTGTGGTCGTGAAATGCTACATCTAGCGAGTCTTGATCTGTGCCAACGTGCTACGCAAGCCACATCTACGTCAAGATATATCGGAGTACTGGTATATATTGCTGTTTGGAACGGTATTGGTTACTCGGCGAATAAAGGTTTTTGTTTAGTGTTGTGGTTTCTTAGTTCAGGAAATATTTTGAGAATAGTACATTACTACAGAGGCCGGGACAATTTCACGACTATGATATTTCATACCATGTTTGAGAAAAGCACTATACATACCTCGGCGGGAAATGGGGTTGCCCGCCTCAGACCTATCCGGCCTCGCTTCGCTCGGCCGTCTATAAGTCTTCGGCCGGCAACCCCATTTCCCGCCGAGGTATGTATAGTGCTTTTCTCAAACATGGTATGAAATAAATAAAGTCTACTGAAAATAGTAACTTTGGATGGCTGTACGGCTAAACGGTGCGTCGTAGCGCAAAAATAATCGAATTTTCGTTCCCCTTTAATACGAAAAAATTTTTTTTTGTATGAAAACGCACCCAAAATCAAATTTTGTCTAGGGCCCGTACCAGTTGCAGTCGGCACGTCTATAAAGCCCCTTATAGTTTTTTTTTAATTGGCTAAATACCTGGATGTTATGTCACAATTATCTGTGTTTGGAAATTAAAAAATAAGACTTTGCCGGCCTTGGCCTGCAAGGTTTGTATGAAATTCCATTATCTATCAATCGTCCTAGCCGCACCTGCAACGTCATACTTCGCCGCCAATTATAAGGCACATAACATCAATATTTCATACCATGTTTGAGAAAAAACCTTTTGATTACATTTGAAATAGAAAGACTGCTGCACTTTTGCAATCCTTATTGTCTTAAACTTATACAGGGTGTTCCACGGCGATGCCACATGGAGGGAAAGTACCTTAAATATCATAGATAGCATATTTTGCTGAAAGAAGACTTTATTTTATTTTCAAAACTTAGTAAAAGTGCATTCAATTTTTTTTTAATTTTTACTATGAGGACTTATACAGGGTGTATTTTGATAGCGGGTCAGTAAGGGCAGCTATGAGATCCCGTTGTCCTACATGAAAATAGTCTAAGGGGACCATCCATCAATTTCAAATTGATGAAAAATGGCATTTACAGATTTTGGAAAAAACATACAGGGTGCGAGAAAAAGGGCATTTTTGACAAACTTTTTTTTTTGACGCCAATCGATCCCATTCCTATCCAGGATCAAAAGCTTGTATGAGACCAAAAAAAAATTCCGGCTAGAAAAGTCACAAATCACGAAAAACTTTTCCCATACAATTTGTATGAATTTTTTTTTTCCACATGGTATTTTTATGATGCCAATCGATTCCAATCCTAATCAGTATCAATAATTGCTTAGGGGTCAACTCACGACAATGCACCAAAAAAAAAAGTTTGTCAAAAATGCCCTTTTTCTCGCACCCTGTATGTGTTTTCCAAAATCTGTAAATGCCATTTTTCATCAATTTCAGATTGATGGATGGTCCCCTTAGACTATTTTCATGTAGGACTACGGGATCTCATAGCTGCCCTTACTGACCCGCTATCAAAATACACCCTGTATAAGTCCTCATAGTAAAAATTAAAAAAATTTGAATGCACTTTTACTAAGTTTTGAAAATAAAATGAAGTCTTCTTTCAGCAAAATATGCTATCTAAGATATTTAAGGTACTTTCCCTCCATGTGGCATCGCCGTGGGACACCCTGTATAGTATGCCTATGTATATCTATTATCTTTTTTCATGTCTTTCAGAAAAATGATTTCGCAAGAAGCATATTTTACATTTTTTTGCTTTTCAGTTTGTGGACGCAAACTATCACAATGACCCTTAAAAGACGAAATTAATCACATGGAATTGGCATTAATACTTAATACTGTATTCTGAAAGTAACACAATAAATTAATAAATTTTCATTATTCATCTGCAACAATCGTGTTTGTTGGACATGTAATATAAACTCAATCGTAAATATTTTAGCACTCGCCGTGGTTCCACGTATGACGTAATTAATTGCTTAAAACAATTATTATGATGCATTATTATTCGTTAATAAGGTTACCTATAAAATATGATGCATTATTATTCGTTAATAAGGTTACCTCATAATTGCATCAAGTTGATGCGCAAATTATTATAAATGGATGTAAAATCTACGATTTCAATACTCATTCACATTCCATGCAGCTACCAAAGGCAAATATTTTTTGGCTACGAACATGAGTCGTTGTAGCCTGTAGGGATACCTACAGTATAGCAACACCATACAATATATGCTACGTGATTCATACCAACTGGTTCGAATTTCAGATTAAATGTAATTTTTATGAACGGGTTTCAGATTTCATACTCTTCCCTCCCTCTTTTTTTTACCCTTGAGTGTTGTAGAAGTCGACTGCGGGATATGGGTTTACCTATGGTGTGTGAAGGGCTCTAGCAATCGTTTTCTTTTCCCTTTCCTTGCTAAGGGTGGCACTGAAATTTGAACAGTTTCATGTGCTTTGTCTACCCGTTATGGGAATACAGAGCTGATTAAATGTATGTATGTTTTTCAGATATCAAATGAAATAAGTTCTTGGTTCATCAGGATTTTTAAATTCCCAAAGACTTAAAAAAAACTACTACGGCCTACGGTTTTAGTCTATAAAATTCGTCTTTCAATGTCGACAATAAATCGACACCTCATTCACCAAAGGTAACGTTTCGGAATATAAATATGAAACTTGTATTCAACCTAAATTTACATATGTACATTAGACGTATCGTAGATATCAAAAGAATATCGATAACATATTTTGAGTGTGCGATCTATTGATGTATAAGTAAACAAGTTTATGTGGGTGGGTGGGACAGTGAAGTAAGAACATAATATTCTTATCAATATCATTTAAATAGGTATTTATTCTATACTCATACCATAGGCAGATATCATAAGGCTTTCCATTTGCTATGTTTCTGACAAACCACTTTTTATTCACTCACTTTCATTACGTTCCTCATTCATGCTCGTAAATTTCGGGTATTTCTGACCAGTGTGCGCAGCCCAATATACAAACGCTCACGATAATATCTCTTTCGTAGCTATCTATCTCAATCGCTCTTGCGTATTGGCGCGACAGAGTCAGACTACATTTCGGTGGCGTTTCGCGTCGCAGAAATGCCGTTCGGCTACGGGGCCTGGCCTTTTTGCAATATTTCCTCGATTTGGTCAAGAAAAGTTCTCCTAGGACTTCCACTTACAACTGATCCTTGCACTCGTTTTCCATGACATTTCTTCGTTACTTGCCCTCAAACGCTGTTTCTAATCCTATCTCTCAACTTCACACCACACATGCATCTTAGAGCTGTCATTTCTACTGCATTTCGGTATTTATTTTAGTTATTTAATACACTAATCCTAGATTGTCAGCAACATGCAAACACATTCAGAAACAACCCGCCCTAATATACCCGACGCCGGGATTATTTGATTGGTCAAAGCTCGTATGGCACCACAAATTGATTTAGCGACTGTCAAACGAGTTATGTGATTTATTCGACCCTTCGTCTGTGGTTTGGATATAATTATTATTCTATTTTTCTATGTCACATCGACACAGATAGAGTCAATTGAAAGGTTTCAAATAAACATACTATTGATAGTGCCAGGTAGGAAAAATTCCTTCAAGGTGAACCGAATTTCAGAGAATCTTTAAATCGGGAATTATAAGTTTAAATCCGACGTTTAACGACCGGTCTGGCTCAGTCGGTAGTGACCCTGCTAAGCCGCGGTCCTGGGTTCGAATCCCGGTAAGGGCATTTATTTGTGTGATGAGCACAGATATTTGTTCCTGAGTCATGGATGTTTTCTGTGTATATAAGTATGTATTTATCTATTTAAGTAAGTAAGGTACAGCAGGGCAAATCTCGACTGGGGGCAAATGTAACTGTCCATTTTTTCCATGTTTTACAATGTTTGAATTATTAATTAGAATTTGTTTGAAATATAGTGTCCACCGGTTATATATGGTATGCGTGTTCAGTGGATACATGTAGAACTCAACATCATAGTGGAAAAAATGGATCAGTTACAATTGCCCCCAGTCGAGATTTTCACCGCTGTACCTTATGTATATCGTCGCTTAGCACACATAGTACAAGCTTTGCTTAGTTTGGGGCTAAGTTGATCTGCGTAAGGTGTAACCAATATTTTTTTTTAATCCATTTTCTCCGAAAAGGCCTGTGTTCATTACGTGGGACATGCTTTGTCTAGGAAAGCCCACCAATTGGTCTCAATAACCGTAACTAGATTGCGAGTATAATAAACAATGGAAATACACTAGTCCAACTATGGTCGCAGCTAGAGTGTCAAATCGGTTACCATTTACCCCATGTACCGCGAGATAAAACGCTCGAATCGTATACGAAAACATCGGGGTGTGTATAAATCAAGTGGTATCGCGGGACAGCCCGGCCCATTAGTCCGGGCGCCAATAATTCAGCTCGGACAACTACATTAGACATTCCATTTAAACGTCCGGCTGGTGCAGTGATTTGGGGTCACCCTAGTGCTTAGGCTAGGTTTGAATAAATTGTGCTGAATTCGAGCTAGATTTGTAAGTGACCAAATTTGGGATGCTCACATTTTTAATGTAAGTCCCTGGCCTGTCTCTCTCTCTGGCAGAATGTAAGGATAATTTGTTCTAGATGTTTATATTCTGCTTTTGTGGTTTAGCATTACCTAATTACGATGGTATATGTAGTAAACTCATTCTGGATCGCGCCAGTTCCTGCAAAGTCCGCGTACTGAAACTAGCATTTAAGCGCCAAAATGCATTAAGAGCATTCTTTGATGCAAACGTAGAGTATATTCCCGATTTGAGCTTGAAGAAATATCACAAATCACAAGTTTAGTGACGATATTGCTTGAAGAAACGTCATTTTTACCACCGAAATATCGCATTTAATGCTAATATTTGACTAAAAATGTATAATGAACCTTTAGACCAGCGTTAACCTCATATTTCTTCTTCATTGCATACTCAACTTAGCTATAGTACTCTATCCTGTTTCTAAGTACAAATTTTAGGTTTATTAATCTGAAATACGCATCTCAAGATTAGTTAGCACGTTCATTTACATAGCAAGTGTGTATTCAAAATGTTTCCCACGTCGTGAATAAACTAAACCGGCCCAACCCGAACAAATCTTAACAACATTAAGAGGGTTGTAATGGCGCTATATTTTATGGGAAGATAACTGCTTAGCTTCCAGCTCTAATGAGCTTACTCCTATAGTGGCGGGGAACGCGGTTGATGTACTTCCGGTGTTTACAAACTCACTAAATACAAGTGCTAACAGTCCAATTCTAACATACACTAATATCATTAGGACATCTGAATCAAGTCATACAAACTTTCTAACCCCCCATTTCTCTAAAATGGGGTTAGAAAGAGACAAAATTAGCCTATGTCACTCCATCCCTTCAACTATCTCTACTTAAAAAATCACGTCAATTCGTCGGTCGGTTTTGCCGTGAAAAACGGACAAACAAACAGACACACACACTTTCCCATTTACAATATTAGTATGGATTTTCTATTAAGTAACTGTCCAATGTCATCAAAGCATAATCTATCAATACAGTTTAGGTATTGATAAAGACTGAGCTATCTACGAAGTTTAATGTGAAGGGGATGTAGAAGTGAGAAAACTTTCTCATCATACTTTACTGGACATAATGGATCATCTATCTTAGTACTTCTTCTAGAGTCGGTTCGGAAAGTCGTGGAATGTATGGGGTGCAATACATTCCACGAATTCCACGATTCACTTACATTTCGTACTGTTGCGTATGCATACAATTCATCTCAGCCATCAAATACCGCAATGTAATGAAATTCGCATGCGAGTTAACGCACTTTGTCTTATTTTTTAGCAAAGCTACCAGTACTTCCTCTAAACTAACAGAGCAAATTGAATGGAACGGCAGAACTGGCCAGGAAATGATGATTGTCAGTTTCTAAGAGTATTTTCTAACACGTGTACCTATAAAAATCGACCTTAAAAATTCAGGTATCAAAATCGGTTCATACTAGCTAATATACAGACATTAAACGTCGATACCATCTCTATATTATCCCATTTGTTTCATCTTTGATCAAAGTACAGTCAACAACACAGCTGTGTATACAGACAAAGTGCCAAAAATATGTAAACAGAACTTTATTACCTGTACATAAAGGTGTGTATACATATTTTTGACACTTTGTCTGTATACACAGCTGTGTTGTTGACTGTACAGTGTATAAGCTTAGTACTTAAATGCGAGTGAGTCGCCCGCACAAGGGACAGCTAATAAACTTAGCAATGACATTTTACAAATCGATTTGATGTCATTTTACGAAATCATTTTTTTTAGGAACAACTTTCTATAGTATTTTATTATTGTATAGAATTTACAGGTGTCATTAGTATAAAAAAACTTAACCTAAAACGAAGTACAAAACTAAAACTAATACTTACCTAAAAATAAAATAATATGAAATAGTATTTTATACAATCGTGATATAATACACAGCTTTTCAGTCGAGTACCATGTTTAGGTAACAGGTTTAGGCCTAATAGTACGGTACGAGAGTGAAAAGCTTAATTATATCACTATTGTATACAATACTTTTTCTACAAGTCATCATCTTTCAAATATCATCATTCAAGTTAAAATTAATGTCAATAGCGTCGTTCACCGTTGTATCAACATCGAATTACCTAGCAACCAATTGTTTGTAATAGTCGTCGCTGATTGGCCGATAACGCGACAGATAAAAAAAATGTGTTTCAGATGCAGAAAAATTGGCCAGGTATCGCAAATTAGTATAGAAATTGTATGAAGTTCTATTCATATTATTAAATTAAAACGGGACTTAATCGCGTAAAACTTACGTTTTATATTTATTACGTTTTATGTCCTGGTTCTAAAGGCGGATAAAGGGAACGCCACGGTGGTCATGGACTCGACAGATTACGACGACAAAATTCGGCTTTTACTGAATGATACGAATGTGTATAAGCCCGTTTCATATGACCCTACTGCCAGAGTTACGCGCCGGATAAGGGCTGTCATTAGGGACTACAGGGAGTTGTTCCAGGATGATGTCTTTGACCGTTTACACAGGCCTAGAATAGTGCAATCGCCGAAATTGTATGGGCTGCCGAAGGTACACAAAGCTAACGTGCCCTTGCGACCAATCGTAAGTCAAATTGCCTCACCTACTTACGACCTGGCAAAGCATGTAGCATCGGTGTTGCAGCCGCTTGTGGGTAAAACGTCGTCCTTTGTGAAAGATTCTCGTCACTTTGTGGACATTCTGAAGGATGTTAAGCTGGAACCAGATGACATAATGGTGAGTTTTGATGTCGAGTCGCTTTTCACCAATGTTCCAGTTAAGGAATGTCTTGAGGTAGTTAGGACAAGGCTAGCTGACAATGAGATACTGGAGTCGGTCATGGTGTTATTGCGAAACTGTCTAGAAGGGAGCTACTTTTTATATCGACGAAAGCATTATCTCCAGATTGACGGAGTTGCTATGGGCAGCCCGGTGGCGCCGGTTTTAGCAAATATCTGGATGGAGCATTTTGAGGCAAACATAGACCTGCAACCATGGGCAGTGAAGTTATGGAAGCGGTATGTCGATGATGTCTTTTGTATCATGAAGGGTGGCAAGCAAGAAGTTGAGCAATTACTCCAGTATCTCAATTCCATTCATCAGAAGGTGAAATTTACGTATGAATTGGAATCAGATCGAAGTTTGCCTTTTCTGGACATAAAAGTGATAGGTCGGATGGATGGATCCTTGGCGCACACTGTCTACAGGAAGCCTACTCACACAGATAGATACCTCAATGCTCAGTCTCACCACCACCCTCGTCACCTACTGTCCGTCGTTAATTCCCTAAAGAACAGAGCACATGACCTTTGTGACCCTGAATTTTTAGAGAGTGAGATGTCACACATTCAGGAGGTTCTTAGAAAGAATGGGTACAGGGTGGATTGTCGGCAACCAAGACGAAAGCCTGCGAAGAAGCATCCGAATGTTGCAAGACGACCGGCATTTATGCCCTATGTCAAGGGAGTGACAGACAAGGTTGGTAACCATACTAAAGAAGTATTCGATACAGACTGTGTACATGCCGTTGTCGAAGGTGGCGGGGCAACTAAGGTCAGCAAAGGATGTTATTCCATATCAGACGCCAGGCGTTTATAAGATTGACTGTAGCTGTGGTAGTTCTTATATTGGAGAAACCAAACGCACCATAGCGGAAAGGGTCAAAGAACATATCGCGGCGGTCAAAAAACGACAAATAAATAAGTCTGCGGTTGCCGAGCATTTGCTAGAGTCAGGACCGAACCACTGGATTGAACTGCATAATCCCAAAGTCCTTTCAACTGAACGTCTTTACTATAGCAGGAAAGTACGTGAAGCGATTGAAATCAGGAAACATCGTAATTTCAATCAAAATGAAGGGCAAGGGATTTCATCTTCGTGGAATCCAGTGATTAGCAAGTGTAAACGTGAGAAAACTTCCCGTCTCATACCATCGGATGTCGTGAGTGTTGTATGTAGGCAGAGTGGCAACCCTAGCGTAAAAGTGACTGATGACAATCAAGTGCGGGTAGTTCGAAAAACTCGTACAGCTAGAAGATGTTGATACAACTCCCAGCCAGTCTACCCGTGACCACGGACGTAATGTCATGTCCGAAACGTCGGGTTAAATATAAAACGTAAGTTTTACGCGATTAAGTCCCGTTTTAATTTAATAATATGAGTGAAGTTCTATTTCTGAAAGTCAACTATAATGAGATTATGCAACTGCCATAGAGTATCCAACACTGAAAAGTTAGCAGTTATAGTTTAGTCTGTGGTGTCCTAATTGACAGATTACAGACGACGATTGGAAAAATATTTTTTAAGTAACTCTTATAAATAGTAATTATTTTTATACTATTTGTCAGATATTATGATAAACCCAAATAAAAGAAACTGACACTAAGAAATAATGCTGCCTCTACAGACACTTTATTCAAATGAAACCTGATGCCAACAGTTCGCAGCCGCTGGCCGCACAGCATTTGCAATTCTTTTTCAAAGCCTTAATTCCCTTAATGTAGGTAATAGTCGGATCGTATTACGCAAGCCATAAGACCTAGTTTAATAAATCATTCTCTATCAAAGAGTCGTGGCCGTATATCATTTGTGGCAAAGACATTAGGCATTCCCCTGACTCAGCTCTGCAATGAATTATTTCTCTCTAGATCCGTTCTGGACATTATATTCTTTTTTACACAGAAATGAGAATGTTTGGGTCACAATTTTAAAACTTCCTGACGGCGCGAACAAAATGCAAAATGCACGGCGGCGACCTATTTTAAAGTTAATTTATTTTTTGTCAGCTGCTCTCGTATTTGTTAGCTGTTTTAGGTTCAAGTTTAAAACCGCTGGTTTAATATATTTTTTCGTTTTTCTGTTTGAAACAGAATACCGGTAGTACCAGAATAGGTAATATAATAGGCTACTAGACTCATATCGAATTTGGCACAATAAATGATTGCCGTCTGTAGTGTTTGACACAAAAAAACAATATTTATAGATTTTGGGTATAAAAGTGTATGATTACGTATTTTCGATTAAAAATGTGTATAATTTTTTATTTACTTTGGCTACCGAAAACGCTGTCAGCGATGTAGTGACGTCATCGAATTCGAACCTTACTGCATGTCAAAACAATCACTGACATATTGAACTTTATGCCTTCATACTTAAAAAGTCAGAAAATGAATGACCTGATGCATAGATAATCTCTATAGATTAACATGACTGTGTTATTTTCGCTTGATTACGTAAACTACGTATACTTCAAAAATATTTTTTGCTGTTTTTAAGTCATAATAAAATATGGTAATATTTTATTTCGGTTGATTGGACAGTACTTAATCATATAAGACAGACTTTAAAAAAACCGGCCAAGAGCGTGTCGGGCCACGCTCAGTGTAGGGTTCCGTAGTTTTCTGTATTTTTCTCAGAAACTATTGAACCTATAAAGTTCAAAACAATTTTCCTAGAAAGTCTTTATAAAGTTCTACTTTTGTGATTTTCATATTTCCGAAAATATTAATATTATCAAAAATCGATTTTAGTAAACCCTTATTCATTTTTAAATACCTATCCAACAATATATCACACGTTGGGGTTGGAATAAAAAAAAATATCAGTCCCCACTTTACATGTAGGGGGGGTACCCTAATAAAACATTTTTTCCATTTCTTATTTTTGCACTTTGTCGGCGTGATTGATATACATATTTGTACCACATTTCAGCTTTCTAGTGCTAACGGTTACTGAGATTATCCGCGGACGGGCGGACGGACAGATAGACATGGCGAAACTATAAGGGTTCCTAGTTGACTACGGAACCCTAAAAAGGGTCAAGTAGCCTATTGGTTTGTTTTATGAAAGACTGACGCTAGGACAGGACGGAATAGGACGAGTCTAATCTTGCTAGTGTGTCGTGATATCGGCCGACAATGCTATCAACACACTTGACACTGACATCGTTGGTGATAATTATTTTTAAAATCGGGACTTAATCGCGTATACTACATATTAAACTCCGAGACTACGGGGACAACGTCGTCCCTGAAACGTTGGAGGTCAGTTTAATATGTAGTCATACGCGATTAAGTCCCGATTTTAAAAAGAATTATGTGTAATAATCGTGAAAGTTTAAATGATTGGTGATAATTACATTGCTACAAAACTCAATAATCATGCTGGAAAATATAAGTAAGTTGCTTCTTTCTTTGCTCTTTGGTTCTGATTGTGTCACTGACAAACAAAATAAGACGGCATTCCCCTTACATCATACTCGTACTTATCCTGAACCAAAATAAAGTAATCTCTCTCATCAAAAAGAAGATACAATTTTTATGTTTCATAAATCTATTTCATGGTAAAAAAAGATTTATTGTCTGTGGATATATCTTGAATGATATATGATGTAAATCTCGATGGATGATATGTAAATTTCGTGATGGTTGGGTTACAAAAAATAGTAACTAACTTCAATTAAACACTGTTTTATTGACAAAGGTCAACATGTACCTACTTAGGATCTACATTTATTGTACTACTAAGTACAAAGCTGATCATCATCCTCCTTGCGTTATGCTTTTGCCACGGCTCATGGGAGCCTGGGGTCCGCTTTGACAACTAATCCCAAGATTTGGCGTAGGCACTAGTTTTACGAAAACGACTGCTATCTGACCTTCCAACCCGAAGGGTAACTAGGCCTTATTGGGATTAGTCCGGTTTCCTCACGACGTTTTCCTTCACCGAAAAGCGACTGGCAAATATCAAATGACATTTCGCACATATGTTCCGAAAAACTCATTGGTACGAGCCGGGGTTCGAACCCGCGACCTCCGGATTGAAAGTCGTACGCTCTTACCACTAGGCTACCAGCGCTTATTAAGTACAAAGTACAAAGCTGATCATCTGGGAGATATTTCGAGTCTACATTTTTACCAAAGATACTGTTTCCTGTTACTCTCTCATTATGTATAACAATTCTTAGTCTTTAAGAGCAATCACTGTTCAATTATGTTTTTATTAATAAATTAATTTTATTTGTTTACATCTCACAGCAACACTTTAGTCACGTTTGTAATTTGCGCACTCCCTTGCAGGTGACACGTGCTGTCAAGGGGATATAACGGAGCCCGGTCCGTTAGTACAAATGTTGTGTGAGGTGAATGGTTTCCTTCCATAAAGAAACTATATTATAAAAGGCAAAATATTCCATATTTACCCACCCACACCTTTTCGTTCTCTCGTTTTGTGTCCATGGTTGCACGAAAAACATATTCATTCATGGAATCTTGTTGAGGGGAACAAATTTAAGCTTTAAAAAAAACGTTATACCTATGTACTATGCACATCACTTTTTTGCCAATTGTTTCAAGAACACAATAATAATTAAGGTGGCTCGCTTTCCATACAAAAAACATCTACCATTTATTTAGTCACCGCACACTACAACTAAATTAAAATATGCGCATACATCTACTATACATTATCCGTCGTCGCGGTAGTGAATGAAATACATTGTTTGATACAGAAATCATGGACAAATTCATGTGAATTTTTTATTAATTTTACGTAAATGTGCGTGCCAAATTTTGTGTACAGACACAGAGCCGTCATATTTCGCGCATTTTTAGTTGACATTGTCATCAGTGACATTTGGCTCTTGACAAGTATTTATTTAAAGATATTGGTTTAGTTAACTCAAGCAGACTCAGAAATAATGACGCATTTTGTCAACAAAGATACATATCGTGTATTTCGACACTGCTAATGTAAATCGAAATGGCGTCTCGGTCAAACGACCGACTATGATGCAGAAGATCGTGGGTTCGAGTCCGAAGTTTTTTTAATCATTTGAACTTTTATGGATTTATTAAGTATTTTTTATTTTTTAATGGAATATTTGACTAACCACAACTTTTAATACCCTCGCTAAATATAATATTTTCTCGAAATTACTCCTTAGATAAAAAAGTCCACTTGAGTTTTAGCATTACGTTACTCAGTTAACTATTGCATTTTCATTTACTAATTTAAGATTTCAAAAGCGATTTGAATACCCTTGCTCCGTCGAAAATAAACAATTAGAAAAAAAATCATTCGAATCGTAGTTTAGAAACTAAAATTTATCTATACTTTTTGGAATTTTTTAAAATATCAGATTAGGATAATTATGTTAGAAATTCTGAGTTCGACGAACCCAAAAATTATTACCATGTAAGAGAATAGGTTTTTAATATTTTTTGTGGAAAACGCTCAGTACATATACATTTATGTATAAATAATAAAACAAAAAATAGTGTCTCATAGTGTTGTGTTCCTGCCGGTGAGTAAGGCTGCCAGAGCTCAACGAGGGTACGGGGTGCTGACGACGGGAGGAC
Organism: Leguminivora glycinivorella; assembly: GCF_023078275.1. Taxonomy (NCBI): domain Eukaryota; kingdom Metazoa; phylum Arthropoda; class Insecta; order Lepidoptera; family Tortricidae; genus Leguminivora; species Leguminivora glycinivorella. The sequence goes on along the minus strand of NC_062974.1, from coordinate 7,424,671 downwards.
TTACGGAACTAATTTGTTCCGTCTATTGTCCTTTGAGTCGTCGGCAACCCAAACCCTCCTTTGAACTTGTACACTCCTTTTTGCTGTGCACACACAGCAAAGGGGAGTGTACAAGTTTCTAATGGGGCGGCAACGCGCATGCGACACTCTTTGAGTTGCAGGCGTCCATAGGTTACGGTGACCGCTTTCCATCAGGCGGACCGTATGCTTGTTTGCCACCGACGTAGTATTAAATAATTTTTAAGAAAAAAAACCGCCTTCCTTTGGGGTTCTGGTGATAAATACTTTCAAATGTTGGATTATGTTATCAATTCGTCTGTATATTTTTTAATGTTTGTTATTCGATATCTCCGTCATTTCTGAACCAATTTTGAAATCTGGATGATTCTGAAGTACTTACAGATGAGAATGATTATCAGAACGGAACTCTAACCAGAGGCGGCTCACTCTTCATCAGCAGTTCCACTGCACCAAATGTCAATGTTCTGGACGTAAGTGCATGCTGTTCTTATAAAAATAGCAAAGTCACTATAAGTGTGCCGTTCAGATTTGAGGAGTTCCGTTCTGACCATCATCAGCAGTTCCACTGCACCAAATGTCACTGTTCTGGACGTAAGTGCATGGTGTTCTTATAAAAATACCAAAGTCACTATAAGTGTGCCGTTCAGATTTGAGGAGTTCCATTCTGACCATCATCAGGAGTTCCACTGCACCAAATGTCACTGTTCCGTACGTAAATGCATGCTGTTCCTTTAAAAATACAAAAATAACCATATTTATGCCTTTCAGATTTGAGGAGTTCCCTCGATTTCTCCAGGATCCCATCATCAGAACTGGGTTCTGAGAAAAATGGGACCAATCTGTATGCATATACATTCAATCAAAAAAAAAATTTCTAAATCGGTCCAGTAACGACGGAGATATCAAGGAACAAATATTAAAAAAAATAAAAAATACAGACGAATTGAAAACCCCTTCCTTTGAGATTTGGAAGGCGGTTAAAAAAAAAAAGAGAAAAAGTCCTGGATTCGAACCCAGTACTTCCATGCAAATCATGCGATGGCACGTATTTACCGCAAGGCTATTTAAACAAGCTGTCGCCGCGTGAAATTATCGACTAGAAGGGATACAAAAACACTGTTTGTATGTGTGAGTGGTACTTAAAAATAGTGTAAAATAGTAAATTTTCTACATTGATGGGATTAACGTTACAATGAGAAGTTGAATGTTTGTTGTAATACGTCAATTTTAATATTAAATGTTCGCGAAGCATAATGGAAAGTATATTAATGCCTGTACGACTCCACAAAAAAAATAAGACCGGTAATTTGCAGATTAACGCCATCTAACGCAGCCTGAGCTTCGGGTAACCTAGGCGAGCCACCTTAACACTATTCTGATTTTTCTGAATCAGTATTAGATCTATTTAGTACAAAACCTGCGATGATATCTATGTACAAGACATTCAACGAATTCAAAAGGACACGAGATCAATTACAAACCCACCTAGGTATACCACTCTATTTATAACACATTTTTTCAATGGTCACTGCGTTTCCAATGTTTTATTCGATTTGGGATCTGGCGCAATATTCCTATCGCTTCTACAAATAAAACTGAATCATTGATTCGCGAGGCTTTCTCTTTGATTACAGAATAAACGTGTAAATAGAAATCGGTTCGTAGTTTATTTTTACGTCGGCTTTTACAGGTTTTTCGGTAGTTGCAAAATAAATGAGGAAAAATAGTTTAGAAAATATTTTTACTGCACATACGCTGCGTTCCGGGAAGCTTTTGGCCGTATTTGCCTTTCTATTAGTGTGGCAGAACTAATACGTTGTTAGATAGTTGGTCGATAGGGTAAAGTTCACGGTAAATGTATGTACCTAATTATTGGTTCTAACAAGTAACCGATTGGGAACACTTTTCACATTCTCCAGACAATTACATTTTTCGCGGCGTTTTCCCTATCGAATAACTCAATAAACATGCCTGCATGCATGTTTATTTTAACGAAACCTTAGGTGGATGAAGACTCTGTAATATGACGAAACCTGCGCTGTGGATCTGAACTTATTTTTAAATTATTACTTTTTTTAAATACATTATTTATTAAAACCGAAATAAATTACACATATGAAAGAAAAAGTGACCAAGTCCTCTGGTGCCTGAGGCTGGAATCGAACCAGCGTCTCGAGCTGTGTCGAAACCAACCTGAGTTTGGTTTACACGGAGGGCAAGAACCATACCGTTCTGCCCTAGGGGTGGACAGAGGGCGCTACGAGTCCTTGTATAGATTACTCATATGAGAGATAATTTCGACCTCGACAGCTGTGACCTGGGTGGCCGAGCGGATTAAGAGGCATTTCCCGCGATTGGAAAGTACGCTGGTTCGATTCCAGCCTCAGGCACCAGAGGACTTGGTCACTTTTTCTTTCATATGTGTAATTTATTTCGGTTTTAATTTATATACATAGTAGTGTGACTACTTTAAGACAGCACAAGTTGGAATATTTTCAATAGATTATAATTTAACTTGTGTTCATTAGGACATTATTTATTGTTTTATATATTATATATATCGCTGTCGGAGTACCCACAACACAAGCCTTCTTGAGCTTACCGTGGGCCTCAGTCAATCTGTGTAAGAATGTCCTATAATATTTATTTATTTTATTTATTATTTTATCGAATAACGCACTCCAAAAAGTCAAAGATAAATGCTTAGCTTTCTATGCGGCGGTAGGTTTTTTCTATTCCCGTTATTTTGTAGAAGAAATAACTGTAATACTGTTGATATTGCAAGTATGCTACTTAAATAATATTCGCGATATTTTTACGTATCGCATTTTGTACGTTGTAAATGTTGTAATAGTTTTCGGTTAAATGTTTCATTGGTGCGGCACGGGTACAATTTATCCGTAACCCAACACCCCGTACCTTACTGGAAGGCATGTACCCACATGGATATGCGGTAGCGCGATATATATGACAATTCATTAGTATCGAACGATAATACATAACTCAAGTGTGCGTGAAGTGTGTATAAGAAATATAGTAAGATTAGTAAGTACCTATTGTCTTCAAAATATTATCTACTCTAAAGATCTAATTTAATGTGTATTCCGTATTTGAAATAAAAGTAATTTCCTATTTAAAAAAAAATGTTTTTTGTTTTTGTTATTAAATGTGAATGAATAATACATTTGTTGTATTTGCCTGTATGTATCTAGAAGATAATAAATACATTGACAACTAAAAATAATTGTTTAGTATGCCAGTTACCCTTTATACATTATTAAGAGGGCTTTCGTGTGAAAAACAGTGAAATCGCAACCGAGCGCTTGATTATACCGTCTGTGGTATCAAATTAAAGGGCTTTGCAAGTAGTTTACAAATATATATCACATTATAGGACTTTTTCTACTTGGTCTAACAAAATATGAGAAAATGTCCAAAAGTGGTAATAATTTAATTGTACCGGTGTGAAGGCTCGTTTTCAAAAAATTGCCAAAAATAAATAATAGCAATTTATATAATCACTATGGCATAACAGCAATTAGTAAACGTTGCAGATTAATTAAGTTCAAAAATTACTTCGATGTAATGTAGATTTTCAAAGAAATTGTCACTTAATTTTAGGTAATTTCTAAAAAAAATTGAATTCGTCTTATCCTCGTTTACTCTTATTCAAAACCTTATAATAAAAATGTAGTCTGAGAAGATTGTAGTACAGAATATACGAATTATAAATTTATATCTTTTAGTATTCAAAATTGTCTATATTTTACAAATAAGATCGACTAATTCAGCTCTATACGTGAGTTTTTCTAAACGTGCATTATAGAAAAATTCATAATTAATTTTGTGAGTTAGTTTTCAAAAATCCCGTCTTATAAAAATCAAGATAATAAGATGATCTAATGAAACATGAATTAAATAAATCTATTGGATAACGGAAAGTGTAGTATTTCTCTGACTAAAACTATCAATTTTACATTTTTTTGACGTTTGAAAGCACCCTTAACCCTGTGCGACAAGGGAAATATTATATTCCCATTTAATTAAGTTAAAAAGTGTTCACACTAAAATCTAAGCATGTAAAGGAATTTTTATTACAAATTGAATTTAAGCGTCCGCAGCCAATTAATGTACCTACACTACGAGTTACACCGAAATATATAAATTATGGAATGCACATTTCCAAGTATAAGTTGTAACGAAAACAAAGCCGTTGTATTTTTAAAAGTTCTGCCTTCGCAAATACTATTTTCACGTTTCCAAATTGTTATCTGCAGAGGAAAATATCCGCCGAGCCCGCCACTCGCAGATATTCCCGGGAAATCTTCTTCGCGTCATTTTATTTCGGTATTTTCAAAGGAATTTAAAAATACATATACGGCCACGGATTTTTCTAATACAAAATAATAAAAATAAGAACATAAGTAGGAAAAAACTTTTGACGGCGATACTTTCTTCGTAACTGTGATATGTTTGACGTAAAAGTATGACATAGACATAGACATTTTATTAATAATATTATAAATATTACACGTTCATCAATAAAATTAATGTATGAACATAGCAACTTTTTTGCATAAATTTTTATAGTTGACGACCGATCTGGCCTAGCGCGTAGTGACCCTGCCTGCTACGCCGCGGTCCCGGGTTCGAATCCCGGTAAGGGCATTTATTTGTGTGATGAGCACAGATATTTGTTCCTGAGTCATGGATGTTTTCTATGTATATAAGTATTTGTATATTATGTATATCGTTGTCTGAGAAGGTATTCAACAACTTCTTGAGCTTACCGTAGCACTCAGTCAATCTGTGTAAGAATGTCCTATAATATTTATTATTATTTATTTATAGTACAATTACTTATAAGTTTTTGTCATGTTTATATTTTACTTATTGAACTCATATTTTTTCAGATTTAGAAATGTATTAACTTGACATTCCACATTTTTTAATATCATGCATGGTTGCGTTTAATTAAAGAGTGGAACTCACTTCCTGCATGTCTGATTGGAACTCATTTCCCGTTCACTATAATTTTGATCTTTTGAAATCAAGAGTGAAATAGACATTTTTGGGTAAACAATTAAACCGCTTGAGCCTAGACTACATCGGCTTTTTCCATCAGGTCAGACTGTGGTCAAGTTATTTACTTTTTTCATATAAAAAAGATATACATACATACATACATACAATCACGCCTGTATCCCATAAAGGGGTAGGCAGAACACATGAAACTACTAAAGCTTCTGTGCCACTCTTGGCAAATAAAGGGTTGAAAGAAAACGAAACTGTGACATTGCAGTGACAGGTTGCCAGCCTCTCGCCTACGCCACAATTTAACCCATTACCCCATAGTCGCCTTCTACGACACCCACGGGAAGAAAGGGGGTGGTGAAATTCTTAACCCGTCACCACACAGGCCATAAAAAAGATATATATTATAATTATAATCCTTTCTCTTAACTTTACTCAAACAAATCGTTTATTTTTTGAATATATGTAGGTAAGAACGATATAACGTGTATTTAGTGTAGATGCTCTATGCCGAATAAATTATATACAAGGTAGAACCCGTCGCTTCACACTACCGTTGCACTCTCTTTTCGTCAATTTAACACCCGCCTGGAGTAAAAGGCACGACCAAATTGCATCATGTGTTCTGCCTTTGCAGACTCCCTGCGTTGACGAGAGATATTACCATAGACACTGAATGAACTACTTTGTTAACTTACTGTTACTGTAACGACCGGTCTGGCGCAGTCGGTAGTGACCCTGCCTGCTACGCCGCGGTCCCGGGTTCGAATCCCGGTATGGGCATTTATTTGTGTGATGAGCACAGATATTTGTTCCTGAGTCATGGATGTTTTCTATGTATATAAGTATTTATATACTAGCTGCCCGGCGTACTTCGTATCGCCTTATACTTGGAGGCGCAAAACATGGGGCAAGGCAAAGAAGTGACCATTTTTACTTGACACAATTAAGTAGCTACATCATTAATTACATTATAGCGTACCTATTTAATATACACATACCATACCTATTGAAGAGATAAGATGACTTACCTTTTTCCTCTTGTGGCAATCATCCGGTTATTGCGTTGTTTTAGTTACTAACTGTAATACTTTAAATTGCTTTTGAAATCAATTTGGAGTTTTTTTACCATTCATTTAAAATACACCATTTAAGCTAGTTTATTCCAACTACAAAAATATACTATTTTTATTTTATCTCAAAACACAAATAGTACGTTGCTTCTGGAAAGTTATGTATGAAAATATTGGCATAATTAATGGAAGATTTTTTTGATTGGGATATGTACATTATAGGCCGAAGTTATTTTTCATCAACCCTCCCCATCTCTCCCCCTCTGCGTCACCCCTCTTCCCCCCCTTAAATAGCCGAAAATGCGGTTTTTCGCGATTTCTAACAAAACAGTTGAAGATATAGAAAAAGCGTGTAGAAACAAAGTAATCCTTAATAAATTTACTACAAATCATTCATTGAAACTTTGGTTCTAGCACTTACAGTTTTCGCGTGATCCATCACGAAAGTTGGTCCTTTGCTGCAATTTTCTTTAGTGAATGTTAAGTTTTCTCCCAAATTGCTTACGAAATCTGTTTGATATTACTAAAATATTATAAACTCAAAATGAATTTCAGGGGGAAAAATCACTACCATGGGTGGAACTTGAACTCACGGCTTCTGGATTGAAACTCCAGGGCTCTACCAACAGCTACCAAAAGCTCATCCCCAGTCATCGATATACTATATGGATCAATGGTACTCCTAGCGACTACTACTGTGAAAATATTACGTCTTAAATAGTTATTGGAATTCCAAGACATATTGGAAATTCCACTCATGGTAGTGATTTTTCCCCCTTAATTTTATTTTAGTCATGTGTTACAATATTTTAGTCATATCAAACAAATTTCGACGATTTCGTAAGCATTTGGGCGAAAACTTAACATTCAATAAAGAAAATTGCAGCAAAGGACCAACTTTCGTGACGGATCACGCGAAAACTATAAGTGCTAGAACCAAAGTGTTAATGAATGATTTGTAGTAAATTTATTAAGGATTACTTCGTTCCTATGCGCTTTTTCTGTATCTTCAACAGTTTTGTCAGAAATCGAGAAAAACCGCATTTTCGGTACTTTAAGGGAGGGTAGAGGGGTGACGCAGAGGGGGGAGGAGTGGGGAGGGTTGATGAAAAATAACTTCAGTCTATAACGTACATATTTCAATTAAAAAAAACCTTCCATTAATTATGCCGTAATTTTAGCTAATTTCCCCCTACTAAAATCACAGCAATAACAGTTGACAACGTCTAACAGATTTTTTTTCTGTTATGACAGCTCATTCTCATTCATTTCATTTCAAGCAATATTTTTTAGCCGCATTACCTGGCCGCTACATATTAAGGTGGATGATACACTGGCTCCGGTTGTGCGATGCGAATCGGAGCCAGTGTGACATCCACCTAATCAACTACTTGTTGCACGATTAGAGTGAGATGGAGCAATAGGTAGAGAAGGAGAAACATGTATTGCCTCACTCTATCGCTCTATCTCACTCTAATCGAGCAACCGATCGCCATGTGTGTAGAGATCTTGAGGATTGTGATCGTTTCGGTTTCCTTCGCCTAAGTTTTGCACGGAGCGAATGTAACTATTTATTTGCGATGGTACCGGTTCATCACTACTTTTGTGAAGTATAAAATTAATAGCTGTAACAAACTGTCAGATTTAGTTCGAGTCGGACAGCGGATTTAATTCGCTCCGAACCATATCCGGCCGTCTGTAGAGCACGCGGACCAAATCCGACCGGTCCGGCCCGAACCAAATCTAACCGTCTGTTACAGCTATTAGAGAAAATTTATAAATCTGGCAAGCAATTTGACAATGACAACTTCATAGACTACTTAAAATAGCTGTAACAGACGTGTGCGTTCGGATTTAGTATTATTTCTTATTTCTTTAACGGAATAATTACTAATTTTCACATTATTTTGCCATTCCTTATTTCTGTAATGGAATAATTACTAATTTTCACATTATTTTGCCAAGATAAATTAATAAAATCACAATGCGTTTGGAACGCATCCGTCATTAATGTAAGTTTGGAACGCACCTGTCATTAACGTCACGTCATTGTCAAGTTGTCAGGTAGGAACAATTTGTATGGGAAAAAAGAATCACTGTTTTCTAATTATCATCACAATATTTACGTGTTTTTACACTGCCTAAACCTTCTGCGGTCTAATACAAACATTTAAATACCAAAATTACGTAAATCGGTCCAGCCGTTCTCGAGTTTATAGGTAACTAACAAACGCATTTCATTTTTATATATATAGTTCTGTGTAAAGGAGTCTACGTGTCCTCATATTCACCCACTGTGGTAGTAGTAGTTATGTCTGAGACCGATTTATCGTGTTTCACGATCGCTGCACTCTCGTCAACCGGCTCCCTGAGCTAATTGGAATAGATTAAAGAGCGGGGGGTGCAGGGCCACTAGCCAAACGTCCAATCATTGACGCTCCGTTGCAAATGATACGGAACTGGCTCTCTCGCACCAATATCAAACAGCGATAGAGAGAGAAAACTACGAAATAGCAAGGTCGTTAACATAGTGCTCTGCCTATAAGCCCAGTTCTCGAGGAGATAAATAGTGCACTGTCGCCTGAAGCGTACTACGGCAGCGCTCGTTACACCGGGATCGCAGTATAATAAAGAATACTATCGTACAGTATGGCCACTCCCGCTCCTCGCTGAAAGTGCCGCCCACCCCCTCTCGGTTACCTCACAGTTACCACCTGTCAAAAATGCGAACAGTTGACCTGTCATATTTCACTCATACATAGTACGCGTTCACCTACACGAGCTTAGACTGTGTGCTAGGAACGCGCCTCTTTCATATATTTGATCGCCAGTGTCCGAGGTGTGCTGGGATCCTAGACGATTCCTTTAGTAATAACAAGTTATAAATATTGTAAGTGCCGATATAAACTGATGTAATATACAATTATTATGATGAAAATCAAAATTGCCATTGTACGAAATTCCTACAGATGCATGTCCTATGGTTAATTGGCCTATTTTTAGAATGCCGAAAGGACGGTACTGCTAATGTACGAAAATACTATCGACATTTTTCCTACGTTTAGTTTACGTTACGTTTAGTTACGTTTAGTTGACCTAAGTTTAAAATTTATTGATTACGTCGAAAGATGTTTGTCGTATGTCCAAGAAGTCAGTTGAAACATATTAAAAATACACCTTTATAAAGATTCTCAAGTTTTATTCTAAGCTATATCTTATGGGAAACTATTACCGAACCCTACAAGTTCCTACACTGAACATGAAGTAGACATGGTAATTCTCTTCGAAAAATAATCATTAGGATTTTAGAAAGTATTAATTTTAAGAACTAGATTTAACGACTTTCGAAGTATTGGTGTAAGGCATTTTGGACAAAGGAATATTGAATTTGCATATTTAGGAATTTCGTACATTAGCAATTTTGAGTTTCGATATCATGTCTTTCGGAAATTCGTACTTCGGACAAGTGATTTTCGACATTCTACTACGTACCCTTCTGTTGCAATTGCAGTACCTACTTACTGCCGTTAAACACATGACATGTCAGCAGTACTATTCACCATTAACAAAATGAGAGAAGTATAAACTCTTAGAATTAAATACTTAATACCAAGGATAATTTATATAGGACTAGCTTTTGCCCGCGGCTTCGCACGCGTTAGAAAGAGACAAAAAGTAGCCTATTTCACTCTCCATCCCTTCAACTATCTCCACTTAAAAAATCACGTCAATTCGTCGCTCCGTTTTGCCGTGAAAGACGGACAAATAAACAGACACACACACTTTCCCATTTATAATATTAGTATGGATTTACAGTCTCCAAACTAAGAATTATTGTACCTCATTGTTTTAGCGCCACCTATTAAATACTATCATAACTACACTGATGATGCCTACATTTTTTTTTTTCAAAATGTGTATTGACGTGATATCATGATATTAAAATAAAGAAGCATGTCAATTGTTGTTATAAAAAATAAGAACATGCAAAAATATTCCGGGAAAATATGATTTTGGCCACTTCCAGGCTGGCAAAAGCGCCATCTAGTTTTAAGCCGGTACGCTTTTTTGTATGGGCTTTATCTGTCCCGTATAATATGGCCTTTGAAAGTGTATTTCTTTCGTGTTATTTTCTCATAACTGGCTGCTCAAATGAATTTTAACAACAATCTAGACAGAGTAATAGCCTGTCGTCTCCGTATTGTCTAGAACATAGTGGTCATTTTTCATCCTCTACCCTTGAACGCAAAGCTGTAATCAGGGGAGGAATCATTAATCAACTGCTATCTCTTTCAGTATAAAAACTAAAAGGCATCCAGTATGAAAAGGGAGAGATTACGATTTTTATGACCTTAAGAGACGGGTAATCTCCAGCTACATTTTACCTTGCTTTTACAAAACAATGAAGACTATATTCTATTGTTTTGTACATTAAGATAGAGTTTCCAAAATACTTAAGTTCTGAATTTATACGCAAACCTTTATAATTTAAACAAATATGCAACGAAATTTACTGAGTCAATAATATATAAGTACAACATAGGTGAGACTATCATTTTATGGAATCTTTTAGTAATATGGATACGTACGTACACGTACGTACTTAAGTACAGTCGAGTTCATAATATTGCATAGAGTTAAGGTGAAGAAATGTACACATATTTATGAACTCGACTAAGTTACTGGTGCTTTTCTTGATGGAAATGAACTTAACCTATCAAGTCCAATGTCCATGTTAGAAGGTACCATTAACAAAACTGCAGCTTTATATTAATTTACAAAGGAGAAAAAAGGTTGTGTGAAATAAAACCTAAAATTTTCTACATTTTACTCACATTTTGGCTACATTATTGCACCTAGATAAGTACATAATTCGAAGCCCTTGCGTTGGATAACTCTATTTGCATTATTAATAGAATATAAAGTCAATAATTAGCTTTATGTGACCAGTAATTCACCAGTATTGAATTACAGCTATCATCGGTTCAGTATATTTAGCGATTCATGAAGCAGCAACATTCGTGCATCGAGCTTTTGATGAGTATGTCAATATACATTATCGTACTAGTACATCAATATACTAATATTATAAATGGGAAAGTGTGTGTGTCTGTTTGTTTGTCCGTCTTTCACGGCAACTTTTTGTATCTTTCTAACGCGAGCGAAGCCGCGGGTAAAAGCTAGTTATCTATATTCGTACTAGTACATAGATACATAAACTCAAGACTATATTCCTAAACGCGGGAGGTGCACATGAAACTGCTACATTTTCAATGCCAATGGAAAACGAAATTGTGATATTGCACTGACGGTTATCCTCATCATAAGGCCGCGTACATCTTGACAGATGATTTAAACAGCGTCTGAATGCGAGAGACAACGCCTCTCGTGACTATATAGACCTATCCGGGAGCGACATGTTCACGTTCGTCCGCATTTCTTACATTTAAATTCGATTGGGACTCAATTGAAAAGTGACGGTTATACATTTTATACATTCGCAGAAAAATCTTAAAATATGGCCTCCTTTATCCCTGGTAAATTTTTGTGCTTTTGAATTAGAACTTTCTTTTATTCCTGTAAATGTTCAAACCTTATGTACTCGTACGAGGTACTCCTGAACCCAGTAGAAAAGGAATGTATTTAAAAATCTACAAAAAATTATAACTTTACTAGCTTTTGCCCGCGGCTTCGCCTGCGTTAAATTCGGAAACCGCGGAATGCTCCATACAAACTTCCACTCCCCATTTTAGAGATGTGGGGGGTTAGAAAGAGACAAAAGGTAGCCTATGTCACTCTCCATCTCTTCAACTATCTCCACTTAAACAATCATGTCAATCCGTCGCTCCGTTTTGCCGTGAAAGACGGACAAACAAACAGACATACACACTTTCCCATTTATAATATTACTTAGTTAAATTGTGGCGTAGGCGAGGGGCTGGCAACCTGTCACTGCAATGTCACAGTTTCGTTTTCTTTCAACCCCTTATTTGTGTCGCTTAACTTCAAACCTGGGTAAATCCATTTTGTTTTAAGGTTGAATATATAAAAAATATAATATGATCTGAAAGATAATCAACCTTATAGCAGAATGGATTTACCGTTTTGAAGTTAAGCGACACATTTGCCAAGAGTGGCACTGAAGCTTTAGTAGTTTCATGTGTTCTGCCTACCCCTTTATGGGATACAGGCGTGATTGTATGTATGTATGTAATAATTATTACTTAGTACTTAGTATGCATAAATTTTGTTTTTATAAACGTCATGTGATCGTATATTTTTATCATTGTTTAATAAAACTTTGAAGTTGTTTCTACTATTAAATTCATTGGATTTTCTACCACTAACGCGATGGCGCAGGTAATCATATGTGAACGTATGTTTATAGTATATTTGAAGGCTGGTTGGTTTGTGAATTCTGCTGGATTACCAGCCGATAATGGGCGAGGCATATTGATTTACAGTGTCCAATATTAAGTCAACACTAGCTATGAATACAGTAACGTATAATACCTACATATATGTACAGTACGTACATAGGACACTTAAAACATATATTATTCTATGTACCTAAGTATTTGTTATTTTATAAATAATATAATCATTTCTATTTATTTATGACATTAGATAAACTCGTATTTGTCTCTCACATACAATTCATACAAATATCGCATTAAAGTAGATTTTTTTTGGAAGGGTATAATTGTTAAACGGAAAAAGTCCTAGAATTCATCTAATCTAACTTCCCCAACGCGAAAAGACTGTAATTTCCTCAAACATTTTACAAAAAAAGTATTAGAAAAGTAAATTTACTTTTAAGAAGTCATTCTGTACCTACTTAAAGGTGCGACCACACCGCTGCTTAAAAAACGGCGACGGTACGGAATCGCAGTGACGAATCGTATCCGTACCGTTTTTACCGCATGCTCCCCACACCGCTGCTCAAAAAACGGCGACGGGACGTTTAAGCAGCGGCTTGGTCGCGCCTTAAGAGTTTTTACTACTCTAACACGAATTTTGTTTTCCACGTTGAAGGGATAGGAACCATTTACCCGTAATACCCGTATAAAAGGTGTTTCGTGTCCTTGCCGTTATAGCCTATATTTGTGCCTATAGGGATTGGTCGGTATTCAATCAACCCAAAAAAGAAAATCACTTCCACGTGCTTTGAGACCAGTGTTATACAGCCCGACTACACTTAACAACTATCTTACTAACGATAGTGACGAAAATATAAGGAAATATTTATTCTACAGAATATTTATCATATCGAACAATACTGAGTATATTGAGCCTACGCCGAAAGAATGTATAGGTCCCAATTCTACTAAGTCTTTATTTTTTTAGGCTGCGTAAAAGACACAAATTTTAATCAATTTGAGGAAACTGCGAAATTCTGAATGAATGGGATGTCAGCTAGATAACCTAAACTTTTGACCACAGGGCCCTTGCACCACCCGCTTAACTCAGGGTAAGTGGGCTGTCATCTGTCAAATTCCATATAAAATGGTGAGTTAACCCTCCATTTTCGTTGGTGCAAGTGGCCCCAAGTGAATTGAACCGTTGGCGTTTTTTGATGTACATTAAAAAAATCGTTTATTCTCAAAATAAACCCTTTTTTGACAACATTAAATCTTCTGCCAAACTGCAGGACAGTTTGTTGGCAGAGGGGACTCCCTTACATAATATAAGTGGGTAGAACTATCGAAATAAAGTTTACGCTAGGTACAGTTTTGATGTATTGCTTACAGAAAGTTTTAACTTCAAATTATCTATGAAAAATAACTATCTAAGTGGATACATTATAGGTACAGCTTTGATGCTTTGTTATATATCGTACGATTTCATTTTACTGGATCAACCCCGGAATTCAGTCCACGTAAACTTCATTTCAAGTTATGAATACCCAAATCAACCTTGTGCGATCACGGTTTGACCCCAATGACAATGAGTTTGTTTAACTGTATTACTTTGATGAAGAGACATTTAGTTGATTAAATGGCATCATTATAAGAACTAGGTTTGGATGGGGGATGTGCGCTGAATAGAGCCCTCTAGAATACCTCGACGTGTCTTGCTAGGTGCAGTCGCTATGCTAAAAAGAACGTTGAAAGACCGATGCTATGCTTCAAAGACTGTGTTGAGCGAGACATGTCTGCATTTCAAATCGACCATTAAGCCTGGGAAACCTTAGCTGAAGACCTTGGTCAATGGCCAAAGCGTGTTGTGGAGGGGAGAAGGCTATGCGACGAAGCCTGGTTTAATATGTTAGATAGCAAAAGGTGTCGCAGAAAGCAAACCGAGACTGGAACCTCAGACTCTTTAGCACAACTTGCCTTGTCGCGCGCGAGTCCATACTTCAAGCGTGACTTCAAGTACGGCTCTGCAAAAAATGTGGCAGGTCGTGTCGCTCTCGAGTCGGCCTCCACAGTCACCAAACCCGTTGTCGAAACAGCAATGTGTAAATTGTGTAAATCGTCTGCAATAGACGCAAAGGCCTGTGATGAAGAACTAGATGTGAAATATGTTCCTGTCCTTTGAAGTCGATTATTTTCGGTCTACCATACAATCAATTCAATTCAAAAACTTTAATGTGAAAAACAACACATGTCAAAAATACAAAAAATAATAATACAATTAAATATAAGTATACATAGTAAATTTAAACTTATCTTAAATTAAAGATAAGTATTTAAATTAAAGATAAGTATATATTTACTATGTATCTATTTACTAAATTGTGATGGGCGCAATGACACAGCGCCTCGACCCGTGCATTCATTCATGCACTCGCGAATGTGAACATTATTGGGAGTGAATGTTTACCGCGGCGCGACATATTTAAATCAATCAGCGTGATGATGATTTTATACTTGTAAATACGTAGTTTTAAGACATTATTGTTGTATATTTTTAATATGTAATATAGTTTATTAGTAGTGTAGTATTTTTAGTTAGGTAATTTAGTAGTTTTAAAAGTTTATTTTTTAAGAATGTAACGTATTACGTTACATATACCCCCCTCTCCAGGAAAAGGGTTTTATTCTAAATGAAAACCCGATTAGGTTGCAATCAGTATTACGCTTTCATTCGATCATCTTACACAATAACCTTTTACACTTCATCTTATATCATAAAAGCAAATTCAACTTTTCAAAGCTGACAACGCGTCCTTTCATACAAAAGGCATCTGTGATATTATATTGCACATATGACTTATACCGATAGCAAGGTTTTAACTACAGGGCTTGTGCTTATCTAAGGTTGCTGGCCAACTTGATATCCTTAATATGCCATACCCCTAAATTCTTCCCATTCATGTCCTCTAAGACATAAACAAGAGGAGACTTTTTTTCGATTATACGACACTTAATGAATTTAGGCGCTAATTTTTTGCTAAAATATTTGTCTTTATCGCTTAAAATATAAGTTCGTTTTAAAACTATGTCTCCGATATTAAAATCAGCAGGTTTACGTCGTAAATTATACTGAGCCGTGTTTTTTACATGTGCCTGCCACAGTGAAGCTTGCACATCATCAAACACAGAAGCCAGACAACCACGGTTTTCTGCGTAAACTTCTCGAGGGAGAAATAATATCTCGTTATCCAGATCGTTGTCTGTATAATGAGATCCACATAGGACGAGTTCACGACCAAACACAAGAAATGAAGGTGTATAAGCATGAATCGACTCATTCGCAGAATTATTGATGGCAAACTTTATTTTGGGGATAAAAGTGTCCCACGTCCGGTGGTCGTTTTCAACAAACGTAGACAAACACGTGACTATTGTTTTGTTATAACGTTCCACCAAATTGATTTGCGGCGTATATCTTGGCGTAAAAAACACATTTGGAACGTTATACCGTTTAAAAAGAGTGTCTGTTGCCGAGCTCGTAAATTGACTCCATTATCAAGGAAAATAGTTTGGGGAACGCCATGGACCAAAAATATGTTTTCCTCTAAAATTTTTACCACTAAATCACTAGTCGCACGACGCAGTGGAAATATTTCGCAATATTTAGAGAAACAGCAAGTAATGACAAGAATGTAACTGTTTTGTTTGCGTGTAATAGGTAACGGGCCAATAAAATCTATAGAAATCATTTGGAAAGGGCGTGAACACTGCTTCGGACGTCCCATCTCTCCCAAGGTCGTATGATTTTGAGATTTGTACGATAAACAAACAGAACACGAGCCCACGAACTTGACGACATCTTGGTGCATGCCAGGCCAGAAATAATTTAGTGCTAACCGCCGATAAGTTTTAAAAATACCAAGATGTCCAGCTGTCGGTTCGGAATGATTTTCCTTAATTATTTGTTCGCGATATTCGTTTGGTACAACCTCTTTCCAATCGAATTCCGAAGTAAGTTGATCAAATTTAGATTTACAGAGCCGAAACAAAGAATTATTTTTTATAAGAAAATTAGGGTAATTGCTTTGAGAATTAATGCAACCGTTGTAAATCCGTTTATACCAATCGTCATTTGTGGAAACTATGGAATTAGACAAAGACATTGCACTAATTGGGACTGCGCGAGAAAGAGCGTCAGGTATAACATTATCGACTCCGCGGCGATGTTTAATTTCAAAATTGAACGCTGACAACCTTACTCCCCAACGCGCTAATCTGTCCGTGGGATTGTCTAGAGATAAGAACCATTTTAGCGCAAAATGGTCAGTGTACACTATAAAAGTCTTACCGTTCTCGAGGTAACAGCGCCAATACTCTAATGCTGTTAAGACACTAAGAGCTTCGCGTTCCGTGATGCTGTAATTCCTCTCGGCCGGGGATAAGGATCGACTCATATAAGCGATGGGGTGTTCTTTACCATTTAGAGTCTGTGTTAACATGGCGCCAACTCCATAATTACTAGCGTCACAGTGCACTTCGAACGGCAACGAGTAGTCCGGACAGGATAGAACTGGTGCGGAAACCAAGGATTCCTTTAAAGCGTTAAAAGCCGCATCAGCTTCCTGAGTCCATTCAAATTTCGGAGCCTTTTTGCGATTCGAAGTCAACTTGTTTAAGGGACCTGCTACAGTACTAAAGTTGGGCACGAAACGACGGTACCACGTGGCGGTTCCTAGAAAGCGCTGCAATTCCTTTTTATTAGTAGGAGTGGAAAAGTTAACTATGGCTTCAATTTTCCCGGGATCGGTGCGTAAACCACGACCGTCAACTACGTACCCGAGATATTTTAATTCACTCCTAAAGAATTTGCATTTCTCAAAATTTACCGTGAGATTTGCTTGTTTCAATTTGTCTAGAACTCGCAACAGACGTGACACGTGTTCTTCGAAAGTTGAGCTAACGATAATAATGTCGTCAAGGTAAGCAAACGTCTTAAACTCTGTGTGACCAAACAAGCTATCTACCAACCGTTGCTGTGTCGCAGGCGCATTAGTTAAGCCAAAGGCCGTGGTTTTAAAACGTAGAGTACCTCTACCAGGAATGTAAAAAGCTGTCTTGTCACGATCCTCAGGCGCGATAGGTATTTGCCAGAAGGCCTTAGATAAGTCTATGCTTGAAAGGTACTTAGCATCACGGAGGCTATCTAAGATTTCCGACACGTACGGCAAACAATAAGCGTCGCGCTTGGTGACCGCGTTCAATTTACGACTGTCAAGACAGAACCGTGGTTGTCCATTCTTCTTGTTCACTATACAGGAGACGACCAAGCGCTCTCACAAGGCTCTATCACATCTAGGGCCAACATCTCGTCTACTTGCTCCAACAAGATGCGCTGCTTCTCCGGAGACATCCTATAATAACGCTGTTTGATAGGCTGAGCGTCTCCGGTATCAATAGAATGTGTGATTACGCTAGTACGACCTAAACCCTTCTCCTCAGTGGATATGGATCGAAATTGTCCAATAACGGAATCAGCAATTACTTTCTGTGGCTGCGTCAAATTGTCATAAGAGAGAATAAAGGTCTCTTCAGTGCTAGTTTTAATTTCTGAGATGAGATTATTTGACAATGTGACACTACCAACATATTTTGGGCAAATACCGAATGCACGCCAAAAATCAACGCCGAGTAAAACAGGAGACTTAACTTGTGGTACAACATACGCCTTAATTATATGATATTGCCCTTCAAATGTAATGGGTAAATTCATGTACCGAATACAATTCATTATCTGACCGCCAGCTGTTTCCATATCATTGGAGCTCAGGTTGTCTTGATTGTGGTGCAAAGTGCAGTCGATTAACGACTTATGAGAATTACTACCTAATATTGTGACTGCAGCTCCACAATCTAACAAAGCGCAGGCGTCAATATCATTAATCTTAATATTAACATAAGGCCTATTGTCATGTTCAGGTTTGGATTGCAGAATTGTGGAAACTTTGTAAGAAGAGGTAAAGATTTTTATAAAATTAAGCCAGGTGTCCCAATCTTCCTTATTGAAGTTTCCACAACTCTGCCTAGCTAGTTTTTTTGTTCCTGTTTGCCTTTAGAACAAATTGGGCAATCAGGTGTCTTCACATCCTTCTTTCCGCACTTGAAACAAAAAATGTCACGACTAGCTTGACATTGACGAATGTGATGCGTATTATTACGGCATCTTGGGCAGTAAGGTTGATTTTTACTATTTGTTTGAACGCTATTGATATAATTTTGTTGTTGTGATTTTGACGTATTTTGACTATTTTGATTATTATGTTGTTGTTTGTAGTTATAGTTTTTATTGTAATTATTTGTGTTTATGAAATTTTGCCTATTAAAATTACTATTATACTTATTATTGTGCTTATTTGAATCTAAAGTGTAAGCAAATTCAGGTGCAACTGTGTTCGATGTAACTTTAGGTGGTTCTTGAAATTGTGACAGACGAGCTTGAACACTTTCATAATTTCGACACAATGTGCTCAAAGATTCTATGTCCGAAATAGAAGCCACTGATGCCAGAGTCCTTGCATAGCAAGGCCTTATATTGTGAAGAAGGATTCTCAACTTCTCAGCCTCTGAAGGAGGATTAGACAAACGTGATAACATGCCATCCATGATAGAGAGATAAATGGTGATGCTCTCACGTTCACCCTGAGTACGAGTACGAATCTCCTGGTCCAGTCTATAGTCATAATCTGACTGGTCAAAGTCCTTCCTCAATAGAGCCGCTAATTCGGACCAAGAATCTACCTTGTCCTTCACAGAACGGTACCAATGCAAGGCATTGTCTTGAAAAATCTCCGTTGAGTAATTTAAAACTTTACTAGAGGGAATATTACGCGCTTTAATAAACTCATCAACACGCTGAATAAAAGAGCGCACGCAAGTGGTGCCGTTAAATTTCAACTTCCCAAGGTCTGCCGAGGTTCGGTCGCATGTCACCGAAATCACGTTCTGCAACTCGGGAGCCGCAGGTCCAGATTCAAAAGAGCTGGTGGAGCCCACGCCGGAAGTACTCGCGAAAGGTTTATTTGCCTGAAGGGTCTTAAACTTTTTGTAAGAAGATCAAATTCCTTAACAACTTCGTCATACTCTTTTTTAATGTCGTCGCTACGTGTTATCCTCGCAATACGATTATATAAATGGTTCAGCATGTTTTGTGTTCTCATTAATATAGGAACTGTAGGATCAGGAACGTCCAAATTTGACTGAATTTTAGTGAGAACTTCGCAGCAGCCTTGAAGGTCCTGTCTAACTTCGAGTGGAGATTCTAAAATGTGCTCTGAAGGAAAATCCTTTGAAAGTTTAACAATTTGTTTGCGTAACTCCTCAACGGATGAAGCAGGAGTGGCACCTCTAATGCGCACTTCATACTCCAGCTCCGACTTTTGAAGAGACAAGTACTTCACGGACAGCATGATGAACCAGTTAAATATTTGGGTAAGTGGCGCAAATCAAAAGCAACTACTTAAAATTAAAATCAACTATTGTTCTCCGCACTGTTACAATGAAGAATGATGATGATGAACGTTTGGTTTTTATGATTGAAATTAGTAAAAATAAAAAATAAAATTGTTAGCACAAAAAAAGCAACGCTACTAATGTGTACTAGTTTATCGTCAGTCAAATAATACAATATTTTACAAAAAAATCACAATATAAAACAATTTATTCAGCTTCTGTGAGCAAGTTACAAGTAAAAAAGAATCGAGAAAAAAAAAATATGATTCAATAGTCACTAAAATAATAAAACTATATAATAAAATGTATAATGCTGAAACTTCGTACACCTCAGTAGCAGAAAAAACCAAGAAGAAAAGAAAAATAAGGCAAAATAAAAAAAACGTTTCACAAAAAAAAACCACAAACATACACTAACTACAAGGCACAAAGAAAAGCGGAATCCGATTAGTATAAACCACGTGTAAGGGCGCCAGTGTCGCGTTCTCTAGCGTTCTAACTCCTATCGTCTCGTTAGGTATGAGGAAATTTAAATGAGGAGTCAGAAGAACGGTAAAACAATATTTATTCCCATGAAGCTCAGCCGGTAAGATGGGTAAAAGTCGTGGTTCGTAAAAAATACTAGTCAAGATCGGATTCCGCTAGTCGATTGTAGCCACAGTACTCCCCTGACGATGCCGAGGTGGTAGGCGCCGTTTTTCTGATCGGCGCTGAGTTCAGCGCTGCTCGAATCTGCGTGGCGCTGAGTCGGGGAAAGGGGCCAGAAGCAATACGGCAGGCGGGCGGCAAGCAGGAAGCCAAAAGAAGTCACTCTGGACTTGGGACCCCAATTCGGGGTACACTATTAAGCATAATTAAAACACCACAATAATTTAACAAGTTGAGGAACACGTAGGGACGCAGTTAAATTCGATTACGAATTTCGATTGGTATCTGATCCGTAGCAGAGATCGATAATTAACGACGTGCGTTCCACTCAACTCCAAAGATAAAATGGACGAGTGAGTGATGGGCGCAATGACACAGCGCCTCGACCCGTGCATTCATTCATGCACTCGCGAATGTGAACATTATTGGGAGTGAACGTTTACCGCGGCGCGACATATTTAAATCAATCAGCGTGATGATGATTTTATACTTGTAAATACGTAGTTTTAAGACATTATTGTTGTATATTTTTAATATGTAATATAGTTTATTAGTAGTGTAGTATTTTTAGTTAAGTAATTTAATAGTTTTAAATGTTTATTTTTTAAGAATGTAACGTATTACGTTACAATGTATAATGTACTAGCTTTTACCCGCGGCTTCGCCCGCGTAATAAAAGTATTCATTAAGATTTTCATTTGGATCCGTAGGGACCGTAGGTTTCTCTGTAGGTATATTTATCTGCGATTATTTCGATTGCACATAATACTTTTGCTTGCAATGATTGTAGAAATATTACACATCGACCACAGCGTAGGAAATTCTATATACGCTGGGGAAACCTTTATAAACATCCCACATACCGACACTATGATCGGTGGGTAAAAAGTACTTTTTTCTATTATCCCTTACAATTTTTTACATTTTGCTTATACTTATCGCAAACGTAATCTTCAAGCAAGCAAACAACGATCGTCTTAGAGCACATTGATTGTAAGAGACCGCCGACCGATTATCCGTATCCCTCTAACGATACCCATATTATCCGTATCCGTATCGCTATCGCTATCCCTATCGCTATCCCTATCGCTATCCCTATCGCTTTCCCTATCGCTATCCCTATCCCTATCCCTTATCAAGATGTTTAATGATATAACACTAAGTTCTCGCGCTTTGTACACATATTTAAAGTCACATACAGGTCGAACGCGATTAATTAACATTATTTTTACCTTTTTTCCCAACGTTTCGGCCAGGTTGCACTGGCCGTGGTCGCGGAAGACTGACGTCCCAGCAAAATGTCACCGGAGATGTAAACAACACAAAACTACCCGATATTAATTTATATAAATGTTCGGGGTAGACAAATAAATATAATCTACCCGCTTTTAGTTAATGTTTATTTCCCACCATGTTTATTTTAAAGGTAAAAATAATGTTAATTAATCGCGTTCGACCTGTATGTGACTTTAAATATATGTTTAATGATTTCTTATCAAGTGCTAAAATATAAAGTTTCATGGTTTTATCATTTAAAATTAAGAAATCCCATACAAACTTTCAACCTCTTTTTCAACCCCTTCATCCCTTTTTTTCGAAATAAAAAGTAGCCTATGTTCTGTCTCAGGGTCTAAAGATTGTCTGTTCCAAATTTCATCAAAATCGGTTGCGTGGTTTAAGCGGGAAAGCGTAACAGACAGACAGACAGAGTTACTTTCGCATTTATAATATTAGTATGGATTTGTGCCCTGTGTAGTATTTATGTCCTTTAAAAACAGTTAATTTATCTAATGCCAAATGTAAATTGTGCTGTATCATGCATGTCCGTGTAAGTATACCTATTGACTGTCATAGTCACAACCATTTTACTTGCAAACTATAGATGACATTAACAATTATTTTTTTATTAAACAAAGAATAGTCTTTTTTTAATTTTATTTGCACCACGACGGCAACAAAGCTTAACTGCTTTTACAGCTACCTACGATTCGTTTTATTATATTTTGTAAGCGTCCCTTTTCGTTGAAATCTAGAAATAATTCCTTAATTTTATAATTTAATAATTATCCGCCATTGATTTTAGACTTTTGTTTTTGGAGAGCATTTACCTATTCTTCATAAAAAAAAATAAGTCGTAACGCCAACCTATATACTTAAATAGGTATACCCACAACATTTTCGCAGATTCGCTCTTTAATCCCGCCTAATACAATTTCACCTTATAAAAAGTCATATACGTCACTGAAATCCCAAGACTTTACAGCTTTTAAAGCAGCCAGCAAAGTATATTTTCCCTCCCGTGGATGTCAATATCGGAAGCACCGCCATCTTGTCTCCCAGGAGCATCCGGCGATAACTAGCCGCCCGAGGCGACGAACGAGAACTTTGTTATGCTAAATAAAATCTGATTAGCTTATACGTGTAGACTTGTGAGGCGACGGGTGTGGGAAATAAAATGAGATCTTGCACGGTAAAGCTTAAATTTAAGGTTACGTTATGTTGAAAAAAATATTGGAACATTAATGCTTACCGTGACTACCGTGAGGTTGAGCCCATCTATGTAAGAATGTCCTACTTATTGTATTTATTTAATATAAACATAATATAAAGTATGTAACGCCGCGTCTTGCGTGAGCGACGAACCCGCGACGGCGACGCGATGCGATGCGATGCGACGAAATCAAACCTTCTATCTCTATGGACTTGTCTTAGGTGGGCGACGGAACGCGACGGCGATGCGACGCGACGAACTAGCGATGAACATGCGAATGTTAAGCGACGCGATGCGACGCGATGCGATCAAACCGCTGTATTCATATGGGAGCGTCTTGCGTAAGCGAC
This sequence comes from Leguminivora glycinivorella, assembly GCF_023078275.1. Lineage (NCBI taxonomy): Eukaryota > Metazoa > Arthropoda > Insecta > Lepidoptera > Tortricidae > Leguminivora > Leguminivora glycinivorella. The sequence continues at coordinate 7,401,189 of NC_062974.1, read as the reverse complement.
GGCCCGCGACGGCCCGCGACGGCGATGCGACGCGATGCGATGGCGATGGGCGCGCGATCAAGCTATTTGATTTTTAGAAGCAAATTCAATACGTAGAGAGGTCGGACTAGAGAAATAACGATTGATTACTAGTCTCACATTTCATTCTTTATATTTTCTTATAATAAAAATTCAAAATATTCAAATTAACATAAGTTGACCAAAGGAGTAATGTGCCTAAAAAGTAAGGAAATTACAACTTTTGTAACTTGTATTGACAGCCTTTGATTATGTGCACGGTGATACGAGATTGTCTGCGTAAAATATTAAAATTTAAGTGTGAACTAAAAATATGAAACACTAGTGCGATGACCTTACGATATATGTACTAGCACTTGACTTTGGTGAATAGGATCACAAAATTAACTAGTTATTACAACGGGCTCGTAGCCTAGCGGTTTCGACGTCTGGACGCCGCGCCAGCGGTGTGAGTTCGAACCTCGGCTGAGGCGTGCTTTTGCAGTTTTATTTTTGTTTCTTTTATTTTTTATTAATTGATTGTTTACTTTTTTCTTTCTGTAAGAATCTTCATTCTTATTTTTATTTTATTTTTAATAACTCCGGCTTTTATACTAACAAGGAAAGGTACCCATACAAAAAAAATATAATTAGACTACTCTTTAAGGGGCGTTCATTGTAATTCCTGCGATTCCTGCATTTATTGAGATATAATCCTAAACCAGAACTTCTTGTTGCCATATTAAAAAAAAATACATATAAGACATACATTTGTGTCGATAGATATTTTTCAGTACAGATGGTGTTTTTTTTACGCACTAGTGCGAGAAGTGGTTCATTATATGCCAGGTCGAAACTTTTGAGGCTCATCTGTACTGAAAAACGTCGTACGATACACGTGCGAAAAGGAAATTCGTAACTCGTGTCGATTTAAAACACTCCCTTCGGTCGTGTTTTAATTTATCGCCACTCGTTTCGAACTTCCTTTTTACGCACTTGTATCGTAATGTACTATTTTAAAGCACATAAAATTCGAATAAAATACACTGCTGACACGGGCCCGCTCACTGCTCAGTTCAGTCTGCGCTGCGCCCAGCGCTCATAGACAGTGGACCTACGTTCGATAGTCCGGCCACAGATCAAATAATACTAGTACAGATACCTAATCCCATACTAAAAATGGGCGCCGTCCTAAGTATTCTAGACCTGTAGGCTAAATTTAATCCACACTCAAAGAGCTAGATGGCGCCAGTAGCCACGCGTGGCCAACAAAACTCTTATCAGTATCCTACGTCGAAATAGTCATCAAACTGCAACATCTTGCGACATCTGTTTTAGCTTTCACGCACTAAACCTATAACGTCACATGGACGTTTAAAGTCGAACATTACTAGATGGCGTTGCCGTGCGGCTTGTATGTGTGCTCGCCGCGTACGTATAATATACTCGCTCTGTCCGCAACACATGCAAGCGGAATTGAATGAACGAGATCCGCGGCGCCCCACCCCGCGCCCCACGCCCCGCGCCCCGCGACCACGGCGCCGGCGACCTTGAGTTGAAAGGCCCCAGCCCCCGACCAAAGGATGCATTGATTTGTTAAAATTTAAAGCACTCTAAAGCAGGCGCGTAGTTAATTAGAAATATGGAAATGAATATTATTATGTAAGAAATACATAAGTATAATAGCTAAGAATGTACATGTAGTAAACATAATGAACAAAATGTAAAGTACGTATTTGATAAAACATTTTCGAGAGTAATATTTTTATTCATAAAATTGTGCAAACACTGCAAACTTAATTTAAACTCCGAAACTATTTATTTTCTGAAACATGGTATGAAATGTTGTCATTACGTCCTTTTAAGTTAAAATATGCTTCCCGGTACCACAACATAGTGTAATTTAAAAATACAGATATAAAATTAATACTTCGCAAATAAATTACGACTATAAACACATAAAATTATTAAAACACCAAGACCAGACAATTTAAGCCTGGCGTCCACTAGGCGCGCCGATCGAGCCTTGGTAACCCTTAGGCCGTTTTTACATTATCGTTTTTACATAAAAAAACCGGCCAAGTGCGAGTCGGACTCGCCCACCGAGGGTTCCGTACAAACTTTCTTTCAAACTACCTAGTAAAAATAATCTCATATTTTCATATAACTCTAATGACTTGACTAGAAGACAAAAGTATAGGCACTAATGAGTATTATAGTGTATAGCGCCATCTCCCGGTCAATTTGATAACTAATTTGCGCGACCTGGTTTTTCAGGGATAATTCTTTATAATGTTAAACGATTTAAACAGTTTTTACTTTATTGGACAGAATATGGTTTACGTAACATCTCCTATTAATTTGAAGTACGATATACATCCGCAAGGGTGGGTAAATTGAAAGTAAAAATTTGAAAAGTTTTTTGTGAATTAAAAAAAGTATTCAAAATACAAACACGATTATATTTTTCCTGTAATATTTAGCATAAAACCAATGTTTACTAAAATTTTCATAATTTTTCGTTGGTAAACTTCGGAGATAAGGGGGGGGGGGGGGAACGGTATTTTTTTTACATTTTCCTTCAAAATTCTTTTTTTTTTCCACAACAAAAAAATTATAAAAAATAGTTTATTTACGTTCAATTTGAGCTCTTTCCAACGATACCCCACTTGACCTAGTAACTTGAAATTTACAGTTTGCCCCCCTTTCATTTTGGCCATTTTTTACAATTAAAATTAATATATTTAAAAAAAATATACTTTCTATTTGTAGAGGTTTACAATGTTCACAACTATTCCAAATTTCAAGTTGATAGCATTTGTAGTTCTCGAGATATTTAGGAATGTGACAGACGGACAGACAGACGGACAGAGTCGCACCATAAGGGTTCCTGTTGTACCTTTTTGGTACGGAACCCTAAAAATCGTATTGTTTCTTACTACAAAAGGTCCTTTCTCATTGATAGATGTCGAAAAGTGAAAAGTAAAACCTTTGTTGAAAAATTTAGGTTTTTAGAAAAAAAAAACGTTTGAACTCTTTTTAAGTGCCAGTCTGAAAAAATATATTCAAAAATATAAAATACATAGTTATTTGTTATACAAGAGTGCAAAGTTGTATTTTAACGGCGAGTGTGGAATTGAAAAACGAGCAAGCGAAAGTATTCTATAGTTGAACCACGATACACAACAACATTTTCCCTCACTATAGCGAGGAAAGTACAACGCAAAAAACGAGTTTATCACTGCTTCCAGGAGTTCCACAGGTGGTAAAACATATCGTCATCACTAGATTCACTATATGACTATATTCAAGGTCAAATGACTTTATCCACTAGTGGGTTTTTACCTGCTGGTATTGAAGGACAAAACGCGTGTTTCCGACCTAGCGAGGGGAAAAATGCAAAAATGTAGTGTGTTTTGGTTTGGTTTGGTCGGGGGGGGGGGGGGGGGGGGATTTTAAAATGCTGTTGCGCTTCGCGCGACGCAAGTCGAGGTCTAGGCCCACTCCGCCGCAAATCGGCGACCGAGCGCGCATTCGTGTGCGTTCGGAAATCCTAGCCAGTCGGCAATCGTCGCGTCTCATACTTCCATATCGATAAGGTTTGATTTCGCATGCATCGCATCGGTCGTGCATGTAGCAAATGTCGGAAGGATTTCAAAGGCAAAAATCAAAGATGGCGGCTTCAATGTATGGGATATCGGTCCTACATCCGATATCGGATCGGATAATGTGAAAACGCACTAACGGTTAATGCTTAGGCCGTTTTCACATTATCCGATCCGATATCGGGTGTCAGATCGACATCCTACATCCGATAAACGCTTCCGATAGTGTCGGATGTACAGTCAACCAATTGGAACCCTAGGCCACTCTACAACCATGTCAAAATGACAAGCAGTAAGAGGTTTCTTACAATCTGATTTATAACGTTACTATGACATAGTTCTACAGTGGCCTAGGGTTCCAATTGGTTGACTGTAGGTCCGATAAAAAGCATTGTTCCAAATCAATGAAGTATGATTTTGTATCAAAAAGTATTTAAAAAATGTTTTATATTTAATAATTATAAGCACTATATTCCAAATATTATATTGTAAAATTAAAATAACGGCATAAAAAATACTCAAGAGTGTCAGGCAAAATAAATAATTTTACATTCAATTGTATCTACTAAAAGATGATAAAACTAGTATCCACAATTCGGACCGATGCATTACAAACTTTTTTTTTTTCAATGGAAATTGTTCAACTAATTTGATTGAATTTCGATCATTGGCAGCTGTTTAATAGAAATAGACGACATTTTTGTCACGCACACTACGACAAACGTATACCTACATTATTTAACAAACAAATATTATCGGCTGACAGCTGAATATTCTACGAACACGCGAGCGGGAGCGAGGCTGCACGATTTTGGTGACGCAATCATAGACTAAAAAGTTAACCGCGCAGATGTGCCATTTTCATTGTTCCTACTAATGTGTTTCACCTCTAATAGATTTGCGAAATATATTTATTTCAATTTGGAAAATTATTAGGTAACTACTTACTACTTTATGAATTATGTTACTATAATATAAAAAAAAAGTTAATTTGTTTATTGATTGTTAACAGTTATTGAGTAAAATTGTATTTTTAGCACGCTCACTTTTTGCTGTTTTCTTTGGCCTGGTCATGAAAAAAGAGAACAATGGATACCTACGCTTTGTCCAAAAAACTGACCGCACTATATATATATTATTATATATAAGTATATATTTGTATTTTAAAGAAGAAGATAAATCTTCAAGAAAAGAGCGTACATCCATCTTAAAGGCCGGCAACGCACCTCCAACACCCCTGGTGTTTCGGGTGTCCATGGGCGGCAGTGATCGCTTACTTTGTATTTTTTAAGTTGTAAATAAATAAATAAATAATTTTGACAGGCGGAATATAATAATGTGTCACATCTGATGGTGGACTTACTACTCTACGCGTAAATTACCGCTTCGCGCACTCCGCGCATTTGTCAGCTTGTGCAGAGTTTCCGTCTGGCAACGTCGCCTATAGTACGTAGTACATATATCTCAATGAACGGAACGCACACAATCGCACCGTTTCGTTGGCAGTATACTGTAGATAGTGACAGCTCCATCTAGTGACAATATGCAATAAAATTTAGGTAGCTCGATACTGTTGCGCGCAGGTTGTTCACGTTGTTGCGTCATAGTCAGTAGCAATATATTACGTGATATTATTTCTTTGAAAATTTCTAAAATAATGCATTAAATTTGTGTTGTCATCGATGTTTGTATTTAATTTATAATGTACTTAATTTATGACGCTTCAAGTACCTTTAAATCTATTTGATAAAAAAATAATAATCGTCAATCGTGACACTTAGCGCCATTTATGATTTCTATTTGTAAATAATTTTGCACTGTTCCGGATGAGACCCCATGCCGCGGGCAAAAGCTAGTAGAACATAAAAGAAAAAAAGTAAATAAAAATGCAAAAAGATTGCGTGAGCCGAGATTCGAACTCACGACACTCATGGCGCAAACGATTCCACCTAGAAGTCAAACCCGCTAGACCATTTGCACATTGTGAAAGACGGCGAATCTTGTGATTCTAATCACCAAAATGCTAGTGCCGAAGTTTCGCGCGATGGATACGCGATGACCTTGAGCCATCGCCGTCGCATCGCGTCGCATCGCGTCGCGTCGCGTCGCGTCGCCCGTCGCTCACGCAAGACGGAGCGTAAGGCGTGCGTGAAGGCTTGGCGCTGGTTGTCACACATACACGTACTAGGAATCTGTTGGTACAAAATATTTGATTCCACAATATTTAACATGGAAAGCCCACAAAAAGGTCAATGCCAATGTGCAATTCTGTCAGTGGGAAAATTATTGTATTTTTTAAATAAAACCAAATGAAACCAAAACCAAACCAAACCAAAACCAAATTATTATATTTTTTAATACGGCTTCAGAACCTCATTCAGCTAAAAACTGAAATTGTATAATTGCATGAGAAACAACAGTCTCGTTCTAGGAAGTGTATTCTCTGGACCTTTATTGTTGTGTAACAAAGAGTGCTATTAGTAAGTGTGTACGTAGTGTGCACACATTTAGCAACTAAAACAAAGGCTTTCGATCCGATTACGGAGAAACTATATAACTGTCATATTTTCGCAGAAATAGCTACAGGCTTTCGGCCTGAAGTAAATATCTAGTCACCGCAAAGCTCTGATTTCCTAGGAATGTTAGTGCTGCACTGAATTGATAACGACGATAAAATAATTGGACGTAGTTGTGCAGAAACGTTCCAATACATCTGAAATTTTCATTGAAATTAAAGACTTTTGTTTTCCTAGGAACATAGCGTAACAATATAGCGGTCGCTTGATATGGAAACACAAGATTTACAAATACAATTTTATTGAGAAATAGAAACTAAATAAAAGGGTAAACTATTTATCAACTAATCTCTACGCATTGTCCATGTATATCTAAATCAAAACAATAAACACTCAGTAAATAAAAATGAACCTAAAAACGTACCTGTCATGTGATTCATTTCCGTTTCAATTAACCTATGGGTAAAAATAGTGTAATTTATTTTTCAGTACAGATGGTCGTTTTTTTACGCACTAGTGCGAGAAGTGGTTCATTATATGCCAGGTCAAAACTTCGGAGGCTCATCTGTACTGAAAAACGTCGTACGATACACGTGCGAAAAGGAAATTCGGAACTCGTGTCGATTTAAAACACTCCATTCGGTCGTGTTTTAATCTATCGCCACTCGTTTCGAACTTCCTTTTTTATGCACTTGTATCGTAATGTACTATTAAATCAGTCAATATAAAAAATGAGATCGTTTTTAACAATCGTTTGCAAACTTTATAATATTTATCATGCACGCATTGCTCACAGGTGGCAATAATATCCTTAAACAACAACATGATAAAAAACACTTTGTTTTTTTGCAAAGGGACAAAGTTATTGTTTACCAACCGAGAGAGCTTACAGTGAAAGCCGAGCTAGCGATAGATCCAAAATTGAAGGCTTTCGCGGCTCAAGACCGAAAACAACATTGCTTTTGAAATTATTTTTGCCTTGTTACAAGAAAGCTAGGTGATAAAATTGATAAGGCTTGTAATATCAAATAAACCAAGGTTAATATAACTGCTACATATGTTTATAGGAGCTACTCACAAATTTCGCCATAACCAAGTAAATAGCCTCCCTAATATATTCATATTTAAACTCTTTGTCAGGTCTGTACTCTCATCATCATCATCATATCAGCTCTTCAGCCCACTGCTGAGCATAGGCCTCTCTTTTAGTACGCCACTTGTTCCGGTCCTGAGCCAGTCCCATCCAACTGCGACCCACAATCCTCTGAATGTCGTGTCGTCCACCCAACGAGCCAACGGATGCCAAGCGCTTCTTACATCTGTGATCGGCCACCATTCTGTTAACATTTTAATCAATCTGCAATCACTCTGCCTAGCAACATGTCCCGCCCAACTCCATTTTAGTTTGGTAATGACGAAACCCACTCTATGTACTTATTGCCTAACACAACACAAGCACATAATAAATATTTAATAAATATTTTTTTCTACTCGTCGACTGTAATCTGTCAATTAGGACACCACAGACTAAACTATAAGTGCTAACTTTTCAGTGTTGGATACTCTATGGCAGTTCCGACTCAACTATAATAATATATGTAATCTCATTATAGTTGACTTTAAGTTAACTGTAATAATTTCAAAAATAGAACATCATACAATTTCTATACTAATTTGCGATACCTGGCAAATTTTTCTGCATCTGAAATACATTTTTTTTTATTTGTCGCGTTATCGGCCAATCAGAGACGGTTATTACAAACAATTGGTTGCTAGGTAATTCGATGTTGATACAAAGGTGAACGACGCTATTAACATTAATTTTAACTTGCATGAATTATGATATTTCCGTCCATTGATGATGAAGATGATGACTCGTAGAAAAAGTATTGTATACAATAGTGATATAACTAAGCTTTTCACTCTCGTACCGTACTAATTAGGCCACTCAGCAAGCTTCGTGGCCTTATCATGGTACTCGACTGAAAAGCTTTGTATTATATCACGATTGTATAAAATACTATTAGAAGTTACATACCTTTACCTATCCTATCTATTCTATCTTCACACTCATATGACGTATGTATTTTACATAAAGAAGTGTATATACTTATATACGTGTTAATCAACTGAAACGCTGCAAATTTTACGGCTGTTATACGACTCATTTTTAATTGCTCGGGCGAACGCCAGGGGACTCGTAAAGGTGACTTTTGTTCAATTTTGCAGAAGAAAATAAATGAATTCGTTGGAAATACTGACATTTAGAGTTTTCAATTATTAAAACTTACTCAGAATGCGAACAAAGCCAATTAAATTGTAACTGAAAACCATCATAACCAATTAAGGTATTCTCGCTGTCCCAACGTTTGGTTATTATAAACCCTATTGGAAAAATATAAAAAGGAACAATTAATACACTTAGGATGTACTTTGTGTAAAATCGCCGTCAATAGAAATTGTCAACAATGTAAACAAACTATTATATAAAATATCAATATTTTAGCACAATTTTATTATTTTAAAGGTTGACGATCATAACGTGAGATGAATTGATTAAATAACACATGGATTTAGCCAGTATCTGATGAGTTAGAATGGAAATTAAGGACATTTTGACTACAAGGTTTGTTTACATTGTTCACCAATTCTATTGACGGCGACTTTACTGCATGTTATCTTCATTTGACTTTAAGATAGCTTAGTGTATCAACTTTTCTATAAAATGTCGTTGATCACATTCCAAGAAAAGGAGCCGGACGTAACCAAATACTTAAAATGTCAAAGTAAACTAAAATGGTCAACGCGAGCCACCCTAATGAGGTCTACTGACTTCACTTCGTCGGACGATATCGGCCTGTCTGTTGGAAGTAAAAACTGACAGCGCTGAATAACTAACACGTCGTTATTTTTCGTTCAACTGGTAGTCAGTGGATTCCTTTACACAATGGTACCTTGAAATATACCGCAAAAGCCCTCAATATGCAGCCGTTAAATTGTATATTCACATACCAAATTACATAAAGGCAGAGGAAAGGGACCCTATAATTATATGCTAATAAGTTGTATCGCTCCTCGCAGAAAAAGCATTATTATTCAGTCACAGATTTTCTGAATGACAGTTTTATTTAATAATACAGTGCCTATCTCATTTCCAAAAACTATTGTTAAGTGTATTTTATACTAACATAATTTAATAATTGATGAAACTTAGCTTAAGGAAATGTTTGCTATACCCTTATATAGGGTCCATGAGAAATTGCATGTACTACCTAATTGTAACATCTTTTTTATATTTACCATGGTGCAATAAATATTGAATTATTGATTGATTGATATCTAGATAGGTTCTAATGTCACAATCTAAAGACTCTAACGATCTTCAGTATTCGTGTGACGAACACAGTCGATGCCACGGCGACACGAGGATGCGTGGCGTGGGCAGTTTTTGCCACGTAGCTTCAAGCTGTAGCTTCGGTTAAGCCGGCAGGCATTCAAAATGTCTGGGGATACGTATGCTCTGTTGTACTGGGAACGTAGCCAAATGCATAAACGCTTAACGATCATATCGATATCGTAGGTAACCTATCGCTTTTCTGGATTGGCACGACAGTGAGAGAGTGTGTTTCAATCGCCACGTAGCGCCATAGCACAAGTGCTATGGGGCTATACAGTGGGCATAGCCAAAGTTTTGGCTATGCCCACTGTTTTGTTCTACCACAGAATATATAATAGTACAAGTACAGAAGGCCCACTGCTTTCATGTTCGCAGAATGCAGCCTTTTAAATGCCTACAAAATTCTAACAAAGAAACGAGCCGCAAGTGCGTAGCGTCGGACAATAGGGTTGCCAATGGATTAAAACGAATGAATACTCAGATAAAATGTTATACTATTATATTCCAGTCTTGGGTACTTTCTAGGTATATATACAGTATATACTCGTATATATATATTTTTGTTTAAGTCCCAACATCACAAGCCTTAATTGAACTTTTCCGTGGGACTTAATCAATAGTAGATCTGTGTAAGACTGTCCTATTTTATTCATGATGTCTATTTAACTAAGCATTATTAGCCATTCACACGCGGACATCGCATATAAAACTTAAAAAAAAAACTCACGACGTAAAGTAACAATAGAAAGTACGAACGTGCGTTCCGTGAGAACGCGCGCCACCCCTGATTAGGCCGCGAACTCGCGGCCGCCAGCATGTACTTGTAGCGCGGCGATAGAATCGCGGAGTGAGCCGCCCCTGGTTCTACTGTGTTTTTAAACCGTCCCGCTTAGTGCACTGTTCAAAATCACACTCTAATGAGGTTTTCAGGTGCCGTAGCTGAATGGCATTTCTGCGACGCGAAACGAAAACGAAACGCCGCGAAAGGTAGTCTGGCTCTGTCGCGCCAATACGCAAGAGCGATAGAGATAGATATCTACGAGCGTTTCGTGAGCGTTTGTGCCATTCGGCTACGCACCTAGTACACATGGCGCTACTTTATCGCACTAGTGCGAGAAGTGGTCTTTGTATGTTTATGTCAATTATGTCGAAACTTCGGAGAGCTACTATATTATTATGTACTGAAAAACATCTTACAATACACGTGCATAGAGGAAATTAGTAACTCGTGTCGATTATCTCTTCGGTCGTGTTTTAATTCGGTCAGTCGTGTTGTATCGCTACTCGTTTCAAATTTACTCTTTTCTGCACTTGTGTCGTAATGTAGGTACTATTATCGAATCGTTACGTTACGTGACGTTTTCGAATAAAATTTACATTCAAGGTACAATATTTTAAAGATTCATGAAAACTGTCACCACGGTTTTAGGACTGTTTTGCCAATATCCAGCTGACGGGCTGGAAATATATTTTGCTATTTATAATTTTCCATTTAGTCGACTCGTGCTTGGATATAAAAAAAAACTCATAATTTTGCTGTATTCAAATAAGTTAAGGTTAACTACATAGGGAAAAAAGTGTAAGTCACAAAGTTGTGACAAAACACATTTAGTTATTATAAAGGTCACTTCTGTGGACAATACCACCAATAATCAATATAATATTTAGGTACCTACTTTCCGTGGCTAAGTACGAATATTAATATTTATCAGGTTATATTTCATGAAGAAAACGTCTCATATTTGTCAGCACTTTAAAAACAAAAATAGTAGGTACTTATGTTTATATGTATACGTACGTAAAACATATCTACTGTACAACCATTATCTCTAGTCAAATGATTCTACTTAATTCTATTGAAATCCATACTAATATTATAAATGGGAAACTGTGTGTGTCTGTTTGTTTGTCCGTCCTTCACGGCAAAACGAAGCGACGAATTGTCGTGATTTTTTAAGTGGAGATAGTTGAAGGGAAGGAGAGTGACATAGCCTACTTTTTGTCTCTTTCTAACGCGAGCGAAGCCGCGGACAAAAGCTAGTATTTTTTAAACTATTAATATTCCATTTCAAAACTTCCACAAAATAAACCCATTATGCTAAACAATGGGGCAGAATTTTCTATCTACAGTTACGAAAACAATACATTTGTTTGAGCTTTGGGCCGTCCATTTGATCTGGGGTCAAACCTAAAATAACATCGACTATTTTATGTTTTGCTTATAAAACACTCGAGAATAATGTTTTGGTAATGGAATATCAATTGACACTTTACAAAATTGTTTTTCTACTTGTCGACTGTAATCTGTCAATTAGGGCACCACAGACTAAACTATAAGTGCTAACTTTTCAGTGTTGGATACTCTATGGCAGTTCCGACTCAATTATAATAAGCTCATTATAGTTGACTTTAGTTAACTGTAATAATTTCAAAAATAGAACTTCATACAATTTCTATACTAATTTGCGATACCTGGCAAATTTTCCTGCATCTGAAACACATTTTTATCTGTCGCGTTATCGACCAATCAGAGACGGTTATTACAAACAATTGGTTGCTAGGTAAGGTAATACAACGGTGAACGACTCTATTAACATTAATTTTAACTTGCATGAATGATGATATTTCCGTCCATTGATGATGAAGATGATGACTCGTAGAAAAAGTATTGTATACAATCTTATACTATTAAACGAGCAATTCTTGTATATTTATTTATTTATTTATTTATATATACCGACGATCTCGGAAACCGCTCTAACGATTTCGCTGAAATTTGTTTTGTGGGGGTTTTCGGGGGTGAAAAATCGATCTAGCGTAGCCTTAGATCCCGGAAAACGCGAATTTTCGAGTTTTCATGAGTTTTTCTTTCGCATTTGTAAACGTAAAATATGGTCCTTAATTTCGCCGCGCGCGCATCGATTCCGCGTAGCTCAGTCGCACGAGGTCGGTCTAATGTATGCAGATAGATCGTAGGTGTCAGGGTTTCGAATCCCGGCCAGAAATTAAGTTTTTGTTTTTTGTCTTTTTTTTTGTTTTTGTATTTATAAGAGTTTTTTTTTATCTAAAGACGTGATATATTAAAATAGAACCGAATTAGTAATATAATTAAGCGTACCGTACTATTAGGCCACTCAGCAAGCTTCGTGGCCTAAACATGGTACTCGACTGAATAGCTTTGTATTAAATATATCACGATTGTATAAAATATTATTATAGGTATTTGCTGTTCGTAGTATGAATTTTAAGTGAAAAGTGAACGAGATTTTAAAGTAATAAATTGAATTTAAAATCGTTGATGAGTGACTGAAATAACGTACACACGTTATTTGCACCCACACGGTATTTCACACGCCTAAGTTATGAATTGATAAAAAATACAGGACGAAGTACCTATTGTTAGAAACATTATATTATGGCAGCTATAATATTATACTTAATTTATAAGTAAGGTACAGCAGGGCAAATCTCGACTGGGGGGCAATTGTAACTAATCCATTTTTTCCATTATTACACTATGATGTTGAGTTCCACATGTATCCACTGAACGGCTCCTACCATAATTATATATACTTCTGAACATCTCTGTAAGTAAACATAAAGTAACTGTGAAGACAGCGGAGGTGAAAGGTCTAGTGCTATAGGCTACTAGACTTTATCGAATTCACAAGAAATGATTGTTTCCTGTAGTATTTGACATAAGAAACCAATTTTTATAGATTTTGGGTATTAAAAGTGTATGGTGGCTACGTATTTTCGATTAAAAATGTGTGTAATATTTTTTTAACTTTGGCCACCGAAAACGCTGTCAGACGTGTAGTGACGTCATAGAACCTAACTTAACTTAATGTCGAGTCAATCACTGACATGATGAACTTTATGCCTCATAACTTAAATGTCAGAAAATTTTGAGTTCAATTCGATTTACGTCATGCGCAGACAATCTATAGATTAACATGGCTAATGATGTTTTTGCCTAATTAAGTTAAAGTAAACTTTATAAATGTTTTTTGTGGTTTTCAAGTCGTAATAAAATATGGTAGTATTTTTTTTCGGTTAATTGGACAGTAATAAATAATATAAAATAGACTTTAAAAAAGGGTCAAGTAGCCTATTGAGTAGTTCATGTGCTCTGCCTACCCGTTTATGGGATACAGGCGTGATTGTATGTGTATGTGTATGTGTGTGATAAGTAACGTTGTTACTCGGCGTCAATATTTCCTTGTTGAACAGGCCATGAACGACGATGTGTCACTGTTGGGCGACAATTGTCACTATTGTGTAATAAGCCACTGGTGTCATTACTCGTATCACTACTAGTCATACTAGTTATGAAAAAAAAGCTGCACTTTTGGATGAAAGCAAGCCGCTTTGCATGGTGATAGTAGACATCATAGTAAACGATTTTTTCCGAGGATATCGAAATTTCATCCCTTAGGAAGCCGAGCGTAGCGAGGTGTTTTATGAAAATGAAAAAAATTCTATCTTTTTATTGTATCGTCCGATTTTGACAAAACGTATCTCAAATGATCCTTGTAAAAAAATGTTTATAATGATGTCTATTACCTTTGCATACTTTTAACTGTAAGAAAAATATAATGTTTCTGACTTTCTAGCTAAAGAATTTATAAGCGACCATATAAACAAACTAAGCCAACTTTGACAACTTGCATCTTATAAACTACTGATTCGATTTCGATTCGGTTTTTAGTTTATAATCATGAATTTATTTGTCTTTAATTTTAAAAAATCATATATCGAAATTATACACCGTGTCTACCGTTTTTTGCGGTTATTCAGTGTGATACGAAAATTAAGGTTTTTTTAAAAAAAAAATCTTACATTTTTTTTCCATTTTTTTAATATTTTTTTTTAAGTTACATAAAGCAATAGGTACCTTTCAAATAAAACATGTTTTGTCAAAATCGGACGACGTACAAAAACATGAGATTTTTTTTTCGGTTTCCGTAACCGACCTCGCTACGCTCGTCGTTCTAAGGGATAATAATATCCTCGGAATTTTTAATTTTATTTTGATGTGTACTGTTACTATGTATTTTTCTGTGTCAGAAAAACATATTATTTCTGACTTTCTGGCAAAGGAATTTCAAAGTGGCCATATAAAGCGATCTTTCCCAACTTTGGCAACTTGTATCTTAAAAAATGCTAATCTGATTTCGATGCGGTCTTCAGTTTTCAACTAAAAATGTATCTGTCTTCGATTAAAAAAAACTCGTATATCGACATTGTACATTTTGTCTGTCATTCTTTGAAGTTATTCAGTGCGAGACGTAAATTTACTTTTTTTATGTTTTTCTTACTTTTATTTCAAATTTTTTTTCTTTGTATTTTTTTTTAAATTACACAAATCAATACCTTTCATTTGAGATACGTTTTGTCAAAATCGGACGATACAATAAAAAGATAGAATTTTTTTCATTTTCATAAAACACCTCGCTACGCTCGGCTTCCTAAGGGATGAAATTTCGATATCCTCGGAAAAAATCGTTTACTATGGTCTACTATCACCATGCAAAGCGGCTTGCTTCCATCCAAAAGTGCAGCTTTTGGCCAAAAATTCTCCATAACAAGTATGACTATACAGCTAAAGTAGAAAGTTATCGACAACGAAGACATCTTGGCGCCTGTTTCTGAGATTCTCTGTAAGTAAGCATAACTGGGTGGCTAGCCGAATGGCACAATCGCTCACGAAACGCTCACGAAACGAAGCGCTAGTAGATATCTATCTCTATCGCGCTTGCGTATTGGCGCGACAGAGCCAGCGGCGTATCGCTTTTGTTTGGCGTCGGAGAAATGCCATTCGGCTACGGGGCCTGGCAGGCAAGCACGGTCGCGTGATAAACGATATCACGTCAGACCGACCTTTCCGCACTATTTGTAAGTGCGATATGGACACACCGATGCGATAATAAAAAAAATATAGGACATTCTTACACAGATTGATTGAGTCCCACGGTAAGCTCAAGATGGCTTGTGTTGCAGGTACTCTGACAACGATATATCCATACAAATATTATAAATGGGAAAGTGTGTGTGTCTGTTTGTTTGTCCGTCTCACGGCAAAACGGAGCGCCGAATTGACGTGATTTTTTAAGTGAAGATAGTTGCAAGGGATGGAGAGTGTCTAGTGCTACTTTTTGTCTCTTTCTAACGCGAGCGAAGCCGCGGGCAAAAGCTAGTAAAAGTATACAAATACTTAGAAAATAGAAATATATACACATAGAAAACATCCATTATATACATAGAAAACATCCATGACTCAGGAACAAATATCTGTGCTCATCCCACAAATAAATACCCTTACCGGGATTCG
Organism: Leguminivora glycinivorella; assembly: GCF_023078275.1. NCBI lineage: Eukaryota > Metazoa > Arthropoda > Insecta > Lepidoptera > Tortricidae > Leguminivora > Leguminivora glycinivorella. Next base: position 7,385,340 of record NC_062974.1, on the reverse strand, counting down.
AACCCGGGACCGCGGCGTAGCAGGCATGGTCACTATGCGCAAGGCCAGACCGGTCGTCAAATAAAGCTTATCCAACTAGTCTGCTACGTCCGCTGGTGTCATTATGATAATTGTATTGCGATGGCCGCCTTAGTGCCGCGGCTTGGCAGGCAAGGCAAATATCAGGCTGTCCCTATCGCACTATTTGTAAGTTCGATAGGGACGGCCTGATGTTTTATCATTTATTGTGCGACCACGATTGCCTGCCTGATGTAGAAATTACGAGTACATCTTCTGTGTGACAAGAGCGGTGGGAGGCCCGACGCTACAATATTGACAAATTGCTGACACTGTAATGTTATCAACAAGTATAAAAATAGTTTTATACAAGTTTTTTACTAGTTTAGTTTTAATGGAGCAACTTTCCTATTACACTATAAAATTAAGTGTAATTTCAGTAAAACTAGGACAAAAGTTATTAATTTGTGTGGTACGACACGCGTTAGCTAGTTTTCCAAAAAATAATTGACCGACATCAATGTCATAGCATTCGATATAGGTTACTAAATTACTGATAGATTATATCTATATTTGGTCTTATTGTTGTTGTAATGTAATTGTATTTCTGGTTTTAGATATTTCCAACACGTATTTTAAATAAGTGGCATGGAACATGCCATTACCAAATTATCAGTAGGTAAATAATTTTCATTAAGAGTAGCTACGTCGAAACTCAATATCAATGTGGTAAGCGTTAGAGTCCTACGCTATTAATATTAGTTATACTTTAACTAATTAAAACACCACTATGAATATGTAAATACTTACTACAATGTTGAATTTGAAATATTGGGTTGGTAAGAAAGTAATGAGCGAATCATAACCAATATTGTAATTTTTATTTAATTTATTATTTTAATCATTTATTAAAAATATAACGGCCTTCGTTATCTACTACTTGTCTCCATCGTTCTGGTAAAGAATGAATAGCATCGGCGAAGAAGTTCTTAGGTTTAGATTCAAAAAACTCAGCTATGTACTGTCGTAGATGGGCTTGATCATCGAACTTTTTTTCATTCAAGGCATTGCTTAGCGATCTGAACAATGCGTAATCCGTAGGTACCAAGTCTGGAGAGTACGGTGGATGAGGTATCACTTTCCAACCTAGCTCCAATAGCTTTAGCCGAGTCACTTTTGCAATGTGTGGGCGAGCATTGTCGTGTAAGAAAAAACTTTAGCATGCTGTGGACGATTCTGACAGATTTTTTGGTTTAAATTTTCAAGCTGATTACAGTATACTGATGCGGTAACAGTCATTCCACTTGGTAGGAGTTCCCAGTGAATAATACCATGAATATCCCACCAAACGGACAGCATAACTTTTTTCGGGTGAGGCTCTGTTTTTGGTGCCTCTATTCCTTTTTCGTTTGGAGCTAGCCACTGACGTTTGCGTGTGTGATTTATATATAAGACCCATTTTCCATCTCCAGTGATAAGATGGTCCAACCAGTTGAATGTGCGGCGAAAAGACAGAAGTTGTATGCAGATATCGGCACGGCGGTTTAGTTGATCTCTATCAAGTTCGTGCGGTATCCAAACACTGTATTTGTAGTTTTTTCCCAACTCGTGTAAATGTGTTTCTATGGTGACATGAGAGCAGCCTAACTCGGTAGCAAGAGTACGACTCGTTAGCCTCGGATCTCCTTCAATTAAGGTTTTTAATTTGGCTACATCAATCTTCACCGGTCGACCAGACTTAGGTTGATCTGATAATGAAAAGTCACCACTACGAAACTGCTGGAACCATCGTTTCGCCGTGGCCTCAGACACAACTTCAGGAGCAACACGCTGACATATATTACGCACTGCTTCGGCGGCTGAATGGCCAGACTGAAATTCATATAGTAAGCAATGCCTTACATGCACTTTTAATTCGTCCATTTTCTTCCTTATATTAGCTCGGCGACAGCTAGTGAATGACTGACGAGAAACTGTGCGACTCGCCCTTTATATACTTTCGACCATAGAAGATTCTAGAACTCTCTCAAAAATTTTATGTGGAATTCAATCGATCGCTCATTACTTTCTTACCAACCCAATATTATTTCCATTGAGTGCTGATTATTGTTTTTTCCTTACTATGTCAATGACAAACAAGCATTATGTCCCATAATACAAGTTTCTCAATAGTGGAAACTCGTTTACTGATGTACCTCAACATCATCCCCTTTGCGTTATCCCGGCATTTGCCACGGTTCATGGGAGCCTGGGGTCCACTTTGACAATTAATCCCAAGATTTGGCGTAGGCACTAGTTTTTACGAAAGCAACTGCCATCTGACCTTCCAACCCGAAGGGTAAACTAGACCTTATTGAATTAGTCCGGTTTCCTCACGATGTTTTCCTTCACCGAAAAGCGACTGGCAAATATCAAATGACATTTCCCACATAAATTTCGAAAGACCTCCGGAACGAAAGTCGCACGTACTTACTAGGCTACTTTTTGTATCTTAGCTGGCTCGACGCTGCTAGTAGACGAAGGCTGGAAGCTGGTCGTCCGCTCGGTGCGAGCTGAGGACGCGCGAGCGCAGTTCTCCTGTTCGGTGCTCGATTCGCTCACCGGCGAGAGGCGCCGGAGCGCGCCCGTCAGCATCGACATTGCGCGTGAGTATCATTCAAACATTTATTTAAACTTACACAATTTTTACACATATTTAAAATTGCAAACGGGACTTAAGAGCGCATTATTATGATTTTAACACTGACCTCCGACTTTTCAACGACGGCATTGTCCCCCTGGTAGCAGATTGGCTTAAGTTGACATCTTCTCTCTTCTTGCTGTACAAGTTTTCCGAACTACCAGCACTTGGTCCTCACTACCCACTTAAACGTTTTGTGCACTAGGAATGTCACCTTGTCGACACACTCACGGTATTCGGTTTTTCAACCTGAGATGTTGTTTTCTTTTCGAATTTAACTATTAATGACTGGGTTCCATGTGGATGAGATAATCAAACCTCCGTCTCTATTGAAACTTTTATAATTCTTAATTTCAATGGCTTCACGTATTTTTCTACTAATAGAAACCACGATCTGTAGAGAGAGTTTTTGGGTTGTGAAGCTCAATCCAATGCCGTCCTTGAAACGTCGGAGGTCATGTTAAAAACATAATAATACGCGATTAAGTCCCGTTTGCAATTTTAAATATCATTCAAATATCTCATCTGCGGTAGCGCACGCAAAGGAACATCGTGTTCTACCAACCCTTAGTCTAACGGCCCAGCCACGACATTGGTCTAAGCGCGACAGCGGTGAGCGGCAGTTATATGTGCGAATGAAAAGTCCCATCGCTGTGTCTCGCTCCAATGTATGGCTGCCGCTCACCGCTGTCGCGCTTAGCCCAATGTCGCAGCTGAGCCTTAAGGCCTAAGTGCACGCTCATATAGGGCCTGCATTGGGGCGGGACGTGCGGCGTGCATGTCAAACAATTGAAGCTCATAAAAGTGTGCCTGTGTGCCTGTGTGTGCGTGCGTGCATGGTTGCGTGCGTGCGTGCGTGCGTGCGTGCGTGCGTGCGTGCGTGCGTGCGTGCGTGCGTGCGTGCGTGCGTGTGTGTGTGTGAAGCCTGTGTGGTGACGGGTTAAGAATTTCACCACCCCCTTTCTTCCCGTGGGTGTCGTAGAAGGCGACTATGGGATATGGGTTAAATTGTGGCGTAGGCGAGAGGCTGGCAACCTGTCACTGCAATGTCACAGTTTCGTTTTCTTTCAACCCCTTATTTGCCAAGAGTGGCACTGAAGCTTTAGTAGTTTCATGTGTTCTGCTTACCCCTTTATCGGATACAGGCGTGATTGTATGTAAAAGTGTCCTGAGTCGACGTTGCAAAGAGCAGCCCTATGCTTTTAAACAAAACACTAACGCACCGCCATTTTCAGCGTCAACCGGCGCGGCAGCTCCACGCGCGGTGTACCACGGTCAGTGGGAGACGAGCGTGCGACGCGGCGGCGACGTGGTCCTGCCGTGTCTGGTGCACGCCAACCCACCAGCGACTATCACGTGAGTCCCTTTATGAATCTTGCCATGCTAGAGCTTACGCCGTGTCTTGCGTGAGCGACGGTCGCGCGATGGTCGCGCGACGGCGATGCGACGCATACGAAATCAAACCTTATCGATATGGAAGTATGAGACGCGACGGCGACGGTCGCGCGACCGTTGCCCACGCAAGACACGGCGTTACTCGTAATATTAGTGATATCACTCTAATAAATTGATTAGATACGAATAAAAATATATTTTAATTGTAACGTGTTGGCAACTTGATCCGCCAATATGTGTGCAAAATACCAGCGACTTTCTATATAATTTACAATGGAATAAACCTTTCATATGTAGCCTGTCAATATTGTGTAAAAAATAGTAGAGAAGATAATTAAGTATGTCATACGTCTGATTCGGGTCTAGACGAAGGGCAAACTAGGGCTTAATACTAGTGATTAATTTTACTGATCTTGATAAACTGTATTGGATACTTAAGATACGACAGTCACGGCGCCGCACTGTTTTTGTCGTTACTGTGGTTCACTGCAATTCGCTAGCGACTATATTCTGAGTCCTTCATAGTTCATAGCACATCAGCGACAGAACCGGAGTTGACAGCAGTCACCTTGGCCGTTTTCGGCCGTATTATTATTCGTTTTCCCTTTAAAAATGAGTAATAACTTCAAATATTAGTGATTACAGGATATTTTGATTAAAGATGTAAATAAAATAGGACTGTAACTTGGCACAGAAACGAAACAAAAATGGATTTGATTCTGAACTAGGTTCTTGAAATGAAAGTGGGTTGTGTTGTAAGTGTATCGGCAGTATTTTTAATTTTGTAATCAATTTTGATTGTAAAAATTGTTATTTTCTAACGGTAACATTGTCAACATTAACTTGATAAAATTACAAGGTTGATTATGATAATCAATATTGACGTATCTCATGTACGTGGTCAATTTTAACCCCCGACGCAAAAACGAAGGGGTGTTATAAGTTTGACGTGTCTGTCTGTCTGTCTGTCTGTCTGTCTGTCCGTCTGTCCGTCTGTCTGTCTGTCTGTCTGTCTGTCTGTCTGTTTGTCGGCATCGTAGCTCCCGAACGGATGAACCGATTTTGATTTAGTTTTTTTTGTCTGAAAGCTGAGTTAGTCGGGAGTGTTCTTAGCCATGTTTCATGAAAATCGGTCCACTATGTCACGGTCGGGGTTTTTTTCAAAATTTTAATTTTGTGGTTAGGTTATTCTTCAAGTAAATCTGTCCTTTGCCAATTATACTTAATTCTGTAATATATTCTGCCACGCCAATACCCTTGACAATATTTGCCCTAGTGAACTATTCTAATATTACTTTATGTTACGTAATGCTCGTAGAGTGAATAAGTTTTATGTAAGTACGAGGAAAATCATTTCCCCTTTTATGGTTTACATGTTTATTATGTCCAAAATACAATACCAAATACTCTTCACGGCACATTTCAAAACGGAAAACATTCCCATGAATACAGCCATGCGCCATGGAACGGACTTAATATATTCATGCTGAAAGAACTTAAATGGTAAACAAGAAGCTGTCTTATGACTAGAAAGCTTTTTTCTTAGCAATCTTGAGGTAGCAAAATTTAATAAATTAATTAGATTAATAGCGAGACTTAATTAATTCTGTGTGGTATTAGTACCGGTTAAAAAAAAATGACGCGCTGCCTCCATTATCTCACTTTCGCGGTGTATGTGAGTTAATTTTTATCCTCTTAAGGGATAATTTCTGATATAAAAAATCCTATGCTCTTAAACTAAATTGATTCAGCCGTTTACGCATCAGGGGATAACACATATACAGATACCTAAACACGCTTTCGCATTTACCTGCATGTAATATTATTTATGGTTACTTATTCTATAGACCCATTTTATCCAGATTGACAGGACTACAAAAACGACAGGGTTGAGTGGAAGAAGCGAGGGGACACCTTTGCCCAGTACACTAAACCAGGCGAGTAAAAAAAAACATTCATTTTTTTGCCTGATTGGTGTAGGTTACCCTTAGGAGGCAGGATAGGCATAGTTACTCAGTGAGCATAGTAATTTATTTTTTCTATAAACTACTGCAAGTTTTAGGTCAAACGGCACCCGAGGGCCACATTCAGTAAATCGTAATGAACTGCTCTTAATTTGCACGCCTTTGAACTCGTTGATTACATAGATATTACCTCTTAACCAACATGCCAACTTACACTTTCAGCGTTGAACATCTAAAGGATATCATTCAAATATCGTGTATTTCGATGGTCTTTGCTCGTACCTGTGTTGGTGCGAGCAAGACGCGCCTACATCAATAGCAAAATTACTTTTAGATATCGTTCTAATGTCAATATAGTAGTAGTAGTAGTAGTAATCACTTTATTGTGTACAACAGTTTATATACAATTTGTAGGAATAGAGATACAAAAGCGAGCGAGGAGGCGAATATATGTTTGAATTGGCCGGATTGTCTATTTAAATGATGATGTACTTAGTTCATCGTCCGATTGCTACAGGTTAGCCCAGTCAGCATACCACTATTACTCTTTTTCTATAAACTGTTGCAACTTTTAGGTCAAATGGCACCCGAGGGCCACATTCAGCAAATCGCAAAGAAGCGCCCTTAATGTGCGCGCCTTTGAACTCGTTACATAGCTATCAGCGCTAAACTAAGTGTGCCATTAAATATGTTACATATACTAACTAAAGCATTATTAACTAAAAACCTGTTTGTTGCGAACTAGGAATACAAGTAACTAAACTAAAATTTGCAGTCTAATCGCGGATTAGAAAAATACCTACATATAATAAAAATCTATCTGTATTGTTATCAATCATGGGATTGCGGCGTAGATTATTCAAATGTCTTAACAAGAACGAAGGAGAAAGAATATTCCCTCCAAAAATTAAGTAAATATAAACGTTAACATGACTATATTAGAATTAATTGCTAATTTTACTTAAGCATATAAAGGTCACGGACTGATCAAGAGTTATTTGCACGTCTCCTACATCAATTTAAATTATTTGTCGTCTCGCCGGCTAAATTTAGTAAATTTCATTTAGTTGAAAAAGAAAAGGAAGGAAGGTAATTTGTAACTAAGAACATATAATTTCTAATTAATATAATGACCTCGCACTCGCAAGATCTAATTAAACACAATATCTGAAATGACAATCCTAATTAACAATACGACTGTTGTGTATTCGTGTTGAAATCGTTTCATGCAGGAAATTTTGATTAGCTATTCTACAATATCAGAATATTTATTCCATATATAATTTTGCGTAATATTTATTCCATATATTATTTACGCACTGAAAACGCCTGGAAGAGCTATTGGTCAATGAAACACCTAATGAAAGGAGACCTACCTCTGTCACTCAAACGTAGGCTCATGGACATGTGCGTACTTCCAGTTCTCACGTACCGTGCTCAAACCTGGTCTTTGACGAAAGCTCAGAAGTCCAAACTCGGGGTTTGCCAGAGAGCTATGGAGCGCAGCATATTAGGTGTAAAATTAAGGGATAGGATCCGGAACACCACGCTGCGCTCTAAGACTCAAATAATAGACGAAGCTCGGAAAGCGGCTAAGTTGAAGTGGGACTGGGCTGGCCATGTCTGCCGAATGCCGGACGACTTGTGGGCCAAGATAACCACGGAGTGGGAGCCCCACGAGTCAAACCGGGGATCCGGCAGACCACACCGGCGATGGCGGGATAACCTGGACTCATTTTTGATTGGCTGGCCAGAAATAGCACTAGACAGAGAAGATTGGAAAAAGAGGGGAGAGGCCTTTGCCCAGCAGTGGGACACAGTAGGCTCTGAATAAATAAATAAATAATAATATTATTTAACGTTTGCGTTATTTCGATTTAAAATATTTAGTTAAGAAATATCAAGTAACGTTATACTCTTAATTGTTTTCTAAAAAAAAAGCTCTTTATTTCAGACCATACAGTGAAGAATAATCTTTAAAAAGTTATTACACACACTGATGAAACTGATTAACATATGGATTTTTTTATACTTCCTCGCACCACCTTTTATTAGGTAATATTTGGTGAGGTGATGATGTAAACGGATGCCGGAAAATTCATAACGAAACCATCGTTAGGTGTAAACTTTTCATTTTTGTAAGTGGCGATTTTTATATGTAACTAGTAACGTAAATAGATTTGTATTACCTCAGAAATTCCCGTCAACTTTGTACAATGCGACGTCAGCAAATTTTAATTGATCCTATTTTGTTACCAACATTTATTATTATTATTATTATTTATTAGTAAAAACATGTTTACATGACATTACAGTAAAGCCTGTGTGGTGACGGGTTAAGACTTTCACCACCCCCTTTCTTCTCGTGGGTGTCGTAGAAGGCGACTATGGGATATGGGTTAAATTGTGGCGTAGGCGAGAGGCTGGCAACCTGTCACTGCAATGTCACAGTTTCGTTTTCTTTCAACCCCTTATTTGCCAAGAGTGGCACTGAAGCTTTAGTAGTTTCATGTGTTCTGCCTACCCCTTTATGGGATACAGGCGTGATTGTATGTATGATTGTATGTATGTATGTACAGTAAAACCAATGCGTCACGAAACTTAGATAACAAAAAAGAGAGAAAATAAAGAGAACAATAATAAAAATAAAATTAAACAATGGATTTGGGCGATGACGTCACAGCGTGGCTCCGTTGCGTCGTTTGCCCGGTTTCGTCGTTATTTAGTAATATAATTCGACTTTCGTAAGATATATACAGGATAATTGTTATAATTAAGAAAATATAAATACTAGAGAACCTTAATGACGAAATAAAACTTAATAAAATCTCAATTCATCAACAAAATCTTGGTAACAAAATAGGGATTAATAAAAACAAATTTAACTTTTCCCTTAATTTTTGTACAAAGTTGACGGGAATTGCTGACCTACACATTTCGAATGTGATGTCAGATGTGTCAGTCAATAATAAATTGATAAGTTACGCTTCATAACAAGAAGCTTCAAAGCTTTTCTTTCAAAAGAAATGTTGTAAAATCATGTAATTAATTTTTATATCAATATAAGACGATAAATCTCCAATTTTAATTCAAACTACGACCGGCTTACAAGGCAAGAAGTTAAAGTTTTTGAAGCTATAACTCAACGCTGTTACTTCAGAACTTGCGAACCATTTAACAACTGATACAACTCGAATACGCTGGTCACAGATTACACAGAAACCGCATTATGAAACGTGTGGCGCAGCCTTAACTTCCTACGTTGGCAAAGCGCGTGGTCACCAGACAATACAATTTTACTGGTAATTAAAATACCAGAAAGAGCAGCGCTATTGAGTAGCATCTTTCACCATTACATAAATAGTAGATATATAATTTTTAAGAAAAAAAAACTGCCGCCTTTGGGGTTCTGGTGAAAGCTACTTGCGAATGTTTGATTATGTAGAAATGTGTAGGTATTTTTTTATAATTTAAAAAAAAAACCGCCGCCTTTGGGGTTCTGGTGAAAGCTACTTGCGAATGTTGGATTATGTAGAAATGTGTAGGTATTTTTTAAACTGCTTTTAATGCTTTAATTATTTAATGGCAACAAAAATCAATTCCTCATGAATCCGATTCTAAGAAATCGAAGCTTGACAAAATTTGACTTGTAAAGTCAATATGCTTAACAAATATAACTAAATAAATGTTACTGTTCTGAACTTAAATGCATGCTGTTCTTATAAAAATACCAAAGTCACTATAAGTGTGCCGTTCAGATTTGAGGAGTTCGGTTCTAACCATCATCTGCAGTTCCACTGCACCATATATCATATCATATCTGCATCATATCAATTGTTTAGTTGTAAACTTTATTGTTTGTTTTTTTTCTCTTTTTCATGTTCTTATTTACTGCTTTTTTTTTTAAATTTAAGTTTCATGACGCATTGGATTTATCTGTAATGTCATTGAAATATGTTTTCAAATAAATAAATAAATAATAATACCAAAGTCACTATAAGCGTGCCGTTCAGATTTGAGGAGTTCCGTTTTGACCATCATCAGGAGTTCCACTGTACCAAATGTCACTGTTATGGACGTAAGTGCATGCTGTTCTTATAAAAATACCAAACACTGATTCAAACTTTCACGATTTTTACACATATTTAAAATTGCAAACGGGACTTACGGGAACGTCGGAGGTTAGTGTTTAAAACATAGTGTTTAAAACATAGTAAATACGCGATTAAGTCCCGTTTGCAATTTTAAAAATACCAAAGTCATAAAAATGCCAATAAGCGTGCCGTTCAGATTTGAGGAGTTCTGTTCTGACCATCATCAGCAGTTCCACTGCACCAAATGTCACTGTTCCGTACGTAAATGCATGCTGTTCCTTTAAAAACACAAAAATCGCCATATCGATACCTTTGGGTTCAATTGGCGTAAAGGACAAAATGCAGGTTTTCAGGAGAAGCAAAAAACAACTTTTTTTTTAGAAAAATGTTCATATCTTTTTTGTTTTTTGACCTATATTTGTAACGTATATAGAAAAATATGTAGATTTTTAATATCCTTAACCTAGTGTAGCACCTGTAGTGATAAACTAAACGGTTTAGAAGTTAGATGGTTGTAAAGGACATGTCAAAATGCTATGAACGACCTTTACACCCACGATTTTTTTGAACAATTAGAGTTGATAGGGTCGTAAATGACGGTCTTAGATGATTTTTATACAAATTCGGGGCGTAAATGTAACCGGAATGGTACAAATGGCAACTGTTTTTAGCTTAGTTTATAATTGAGAAACTTGAAAAATGTATCAAAACGTAGTTAATATGGCATAGAATAGCCACAATAGTGTTACAGTGTATATTTATCTAAATATTTAGCAAAGACAAAGAACAAGACTATTTTGTATCCAGTTTTGCAATAAAGAAACAACATTTGCTTAAAAACTATCTAGTATTTTGGAAAGTTATTATTTTAGTACTCGCCGCTGTCTCAATAAGTTACGCATTCAGTAGGTATTTAATTCTAGCAGGGAAACGCTTTCGTAGTTTAAGTAAATATAAAAACACTAATGGTAATCACGTAAACTTTAATCAGCAACTGTGAACAGTAGACTATATTAATACTAGGGCTTGCATTTTTTCCGATATTACAGTTCCGGAATTGAAACACATAATCTCGAAAATTCCGGAATTGAAAAAATATATATTTTTAGATAAAAACGTGTAATATCAGCCTGGTTATTTTACAAAATTACCACAGAATGTATAAGAAATATGTAAATTCATAAGTTAGACACTGCTCGGACTCAGGTAGTACCCTATTTTATGGCTAAAGGGGCTAGTTAGAGCGAGATAGTGTAATTTTAAATTTTAACCCGCTAATGGCGCTAATATTAACCATTGTCACTTTCTGATTTTGCGAACTTAAATTCAGATGCGAAACGTAGTATTTGGTATTACATTCATTCACAAGCATAACGTCGTAGTTACTTATACACTTTTCACAAAGACGTGTGCATATTTTACTAAACTGGTGGACTTTACTGCAATGTATGGAAAATGGTGGATATGAAAACTATGCTTTATTTTTTACAAGAATTCAAGGTCTATATGTACATGTACCTAGGTATAAATCAGGAAATCTGACTTTTTGGGCCTCGAGTCTGATACAGGTAATTCAATATTTATTTTATTACATTTATGTGAATAAGACGTTGTGCTATTGTTGTAAATTATTACTTTTACATTATTTCGGTGGACAATCGACCATTTAGTCGATCATTTATGCATTTAAAAGTTTTAAAACCTTTGTTTTTATTAGATTAAATTGATAAAACAATAATGTTGTCCTCGTCCATATTGCTGTAAATCCTCAAATATGAAATAAGTTCAGAAGGAAAACACTGTATTTGGGGTAGTTTTATTTAGTTTTTGTCTAAAATATGTAGTTTTTATTACTGATTGATGTGTCAAATACTATTAAATAATAATGCTAAATATATTTACTTTAATGTTAACTACTATCACAAAACTGGCACTAAAACCTCGTTTGTATCGTTTGTTGTTGTTCGAAATACTTAGCAAGACCGATTTTGACACAAAATGAAAATTGAAAATTGCAGTGTTATATGCCTTTTAGGTACGGAGTTATTGTCTTAAACGTCGATTAATAATAAATTATAATTTAAAATTGTATTATTTCATCAGAAATCCACCAGAAAACAAAACGAAAAAAAATTGTCCAATTCCGGAACTAGTTCCGGAATTCCGGAATTGAAGTCCAATCTCGAAAACCAGTTCCGGAATTGAAAATCGTCCGATATTGCAAGCCCTAATTAATACGACAGTAATTCTAAGTCTAAAGTAGAAAGAAGTTCTAAGAATAACTAAGAGTTAAGTACCTATTTATAAATGCAAGTTAGGACGCGTATACAAACTGTGACCAACTAATAAATAATAGTAACTATGTTGATTCATATTTTTGATAATTTTAAAACAGAAGATTGTTATTTAGTCTTTAACCTGTTAAATAAGAATAATCTTAATTATGAGTTCAATCCTAGGAATATTATAGTCAATGCTTTAAGTACCTGGGTACATAGCCAAGTCACCAAACGCTAACGCTCATTCGCTAGCGAAACGCACCTGTTATTATCGCACTAAATGTTAGTATAGTCTGCTGTTAAAGTTTACTGCCGGCGTAGCTGAATGGTAATCGTCGACGCCAGACGCCGACAAAAATGCAGTTTGGTGCAATACGCAAGAGCGATAAAGATATATAGCTACGAAATAGATATTATCGTGAGCGTTTGTGCATTTGGGTACGTACCCTGATTACCATAGTGTTTTTTTTAATTACCTACATCTCGCCGCAGTACAATAATACTACGAAAGCGTTTCCCTGCTAGAATTAAAGGCTGAATGCGTACCCTACTGACTATTCAACAGCGGCGAATACTAAAAAAATAACTTTGAGTTTGTTGCCAAAGTATAAGTAGATAGATTTTAAGCAAATATTGTTTCTTTATTACAAAACTGGATATAAATAAAATAGTCTTGTTCTTTTTTGTTGCTAAGATAGCTTAGATAAATAATACACTGCATTAAACTAATGTAGCTATTCTATGCCATATTAAGTACGTTTTGACACATTTTTCCAGTTTTTAATTGTAAACTTAGCACATCATTTGTACCATTTCGGTTACAATTACGCCCCGGTTTTGTATAAAAATCATCTAAGACCGTCATTTACGACCCTATCAAATCATGGGTGTAAAGGACGTTAATAGAATTTTGACGTGTCCTTTACAACCATCTATCGTCTAAACCGTTTAGTTTATCACTACGGTTGCTACACTAGGTTAAAGATACTCGTAATCTGCATATTTTTCTTATACACGTCACAAATATAGGTAAAAAAAACAAAAAAAGTGGGTTTATCTTTCTCTTGGAAACCTGCATTATATGTCCTTTACGACAATTGAACCCAAAGATATCGATTACAGTTGCGGATAAAATATTTTTAGTGCTGGTCGTAAAGGACGAAGAACAAAAAACTTGTCCTTTACGCCCAACTTTACCACACTACTATAGAAAGTGATCCTTAAAAAGTAAAGGCTTAAAGGGCAACAATATATATCAAGGTGACTTACGACTATATTTTTATTTGTAGATTTCCTTTACGACACAAATAATAATTTATAATTAATGACTTGATATTTACGCCCCTTCAGAAAAGCTATTTTTGCAAGTCCATAGTAGAAAATCTTGGTCGTAAAGGCAACTTTTTAAGAGATATCGAAATTTTAACTACACAGATCGATAGCGCTTGAAATTCTGAACAAAACTGTATATATAACTCATTTTCGCCAAAATGTCCTTTACGCCAATTGAACCCAGAGGTATCGATATGTATGCCTTTCAGATTTGAGGAGTTCCCTCGATTTCTCCAGGATCCCATCATCAGAACTGGGTTCTGAGAAAAATGGGACCAATCTGTATGCATATACATTCAATCAAAAAAAAATTTCAAAATCGGTCCAGTAACAACGAAGATATGAAGAACAAACATAAAAAAAAATACAGACGAATAGAGAACCACCTTCTTTTGAGTGATTTGAGGCGGCGGTTAAAAAGCTCGGGTTCAACCCTCATTTTTTGTAAATATTCCAAAATTACACGAGTGCTGGTTGTAAGCATTTACACAAATAGATCGAACGGTTTTGTTCCCATACTAAATTACTACGGTAGAACATGTGCATGTGCAATGTGCAATTGTGCATGGTGACTTTGAGTTGGTTTAAAACTTTTCACCACGCCAACTGATAAAGGCTTTCTTTGCTATTCGAAAACAGATAGCAAAATTTCATTTTATCCACAAGAGTGCAAAGTAATTTCATACAAATTTTAACTTGATGTCTAAAGCTGGGTGTTGTAATTCACGTATAAATAATGATTTTGAATCATACATGTTAAATAAATTGAAGTATTTTATTTATTTTGATGTTTTCCAGTTCATATTTTCATAGTGTTGGTGTGGTGAAAAATTTTTGTGTTTCACTCGGTGGCAAAGTTTGTTTAACCTTCGTGCCTTGATTACCCTCGCAACGTTCAAGATTCCACTCTTGGAATCTTTCGCTTGATCGGGTTTCAATATTGGCACGTGCGGTTAAACAACAACTTTGCCCCCTTGTAAAACAAATAACTGTTAACACGTTCGCTGCGGCAAGCCAAAACCTTAACCCAAAATCTAGTGCGTTACGAGGCCCAATCCGCCCCGTAATAGTTTACATCGTAGTGCGTTACGGGTATAAAAGTGCCCCGTACGCCTAAGTCTGTTAAAAGTGCTGTAAGTTCCTGAAATATTGGATTTTCCAATATTTTTTTCGACTAACTGTAAGAGTATGAAATTTCCTACGTCTCTTTATCCCCGCACGTGGATACGATAAAAACCTAGAAAATTATATAGAAAAGAAAATACGGGGTTATTTTATCCCCGTATCGTACTAAAATTGAAAAAATACGGGGTTTAGTACACCCCGTAACGCATGTAATGTATTAAGGTCGATAAATTAGTAGTGATGGGAAATAAAAAAATCGATGTATATGCTGTTTTAATAAAAAAATTACACATCAAAAATATGATACTTCGCACTCTTGTATTTTTGTGAAAGTAGTTAATATAATTAAGTAACAAAGATTAATAAAATAAGATAAACCACCACCGTTTTTACATATTAAAAACATATATTTAATTACCTGCCTGCAATTAGATGTCAATTTGTGGTGATTTTGACGTTTATTGTGTGGGATAACCTTTGTTTTTGGAATATAGTAGTTCTAACGTGTGGTTCGAGCGCTTCATGTTTAATTTGCCGATAACAAGTATTTCAGTAAGCACTGCACTAGCGATACTGTGCCCACAACCCCGTACGGGCCAGCAAATTCTTTTACGGGGCTCACGGAGACCCGTATCGCACTAGAAGGTAATTTTTGTCCCCTGGTCGGTACGGGGTTCCTGAGACCCCGTATATAATTAATATATGAATAAATAATACTTTTGAACAGAAATCCAAATGTATATTTGTCATTTTCGTAGTTGTAAAAATGACCAAAATACAGCTTCCGCACCAGCGGAGTGAACACGATTTTTCTCACCCGCACTGAGTGATGACAGCGTACGGGGTTCAAAAACCCCCGTAACGCAGTGAACGTGTTAAATGCTCCGTCTAGTAGTTGAGGTGGTCTGTAACGCCGGTTTAAGTTAAAGCATAAGTTGAATGAGCTAGCTTAACCATGGCAAATATTTATTGCACTTGTTATTATAGCTTAATGGCGAAAATGAGTTGCTCGGCTCTGCGCAAATGTTTGTCTGGTTTAAAAAGTTGTTAAGAGAAATGGGAGAAACGTTGGAGGTTTATTTCGTTGAGCTGGCGTTTCTTTATTTTTTCTTATGTTATTAATGGAGTTTACAGTTGAGACTGTACTGTGATAATACTTTCAATTTAATAGGTAGGCAATAGGTATGAAAACGAAGACAAAATGTGCTACATTAGACTTAAGAGTTTTGAATGATTCACGGTTATTTTCATTAGACTTATATTGACCGGAATATAAACCGTGATTACCTTTTTGATTTTTGTCAAGCTCTCGATATTTCGACGCAGTTGCATGCATCATGATCACGGAAAACTGACAAAGGCGGGTGGATGTCAAAGTTGCGTAGATCATGAAACAAGCAACTGCGTCGAAATATCGGGAGCTCGATAAAAATCAAAAAGGTAATCACGGTCTATATCCCGGTCAATATGTCTACATTTGTATGTAAACTATTAAAATTTTAATATGTGCACATATACGAGTACATACACTATTGCTATTAGAGTGCGTATTCAGATAGATTTTTGAGCACCTCTATGACTGAAGAACTAAAGGTGTTATTCCATATGTCCCATTATATTTGTGTCATTTTTGTATGAGAGGTTGAGTAGTTACGTTTCTTGTTTATGAAGTAAGAACTAGCAGCGAACGTGACAAATGTCTAAAGATTTAGGAGACAAAAAGCTAATGATCCCGAAATGGCCCGACTTGCTGGCCTTACAAAAACGACGATACACGCGACAGCTAACGAGCGGGCTTCATTACGGCCATTTCGAGGGCTGTACAAGTTTTTATTTGACCCGAAACATTGCTAAGGGCGCTAAGGTTTACTGGGCAGCCGCGGTTACAAGCTCAGGCTAACCAGTATAAGTTAGGCGCGAAACCGGTTTGAAAAATTGTCGTAAATACCGATTTATTTCAGCTTTAGTATAAACTTTTATGAGAACGCTAACGTCTTATAAACTTTATTGTAACTTAAATTAACCACTTCATTTGACAAGCGACGTTGTTCGACTGTCGTTGTGAAGATTTCCACATACGAAGAAACCGGTTTTTAAAGTTCTAACCCGGTTCATCGGAGCAGAACTTTATAGAACTATTTTCCTAAAACCGGTTTAAAAATAACCGAAATTATTGTTGTCCACCAGTGGCCCGTTTCTCGAAAGGTACAATAAGCCTTGTATTACAAGTGTGTTTCCATGACAACTCATACGATTTGACAGTTCGCGCACTTGTAATACAAGGCTTGTACCTTTCGAGAAACGGGCCCCTGGTATGTAGTTCTTTACCTACATATATGACTACGGTTTGGAAATGCAACCGGTTTTCGAGCCTTGGTGTTACGCTCAGTAATTAGACAGTTGCCAGGGACGTCAAAGGCACATAACTGGGGACGGCGTGAGAGCGATCCTTGCGAATTTACAAGGTGAAAATAAGAGCAATTGACAAATATGTCAAGGTGTATAATGAGTTGAGAAAAAAATACCTTTTTTTAATAAGTGTGTTCATGCTTTTATAAGTGTAAATTATTCAAGGAGGAGCATTATTCTTGAAATATGCGCCATTAATCAGCAGTAATATTTCAGCACGACGTTACTACTGCGTCTTGCAGTCAAAATAAGTTCTTTATTAAGTCTGGATATCTTAAGAAACGTGGTGAAAAATAACAGCAACTGATAACCGTGGGTACCTACCAAAAAGTGTTTTAATTAGTTAAATGCGTTTTACTTCGTGACTTGGCAACTTAAAATTAATTGCTTGAGCCACATTATCATAGCGACCTTATTATTAATGCATTTTACATTTATTGACGACTTTAATTTTTATACAGATATTTCCTATTTGTTTGTAGATACGTGTATACGTAGTTCTAATAATATGAAGAAAATGTTAGCTCTAGTAAACTAAAAAGTCGACAAAAAGATAAAAATAAATTGTCACAACAAACTAAGTTAACAACGATTTTGATAGCGCCCTTGTATATGTAAACAAGGGTTAAGTAAACGTCATAATTCCATACAAGTTTGACATTTAAAACAATATTTGCACCGGCGAGGCCAGTATATTTCAAACGACTAGTATTTAATTTTACTGTAAAACAAGCAAAGTGGATAAACAAACTGTATTTATTTTACGTCTACTATAACCTTCTCCCACAAAACCCTCGTACATTAGAGTCGCCTCATCGTAAACGCGCGTAATAAAACGTAAAGCGAACGTACGCGTTACGTTGCTGTTAAGGATTTAACGTTGTTAGCTGCTAATGCCTAGCAAGTTCATAAACCACGGTAGAGCAAAACTCGCGAGTAAACTAAAGCTTAGGGTGTGGCCTGTACCATCTGTATAGTAATACTGAAGACTAGAGGTTCAAACCGGTAGGTTTCTTTTTATATAAGAAATCGGTTTTTTTTTATGATAAGTACAGGCGTCAAACGAGCAGACGAGCCGCCTGTTGGGAAGCAGTAATTGCCGCCAATGGACATAAGCTACATCAGAGAAGCCACTTAAGCGTTGTCGACCTGTTATTTAAATTCTAATGGGAAAATATTGGGACCATCTGATAACACGAAGTTGTTGCCTAAATCAATGACAATTATATGTCAAGAGCTTGAGCAAGAACAATCCACAGCATTTTACTATTTCTTTTTTTTTTAAATAAATCAATGAATTTTGATCCTAATAGCAAATAGTCATGGAAAATAAATAATTCAGCAGATTTTATGAAATAAATTTATAGTTTAAAAAACACTAGTAGAACACGCTTTTATAAATGCACGTAAAAGCCAAAAATAAATTATGGATCGTTCAAGTTGTCTCTATTTCTGGGATGAAGAGTAAACTATGTGCTTTTAATTATAATATTTGATTGTAAATGCGTGGGGCGCTTCAGTCGTGCTGCAAGTCCTTAGCGCGCCAATCTGTGTAAACTGCTTCTTGTAACATAGCTTAACTTGATTTCTAAGCAAGTTATACAAAAAGTTTTTCCTCTTACAGCGCCCCACGCTTTTACAATCAAATATTATAATTAAAAGCACATAGTTTACTCTTCATCCCAGAAATAGAGACAACTTGAACGATCCATAATTTATTTTTGGCTTTTACGTGCATTTATAAAAGCGTGTTTTACTAGTGTTTTTTAAATATTACGTTGATCTTTCTTTTATGCGGGGGGCTTCGCCCCCCGAGGCCCCCTTTATTTGCTCTTAAGGGTCACAAGAAAACCCTATCTCAACTTATTTTAAATACTACGTTGATCCTCCTTTTTTGCGGGGGCTTCGCCCCCCGAGCCCCCCTTTATTTGCTCTGAAGGGTCACAAGAAAACCCTATCTCAACTTATTTTAAATACTACGTTGATCCTCCTTTTTTGCGGGGGCTTCGCTCCCCGAGCCCCCCTTTATTTGCTCTGAAGGGTCACAAGAAAACCCTAACCCATCTTATTTAAAATACTACGTTGATCTTTTTAGTAGTTCCAGTTCATATCTTCCGACTCCATCATCAGACCTTGAAACCTAATAGTAACTAGTCAAAGTTCATTACAAGACTTTTCTAAGAAACCTAAAAACAGCTATGATACGATGTTCCATCATGTAGTTCCAGTTGATATCTTCCAGCTCTATCATCAGACCTTGAAACCTTATCGTAGTCAAAGTTCATTACAAGACTTTTCTAAGAAACCTAAAAACAGCTATGATACGATGTTCCATCATGTAGTTCCAGTTGATATCTTCCAGCTCCATCATCAGACCTTGAAACCTAATTAATTGTAGTCAAAGTTCATTACAAGACTTTTCTAAGAAACCCAATAACAGCTATGATACGATTTTCCATCATGTAGTTCCAGTTCCTATCTTCCGGCTTCATCATCAGACCTTGAAACCTTATCGTAGTCAAAGTTCATTATAAGACTTTTCTAAGAAACCCAAAAACAGCTATGATACGATGTTCCATCATGTAGTTCCAGTTCATATCTTCCGGCTTCATCATCAGACCTCGAAACCTCATCGTAGCCGAAGTTCATTACAAGACTTTTCTAAGAAACCCAAAAACTGCTATGATACGATGTTCCATCATGTAGTTCCAGTTCATATCTTCCGGCTCCATCATCAGACCTTGAAACCTAATCGTAGTCAAAGTTCATTACAAGACTTTTCTTAGAAACCCAAAAACAGCTATGATACGATGTTCTATCATGTAGTAGTTCCAGTTCATATCTTCCGGCTTCATCATCAGACCTTGAAACCTTATCGTAGTCAAAGTTCATTACAAGACTTTTCTAAGAAACCCAAAAACTGCTATGATACGATGTTCCATCATGTAGTTCCAGTTCATATCTTCCGGCTCCATCATCAGATCAGTTAAACAGTACCATATTATTGTATACATACAGCTGCCAATTTTCATTACGCTACGATCCTTGGAAGATGGTTAAATTAGCCTCCTTAGATTCCATTACATAGTTAGTTACATACACGACGACCTAATAAAAGCGTGTTAAAAAAAGCTTCACACTTCATTTGTACTTAAAGTACCTACAGCGGGGTAGATCCTGACAGAGAGGCAATTGTCACTGATCCATTTTTTCCATTATTACACTGAGTTCCACATGTATCCACTGAACTGAACACGCGTGCCATACATAACAAGTGGACACTCTAATTAATAATGCAAACATTTGAAATTGCCCCGCTTTACCTGTTATTCTGTTATTTTACCATTTTCTTGAAATTAATGTAATCAATATTAACTTAAACTTATTCTTTTGTCATGGTTCGTTATCATAATATCCCAACGAAATATCCATAATCAATGATGTATCAATTTCAATCTTCCTAATGAAATTTCATTGAATCGCCTACTCGAATATTCGATCAAAGGCCGTGCGCTTACCACCTGTAGGTAGGATTCATAAGAATCCTATGTGTATTACCAATATGTTTGATTATATAATGATCAGACTATTTTTATTTTATTTTCAATGCCATCTCATGAGATGTTTATTTCCATTTTCCCTCTGCATTTACCTCCTAATTATGTTTACACAGTTGTAAACAAGGTACTGCAATCTAGTCCAGTGGTGGCTGGTGCAAATTACTGCGAGGCAACACTAAGCAAAAAGAAACCTACCTTATCATTAGGTGCTTTAGTAGTAATCAATTTTAGGCAAGCCGGTGGGAATCGGCTTGTATGGACCAGCCGCTGCTGCTGAATCTACGCTGTGAGCAATAAAATAAGTAAACTCTACATTGGAATAACGTAACCTTTAACATTTGCCTTAATTTGCTTATTGTTAGTGGCGTTCTAGCTCTAAAGGGTTTATCTGCAATGGGGACGAATTTCAGTTGGATTTCAGATGATCGGATCAAGAAATTCACCACCCCTTTTCCTCCTGTGGGTGTCGTAGTTAGTTAGAAGGTGACTGTGGTATATGGCCGATATGGCTCCCATTTTTGTGTGTGCGATGGGCTGGCAACCCGTCACTGCGTCACAATTTCGTTTTCTTTCAACCCCTCAATCGCCAAAAATTGCACTGAAACTTAAGCAGTTTGATATGCTCTGTTCACCTCGTTTAGGAATACAGGCGTGAGGTTATGTAGGTATGCACCTATATTATTTCAGATGAAAATGAAGCATAAGGACCCTTTGTAGGCTCCCATTTTTGTCTGTGCGTCGTATGACATTTCAAACAAGATATTAATGTGACAAGGTATAGAAATTATCACATGTTTATGCCGGTGACTTTATGCACCTATATATTTCAGATGAAAATGAAGCATAAAGACCCTGTGCACATAGAAAGCCACAAATGCTATTAAAAACGAAAATGCTCCGCAATTTTCTCAGTAGTGATTCTAAGTTACGATTCCTTAGTTAGATTAGAGAGGATTATACTCGTAGTTGCCTACGAGTAGTTGTAACGTAGTTGTGTGCATAAATGGAATTTTCTATTGAGATTAGGGTTACCTTAGTGAAATTCTAGGGTGGAATCACAATTTTAGTGCTCTCAAAAAATACTTGCCAAGTGCGAGTTGGTATCCCTCGGTTCGTTTTATTATATTTTTTCTGTACTAAGTATATTTGTAAAATTTTATAGTTCTAGGTAGAATGTAAAATATACCTACTAATTTACGTTTTTTGCAGCAGAAGCCTATTTTTTTCATGTTAATTTATAAATCTGGTTTTTTAGAATTTCAAGGGACTGTAGACTTGAATATTATCAGTGATCGGAACTATGGTAGTAAAACTTTAAGAGCTGACATATATTTAAAATAAAACCAAGATTATTATTGGTTGTCTGGTAGAGATTGCTCTATAGCGATAAGACCGCCTGTTGTCTGCCTCTATTTATAATCATTTGTTTGGTCTCCACTGTATCTTTTTTCTGAATCTTTTGCTGAGATGTGCCAATACAGAGATTCTATCTTTCTATTATTTTCAGATCAGTGTTAAATTTGATTCTATACCTGAATCCAAGAATTCCAATACATATTTCTACGAGGATATTAATATTTTCATGGCTGTAAGTACGCTAAAATGTCGACTTAGCAAGTTTTGTTATAGTTTTAGTCCCATAGTTCCGATCACTGAACATTATGAATTTAATTTCAACTCAATTCCTTTACCTACGCGTTGTTGAGATAATAGTTAAATAGTATCAAAGTAAATAATAGGTAGTACAGATAAACACTGTTAAGTTAAAAATCGGCGTAAATACAAAACTAGCAACTGCTAAAAAGGATTCACTTAGCTCATGGTGGCGGATCGGATTATGTATACAGGCATTATAAACTTTTATTATTATTACAAATAATTACGGCAAAGTACTTGCGTGACTTGCGCTTGATCAGCGATTACTTAAGAAAAACTACATTCTCAGATATTTTATTCGGTGTCTGATTGTAAAAAAAGTCTATGATGTGACATTATGTATTTTAGGATTTCAAAATATCACACAAATTAGGAAAGACGGACTAACGGACACACAATAGTTTATATAAAAACAACAATATAAAACTTAATTGTGATTTAGCGCTTATCTATCACACCCTTATCGCGCAAGTGAAGCCCGTAGGCGAAAAAAGTTACACAATCTAACATGGTTACAGCGCGACCTAACCTTCCCGGTTTCACATCAACAACACCCTAGTACATCGTCACTCACCCCACGCAAAAACAAGAGAAAAGCGCGTACAAACGGCGCGGGTCCGCGCTGTCAACATGACAAGAGGGCGGCCATGTTTTTTCCACCGTGATATCACGGGACGAGAATTAAGCCGCTTTATGCAAATAAAGCTTGAATGGGTAATGAATGTATATTTTTGCAATTTAGCCTCACCTCATATATTTTTGAGTGCTCTTTGAATATTTAAAATACCCGAATTATTATGTTGTTTATAAAATATTCTCCTCTAATCCCATAATAACATACTTTTTTGTGGGTTCCATATTTTTTTCAGTATCAGGTATTTAATATTTATACAGAGCGAAATTATTAAAAATAGACGTCAACAAAGTGATCATGAACCTTACTAAAAGTAGACTGCGATAACTCGTAGAAGGATAGTGATCCAATAAGGCTTCCGTTTTTTCAAGAACAGTAAAATTATATAGCTAAAAACGAATCCAATATAAAAGAGATGTATCAGTTGAGTCGTGAGTGTCGTGACTACACAATGCACAAACAATTTTTCAATTAAAATAGGTAGCACTCATATTTCGTCAAATTCGTCAAAAGTGATCCTCTGGAGAGTGAGCTAAATGCATCGTTTCTGTTTGAAAGCCCACAGGATTTCAAATAACTTTTTATCTCGTGTTACAATCGAATATTATACAGTCGTATTTCACATCACAAGCCACAAAACAATGCGTTTCAAAAGGAATATCCAGAACATAAGTTTTTAATACCTAGTAGAAATTTTACATTTGCGTTCCCTGCACTAGTAGATAGCAAGTTCGAACCGTCCGTAAAACTTGACAGTGACAATTCGTCATAGATTGCTACAAGCAGGTCCAATGCATGTCTAACTTAAACATATTAAGTATATGTTGTAGGTATGTATACAGCGCGTAAACCTAATAAGGGCGATAAATGAAACCAGGCATATAATTCAATATTGTTATCATTAATTAAGAGGTGTTTTTGAGTTACTCTTAATTTTCACCCCATAATGAATTTTTGAAAAAATTCCCAGCAGCAATGTACTGTAAACGTGGTTGCGATGACAATCAATGACAACTGTCAACGAGCGTTAAACGCGAGTGTGTTTGCATTACGTTGCGGGCCGAATTAAATTGTATGGATAAAAAAAATATTTCAATTTTAAGTAAAAGTTATCTAATTCCATTTTTTATGTCCTATACTCACCACCGTTAAGAGGTTCGCCCGTATTAGGTTTACACCCTGTATGTAGGTTAGGTATAGTTGTTACTTATCGATTCAGAAATAAACGATTGGGAAATAATCAGTGTTAAGTGTCAGTTGTCACCGCGGTGAAATACGTTCGCAACATGCTAGCTTTAACTTTTTCTTCAGACTAGATATTTTTTATTATTTGTCTGTATTATGTGTACCGACTCGTATTAATCCTTTGTTAGTGTTGGCTTTAGTAAAGTTTCAGTTTAACATTACTAGTCAAAAGTGTTTTAGCCTTATACATCATTATAATATATCGCGATATTTTATACCCATACATCAACCGGCTTAAATTTGTGGTGAAACAGGATCCTCGTTTATAAAAAGTTGGCCATAATCCTTAAATATGGCAACCCTAGCTTAGCCCTCATTAACCTCTGCGAAGTGCCTTCGGGTACCGTCGGCAGAGGCATAAATGTGACATTTAATGTGCATATGCTAAGTGCCATGGCCTAGTTTAATTATAACTTACTTGGCTTAGTGTCGTTAATAAATGTAACCTGGAATAGGTTAATAGGTACCGTCACCGACAGTTGATTTATTTTATACTAGCTTTTTCCCGCAGCTTCGCCCGCGTTCGTATTCCTGTTTTCCCATACAAACTTTGGACCCCCATTTCACCCCCTAAAGGTGAATTTTGAAAAATCCTTTCTAAGTGCTCCTCTACGCCTTATAAGGAACCTACGTGGCAATTTTGGAATCTCTAGGGCCAGCGGTTTCGGCTGTGCGTTGATTTGTTGATATGTCAGTCAGTCAGTCAATTTCTTCTTTTATATATTTAGGGCCGGTTGCACCAACCAACCCTCCTGTCACCGTTAAAGTGTTCGTTAAATTTTATTGTATGGGAAGTTCCATAGAACTCTGCTGCGTGGCGATGATGTGTCTGTCAAATGTGGTTGATGCCACTGATCCTTAGACATTTATTTTATACATATTCATAAACAAGAGGGATATGCTGAGCGCATGTAACTGTTCAAGTTTCAGTGCCACTGGGATGTGATGTGATGATTAAGGAGTGAAAGAAATAGTTATTTGTTTTACAAGGGGGCAAAGTTGTTGTTTAACCGCAGGTGCCAATATTGATACCCGATCAAGTGAAAGATTCCAATATTCAAAATGTGGAACCATAGGTAAAGGGTGCACGTAGGAACAAACTTTGCCACCGAGTGAAACACAACATTTTTCATCACACCAACACGAACAAAATAATGACTATAAAACATCAAACTAAATCAAATCCAGCATTCTATTCAATATTTATGATTCAAAATAATTTATTTGTATGTAAATTCTACCAGCCAGCTCAGGCATCAAGTTAAAATTTGTATGAAATTACTTTGCACTCTTGTGGATTAAATGCATTTTGGTTATCCGTTTTCGAATAGCAAAATTGACCTTTAACAGTTGGCGAGGTGAAAACGAAATTGCGATATTGCAGTGACAGGTTGCTAGCGCATCACCAACAACAATATTATATTGGTGTTTAAATTCTTAACCACTATACAAGTATAAACAGTTTTTACCGTATTAATTTTTAGAAAATCTATTTTTTAATTTAAAAAATGGCTTAACTAATGTTAGTAAATAAAGTATGATTACGGTTTAATTATTCGTTCGTGTTACAGAAAGTAACCGGTATGTGGTTAATTTGTTATAAATTTTCAATTAAATGTAAATTCAATTGACTATCCGCTTAACGCAGTACAGTTAGCTTTTCAATTACTAATTTAATTGTGGTTAAATCTTATTTATTTATATAAAAAGCATTTAGCTGTACATTAATTATCTTATACTTTTAAACGAGCAATTCTTGTATATTTATTTATTTATTTATTTATATATTTATTTACACTGACGATCTCGGAAACCGCTCTAACGATTTCGCTGAAATTTGTTATGTGGGGGTTTTTAGGGGTGAAAAATCGGTCTAACTTATCCTTAGGTCCCGGAAAACGCGAATTTTCGAGTTTTCATGCGTTTTTCTTCGCGCACCATCTCGTGTGCAGTAGTTGTACTGTTAAGACAGAATTCTTTCGGTCGATGTAAGTACTATTTATTGCAAACACTAGATGGCGACACAGGTCAAGGCTAAAACGAATAGAAAAATACACTATTTGAGTTTTTGTGGCGAAATGCGCGCCATCTCGTGTGGAGTAGTTGTGTTGTTAAGGCTGAGAATTCTTTCGCTCGATGTAGGTACTATTAATTTTTGAACTAGATGGCGACACATGTCAAGGATACGAAACAGAACCGAGCGAAGCTCGGTCGCCCAGATATTAATTTAATTAAACCTTACATACTCCACTGATAACAAGGCCGGTTTATATCCATAGATAAAAGCGGTCTGTTTCACCAAATTTAATTATTGTGACGAACAGAGAATGCCCATAATTTCATAGGAAGTTGATAATTTCACCTGAGCTACACACGTTGTTAACGCCGTGTCTTGCGTGGGCTATATCGATAAGGTTTGATTTCGTATGCGTCGCATCGCCGTCGCGCGACCATCGCGCGACCGTCGCCCACGCAAGCCACGGCGTAACTTTAGATGTACCTAAATAAGTATAAACGAATATATAGAGGACATACACAGATTGATTGACTCTAAATGCCTGGATCCGAAACCAGGACCGCGGATTAGCAGGCAGAGTCATACGGGAGCAATTCCCGTTAAGTTTGTACATTTAGATCACGTCTCCGATTTTGATTAAAAATTGGTAGGCTGATAGAGTCCATAATGCTGAGCAAGATCCACTAGGTTTCCCAAAATGTCCTAGGTTGATTGTATGAAACTTTCCTTTTTTTGTTACCGAAAATGCATAGAAATCTGGTAACAAAAAAAGGAAGGTTTCATACAAACTACATAGGACATTTTGGGAAACCTAGTGGGTCTTGCTCAGCATCATGGACTCTATCAGCCTACCAATTTTTATCAAAATCGGAGACGTGATCCAAATGTACAAACTTAACGGGAATTCACGGAAACTCATTCTACCCAATCGGACAGATATACTGTGACGTTACTCGATAAAGTGATTTAAGGCTCATCGAGACAGCCCCTGAACTCGAATGCGATTTCAGATGCATTACGGACTATAGAGGTCACATCCAATTAGCCAAGCTTATCAAACACGCATACGAGACCTTGTAACGTGTAAATCAGCCCTTAGAGTTGCTTGCCCACTACGTTTTTGTTAATTCCGTGACACGTCCGTCTGTTCTGCTAGCCGTGCTCGCAAAAACCGCGTAGTTACGAGTACAACTGCTCGCCCTCGTTTTATTATTTCCTTATTCAATTAGGAGTTCGTCCGCGTTTGAGTTATGGTCTCGAGTTAGGACATTCGCTAACCTCGTCAAAGGAGGGTTTATAGGTGTTCTCTCATGGTTCTTGAATTTTCTAGGCTTTGAGACGTAATCTCTAGGTTGAAATATGTATGTAGGAGGCCAAATGCGTATCGTTTGCCACGGAATGTCAAAAATTGTGTTCTTGGCGTGAAGTCATGAGATACGGTCGTAGGGTTACGTCGTAGACGATAACTTTTAACCAGTGTGTAGCAAAAATGATTCGTTAAGGCTAGACGAGAACATATCGTGATAAGCAATGAATGATTTCATATTTTCATCAGTTTATTCGGAATCCAGATCCTGACGTTACTGTATGTATTTGGTTGGTACTTCTTTCTTAGCTAAGAAGGATACCTAATGTTTTTCTTGAGATATAACTTTATTAATAATTTCTACCATTTTCGCTTGTCGATGCGTCACCTTATTCGTAATGTTATCTAATTAATATTCAGTAATTATATTTTCTTGTAAGTTATGAGATTTGAGTCAGTCTGTTAGGAAATAGGAGGAAACGATACAGATTAACTCTTATTTTTGAAAGAAGCAATGAAAACAAGATAAGCTCTTATTTTATACAGCTGCGCAATATTTTGTTGCTGTGCTTTACTAGTTTGCAGCAAAATTTAAAACCTAGCTAGCGAGTAAATGAAGCTTTATGTGTGCATCTTTGGTCCTAATCATTACTAATGATGTTCAGTGAACACTTAAATTACAGCAAAGTATGTTGGAGTTTCTTATATCCAAAGATTTTGGCTCTCTTTAAAACATTCAAGAATGTTTATGACACCATTTTGGAAAACCGCTATAGGTATAATTTATATGATAAAAGCTATCAGACGTTTTTCCAAAGTAGCTGTTAATGAAAACGTTTGTAAGATAGTTTTAATATTATTGATATAATATATGATGTGTATTATAACTCGCAGTGACTCGAGTGATTATACGGCGTAAAAATTAGCTTTGATTATTTGACACATAGGCATGCAAGAGAGTATCCTATATTTGCAATTCAAATAATAATATAATTTATTGTACATATAAATCGCTACTGCAAATTACATTCAGGCAATTCCAAGGAAAACATGAAACTACATCTCATAATCAAATTACGCATTACTAAGAATTGACTCCCGCAATTATTCCACGCAGTAACATTATGTGAACGCACGTACATCATCCGTGTGTGCTCACATGAGGGCCCTCATTACGCGACGCGCGTGCCGCGGCGGTTAAGTTTTAAGCGTGTGTGCACCCACGGTGTGATATGGCACCGAGCCTGTTTGACTTCCTCTCTTAGTTTGACTTTGGCATCGGCAATACTTAAAAGGACTTACGTACCTACTTCATTCATCATCTTGAATGACTTTAGCGGGTAGTTGCCTAACACGCTATTACAAACTCTTCGCTTTTGAATTCTGTGGTTGAAGATACGCATAGTTATGTGTGGAGTTCTACCGAAGATCGGTAGGTGAGAAGGAGCAAAACATTT
This sequence comes from Leguminivora glycinivorella, assembly GCF_023078275.1. Classification (NCBI taxonomy): domain Eukaryota; kingdom Metazoa; phylum Arthropoda; class Insecta; order Lepidoptera; family Tortricidae; genus Leguminivora; species Leguminivora glycinivorella. The sequence continues at coordinate 7,356,190 of NC_062974.1, read as the reverse complement.
CTTTTTGTATCCGATCAACGTACTTCGTCCAGTATATACCTACTTGACGCTTTAAAAATGTACTTTGCTCCGATCATCTTGCATGAATACAAGAGTCCTCACTCAACGAGACCTATTAGTCTCTCCAGCCCCGCGGCTAATTTTGGCGATACATCTGACAAATAAAAAAAATCACAGGTCACCAGTACATTCCGTACATTCAGTTACCTTTTCCAAAGTAAACACTAGCGCTTCCCAGTTCCGACGGTTTAACACTTTCGCTACCAAGAACCCGACTGTCGGGCACACCGCTCGTAGAAGCGTAGCCGATTACATGAGTTTCCCCGTATGTAGCGAAAATGTCGTAGCGCCGCGTAGAGCCCGGTTTCGAAAGTGTTAACCTCGTATGTTTTAATTGTGCGTAGCCGAAACTCCAAACGCTTCACGATTCGCTCACGATTCGTGAGCGTTTCGTGAAGCGTTTGTGCATTCGGCTACGCAGACAGGCATTGCTACTGACACAACAGGCAGTTTGACACTAATTTGACACGCGTTTTACTCTCCGTAATTTTATTTTATCTACCCCATTCGGTCTCCTACAACGTTTACGCGTGTGGATTACTAATTATGATACGGTGTAATTATTTTCGTAGTTGTGATTATCTTTTGTTTTCATATACATTTAATATATCCGAGAGCAGTTTAGCTCTAAATATGGTACCATCAGATAGAAATTATGATCTGACATGCGGTTAGCATACCAAGTAGAGCAAAATGGACGGTTGTGTATCATTTGTCACACGTCACATTCAAACAAGAAAGTAGGATGAAAGCAAGTACAAGTAGGTGTAGGTGTCTAAGCAAAATATGAAATGCTTCCAATTCTTATCGTTTTCGGTTTTTAGTATCTCATTATTTTGAGAGGAACGGTGAGATAAAGAAGGCGTGTGTAAGAATCCGTCAATCCTCTTTTATGTGTGCTTCACTTTCTTTTCTGTTAAGTACTTTCCATTGCATTTATCTTGAACTCTTTGTTCCATGTGGTGTGAGTACACATGCAATATTTGCATCATTAATTTCCTGATAAACACAAATTACATAACAAAATTATAATACTGTAATGTCAGAGTCAAATGCGAAAACTGTCGAACCATAATTTAGTTTGCCTCTAATGTACGAAGTTACTGATATGCAGCTGACATGCCTGAATCCGATGAACATGAATTTAATTTAAGTTACACGCATCTGCTATGTCGTGTCATTCACGACGGCGGTTGATATGTATTGTCATGCCATTAAAGGTTGGAATTGAATGCGCGCAATCGTGAGTGATGTTACGACTTATAACCTATTTATAGTGAAGCATGTAATGTATTGTTGTATGAGTTATTAAGAACGATGCGCATACCAAAACTTGAACTATTCTCTTCCAGCAGCATACGTAATCCATACTAATATTATAAATGGTTTCCCGTTTATAATATTAGTATGGATTACGTATGCTGCTGGCTTTCGTGTGTGTCTGATTGTTTGTCCGTCTTTCACGTCCAAACGGAACGACGAATTGACGTGTTTTTTTTAATTTGAGATAGTTGAAGGGATGGAGAATGACATAGGCTACTTTTTGTCTCTTTCTAAAGCGAGCGAAGCCGCGCTCAAAAGCTAGTTTAAGAATAAATTACTTTTATTTGAATTACTTATCGAATGTTGGATGTAATCTGTCGAGTGCCGACGACGGACTCGAAGGGTTCTAGGATTGGCAGGTGAAACCTTTCTATTCACGAGAATTCTTAATAAATCGTATTTTAGTATTTTTTTCATATCTTTAAAGTTAATCAAACTTTGGAATATCAATCCAGGAAAGTCTGGGCTGAAGATCAATAGTGTATCGTTTCCAGTTTTCTGATAAAAGAACTGAGATAGGTACGTTTTAAGATTCAATTATATTGGATGAATAAACGGCTGGATAATCATTATTACCAGTAAAGGAATGACATAAAACACTTCGACGCTCCAGGCCGTTGAAGGTGCGATTGAAACACGTTGCAGTTTTTTTCTTTGACAATTTCCATTTTATAATTTGCGGCTCGGGCCGCGTAGCCGAATGGCATTTCTGCGACGAGAAACGCCACCTAAATGCCGCAGAAATGTAGTCTGACTCCGTCGCGTCAATACCCAAGAGCGATAGAGATAAATAGCTACGAAAAAGATATTATCGTGAGCGTGGTCACCGGTTAGTGAACGTTCTCAACGATTGTTTCCTAGAGGTTTTTAATTTAAGAAAATTTTCTTCGAATATTTTGACGAACATCAGTCGATTATCATAATGTTTTGGCTATTTTGTAATGTTTTGCATGATAGGTAAGCCAAGGTACAACGTATGTCATTACTACTAACCGATACCTTGACACAAAATGAATGAAACTTAATTTATCGAACAGTGTCCAACTTGTTTTCTTCTTGTCCAAAAATTTTGTTATTCAATAAGTATTATTTGTAGTAAAGTATATAAGGATTTTCTTTCATACGCGACTAGGTATTCCTAAGCACTTTTGGGTTACAAGCACAAGCAAATTTCGGGTAACAATTTTGCATGGTAATCCCCACCTTGGTCTCAAACGCCTTTATGGGACAAGATCCTGAATTAATCTGACCTCCCGTTGCTAAGTCGGCGAATCTTCTCAAGCCTTGTCGCATTAGAGCCCCGGACAAATATGCATAAATTCGTGTTTGTGCTCATGAAACTTGTACAGGTAGTAATAAAGCTTTACGCGAGGCGAGGGAAACTAAACCTAGCTGCGATGTTGTGTACATTTAACAATTATAAGCTATGCTTATATTTCGCCATTTAACGTTACATTATTTGTACAATATACACGGGATACCCCCATTTGCCAGAATTTCATTTGCCATAATTTTATTTGCCATCCTATTCAACAATCATAATATTGTTTCTCATAACATCTTATGCCATAATCATTGTTTACTATATTAATCTAGTGCCAGAAACTTTGTTTCCCATAAAGTCAGTTTCCATAATGTCATTTGTCAGAATCATCGAAATCCGTAATTACCACATTCCATACCATCATTTGTCATATAAATTAGCGTCCAGAAAAGTCAATTTCCATAATTTGTTTTGGCAGAATCGAAAACTACTATAATAGGTACTAGAAGGACTAGAGAATGAAACTGCTATCAGAAAGTAGGTTAGGTTAGGTTAGAACTGTGACCCCCTGGAAAATGAAACTGCTATCAGAAAGTAGGTTAGGTTAGAACTGTGAACCTCTGGAAAAGGAAACTGCTTGAAAAGTAGGTTAGGTTAGGTTAGAACTGTAACCCCCCGGAATATGAAAATACTATCAGACAGTAGGTTAGATTAGGTTAGAACTGCGACCCCCTGGAAAATGAAACTGCTATCAGAAAGTAGGTTAGGTTAGGTTAGAACTGTGTCCCCCTGGAGAATGAAACTGCTGGAAAAGTAGGTTAGGTTAGGTTAGAACTGTGACCCCTGGAAAATGAAACTGCTATCAGAAAGTAGGTTAGGTTAGGTAATAATATGGGCAACAATTAATATAGCAATAATTGCTTATGGCGTTTGAATATTCTATGAAACCATATTATTGCACTTAATAATATGGCTAACAAATAGTATGGCATTGTATGATTATGGAAGGTAATATTCGGATAAACAACGAGTATGTCATATGATTTTTATGGTAAACAAATCATTCGGGCAAATGAAATTCAGGCAAGTTAGATTCGGGCAAATGAATATTATGTTAAATGACTGTCGGGCAAACAATAGACAACCAATATACACACTCACATGTACATTTCACTCATTTAACAACAGAAAATAATACGCAGGAGGGCACTAATTAAATGAGAGAGGATGAAAAGTAATTAAAAGGAAGATATGTAACAATTAAGATTTGTTGCTAAATGTAAGCATTATTAATTTTGCAGTTTTATTAATTTGGTACCAACTTTTACGTAGTTGTTGTCTTTATTAGATAACAAAAGATGTGCCTGCCAAATTTTACAAATACTTTATACAAAAATATCTACTAAGTATGAAGAGACAATTATGTACTTATTATTTTTAGTACAAAACATTATTAGTAAAATGTTCAATCTTCAGGATATTATCTAAAAAATTGTTCACTTAAAATAACCGAATAAGTCATATTTCAGAGTTTTCCACGCGGAACAATTTAATTACCCCCCACCGTCGCTACTCCGTAAAAGCGTGCCATTTACCGTGTCGTCAAGATTGACAGAGGCGTAATAAAAGGCTTAAAAGGGGCATATTTCTGGGAAACTCAAACGTGGCATAATTATGCTGCGCTAGCTGCGAAGTATTCATTCTGACAGCTCGGCTGTAGATGTATGCTACAAGTTAAAGATACGGACTATGCTTTATTTTAAACTAACTTCTGCCCGCGGCTTCGCTCGCATTAAATCCGAAAATCAACAAGAATATACCAAATTCCACCCCCCATTTTAGGGAAGGTGGGGTGTTAGAAAGAGACAAAAAGTAGCCTATGTCACTCTCCATCCCTTAAACTATCTCCACTTAAAAAATCACGTCAATCCGTCTCTCCTTTTCGCCGTGAAAGACGGACAAACAAACAGACACACACACTTTCCTATTTATAATATTAGTATGGATTGTAACTATCTACCACAATAAACATAATTAGAAGCTCACAACTGAACTGACTTGGTTAACTACATACCTACTAAAGTATGAGCACAAATTAATACACATTTAAAAGTATAAGTGTTTTTTGACAATCTTTACGAAAACGTTGATAAAATATTTCCTCTATCATGCACGTCCAGATTATTTCGTGCCCACACTCGAATATGTGTCATTAGGTCAAGTCAGGAAAAACGGTCATTATAACGGAACAAAAGATATGACCTGCCTCGCGGTACTTGACAGGACGGGACTTTTATTATAATTATAACATAACTAGCTTTTACCCGCGGCTTCGCCCGCGTAATAAAAGTATTCATTAAGATTTTCATTTGGATCCTTAGGTTTCTCTGTAGGTATATTTATCTGCGATTATTTCGATTGCACATAATACTTTTGCTTGCAATGATTGTAGAAATATTACACATCGACCACAGCGTAGGTAATTCTATATACGCTGGGGAAACCTTTATAAACATCCCACATAGCCGTATTTCGACACTATGATCGGTGGGTAAAAAGTACTTTTTTCTATTATCCCTTAAATTTTTTTACATTTTGCTTATACTTAGAGCACATTGATTGTAAGAGACCGCCGACCGATTATCCGTATCCCTCTAACGATACCCATATTATCCGTATCCGTATCCGTATCGCTATCGCTATCGCTATCGCTATCGCTATCCCTATCCCTATCCCAATCCCAATCCCAATCCCTATCCCTATCCCTATCCGTTATCAAGATGTTCAATGATTTCTTATCAAGTGCTAAAATATAAAGTTTCATGGTTTTATCTTTTAAAATTAAGAAATCCCATACAAACTTTCAACCTCTTTTTCAACCCCTTCATCCCTTTTTTTCGAAATAAAAAGTAGCCTATGTTCTGTCTCAGGGTCTAAAGATTGTCTGTTCCAAATTTCATCAAAATCTGTTGCGTGGTTTAAGCGGGAAAGCGTAACAGACAGACAGACAGACAGACAGACAGACAGAGTTACTTTCGCATTTATAATATTAGTATGGATGGATTTCTCTTAAGTTCTTTACTATGCCTTCTGCATGATATATTATGTAGTAGCATGATATCCAGTTGCAACTATTAGTTCAATGTACATACAAAAGTAACTAGATATTACCAGTGCAAACTGACCACCAGCAACCCAATTTCACCTATCGCGTTGCTCCAATTTCTCCTCAAACAAAGACAAGCCAAACCACATTACCCTCTAGAACAATTTCTAGTACCGCATATAATTTTTATGGTTCGGACGTTAAATTGTAAGTAACGCGGTAAAATTTTACTCGAGTTGTTAACTGTTTTACGAAGTTTCTGTTTTACGTTTAGAAATACCAAGTGTGAACTCTTTATACTCGTTATATTTTTAACAATGTATTAAGATTAAGAATAGTTTTTGTAAAATTAAATCACATTCGTTGGTACAATAGAAATTGTGAAAGAAACTGTTTGTGTTTTCTTTCAAAGTACATGTTGCTTTTATGTGAAACATAAATATTTGAATTCCCTTATGTTCTGCCAGACATAATGCAAGTAGCAATAATGAACAGAAAAAAAGTTCTTATTGCAGTTTCACGTCACTTGGGAGTCATTTTCAACAATAGAAAACAAGCTAACGGCAACTAAATAAGTAGTTATTTTTTATTAGACCTCGGCATTCAAATGTTGAGGTTCAACAATGATGTTTTTTTTTCAAAAATCTACTAATCAAGTAGCAGAAACCTAGATCCTACCCAACATAGCTATGTTGGGCTACAAATCTTCCAGATAGGTCTTTCAGTTTGCACAGATAAAATACATACATTATTGTTCTTATATTGTGTGATATGAGCGTATAAATCGTAGTAGCGTGGTTTATTGCACAACAATATTACTTTTATACCAGCTTATTTATTTTTCATTCGTGGGAGCACTTAATTTTCGGTAGACACGTGTAATGGTCGATCAATGAAAATTCCTGAGCTAAAATTATTAAAAGTTTGTTTAAGACAAATTTAATAGCATTGAGACTGTAGATCGATTTTTTAACTAGCGAGGGTTTTAAGCCGGAACGCTTATTGCATGCTCGTATCGACTTAACTAATTAGAAATTTAAATAATGTTTACTTACGTTACCTACATACCAGTGGCGGCTGGTGAAAATTTCTGCTAGGCAACACCGAGCAAAAAGAAACCTACCTTATATTAGGTACTTTACTAGTAGTAGTAGTAGTAGAATCGGCTTGTATGGACTGGCCGCTGCTGCTACATACATAGACTACATAGTTTGATTTGGTACCCCTTTAACATAGTTATTCATTGCCGGCGTGTGCTGCGTGCTACGAACGTAAGCAATAACATGGGCGAAGCTTGAAGCGAAAAACGCCTACGAACACAGAACCGTAATATCAGGGCAGCGGCACTGACTGTTTTCTTTTATTATTCGTAATTTATTTTGTGAAGTAAATAGTTATTGAATGAGTACTAAATCACAGAAACCCACACATTAGAAATAGGCAAAGGCTTTAACGTTGTCATTATATTGAGCACCTTGAATCTCTCCCACATCTTACATATTCCCATAATCGTATTACAGTTTTGCTTGGCCAGTCCCGAATCTACGGCGGGGTCCATTTACCAGACCGCCAGCCATTTGTCACGTGTCACTCATCCCGGCGGCCACTAATGGATCTTTCTCAGAATACACCCCAACGCCCTTTATTGCACAGTAACACAGAATATCTTGAAACTCTTAGAGGTTATAATTAAGTGAGAAGTTTATGCTAATTAGTGAGGTGGTTTTGTAACGAATTTCTTAATTTACTTGGACCTTTTATAATATCGATTACTTAGTAAATTTTACGCCTTGAATCCAAGGTCGGCAATAAAGTTGGTGGTCGTTTTCATTTTTTGGGAATGTATTTATTTGTTAATTTATTGTTGCACAAAAGACATACTTAATGTACAAAAGGCGAACATAATGCCACTAGGTATTCTCTACCAGTCAATCTTAAAGCAAAACAAAGAAAATTGCAGACAGTGCATTGGAAACCAAAGAACAAACAATGTATAAACAAGAACAAGAATGTATAAACAATTAAGAACCCTTATAGTGTCGCCGTATCCGTCGGTTTATTCAGATCTGTCTATCTGTACGCGGCTTCGCTAGAAAATGGATATGTAAATACATTATCGCAGACCGTAAAATAGAAAACAGAAAAATATTGGGTTGAGATTTTTTTTAAATGATTGCTCTGAAAGAAACTAAAAACTGTGCCAACTTAGCTGTAACTTTTGAATCATGGATTAAAAATGATGTGATGATGATGTCTGTTTTATGTAATATTTACATTATGAAATAAAAAATAAAATAAGAAAATTCTATGTAAAAAAACTACAAAAGATCACAGATGGTCAGAGCGATTGATACCTATACGAGTAAGAACTATTTGGCTGTTATCCAGCTGCCACAGTTCTGTGTTCTGTGAGTTTAGAAAACATGGGAACTGAGAAAACATGTTTGCGTCGAATTGATAAATTGTTTTAGGCTAAACGCTTTCTTGTGACACTTTTGCAAAAAAATCTCCCTTTGATCCCGTAAAGTATAACGGAATTTTCGTATTTGTAGAAATAGCGAGAAAGGCAAAGTATTTGTTGTGCGATAGTTCTGACAAAGAAAAACAACAATGCCTGATGGAAAATCGATTGCAGTCGTAACTTTTAGTTTCGGGGAACTTTACTATGAAGATATATACTTTACTTTTTTATGATTTAAACGTTGCCACTATGATAAAGCCGGTATTTGTTGTAAATTAAATATAAAATCATTATTATTTTAGGAACGCAGGCTTTGTCAGGTACAAAGAATTCGCGATCAGCTACATGCTTTGGTAGTTGTAAACCACTACAAAGGGAAAACTGATGATCATAAAACTAAACGCATTAAATGAATAGACCTTAACAGAATCATTTAAGATTTATAGGGTATTTTTTTTAATGTTTCTGTAAGCCTCATTTTGTATGGCGTTTTTGAACAGCGTGCCAAGTGGAACATTTTGGAAACACAATTTATCTAGGGGCCACGTCATAATATAGGCAAAGTAAGTAGGTAGGTACAGTCAACCAATTGGAACCCTAGGCCACTCTACAACCATGTCAAAATGACAATCAGTAAGAGATTTCGTACAATAGATTTATAACGTCACTATGACATAGTTCTACAGTGGCCTAGGGTTCCTATTGGTTGACTGTACACTGAGCCAGAGAATGAACAAGAAATGTTCAACAGTCGAACTGCGCACAACAGTCTACATCCGTCATAAATAACATAGAATGTGAATCTGAGGAACATGCGAATTTCACTCCAAACATTACCATAAGTAGGCAAAAATTGAGTAAGCTCTACGGGAACCAGATTACGCGGAACCGATTTTTACTATTGCATTTATCGATACACGTAAAATTCGTAAATTGACAGCGTGCTGGGTCGTTTTCTTTTATTTTATCATCATTCCAGAACATAATATCACTTTTTATCATTTACTAGATATAATACAACATTAATAGTAAGACATATAATGTGAAAAAAAAAATCGTTTCGTATATTTTGCTACTAGAAACTGCAGCTAACCGGGAAACGAGGAGTTGAAAAGTTTTCTTTTTAAACCGGGACTGCATCGGACGATACTTTTAATTGATTTTCAATGTTCAACTTGGCCTGTTTAGACTCAAAGTATTATTTCTTGAGCACTAAGTACATAAAAAATATACGGAATCGTGTGTCAAAGTTTATTAATTCTCCTATGTTACCATAGTTTTAATATTTTTTAAGCAACATAAAATTTGGCTGATGGCTGATTAACATACCATTGGAAGAGCTATACTGCCTTAATTCAGCGACAAACGTATAATCCATACGTATATAATATTATAATTAGGAAAGTGTGTGTGTCTGTTTGTTTGTCCGTCTTTCACGGCAAAACAAAGCGACGAATTGACGTCATTTTTTAAATGGAGATAGTTGAAGAGATGAAGAGTGACATAGCATAGGCTACCTTTTGTCTCTTTCTAACGCGAGCGAAGCCGTGGGAAAAAGCTAGTAATTTATAAAGATTATTGTGTATACAATACATAGGTATTTTATGATGACACATCAAATTATTTGCACAAAATAAACATTACAGTATACTTTAACAAAACATGTCTCGATTTTACAATGCGCAATTAAACTAGAACCCAATTATCAACATTGACGCATGCCTTGTTATCGCTGATTGGTGTAAATAAAATAGTTTTGATTTATTCCAATTGTCGTGCGAATCGCATGTGTATACAGCTCGAGGTTTAAATTGTGAACGGATTTTATAATATTTTAAACTGTAAAACAGAAGCGCGAGTTTAACAAAACCCATTTATTTTAAACTGTGAAACTACCTGATCGTATATCAAAGCGCGGAGAGCATTTCTTTCTCGTATAGTGAAGAGCTCTATTTTCATGGGTTATTAAGATAAAAACTTTTTCTGGTTAGATCTAAAGCTAAACAGAAGCACGCTTTGATAAATTCTTTGTATTAAGGTACAAGTTAATCTTATAAAAGTGACAACTTGGGATCTTTGACACATACAAACCGAAAATACTACGAAGCCTGCTGACAAAAGGTTGGCTAGTGCTGTTTGTTTCATCTTGCAGAATCAGGGTCGTGCCCTCTGATAAGTTCGCTTTTGTAGTAAACCGTTTTTTTTTACTGAAACCAATATTTTTCGTCCGACTTGCTTGAAAGCGTGGCACGTTTTTCTAGCTTGCGAAGTCGCTGCTTTTTGTAAAATGTTTTCAAACGAAAGGACTTATAAATAAGAAAGTATAATATATTAAATTTTAACTTCTGATTAGCAGAAACGTCTGCAATCGATGCCACTAGGCTTAGAATAAATTTAAAAGTGGAAAATGTCTGCCTTGGGTGAGACTTGAACTCAGAGATCTTGACTTGATCCAGAGGCCGTGAGTTCAAGTCTCACCCAAGGCAGACATTTTCCACCTTTAAATTTATTCTAAGCCTAGTGGCATCGATTGCAGACGTTTCTGCTAATCAGAAGTTAAAATTTAGCATGGTTAGCGCATCGTAACTGGTGAATTTCCAATATGACTTGGATGAAGTCTTGGTGGCTCAGTTGGCAGAGCGCTGGAATATTTATCCAGAGGCCGTGAGTTCAAGTCTCACCCAAGGCAGACATTTTGCACTTTTAAATTTATAATATAGTATGTTATGTAATTACTATATTATATATTTACTAGCTTTTACCCGCGGCTTCGCCCGCGTAATAAAAGTATTCTTATTCAAACGTTTACAAAAAATAAGATTTTCATTTGGATCCGTAGGTTTCTATGTAGGTACATTTGTCCGCAATTATTTCGATTAAGGTGCAGCGGGGCATTATACTTCTACATGTATCCACTGAACACGCTTACCATATATATTCCCCGTCCCCGTCCCTCCCCTATCCCTATTTCTATCCCTATCCCTATCCCTATCCCTATCCCTATCCCTATCCCTATCCCTATCCCTATCCCTATCCCTATCCCTATCCCTATCCCTATCCCTATCCCTATCCCTATCCCTATCCCTATCCCTATCCCTATCCCTATCCCTATCCCTATCCCTATCCCTATCCCTATCCCTATCCCTATCCCTATCCCTATCCCTATCCCTATCCCTATCCCTATCCCTATCCCTATCCCTATCCCTATCCCTATCCCTATCCCTATCCCTATCCCTATCCCTATCCCTATCCCTATCCCTATCCCTATCCCTATCCCTATCCCTATCCCTATCCCTATCCCTATCCCTATCCCTATCCCTATCCCTATCCCTATCCCTATCCCTATCCCTATCCCTATCCCTATCCCTATCCCTATCCCTATCCCTATCCCTATCCCTATCCCTATCCCTATCCCTATCCCTATCCCTATCCCTATCCCTATCCCTATCCCTATCCCTATCCCTATCCCTATCCCTATCCCTATCCCTATCCCTATCCCTATCCCTATCCCTATCCCTATCCCTATCCCTATCCCTATCCCTATCCCTATCCCTATCCCTATCCCTATCCCTATCCCTATCCCTATCCCTATCCCTATCCCTATCCCTATCCCTATCCCTATCCCTACCCCTACCCCTACCCCTACCCCTACCCCTACCCCTACCCCTACCCCTACCCCTACCCCTACCCCTACCCCTACCCCTACCCCTACCCCTACCCCTACCCCTACCCCTACCCCTACCCCTACCCCTACCCCTACCCCTACCCCTATCCCTATCCCTATCCCTATCCCTATCCCTATCCCTATCCCATTTTTTTTATATTTAAACCCCATTGCACCACAACAGGGGAGAAGGTATTTCACTTCCGCCTCGTTAGATTTAAAAAAACGTTGTATTTATCGTGATCAGCGACCCGATAAACCATAAAAACGATACCCATATTGGTTTTTTGACTTTATTAACCCCTTTTGACCCTTTTAGGGGTAAAATTTTCAAAAAATCTGAAACACGTATTAAGTCATATGTCTTAAGGAATTTTCCTGTGAAGTTTCGAATAAAATAGTCAAACTAATCTTGTTTCCCCATACAAACTTTGAACCCCCATGTGACCCCCTTAGGAGGTGAATTTTGGAAAATCCTTTCTTAGCGCTCCTCTACACTACATAAGGAACCTACGTGCCAAATTTAAAATCTCTAGGACCAGTGGTTTCGGCTGTGCTTTGATATGTCCGTCAGTCAATATATTTTTTTGATATTTAAACCCTTTTGCACCACAACAGAGGAGATGATATTTCACTTCCGCCTCATTAGATTTTTAAAACGTTGTATTTATCGTGATCAGCGACCCGATAAACCATAAAAACGATACCCATATTGATTTTTTTACTTTATCACCCCCTTTTCACCCTTTTAGGGGTTAAATTTTCAAAAAACCTGAAACACGTATTCAATCATATGTCTTAAGGAATCTTCCTGTGAAGTTTCGAATAAAATAGTCAAACTAATCTTGTTTCCCCATACAAACTTAGAACCCCCATTCGACCCCCTTAGGAGGTGAATTTTGGAAAATCCTTTCTTAGTGCTCCTCTACACTATATAAGGAACCTACGTGCCAAATTTGAAATCTCTAGGACCAGCGGTTTCGGCTGTGCGTTGATATGTCAGTCAGTCAGTCAGTCAGTCAGTCAGTCAGCTTCTTCTTTTATATATTTAGAAGAAGTACATATTACCGACCGTGGTTTAATTTTGACGACCGGTCTCGCCTAGCGGGTAGTGACCCTGCCTGCTAAGCCGCGGTCCCGGGTTCGAATCCCGGTAAGGGCATTTATTTGTGTGATGAACACAAATATTTGTTCCTGAGTCATGAAAATGAAAAAAATGAAAATGAAAAATATTTATTTCGATAATAAATGTTAACATTTTTAGTTATAGGTTGGAGCTTCCTTTTAAGTATAATATACCTGTATCAGGAGTCATAGATATTTTCTATGTATTTGTATATTATATATATCGTTGTCTGAGTACCCACAACACAAGCCTTCTTGAGCTTACCGTGGGACTCAGTCAATTTGTGTAAGAATGTCCTATAATATTTATTTATTTATTTATTTTATTTATTTATTATTACCAGTTAGTTAGGTGCTCAAATTCCACACAATACTTCCTTCCTACAGCCTCAGTCAAGTCATAATTTACGGTATCAAATCGTCCGTATGACATCGCGGGTCGTAAATGGCCAAGCAAGATGGATGAGCTTCATTACGACTGATGGGTGTTTGCATAGCTTAGGCTTTGCGGATACAGTGTGGATTTTAGACGCATCGCTCTTGTCGTTTAATTTCATCTATCATTTTATCAAATTATTTACAGGGCTCTAAATTCACTCGTTAAATTTTTGAACCTCTCTCTTGGAAAATTAACATTTTTTATAGGTGGTTTTGTTAATTACATACGATTCTCAGTTCCGAAGTTGTATTTAAGCTCATATGAGCAATTTTTTTGATCAAAAATGGGAATGCCACACGAATAGGATCCAATGAGTGCTACTTATAAGTTTTAAACTTAAAACTAAGCAATATTTAGACAATTTTGAATTCACCATCATAGGTTTCTGTGTTCATAATTTAAGTCCATAACTAGATGTACATTATTAATTGTCTTTTCCATCACGGAAATCATTGGTTATTCCGGACCTTTGACCTTTAGCGTGCATTATTAATATTATTGAATTAATGCATTATTAACATAGAAAACACAGTACCTACTTTTAAGTTTGGACTGAGGTCCTGTTAACACTGTTTGAACTTGTTTGGCAGTAGGTTGGTATATAATTAAGTATGTTTAGGTTTTTATTAAATAATTCTATTTTAATTTTTTCCTTGAAATAACCCGTTCTGCGTATTAAGCTCAAAATCATTTTATTGTTACCTAGTATTAAAAGCATTCCGTAAAATATTTTGTAAAATACCGAGCAGGAAAAAATGGATTACCAATTCAAATCACTAGTGGTGGTTTGAGGTTTTTCTTTCGGTCAGTAAACCAACGCTATTCAACCAACATGGCTAAACATGGCTAAGAACACTCCCGACTAACTCAGCTTTCAGACAAAAAAAAACTAAATCTAAATCGGTTCATCCGTTCGGGAGCTACGATGCTACAGACAGACACACACACAGATAGAGAGACAGACACGTCAAACTTATAACACCCCGACGTTTTTGATTTACCTTCCTTTACTTTATAAAATTGCGGCACATTTATCTGTATAATAATTCACCGATAATGTTTCCAATTAAAAAAGGAAATGAGCGGTTACACCAACAGTTCCGTTTTTTAAGCTTACGTTACTTATATATATCTAAAGTGGCAAAAACAACTTTGCTATGAAGAACTTTAGTTTCATTTTCCAGGAAACGAGTCGTAAGCCCGAGCTCAGAAAAATAATAGTTAATGAGGCAACTACGGAAAATCAAACGTCTCATTCCCCCATTATAGGGCAACGGGTCGCCAGAGTGGGCGGAACGTATAAATCGTTGGAACGTTTCCCGCTAGCGCATCCGCTGTCGCTACCGCTTCCGCTTGTTGGCTGCCAAACGTGTGACAGGATTTCTGGTACAGACGTTGAAAATAAGTTGGGCAAGATAAAATTTTATCTGTTTTCTTTTACATCTTACTTATTTTGCACTTTGATAATAAAGTCTTTGCAAAACGGAGACAATATTGCCACTAATAATGGGCTGACTGTGAGGGGATTTTTGTTGCTCACGATAAAGTCCTGATTTATGACCAATTGGCCGTAACAATTTACAGTTTTTGGTAGGTAAAATATAGATAAAGGATTCGAGATACACCAACGATGATTCTTAAGCTCTGGTTTCCTAGGAAAGCACTGCCGTTATTAAATAATAGAGCGGGTTACCATACTTCATAGTGTGGAGACGGCTCTGCTACCTATATGACGGCACCACATAGGAGGCGAGACGGTATAATAATAAATAAATAAATATTGGGGACACCTTACACAGATCAACTTAGCCCCAAACTAAGCATAGCTTGTACACTCACGGACTTTAACTGTTGAGCCATTCAGAGGCCACAATAATTTTGTCATGACAGTTAAACTGTGACGTGTCCAGTATAAAATGGGCTAGAAGTGAATCAACAATTAAAGTCCGTGACCATACCATGGGTGCTAAGCGACGATATACATACTTAAATAGATAAATACATACTTATATACATAGAAAACATCCATGACTCAGGAACAAATATCTGTGCTCATCACACAAATAAATGCCCTTACCGGGATTCGAACCCAGGACCGCGGCTTAGCAGGCAGGGTCATTACCGACTGAGCCAGACCGGTCGTCACGGACCGAGATACGTTCAACACGAGCGCTGGTATCATGTTGGCAGAAAAGATTTTCAATTTCAAGAGTTATTTCTAGTCATAGATATTTAATTATTCACAGAAAATATATCTTAGTAACGTCTTAGAAACCTTTTAGTCCGAGCAAAAACCCTTACCGCATTTGCTTCCCTGGGACGCTTTCTTCTCATGTATGTTAGAAGAATTTTATTATATCCAAGTCCAACATTTATGTTGACACAATTTTTTTTAACCCCCTAAGGCCCACTTGCACCAACCACTTAACTCAGGGTTAGTGGTCTGTCATCTGTCAAATTCCATATAAAATGGTGGGTTAACCTCTGGTTAACCCTCCATTTTCAGTGGTGCAAGTGACCCTAATAAGAGTGGCACTCAAATTTCAGAAGTTTCACGTGCCCAGCCTACCCCTTTTAAGAATAGGGGCATGAGTTTATGTATGTATTTCTGTTTATTTATTTATGTCTGTATTTCGTGCGAGTAAATAGGTCTAACAGTAGCACTTAAATGATAAGGTCTAAATATTTTTTTATAGACATCACGAGCATTGTTTGTACACCGTGTCCAATAAGTCCGAATACTCACATTTTACCTCAGTTCTAAAGATATAGGGATCACAGGCCATCAAATTCTTATTTAAACTGAAGAGTATATTCCTTTTAATAAAATACAAGCACAAAGTTCATGAAATTTCCGAAGTGTCTAAGAAAAACAAAGAGGTAAAGTGCCAACAAAATACTTGCTCGGCACGCAGGTGACGAGTTATTTTTTATAAGCAGAATCTGTATGTGATAAAACAGACGCCACGTGTCCAAAATAAACTATTATGGGTACCGAGGATAGATAACGTTCCGGGCAACTAGAAAAATGTGCCTAGGTTCCAGAGCTCACCATCGGCCCAGGTGTGGGATGCAGTATGTAAGCGAGGTAAACTAGTTACCTTCAGTACTTACAGATAAAAGCGTTAAAATCAACGTTTTTTTCTTTAAAACCAAGGTTTTAGAGAAAAAAATGCCTTAAAGTTAAAAAGGATGCTTGGGAATGAGTATCATGTGTCCCAACAAGACGCACCTCCAGCACATTCGGCAAATGGTATTCTAGCGTAGTTTCAGACTAATTTGGCAGTTTTTTATCCGAAACATGAGTGGCCACCCAGGCCTCCAGGTTTAGGCGTATTAGACTACTTTGTATGGTCATACATGCTTTGAAGACTAAATTTTTATAAAATCATAAACCTAGATCATTTCAAAAAGATTATTTCTCAATAATACTCTCGTATTTGGGATGAAATGTGAAGAAAACGGTGCGTGCCGCGTGTGATCCGTTTGAGAAGCGTTTGAGGCTGGTAAACAAGTTAATG
The DNA here is from genome assembly GCF_023078275.1 of Leguminivora glycinivorella. Lineage (NCBI taxonomy): Eukaryota > Metazoa > Arthropoda > Insecta > Lepidoptera > Tortricidae > Leguminivora > Leguminivora glycinivorella. The sequence goes on along the minus strand of NC_062974.1, from coordinate 7,339,227 downwards.
CTGGAGTTATTCCAAAACATTTGTTGTGAATGTAGTAAATAAGAGTGCCATTCATAAAATATAATAATAATGTAGTAACTATTTGTTCATTTTGTTTTATTGGCTATTTGTGCTGTATTCAAACTTATTGGACACGGTGTACAGTCAACCAATTGGAACCCTAGGCTAGGCCACTCTACAACCATGTCAAAATGACAAGCAGTAAGAGATTTCTTACAATCTGATTAATAACGTCACTATGCCATAGTTCTACAGTGGCCTAGGGTTCCAATTGGTTGACTGTACTTCCCAGATACACTTTCTTCTCGTGCTAGGAGAATGTTATTAATCTCCAACATTTCTGTGTAGCTTGGGCATCAAATTGAATTTGAATAGATAATGAAGACGACTCGAATTGATTTATCGTACGTGTTCCGTTTTGGGGTTCCGTAATACGCTGTGAATATGAAATTCAGCTTCCTACAAAGATGAATGTTTGGATGTCGTTCCATTTAGTATACAATAATAGTAGCCCTCGGTTATAACTAAAGATCGTTATCAGCGTGCTGTATTGGTGGCAGAGTATGGTTGGCAAAAAAACAAATACACAAGTATTTAAAACATTATATAGGTACTTAACAAATTATGTAATATACACATATTTATAATTATTTTTCTAAATTACATTGAATAAATAACTAAAATTTGTTCAACAGATTTGGCTTCGTACACTACTTTTGACTTGAACTGGGTACTTGAATAACAATTCTAGATAGTCTTATCTAGAGTGCATTTGATTATTTGGATTAAAATAATATGTCTACACTTCGCGTAATGTATTTTTATGACATAATTAATGTCATTTACGTTCCAATATTATTTTCAAAATATATTATAGTTCATCGGAAAAGGCTTTGTACCGTAGAGGTGTAATCCTAAGAAGGTAAGTATTATTTTGTAGTTAAGAACAAAGTGAATATTTAAATGTAAGTATGTATTTGTTTTTTTTTTTCAACCGTACCGTTTGCCACGAAAAGTGCACCTTGATAACGATCTCTAGTTATAACATTTAGCCAAAGCGAACTTCCAAACTAAGCTTTATGAATTAGTGGGGTAGGGAGTGGTCTAATTTAGCGTTTAAAATACTTATTATGATATATAGATAACTGGTCATTAAGTATGTTCGCAAAGAATTGTATAGGAGAATGTATAGTCACAGAACAGTCCACAGTCCTATACAGTCCGTGACTCTACATATTTTTCTATACATTCTAAGAGTCTTGAAGGTCTTGATCATCACACGACTTTTCCCTCTCCCAACAGTCTCTAAAAGCGTCCACTTAGAAAGCGAAGTGAAGACCTGACAGGCGACCTGATCGTCACTATGGACGACAGTAACAATAACAACACCCGTGTATGTATGAGCTTATGCCCATTAACCATCTTCATCAATTTGTTACTGTACTTAATCGTGTTGGAAACTATACTCTGTCAAACAAGTCTGTCAGTAAATAAGAACTATATATATATATATATATATAGTCCTCCATGTCGTATCCGACAACGGCGACCTTTACAACTTTCTCTGATGAGCACGTATATGGCTCGCAAAACCGAACTTCGTTTTAAATATTCGGTCGCACTGTGCGCAATAAAGCTGCCCTTGGTCGTTATATGTATACGCGTGTTATATGCAACTTAAATGGAGCGGTCACGTTTGGCGTATGGATGACTGTAGACTCCCTAAATCTGTTTTCTATTCGGAACTTGAGTATGGAAAACGAAGCCACGGGGGACAGTTCCTGCGTTATAAAGACGTTTTGAAGCGCCATCTTAAGGCTTGCGACATCTCATGTGAACGTTGGGAGGAACTTGCGGTCCAAATAAGAACTAAGAAAACTATAGGTATCCTTTTCTCTAGCACCCTAAAGAAAAATATGCATTTAGTTTTCTTTGTTCTTATTTACTGACAGACTTGTTTGACAGATTATATGTAATTATCTTCTACTTTTCCTCCTAGGTATTATATTGTGTTAAGTGCAGTAGTATCTTCTTTTGCGCCTTCATTATTAGTGTACTTTCCTACACATGTCGTGCATAATTGTTTTCCATTATATTTTCTCGGATAGTCATGCTAGTTTGGTCAACGTTGGTATATCTTGTACTGAGAATGACTGAAGTAGCATGATACGTTTGCGAGTTTCCGTGAAAATACGAAGGAAAAACATTTTGCACTACATCTGTATTATATTTCACGCAAATATTTTCATTATTTTTATTGCTATTTTCCATTCGCTGCCAGGATCATGTTTCTAGAACGTCCGGCTTTAGTTTGCTCTATCTTGATGGGCTTCGCCGCTGTATAATCCCGACTTTGATCAATAATTAGCAATATCCGACATTCGTGCGTATTCAATCTAACCTCTACCATGAATTTTGGACGTTACTCCATCGTTTGAACATCAAGGAAAATACATGTATTTTTGGGGACGCTGTACACATCATACTTGTTTTTTTTTTTAATGGGATAGGAGGCAAACGAGCAGACAGGTCGCCTGATAGTAAGCGATCACTGCCGCCCATGGACACCAGAAACACCAGAGGTGTTGGAGGTGCATTGCCGGCCTTTAAGATAAATTTAACTTTCAGTGATGTTTACGCTACCGAATAACATATTCTATAATTTAAAAACTCATGGTAGCGGTTCCTGACTAGCCTAGTGGGTAGTTAACTAGTTACGCTGCAAGCGAAGTCGATAGTTTTGGGTTCAAATTCTGATGAAGACTTTTATTTGATGATCACAGATATTTTGTTCTTGAGCCATGGTTTTCATGTTTATAAGTAGGTATGTGCCATCGTCGTCTAGTACGCATAATCCATAATACAAGCTCTCTGTTTGGAGCTAGGTCGATGTATGCAAGGTGTAAACTTTACAAGTAGGTAGGTCACGGCATAGGCGAAAATATGAATATTTATTTGTTACGTACAAAATAGGCACGATTAAGCACTAAAACAGTTTAATAGTGAGTTTTCCGACGCGGTCCGTATATTATTAATATGAGCAACTTGTGTAATTTTACGCCGCTCCGGTCACGTTAGGCCGAGCAAGCTTCTCTAAATTGAACTAACGAGTCATAGTTCGCTTTGCTTGTAATTAGTTTATGTGGAATCGTGGGCCCACATGAAATCTCTGGAGAGCATTAAACGTACGAATTTAACAGAAGTTTATATATTTCAAAGGGAACTTCCAGGGTGGCTAGCCGAATGGCACAATCGCTCACGAAACGCTCACGAAACGAAGCGCTAGTAGATATCTATCTCTATCGCGCTTGCGTATTGGCGCGACAGAGCCAGCGGCGTATCGCTTTCGTTTGGCGTCGGAGAAATGCCATTCGGCTACGGGGCCAGGTATTTGATTTTACCTACTTCATCGAACGACTGTATTCTAATTTCTAACGTCATTAAAGGTAAATTTACTTTTTGTTTCAAATGGGAAATCCTTTACATTGCCAATTAAATAAATAAACTTTATTTTATATCATTTATACTGTATATCCATATGCCACTGAAACTTAGTAGTTCGTGTGCTCTGCCTACCCCGTTATGGGATACAGGCGTGATTATATGTATCCATTTGCCAAATAGTAGGTAAATATTACTCCGAACCCATTTCTGTAACAATATTGGCATAAGTATTATTAGTATTTAGTTATGAATACGTACCCATACAATTTGATAATTCGAAGACAGGCATTATTACTAGCCTAACATCGTATTAGTTAATTTTCATCTAACAAATAACTTTACATGTCTAAGAAGCAGGGTCTACCCAACTTCCTAGAAATATCTAACATCCGTCCACCATATTAGTGATACAGTGATGTCGCCAACATCGTACCTCACACTTTAACGAGAATCGATGCCCGCAAGCCATCCCCATAACATGGGGGCAACTTCATAATTCAGGAGTCGTAACATTTGATGTCGGTGTTTGAGCCTATCGCATGAAAACAACTTCAACTTGTAAATTTTGTGTGTTTACGACACGAGTATTTTGGTTCAAGTGATATGAAAACCAGTCATAGAGGTGTTTATAAACCTGGCTAATCATCCATGTACATATATTAAAAAAGAAAAATAGAAATTGCACTTATATTGATGACGCTCCATTGACAATAACCAAGATTATAAATGACGTGAAGATTAAACAGATCTATGATTGGCAAGGATCAACACTGGCATATAAGAACTATTATTCTTCTTCTAGTTTTGTTCCCTTTAGTCTTTGTCTCAATTTGTTCTATCGTCAGAAGTTGTCGACAATCTTTACAAGTGTTTAAACTAAGACCGGCCGAGTACGCGTAGGTACTCTTTGAATACCCGGGTAAGTCCAGTTTTCAATAAGTCAGTATGCAATAATCACAAGATTCATAACAAGATGAAAGAAAAGAGCAGTTTATACTGATTTGCGCACTCCTTCAAAGTAGCCGGCATCTTAGCGACTAGCTTGGCGTCCAAAGTTTTGTTAACCACTCAAACCTTGCTAAGAGAAGACTCGCGTTGCTGTCGACAATCGATTGTGTAAAGTTTGCTCATTACAAAGGGCTCAGTTTTAAAACAGTTTCAGAGTGTAAACATTCCAACTATCACATTGTTTTCTTAGCTTCGATAAAAACGGGTTCGATCAGACTGATCTTAAGGAATTAAACTTTTTCCCTGGACATGAAAAATATGTTTACAATATTTGATGTTTTTAATCACAAGCTTGTCTTATTATTATTATGTCTTAAACCTTTTCTTAGGTGTGTATATAAAAAACCAGCCCCCTTTCACCATAACCTACTTTGTACTTTGATCAGTTCGGTGTTTAACCTTCTGATTACGATTCGTTTTTTCGTTTCCTCTTAACCCGTTTCAATTTTCCTTTTGCCTTTTTATACAATCTTATAGAAATAAAGTCTTTGCTAACAAACAAAATCCGTATTCGCTTGAGGTTGGTCCATGTCAGTATTTTATTTATTTCATTTCATTACCTTCTGCCGTGAGGTAACCGCAGACCCGGCTTATTGCCTATCGAAGGTATCTCCGCCTTGATATCCCTCCGGGGTGCAACAGCCGTTTCGCATTACGCCTCGGGCGAGCCGACCATCTTTTGCTTTCAACACAACGGTTATTGGATACCCATGAAACTTCCACGTCCAAAGGTTTAACATGAAAAGATTCAAGAAGTTAAGGAATCCTTGCAAACTTTCCATTTAGAACGCCGACTAAATCGCATTCATTTCCTTATTCCATTTTCTCGCAAAGTTTGTTATTACGTTTTCCTTCAATCTTCAATTTCATTCAAGAGCATTTTGTCGCTTTCGAAATTATGAGGTTAGGGAGATGTATCTTCGCAATGAAATGGTACGTCGCAAAAACACGCGTTATGACTGTGTCGTATTCGGTAGAAGTAAACGAGGACATTCGTGGCGATGACATAAATAATATCGTTGGTTATTACAGTAAGGGGTTCTCTTATAAGTAACTGGCGGACAAGTACGTATGTTATTTCAGTTCATTTTATTTGTTTCTTAAAACTGGGTCTGTATTCTGTATTAGTACCTATTTAAAAGTAAACTCTACAATTAAAATAATGAAACATTATTTAGGTTTACAAATTTACATTGGCGGCTTAACTTGTTTCTTCCTTTTAAGAAGTGCAGTTCCAATCGTCATTCAAGGTTGTCTAAGTGTATACCCAAATAAAACAGAAGGCGTTAGGTATATTCATCTACATAATTTTAATGTCATAATTTTATATTTCAGTAAAGATTTGCCCACGCAATATAAAGATAATTTGAATGCTGCTCTTTTTTTTTTCAACTATAACATTGTTATAAAACGGATTATCCTGACATTTAAATGACTTATGACAATATATATTATTCACAAATCGCAACATTCAATAGCTTGGGCGCTCGCCAATTCCTCGCCCCGAGCGCCATATCATGCCGCTGAGCTCGCTCCCTCGGGGGCCCAGATTGACCAATAACGCGATAGCCAATCTGTTTCGATCTTTGCCATGTTCAAGGTCCGGGAAGCTTTTTTTAGATATGTTTGCGTAAATATTCAGTTATAGTTTCTTGTTGAACTCTGATTTGCATTTAGAGTTTGAGTCCCATTATGCCCGGGGTACAGAATATGCTATGGCTAAAAAAGCTTTCAACGCAAAAAAACACCTATTAAAACCAATATCCCAAAAAATTAGAAAGAGATTTGTGAGGACCTACGTCTGGAGTATAGCGTTATATGGAAGTGAGACGTGGACTAATACAGCGCGAGAGAGACAGACTGAACGCTTTTGAAATGTAGACGTGGAGAAGAATGGAAGGGATAAGCTGGAAAGAGAGAAAAACATATGAACTAGTATTGGAGCAAGTCGGGGAGAAGAGATCTCTGCTAACAACAATTGAAAATAGAAGAGGAAACATGTTGGAAGCACCTAATACGGCACGATACTTACATAAAATCAATAATCGAAGGGCGAATAGAAAAGAGGAGAGGCAGGGGAAGACCGAGGAGTGCGTTTTTAGACCAACTTAAAGAGCAGATTACTTTCATTTTCATCTGGCGTTACTAAGTAGTTCCACGAAGACAAAGTCGTAGGCGAAAGCTAGTTGATCTTAAATGTGAGTTTTTATCGTACCTATGGCTTTGTAAATTACCTTATTAGCATACCGACTAGTAGTAAATATAAATTCGGTTTCAGTAACAAATCAAGGAGTTCATTAAAAAATATGTTAACTTATATTATTTACCTATTGAAAAATCTATCGTCTAATTACTAGAATTATCCGTTAGTATCTAAGGCATCAATTTGACTCTCATGGGAATATAGAGAACGCTGCAGCTTGTAACTTATTTCACTCGTGGCCCGAAGCCGTATCCATCACATATCGCTGAGTGGTGTCTCAAGAGGCTGTCAACTTGGTGTGGCCAACGGTTTATCGACGATTTACAAAGGAAGAATATGACATGAGAGGAGACTATAATGTAATTCTAAACTTGGTAAGTATATGCTCTTTAAACCTAGCATGATTGTTAAATTTACTTACCATAAATACTTCATCCTACGCTGTATTTATAAGTTGTAACCGCTTGCTACACTTTTTCCATCATAACATCAGACTTCACTGCGAAAATTCTAGTCATGTTAGTGGCTAAACCTCCGAAATATGACTCTCAAAGTACTGTTGAGACTGGACTCTTGAAGCCGCTGCAGCTTGTAACTTGTTTGACTCGCGGCTCGAGGCCGTATCCATCTCATATCGCTGAGTAGAGTCTCAAGAGACTGACAACTTGGTTTGGCCAACGGTTGCGGTTCGACGCACTAAGTGTACAAACACTCAGCAGAAATTTAATTTATGACAGTTGATTAGAATTTGATACTAAACTAGGTAGGTATATGCAATTCCAATTTTGTACGTATTGAAATATTTCTCGCTCTAACAAAGATTGAATTGATATGTTTTTCTGGTTGAATAAAAATTACAAAAGCATTCGTAACATTTTCGATAATATTACTTATTTACAAATTTTATTTAAAAAATATTTTTCTACTCCAGCACTTAAATCTGTCAATTAGATTATTGTCAGCGGTATCCAAATTAAGTTCATTTGAGTAACGATGAGAAAGTCTATTTGTCTATAGGTTCATATGATGACTGCTAGCAGTAATCATATGAATATAGGAGTTCTGCTAATTTTTTTAAAAGCACAACTTCCATTTATCAGGTATGTTTTCATTTGCAGCAATAAGTAACTTTTAATAAATAATATAATATTTAGGTTCATAATTTAAATCAAGATGAAAAAATAAACTGAAATGCGTTTTTAATATGAGATATTGCAAAACAAAGGTAAAAATCATAAGTTTATCCAATAATTTTACATTCGATATTTAAATATTCTTGAACGCAACCATATTTTTCGTAATTGAAAACCGGCTTATTTTCTATTTCTCTTGTCTATGGTATGTTTGACATTTGTAAACTTTTGACGAAACTATTTGAACTACATATTTCGGTGTTGTGTAGTTTGTTTTAATTCGACGTTATTGTGCAAAATCTTAAGTGATTATGAGTGATTCTGGTGAACAATGTACTTCCGAAGAAATCAAGGCTATGGCGCTCAAAGTGACTGACAATTTGTTACCTGAAAAGTCACCAAAAATGTTATGATTGTTTTGACATGGAAATTGCAAAAAAATGTTTCAACTTTCTCTGAAACCGCGTTGTTGGCATATTTTGAAGAATTGTGCAACAAGTTCTCGCCATCAACATTGCGGACAGAATACCTAAGATCCGCACAAATGTTCCCATTCATGATATGAAGTACGTAAGTAGGTAACCCATTTTATTATTCTCGAATACGTATGTATTTGGCTGTCGTAGAAAAAGTATAGTATACAATCGTAACATTATGAAGGCTATAAAAGTCTCGTACCTTACTTAGGCCACTCGGCAAGCCTCGTGACCTAACCGCGGTACTCAACTTTTATAGCCTTCATAACGTTACCGTTATATAATATACTATTAACTAGTCAAAGTTACAAAGCAAATGGATTACTTTTAACACCTAGTGAATTAAAAAATAAAGCTTGCTAACTAGTTGTTCACTTGTTTGAATACAAAGAGAAATGATCAGTAAGAACTGATAAATAGCCGCTGCTGGTTTGTTGAAAGTTACATTCATTAGGAAGAGGATTCACAAACTTGTGTAGATATGGAGTTCTTAATGTGTTAGAAAATATATTACCTACAACATACGAGTAATATAATGCTTGCATTGCTTTTGAACTTCATTTCAAAGCTATAGGAATCAATTTTGTATTATTTGGACGCACGTTTTTTAAAGCGTTCGGTCGTCGGTTTACGGACGGTAGTTTGACGTGACAGCGTCCTTGCGGAACGGGACACGTTAACTTTTTCGTGCATGCACCCCGTAGTAACTAGTTATTAGACGTTGTCACGTCAAAATGAACAATAGTCTTTCCTCTTGACCTGTCTGTAACAAGACGTGACGTAGTCACGCCGCCGTGTTAGCGACATCGTCGCGACCCTCCTAATGAAGTTGGAAAGGGTACTAAACGGTTCAGCGAACATGAAATACTACGTTTATACTGGCCTTTATTCAATTTTCAGCTTTATTTGCCAGTACCTACATAATTTTACTCAGCTGGTCGACTTTATCTTGATTTCAATATTACGAGTCTCGCATTGAATTTGCTCTTTTCATCTGAAAACTTAGTATTTTCAAATATAAAGTAAAATTACGATGGTCGTGTAATAGAAAAAGTTTTAAAGCACTCACTGATTAAGCTATTAAATTAATAGTATATGTATATCCTTTCATTGCTCCTTTGAGCATTGGCCTATCTTTTGAAGTATTAAATAATTATAAATGATCGGTCTCGAAATTCGAAAGGCATTAAATATTCTTGTTATGAAAATATTTGAGACAGTTCGTACAAAATAGAAGGTAATGTGTTGTTTTCTCTTGTTTTTTTACTGAATTAAAGTAAATATTTGATAAGACTACTAAAGAGATTTAAAAATATTCAAACAATAAATAGTTAATGTTGATAGAGGTTGAAGATTTTAACAACGAATGTCTTCCTATATTATCAAAAAAATACTTTTCAGTTTTCATGTACGAGTATGCAACAAAATTATTACTAACTCATCATCCTCCTCCTTGCGTTATCCCGGCATTCGCCGCGGCTCATGGGAGCGTGGGGTCCACTTTGACAACTAATCGCAAGATTTGGCATAGGCAATAGTTTTACGAAAGCGAGTGACCTAATTCCAACCCGAAGGGTAACTAGGTATTATTAGAATTTTATTATAATGAAAATCATGACTAACTAATAAATTAAATCAAAAACGAATTCATCCAAAGCCGCAATGTGCCTTTCACGAAAGCAGCATTCCCGTGCTGTATTGCGATAGCGAATTCTAAAAATAATAATTCTTTATTGGTACCTAATTTACAAGGTGTAAGGTACAGCGGGGCAAATCTCGACTGGGGGTCAAATGTAACTGGTCCATTTATTCCATGATTTACAATGTTTGCATTAATATAGTGTCCACCGGTTATAATATGGTATAGGCGTGTTCAGTGGATATATGTAGAACTAAACATTATAGTGTAATAATGGAAAAAATGGATTACTTACAATTGCCCCCAGTCGAGAGTTGCCCCGCGCTACCTTGCTAATAACAATACCCTAATCAATAACAAAATTCCGTCTAAACGGCATAAAACAGCCCATTCGTATTCAGATCTCCTAAAAGCACCAAGGGATGCGAAGTTCGTAGTTGTGAAGTTGTTTGCTTACATTTAAATCCCTCGCCAGTTCTGCCGTGACGCCCGAGGCATTCCTACCGGTATCGTAAGAACCAATAGTCCCACTTAGGTCCTCTTTCTGCATACTGATAAGCGTTTAATTTTTAAGGTTATGTTTTAAATGAGACAAAGGAGGTAGTAGACATAGGTTAGATAATCTTAATTCTTTTGCGTAATTTTATTTACAACCTGTTTACGAGTAAAGAGGTATTTTCCTCTATTTTTTTATTGTAGTGTTAAAAGTTGTTAGTGGCTACATAAGAATTATGATAACTATGGATTCAAGACACGTCAATTATTTTTTTAAGAAGTCCTATAATACCTACTTGAAATCCTGAGGATGCTAAAAACTGAGCAACGTAAAGAAAATTGAATCAAAATTCGGACCCTGGCAGTAGGATGGGGAACCGCTGGGTAGAAAATGAAAATATTGTTTTTATTTAAACATCTGCCCCTTTAGCACAACTTGCCTTATCGCGCGCGAGTCCGTACTTGAAGTCGCGCTAGGATAGTTGTGCTAAAGGGGCTGTAGTACTCGTATATATTGTTCCAATAATTATAATATATTCTTTTGTTTTGTATATCGTATCATTTATTTGCACGCCGTGCGGAAAAATCCCTGACATAAAAGTGAAAAGGAGATCACAATTATAAAATGTTATATCTAAATACTGACTTGATCCATTCATCAGGAAAGTCGTTACTGAAAAAAGTGAACATTTACCAAATGTAGTCATGCTATAATGAATTTTATGTCGATAGAATAAAGGCTTTACAGTTACAAACCAATAGATGTATCCTTAATGAAACGATTGTCAAGGAAAATATCCAGTTATTATGCTGGAAATTAATTCAAATCTTCCTAATTTAATATTTTAACTTAAAAGTTCTTGAAAATTGAAATATTAAACAATTTCATTTCAAAGAGTAAAAGGTAAGTTTTTGTTCCATAAAAAGAAAATAATAAACGCGTGGAAGAAGATGAAGTGCGTAAGTCATAGGTACTTGACGCCTTTGGAGTTTTATATTTCATATTCACACACATATACAATTGTTTTTGAGATTTTCTGCGGTTATATAATATAAATCTGCAGGGTTCAGATTTCAGACTATTACGAGTAAGGCTCGCTACATATTCTAAAATATAAGTTGTAAACAATCTAAACAAAACATTCAATGAAGTATCCATAAATCAGAATCTAGAAAATTACTTTGCTAATCCCCGATCTTCTAGCGCTGTTGGATATAAACAATATGTTTCTCGAGCCATAAGACAAGTAACTTACCTACATTTCCTCTTCGATACGGAACGGTCTACAATAACCGTTAACAAGGAATTGTCACACTGAGACGGTCTGTATTTAAAATTGAGTTGCCTTCGACTCGTGGACAGAACATATCCCCCTCGTAAACCTGATCGACCCCCTCTTTATTACACGGTTTTATTACCAGATAGCTTTCGCACGACTTTGTCTACTTTGTAAACAGAGAGAGCTATGTAGATTGGTTTTAAGAAAATTGCTGCTGGAAGAAATATAACGTGAAAGAGAACTTAAATCGACTTGTGAGGTTATACCTCTCGCCTCGAAAGTAATCTAATGAAACCTAGTTCATATGACAATTCGTTCTTATGTGGAGTATTAAATTGATGACTTTGATTTCGTTTGAACTCTTACAATTATTGTTTTCCTCCTGTTGGTGTGGATAAATCTCTACTACTGTTTGACTCGATGGCAACATTTGTTTAACGTTCCCTTTTTTCTCATGATTCCACATTCTGAATCACTCTACGCTCGCGTTTCAATATTGTAGCTGTATTGTGCAATATTTTAGTTGTTTCAGTATTGTGAATATTGTGCTCCGGTATCAATATTTGCACGTGCGGTTAAACAACAACTTTGCCCCTTGTACCTAAAGCAAATAACTATTTCATACATGGTATACAGACAGACCCCACATATTCGAGTTAAGCAGACAAAGCAGCAATATTTCCCCAGTTTTAGCCATATTCTCGGGGTTTCTTCAAATCGTCTCGCCCGTTACCGAGTCTTACAAAGTGGCACATAACATATACTAGTATGTATTTACTGTATGTATTTTACTGGCTTTTGTACACGGCTTGCGGACTTTTCTACTACAGATTGATAAATCCGCTTATTTTTCAATTTGGTTGTGGGTTGTCCGACCGATAGCTACCAAATTAATTTGGCTGTTTGTATGCATAGGTATGTAAAAAGTAGATACTAGTTACAGGTACCCACCTACTGTTGGTGTATAAAATACACAAGGACTGTCGCAAAATAAAGTAGGTAGGTAATTACGTTAATGAATTAATGTGACATAAACTCCACTTTCAGAAAATTTATTTTGAGTCTACCTATAGAAAATATATATAGGATGTGACATTGTGATGTGATGGTTTTGTACTAGATATGAACTTAAAATCGTAGAGCTAATATTAATACATTAGTAATACCTATTAAACATTGGATTTGGGAAAAATCTGCGTATCATCGAGAATAGAATGAAACAAAGATAAGTTTTCATGACCTTTCTTAGATACTTACCTTTTCATGGAAATGCCGATGAATTTTGTAAAATCAATTTTCATTTTATGATTTTCTATACTTCATTAAACTTCTACTGTCAATATTGTTACAATTGATCGATACAGTCATGTTCATATTACATAGTTTCCAATAGTTATGTCAGCACGACGATGCCTCAAATTGGTAGTAAAACACAGAGAAAATGCACCCTTTGTGAAACTGAGCTCACTTGATGCCTAACCCCGACGTTGCGAGAAATTGCTGCACTCTTTTGTTATACAGCCCCTATTTTTAACCCTTGACGGGAGGTTTGTGCATGTACATACAATGTCTATACCTAGGTATTCTCTACTCGTACAAGTACCGTACCTTTTTAGGGTTCCGTAGTCAACTAGGAACCCTTATAGTTTCGCCATGTCTGTCTGTCCGTCCGTCCGTCCGCGGATAATCTCAGTAACCGTTAGCACTAGAAAGCTGAAATTTGGTAGCAATATGTATATCAATCACGCCGACAAAGTGCAAAAATAAAAAATGGAAAAAAATGTTTTATTAGGGTACCCCCCCCCTACATGTAAAGTGGGGGCTGATATTTTTTTTCAATACAACCCCAACGTGTGATATATTGTTGGATAGGTATTTAAAAATGAATAAGGGTTTACAAAGACCGTTTTTTGATAATATTAATATTTTCGGAAATAATCGCTCCTAAAGGAAAAAAAGTGCGTCCACCCCCTCTAACTTTTGAACCATATGTGTAAAAAATATGAAAAAAATCACAAAAGTAGAACTTTATAAAGACTTTCTAGGAAAATTGTTTTGAACTTGATAGGTTCAGTAGTTTTTGAGAAAAATACGGAAAACTACGGAACCCTACACTGAGCGTGGCCCGACACGCTCTTGGCCGGTTTTTATACGCATGTTACGCTTCACTTGAGGTATTTGGTCGTATTCTTATTGCAATAACAGGTCATGAATCTGAGCTGCATTTTTATGATGATGCAGCCTTTGTCAAAATATCCAATGCCTGCATTGTTTGTTGATATTAATACAGTTAAAGGGGCACCAGAGAGTGGAACGGCAGGACATGAACATTACCAATCAATAAAATAAATTTACATAAAAACTTAAAAGGAACTTTGAAAATCAGAAGTTTCTGAAGGCTCTTTCTCTAACTCTCTCTCTGAAACTGTCTTCAAAATCTGCGACAAGAGTATTCGTGCAAACCTAAACATTATCCAAACAATCACTACCCTGATTTTGTATTGAATCGGTTTTGTGTGCTTCAATTACATCAGCTGTTTATCGACCATGCTTAATAGTCGCGCTAGATGTGTGAAGTCGCGCGCAAGATCGTAACTCATTCTAGACAAACGTATAAAATAAATGGTATACCTACATGATCTTAACTTACTTAAGATAATAAAATAATCGGTAAGTATCGTAAAAATAACCAAACCAAACTATATAAAACTTTGTTTTTACCTTTAGGTATCTCTGCAGTAAAGGGAAGGCTTAAGACAGGTTCCAAATTAAATTATCCCACGGGCCTCCCAATGTAAAGCCGTCTAAATGCAAATAGAGGAATTTGAATTTTAAATTGTACGGCAAAGAAATAAGCTTATGACTAAAAAAGTTTTCAACTAAGGATATCTGTATTAGATAAATTATAGAGACGGAATTGTAAACTTAAATAAATGCAATTATAATACAAACACGGAAAGGTACCCAAGTGTCCAGCTCCGATTTGATTGATTTTTATTGATGTACATTTTCATGTGGTCGATTAGGCCGTTTTCACATTATCCGATCCGATATCGGATGTAGGAAGGATGTAAAATGTAAGATTTATGCGCTTCCAGGTCTTCATTTATGTATTTAATAGATCACTATTACTAAAAAACGATATAAAACGCAAAAATTGCGGATTTAATGCCGATGGCACTTTCCTACAACAGTTTTTGTCCGGGGCACCATCGAACTGCCGATATCGGCAGGACGCTTCCGACATTTTTTGGCATGCCGGACCCCCCGCCAGTTCTTGTCGGCCGATAATATTTGTTTGTGTGCGTATATAATGTATGTATACGTTTGTAGTAGTATGCGTGAAAAAATGGCGTCTATTAAACAGCTGCTAATGATCGAAATTCAAAATAGTTGACAATTTCTATGGAAAAAAGAAGGTTGTAATGCATCGGTCCGAATTGCGGATATAGTTTTTTCATCTTTTAGTAGATATAGTTGAATGTAAAATTATTTATTTTGCCTGACACTGAGTATTTTTTATGCTCGTTATTTTAATTTTACAATATATTATTTAGGATATAGTGCTTATAATTATTAAATATAAAACATTTTTTAAATATTTTTTGATACAAAATCATACTCCATTGATTTGGAACAATGCGTTTTATCGGACCGACATCCGACACTATCGGAAGCGTTTATCGGGTGTAGGATGTTGGTCCGACATCCGATATCGGATCGGATAATGTGAAAACGGCCAGTCTAAAATAACAGACACATATTTTTTATAGCGGCCCAAACTCATCCTGTTCTAGGAGAAATAAACCTTCAAAGTACTGAAAACTGACCAACTATAGTCATGTGCAAGTTCCGGAAACTTTCCAAAAAGAAAGAAAAAGAAATTCACGAAACAGGGGATCGATTTTTGAATTTCGAACGCACGAATTCGCCGTTCGAAAGTCTGTGGAAAACGACGTAATGCTATTTTTGAAAAAGGACGGCTAGTAATTTTAAAACTAGTGGTAATGACCACTCGTTTTCGATTCTGTTAGTAGAATTTAAATCGCTAGTAGTGGAGATATTATTGAACGAATTTCACGAAATCGAATGGCCGAGATTCAAAAATCGGTCTCCTGTCACGAAAAATAAAAGGAATTCAAATTTATGAAATGAAAAGTTTCCATTCATACAATTGTCCATACAAAATATGGAAAGTTTCCGAAGTGATCCTGTGTGAAAATTTCAGAATTTTGGAAAGTTTCCATCGGCACATCAGTAGACCAAACCTTCTAATTTCTAAAATAAAAACTATGTCTAGGACTTAGGACGATAAAGTGGCAAAACGTATTCCAAGTTTTAAGTAGGTACTTACCTTTTCAAAGTAAACAATCCCTGGGCCGGTCATTTGTTATTCAAATTGGAAAAGCTTACATATCGAAAAAGGTTTTTTTGCTTGTCCTAAAATATACAATTGAGGGCTAAAAATGCTTACCATACCGTTAAACGTGTTTGTCATTTAGAAAGGTTACCAGAATTTTAGTTTGCACTCTCTCACAATTTCCCACTCTTGAAACTAGCACACGCATGCCATTTCAAAACTGACAACACTGAATATGATTCAGGTTATATGAAATGCATGAATGGTTACGATTTTATATACAGGTTAGATCTAGAACGACAATATTCAGGCACTGGTCTGACTGGTCCCACCGCGAGCTAGTAAGCTATGAGTTATCAGCTATAAAAACCGGCCAAGAGCGTGTCGGGCCACGCTCAGTGTAGGGTTCCGTAGTTTTTCGTATTTTTCTCAAAAACTACTGAACCTATCAAGTTCAAAACAATTTTCCTAGAAAGTCTTTATAAAGTTCTACTTTTGTGATTTTTTTCATATTTTTTAAACATATGGTTCAAAAGTTAGAGGGGGGGGACGCACTTTTTTTTCCTTTAGGAGCGATTATTTCCGAAAATATTAACATTATCAAAAAACGATCTTAGTAAACCCTTATTCATTTTTAAATACCTATCCAACAATATATCACACGTTGGGGTTGGTATGAAAAAAAAATCAGCCCCCACTTTACAGGTAGGGGGAGTACCCTAATAAAACATTTTTTTCCATTTTTTATTTTTGCACTTCGTTGGCGTGATTGATATACATATTGGTACCAAATTTCAGCTTTCTAGTGCTAACGGTTACTGAGATTATCCGCGGACGGACGGACGGACGGACGGACGGACGGACGGACGGACGGACGGACGGACGGACGGACGGACGGACGGACGGACGGACAGACAGACATGGCGAAACTATAAGGGTTCCTAGTTGACTACGGAACCCTAAAATAGTTATTTGTTATACAAGGGGGCAAAGTTGTATTTTAACGTCGAGTGTGGAATTGAAAAACGAGCAAGTGAAAGGATTCTATAGTTGAACCACGAGCGAAGCGAGTGGTTCGAGAATAGAATCCTGAACTTGCGAGTTTTTTAACACACGAGAAGTAAAATACATTTGCACCCGAGTGTAACACAAAACTTTTCCCCTCACTACAGCGAGGAAACTACAACGCAAAAAATGCGTTTATCACTGCTACCAGTAGTTCCACAGGTGGTAAATCATCTTTATTACTAGATTCACCTACTTTTATCAATTTTAAAGCAGTTAATTTGACGTTATTCAAGGTCAAATTACTTTACCCACTAGTGGATAAAAATCGTTTTTACCCGCTGGTATTAAAGGACAAAACACGTGTTTCCGAGCTAGTGAGGGGAAAACGACCAAAAGATTAAGCACTCCCGTCAAAATAAAAGAGACACGGCGATATTGATTTGATAGCTCATCACTGGGCGAGTAACTATAAACATCGCCGTGTCTCTTTTATTTGGTCGGGGGTTCTTATCTTTTGTTCGTTTTTATAGCATAGCTCATAGCTTACTAGCTCGCGGTGGGGCCAGTGCCTTAAGCTACGTTTCCGCTTGTTACAAGTTAAATGGTGTCGTAAAGTCGCACGCATATGGATATGACTCGCATAATTTATTAGGTATGTTTTCTACACACAAAAAAATGTATCGGAACGGATGCTTTTGTGAATATCGGGCAAGAATTATGATGATTATACCTAAATAAAAAAAATGTTTGTTATTATTTTTTATTTTTTAAGTAAGAAGAACAACTTTAATATTAAGAAAATAAACTTCTATTACGACTCAAAAAAGAGAAAAATTAAAATAATTTGCTTCCTGTAGGTATACAAACTTCTTTTAGAATACAAAAACTTTTCTTTAAAAGTAGTTTGTTACAAAAATAGCATTAATTTAATCTAATTATTCAGCGAAGTTTGCGGTGTGCGATGTAATAATAATAGATTATAAAACCTTATTATAAACCATATGACATGTATTTAAAAAATTGCACTAGTCATATCCATATTAATATTTAAAACGCTACCGGAAACCCTCTAATTATGATACTGCGAGAAAATGCTGTCAGAATTCTTGTTACATTTCTACAATGACCAATTTTAGATTTAAGCAAGCTTAGCAAGCAATTTAGTCGTACGCTTGTTTCAAATTTTCATTTTCATATTTATCAAAACAACGGAAACCTGTTACTTATAACACATTTCAGAAATTCTAGACAAAGAGAATACGAGGGTCATGCCAAAAGAAGTTAGATACTCCATGGTCATTTGATCGATACTGGCCAGTTATACACCATTGTAAAGGTAGGTTATTTGCTTATAAATTTAAAAATGGAACACTTGGAAATTCTTAGGATTCTTTTTTTAATTTTTTTTTTCTAAATAATTTTGGCGGGAATTTTCCGCAACAATGGACCTTACTGGACGTGATTTTCGTGTTATGATATATTATGACTTTAAAAAAGGTTTAAAACCTCAAGAGTGTTTTGAACTTTTAGTCTCGACTTTTGGAGAGTCTGCGTGTTCACGTGCAACTGTTTTTAATTGGTTTGCTGAATTTAAAAGAGGACGGGAGAGCTTTAAAGATGAGGCGAAGACCGGACGGCCGCCAACCGCAGTCACTGAAGAAAATGTACAGGCTGTGGAAAAAAATATTCGTGCGAACCGACGAATTACATATGTAGAGCTCGAACGTGAACTGGGCTTTGGATCAGCAGCATTGCAAACTATAATTCATACTAAACTGTCTCTTCATAAGCGTTTTTCAAGATGGGTGCCGCACAAGCTCACCGATTTATAGAAACCCCGTCGCATGGATTGGTGCAAATTTATGATAGATAAATTCGACGCAGGCGAGAAAAAAAACGTATATGATATACTTACAGGTGACGAAACATGGCTATATAACTACGATCCCGAAACAAAGCGACAGTCCACAGTATGGTGTTTTGTAGATGAACCGACGCCAACAAAATGTCGCCGAACCCGAAGTACACAAAAACAAATGGTCGCCTCATTTTTCTGCAAGACGGGACATATTGCTACAATAGTGCTAGAAGATCAAAAGACAGTTAATTCAGAATGGTATGTGACAGTTTGTGCCCCAAGAGTACTGTCAGCTTGGTGTGACAAGCGGCCGAAGTCAGGAACCCGGCACCTGCTCTGGCACAACGACAACGCTGCCCCGCACACTTCCGCTAGAACACTTGACTATTTCAGCTCAAAAAACGTGACTATTCTGCCCCACCCCCCATATTCCCCTGACCTAGCCCCCTGTGATTTTTACCTTTTTCCTAAAATTAAAGAAAAAATAAAAGGAAAGAGATTTGAGAACAAAGAAGACGCCCTGGCTGCGTATAATTATGAAATTTCTGAGGTGTCTAAAGAAGAGTGGTCATCGGTATTTTCTAAGTGGTTTAGACGGATGGAAAAGTGTATACGTGTTCACGGTGAATACTTCGAAAAAAATAGATAGCTGTAATAAATAATAAAGTATGTAAATTTTGAGTATCTAATTTCTTTTGGCATGACCCTCGTAGATACTACATCGTTAAATGAAATGGCCAAGTTTTGAGCAAAACGAACAATAAAATTACAAATTGCACGCCACGGTAACATGTAGTGCAATCAACGGTAGTGCATCATTCTAGGAGTCTGTGTTTATGAAACCAGTTAAATTCGTCGCTGTTATGACTGTATTTTACAAACTTTTGTTTTAACTTACAGTGTATGGTCATGTCACTCATGTCTGTTGAAAGCCAAGTGATTTGTAAGCCAATATCACCACAGAGTACAGATGTAGTGCGAAAAGATTTGCCTTCGTATTGTTACGGAAACGTACGAACGTGTCATGCTATTTCAGTCAGTCTCAGTACAAGATGTACTGACATTGACTGAACTAGCATGACAAATACGAACGTTTCCGGAAAAATACGAAGGAAACCCTTTTCGCACTACATCTGTAGCAGCTCCACTCAAAGTATTGTATCAATTGGACAAATCACGTCAGTGACGGCGGGAGCAGTAAGGTTTCTTTACAGAAGTATAGCCGAAGACTGCACAAAACCAGGACGAATCGATAAATCGAGAAAGGAGTTCTTTCGGTAGGCAGTGGGATACTCTGCAATCATTAACGCTCCGTGGCGAACGATATGCAATGAGGAGGCACACTGACATTTAATCCCACCAGGCGGTGCCTGTGCCAGTGCCTAGGCATGTCATTGTCAATCATATGTGAGAGAGAGAAAAAAATATCATCTGCTCGCTCTCACGTATGAAATTCTTTATCTGTGGACTAATAAGGTGGCGCCATCTGTCATAACCTATGAGTGTGCCTCCGCATTGTCTGTGTCACTCCACTCGCATCAATATGGAAGAGCAATAAATACAGATAACCACGATACGCTACGGAAGATGAATGATGGTACGAGCTACGACTAGCTGCTACAGCTAGCTGGCTACGAGCTCAGCCGGTGTATCATGCTTCCAATTTCATTACTTATCTACTCGTGTGGATAAAGTATCCGTCACCCTTTGGCAAGTATGTCAGTGTGGATAAGTGATAAAATTGAAAGCATAATACGTCGGCTGGTTCTCAATTGTTAACGATTTCTTTGTTAAATATTTTGAGCACTTATTGAACTGCAAGTAGTCACCTCCTCCTAGTCTGTAGAAGACGTGCCGGGCCAACGAAATCCAAATAAATCTGTAAATAATTAAATGACGGAACTCTTAAACGTAACTAAACCTTGTTCTTTTTATTTTGCTCGTTTACTCGGTCTGCGTCCGACATCAAAGGCAGAATTATGCTCCATAATTACTTTGAATTAGACCCATCGCTTGAAACGTAAAAGAAATAATGTTTCAAAGGAATTTAACTGACAAATTTCCTTTAGGTCCAATTACCTGGAGTACTTAGTTTATTGATTATTACATTTTTATTGAAATTTGCTAAGCGTTTCCGTGATTTACACCCATACAATACAATCTTTTCCCCCTTTTACTAATTTCGATGATTCAGCGGCCCGAAGTGGATCTTGGCCTCCGACACTAGACTTCGCCATTTGCTCCTGTTCTGTGCGATTTATTTATCCCCTTTTAAATTACTATACTAAGCTTAATAATAGCAATCAAAAATTAAGTTAGTTTCCGTGATCATGTATGTGCAAATAGTCTAGTCTCGTTCATGCGAATAGTCTAGCCTGCCTATGAAACCAGCCTTTTTATAAGATGAACTTGGTTGGAACGATAAAGCGGGACTCACGCTTTATCGACCGAGTTTTTGAGACTTGATTACTAATCAGTGTGGTCAGCTGACATTAAATTAAACGTAATGATACATCCTCAAGTCGTGATCATTTTGTAACTCGCGAAATAATCAAATACACGTGGCTGAAAGCAAAACCTCAAATATTCATAGTATCACAACAGCCTTGACACTGATAAACAAGATAAGAATACATCATCTCTAGCTACTACCGAAACACGTGCAACTTACCGTTGCCTACATTCCATTTCTTACTGCTATCAGCATTACAATATCGTAATAATGTTGGCTACGTTATAATAGGGCAATATGATATCACAGCTTTATAATTCTACCAACATTACGTACGTAAGACACGTCTTAGGTAATAATGATAATAATTCATATTGAGCAAGAACGAGGAAATTGAGTGATTCATTAGAGACGCAACCTAAGCTGATGTTTTAAAATATTGGTTTATTTTCCTTATACGTATTATGTAGGTAGGTATCTATATCACGAACTGCAGAGCTCCATTAGACAGTCGCAGTAAATGCATTTTCGACAAGAATAGAATGCACTTCGATTCGACTTCGAAAGCAACTACTAGAATTAGCAACCATTAAAGGTCGATTGCACCTAATCGTCTGTCACTGAATTTTGCATTCGCCAAATTTTTTGTATGGGAATTTCCACACACTTCTGTTGCGTGACATTGATGTGTCTGCTGTGAATGATGCAACTGGCCCTAAGTGGTGTATCCGCTATAAACCGCTCAATTAAAAGGAAAGGGCATAGTCGTTCTTACAAATGTTAAACTAATCCTAACTCTTAATAATAGTCCAAAATTATGAAAAAATAACAATGAGGCGCAAAATATTTTCATTCACATAATGAAGACTCCGTTTGAATATAATAAAATAATTTTCGTAGCCCGTCCACTTCATCTTAAGCTTGCTGTCACTATTCGAAGCTTAAACAAAAGAGACGACACTTGCCAGGCTTCCGCCGTTTGAGGCGGAAGACGGCTCTCGATTCTAATGAAAGGATGTGGTGTGTTTTGTTCAATTTACCTATTTATTCTTTATTGTAAACCGAAGCGGAATCTCAAGCTTCGAGTTCCTTTTGTCTTAATAACTCGATTAAACTTGTATTCACAATAAAGTATTTCACAAGAAACTTTATTATCAAAGTTTTAGCTTTTCGTTAGGAAACCGTCTCTAATTATTTGATGTGTTTTGCGCGCTTACTGGCACTCATGCATATCTAATTGTTGGAGAGTGCTACGCACTGCAGTGCTGTAATAACGTATTAACAAATTTGGGTTATATGAGAGATACGCAGATTTCAGACCCAACAAGTTAATTTAAACGTACACTAACACCAGAACAATATCTGAAATATTTAATTTAGTTATATTAGTACGTCCGCCCGCGCCCATTGGCACAGCGAAGCACGTGTAAAATTCATCGATATTGGATATCCTTTACCTGTATACTGCCAATGATATTCACGTAGGTTCAAAATAGCCTGTTAAGTGCTGAATTGATTATTCTTAAAACAATATCCACAATAAAGTTTTCCTTGTCCACAGCTGGTACCGCGAGAGCGCCGGCGGCGTGCTGAGAGAACTCCGCGACGGCGAAGCGGGCGGGCGCTACACGCGCGCACGACGCGCTGGGCGTGCGCCGCGCCGACGTCCAAGATGGCGGCCGGTGGGCGTGTCGCGCGGCCAATGCGCACGGGCACATCACGCTGCGGCTGCAGCTCAACGTGCGCGCACACCTCACGACGCACGTGCAGCCACACACGCAGGTGAGGGTTAAACTTTTTGTATTTTTGGAAAACTCCCTAGCACTGCAGTGCTCTTTTACATACAGCAGTACTCAACCCTGTAGGATTCAAGCACGCACCTTAATACTGGACGCCTATGGTATTCTTCATACAGTAAGGTTAAGATCGCGCACAATTTGTACTTTTTTCTGGATTATAGCACTGACCTCAGGCAGTAATTAATTACATAGGCCCATTAGTTAATTATGTCTATTTATAAACAGCTTTTTTTTCTATTGAATACCTTCTCCGAGATGTCGTGGGATTTACACTCTCCAAACACTCACCAGATGGTAGTACGTTTCATGTGACTTTTGTAGCCTCTCTAAGAGCCTAGTCCCAATTTTTTTTAATAACGGTTACCAGTAAGCTACTCAGTGCATTCTTTATTCAGCACATTTCAGCACAAACAACGCAGACTGCACGTGCACACAACCTGCATTATTTGTAGAGGCTTCTATGATAAATTTTTGAGCAATCCGAATTTAAGCAAGCATTCTGTGTTGTCACACTGCTTGTCACTGGGAGCTAAAAGCATGTCGCCCGGGCACTTTTATGATTCAACTGGGTCTCGTGAGAGGAGAAACATCGCGAATTATCACGTAGGATTTGTAGGTAATACTTATACAAAATGGCCAAATATGATAGTATGTACTGTAAGTGTAGGTACAACTTGTCAAATGCTACGCTGCTACTATAGGATAATGACGCTTACAGTAAGCTTTATTTAATTAATGTAAAAAAATGCATTTTTTTTTATTTTGATAAGTATTTCACAGTTTCGTTTTCTTTCAACCCTTTATTTGCCAAGAGTGGCACTGAGACTTGAGTAGTTTCATGTGCTCTGCCTACCTCTTCATGGTATACAGGCGTGATTGTATGATAAGTATTTTTAGGGAATTTTAGGTCAATTGTATTCAGAATCACGAGCACTTTCAATCTCAATAGGAGACAAAAAGTGTTCCAGAATTTCCATACATTTTTGTTACTTTCCTCTTTTGTTACCCCACACAACATGTGCGGAAAATGGTACCTAAGAAAATAATAAAAAATCGTATGGGACAATTTTTTTACCTATTAGGATTGAAAAAGCTAGTGATTCTGAGTAGAAATAACATAATTTTTTTTTTCAGAATATAACATTTCATAAGTGGCGAAAAAAAGAACGCTCGTTTATGAGTGTATTTAATATTCCTACTTGAAATAGTTATTTGTTTTACAAGGGGGCAAAGTTGTATTTTCACGCCGAGTGTGGAATTGAAAAACGAGCAAGTGAAAGGATTCTATAGTTGAACCACGAGCGAAGCGAGTGGTTCGAGAATAGAATCCTGAACTTGAGAGTTTTTTAACACACGAGAAGTAAAATACATTTGCACCCGAGTGTAACACAAAACTTTTCCCCTCACTATAGCCACACCTCGGACACTGGCGATCAAATGTATGAAAGAGGCGCGTTCCCAGCACACATTCTAAGCTCGTGTAGGTGAACGCGTACCATACTTGTATGAGTGAGATATGACAGGTCGACTGTTCGCATATTTGACAGGCGGTAACTGTGAGGTAACCGAGAGGGGGTGGGCGGCATTTTCAGCGGGGAGCGGGAGTGGCCATACTGTACGATAGTACTCTTTATTATACTGTGCTATAGCGAGGAAACTACAACGCAAAAAATGCGTTTATCACTGCTTCCAGTTCCACAGGTGGTAAATCATCATTATTACTAGATTCACCTACTTTTATCAATTTTAAAGCAGTTAATTTGACTTTATTCAAGGTCAAATTACTTTACCCACTAGTGGATAAAATGCGTTTTTACCCGCTTTAAAGGACAAAACACGTGTTTCCGAGCTAGTGAGGGGAAAAATAAATTATCTTTATCATACAAATCCTAGCCAAAGTGACAATCGTTCACGCGCCTTTATGTATCGGTACGACAGAGCCAGTTGCGTACGTACTTCTCTTTGTTTCACTCATAATGAAATTTAGTTATATATATTGCTTGAAAGGTTCGTAAAAGCAGATTAGGGATAATGAATGAAAATACGGCTTAATGGATTATTCATTACATTAAATTCCAAATATACCCACGTAATTTAATATGTGTATCAAAGTAGTATTAAATTTACAGGTATTTTTCCTTCAATAAAATATTAATGTAATAATGTGGGTATGTAACATACATAACAAAATACGAATAATTTAGTTGAAGAGACAAAAAGCCTTTATCAACTCAATTTGCGTATTTTACGTATTAAAAGACAAGTCACATAACAATCTAATAACATTCATGAATAAAGGGATACTCGCACAAAAAGAGCAAAGCTACAAGAGAACTTAATAAAATTCTATCCCAAGCTAGCCTAGCCGAATTGACAATCATCGACACTGCATAGCAATTGAAACGCAGCCTGGCTCTATCGCGTTACTACAGAAGAGCGGTAGAGAGAGCTACGAAGCGTAAACGATTACGATCGTGTCGTTGGCTAGGTACTTTGAATCCTAAAGTGAAATAAATAAAAGTAAGTTTATATTGCTTTGAAGTTAACATAGCGAGGAAATAAGATAAGGGAAACAATATTGCTTTCGGCATTAGTAGGAAATCGTAATTTGAATGTTTTTTTTTCGTAATTCGTTTATCGAGATAAAATCTCTTTCGGGCAAGCTATTCGATTAGAAAATCAAATTAAATAAATGTGCCCACAAAGCGTGATGCTTTTATGCTGAATAAATTGTATAATTTTATATTGATATTTAATTCCTGACAACATTATTAAATCGATCAAAACAGTTTTTTTTTCAATAGTCACTAACGTAACAAAACAATGCTTCACACAAAGTTCTAGATGTCTAATACCATTATAAATTTATAATAATAGTTAAGTCACGTTTCCTTAAACAAAAACAACCTAATAATTGACTTATATCAAAGACATAATTATGTAACTCCGTATAGACGGATAAAGTCTAAGAAAAAAGCGTACCTCAGAACCATAATGAAAAAGGTACGCTGGCCAAGATGGCGTTACACCTTTGGGGAACGCTCGGCTAGATGGCGCTAATAAAAATATTTGACATTTTAACACATATCAAGCTAAGAATATGGGCCAAATAGTCAAAACTGAGGTTCAAAAGTTTTAAGCTTGTGTCGAGAGATGGCAGTCTATGCACTGTGATTACAAATTTTACTTTGACAGTAACTCTCTATAATACTCGATCCTCTTTGCTTATATTGACGTCCGAATTTGACGTAACATGGGTAACAGCTATTTTAAAAAAAGAATTACTATGCTCATAGCATCACAGCAGACAACCAAAATATAACTTTTTTATGCAATAAAAGGGTGCGGAAGGTCGCAGTAAGCAAACGTCCCCAGAGGTAACTAATATGTCCTTTCCGACCCGACTGGGTGTCTAGCCAACATCACAATCGCTTACGATCCGTAGCGTGTCGTAGCTAGCTCTCCCTATAACACTTCTGTGTGCGAGTGTGCGTAGCTGAATGCACAAACGTGGCACAAACGCTCACGATAATATCTCTTTCGTAGCTATCTATCTCTATCGCTCTTGCGTATTGGCGCGACAGAGTCAGGTACCGTAGCCGAATGGCATTTCTGCGACGCGAAACGAAAACGAAACGCCGCGAAACGCCTACGAGCGTTTCGTTTCGTGAGCGTTTGTGCCATTCGGCTACGTACCCAGATTACATTTCTGCGGCGATTCGATTTCGTTTTACGCCGCAGAACTACTTTTCGGCTACGCCTCCTGTAGTGGTGCGACAGAGCCAGACAGCGTTTCGACCGCCACGTAGCGTCAACGATTGTCACTTCGGCTATGCCGCCTGGCCGGTGGGGTCAAGGCATAATATATTTTCGTTCCTTACACGTGTTTTCGTCGTGAATTGTGTTACTATGACTGAATTAGCCGAAAATGTGACTGTAAGGACTTGTAATTGCTTTTATTTAAAAGAAAAGTAATCTTATCATTTAATTATATTTTTTTAAGAAAATTACATAATACAAGCTTCTTATAATATGTAGATAATACATGGAGTCTTGTATTTCACATGAACCCTTGTGTGAACATATGAAAGTTAAGGTGGGTATTTGATCCCCTTATCACAAATATGTAATTCATACACTTATTGTCACCTGCAATAATTTACAATGTGAATGTTTTTTTTATTTCGTTATAAGAAAAGAAAACTTACAATAAAGTTTTGTATTATGTCATAGGTAAGGTAAAGTCAAAAATATGTATCACTAATCAATGTAATATACACTACGATTAAGATGCTAAGGTACATATTTTTTCACCACACCAACTGGTAAAGGCTTTCTTTGCTGTTCGAAAACAGATAGCAAAATTGCATTTTATCCACAAGAGTGCAAAGTAATTTCATACAAATTTTAACTTATTTAAAATTGCAAACGGTCTGCTCCGAGACCACGGGGACAATGCCGTCCTTGAAAGGTCGGAGGTTAGTGTTTAAAACATAGTAAATACGCGATTAAGTCCCGTTTGCAATTTTAAATATGTGTAAAAATCGTGAAAGTTTGAATCAAATTTTAACTTGATGTCTAAAGCTGGGTGTTGGAATATACGTATAAATGATGATTTTGAATCATAAACGTTAAATAAATTGCAGTATTTTATTTATTTTGATGTTTTACAGTTCATATTTTCATAGTGGTGGTGTGGTGAAAAATTTTGTGTGGCAAAGTTTGTTTAACCTTCGTGCCATGATACCCTCGCAACGCTCAAGATGCCACTTTTTGAACCACTGGCTACGCCCGCGGTTCAATATTGGAATCTTTCTCTTGTTCGGGTATCAATATTGGCACGTGCGGTTAAACAACAACTTTTGCCTTGTAAAACAAATAACTATTATATGGGATTGCAAACTTTTAATATAACAAACCCCGAAAACACATAAAAAAGTATTTTCTAACCATACATAATCATCTCTCGCCTCGCTAAAGCCCGCTCAAGACTAAACGCGCGAATCACGGCGCTACGCCGCGAATGCTAGTGTGGAACTTTCTGCGTATCGAACCATAAACAGCCGAAAGTTCATATTTATTAGTCAATTGACATTTACTTCACAGTTTCGTTTTCTTTCAACCTCTTATTTGCCAAGAGTGGCACTGAAACTTTAGCAGTTTCATGTGCTCTGCCTACCCCTTTATGGAATACAGGCGTGATTGTATGTATGTATATATGACATTTACTTATAGGTTAACATTCATTTATTATTCACTATGGTACGAGTATCTATGTAAAGGGCTCTAAGCGGCTCTTACAAAAATATATATTTAAACTAGCCTTTGCCCGCGGCTTTGCTCACGTTAGAAAGAGACAGAAAGTAGCCTATGTCACTCTCCATCCCTTCAACTATCTCCAATTAAAAAATCACTTCAATTTGTCGCTCCGTTTTGCCGTGAAAGACCGACAAACTAACAGACACACACACTTTCTCATTTATAATATTAGTATGGATTAGTATGAATTAGAATGATAAATCAAGAAATACTGTTTTGATTGATGGAGTGTAACAAGGCCTGTCCTTGGCCAAGACTTAGTCTTGTGGTCTGAAGATGCCTAGATATGACCTGAAGGATTTCATTTAAAACCGAATAAATTAACGGCCAGGCAGGCAAGTGTGGTCGCGCGATAAATGATAAAACATCAGGCCGTCCCTATCGTACTTACAAATCGTGCGATAGGGACGGCCTGATGTTTTGTCATATATCACGCGACCGTGCTTGCCTGCCTGGAACTAGGTATTTTATTGCTATAGCTAAATTGTTTACCAACAACCTGCTACAGTTAATGCTTCTTTCCTTATGAATTAGATAAGCACTGCTTAAGTAGCTACTTAGATAAAAATTTAAATTAATACCTTTATTAAATAAAATACCTACAATGTAAACGAGCGACAACGGCGGCAGATATACCGTTAGCGGTTTTCGCTCGCTGTTCCAATGTAAACAAATAGTATACAAGTATTCTTAACCCCCGACGCAAAAACGACGGGGTGTTATAAGTTTGACGTGTCTGTCTGTCTGTCTGTTTGTCTGTCTGTCTGTGTGTGTGTCTGTCTGTGGCATCTTAGCTCCCGAACGGATGAACCGATTTAGATTTAGTTTTTTTTTGTCTGAAAGTTAAGTTAGTCGGGAGTGTTCTTAGCCATGTTTCATAAAAATCGATCTACTATGTCGCTGTCGAGGGTTTTTTTCAAAATTTTAATTTTGTAGTTAGGTTATTACATAAATAAATAAAATAAAAAAATGCGAAGCTTCCGACGGTATAAGGCTTAACCTTATTTGAGCTACTATACAATTTGGTGACAAACCAGTTGTTACTAAACTTCGAAGATTGATTCATATTAAGTACCATGACAAATAGGTATTTGTCATAATATGCCAAATGTGTCCACCGCAATTAAGTATAAACCAACATGTACGTTAACCCCAAAAATAATAGAGCCCGACCAAACTTGATGTGTTTTTATAATAAATTGTCGCGTTTTTCCATTTGGCGTTAAAGCTGCGGTTTGTGAAGTTATAGAATGCTTGCACAGGATTGGCCGATATGAAATCGATTCGAATGAGTGGCATAATATGAAATCGATTTTTGACGAAATCGTTTTAATTCGTGACAAAGGCATTTATTTTAACTTTAAAACTCCCGTGAGACTCATACATATTAAAAATATTTTAAGCGGGTTACTCACGTATTAGGTCGATATAGCGTTCGACATGTTTCAACATAGTGGGTAGCTCCGATCTCGCTGTATTTCGGACAATCGATATTCTGCAAGATAAAGGGAACCCGTCTATGTGTGTGTCATCGTCTGTCTGTGGCATCGTAGCTCCCAAACGGATGAACCGGTTTCGATTTAGTTTGTTTTGGGTTGAAAGCTGAGTTAGTCGGGAGTGTTCTTAGCCATGGTTCATAAAAATCGGTCCACTATGTCACCGTCGGGGGTTTTTTCAAAATTTTAATTTTGTGGTTATTAATTTCTACTCTTTTTGATCAGACTGTAATCGTCTACACCGCAACCGCTAAACAATTTTTGCTACTAATTGTACCTCCCGTCACTGTGAGATACATATATTATGAGCGATCAAGGTGCTCACAAATACCTACCTGAACGCATCTATTTTGAACACATCGAGCACTTCAAAATGTGATGGCATAGTACGTAAATACACACTCCTAATAAAATTGCCGAGTGTTTTGTCACACTTAAAATTCTTCACATGTTACAAATCTTCAGCTGAAGCAGCAGTAAGACCGAACGGTCCCTTTCTGATTGTTTCAATTGGGTCGGACGACGCAAACATTTGTTCGGGGTGCTCCTGACCCTTTAGGAACAAGGAATTGCAAATGAGATTGAAGAACGGTGGGCTATAGGTCACATTAATTTTTAAACAACCTCACCTTGATGAATAGTTTTGAATAAAACGGCTATTTTATTTGGGTAGCTCGTGATTTACATACATTGACTTAAGGATTTCCTTCACTTCGCTACCTAAATATATTGTATCATGGGCTTACCTTCTCTGACTCAGTGACCCAAGGTGTGTCTTAGCCTCTTTTTAAAGATTAAAGGGGTGTCCAAATTTCAATAATTACCCCCTTATTCATAAACGTTCACTAAAGTTATAAAGCCGATTAAGTTCGTTTGTCGCTTTTCAACGTATTGGTGTGATAGAAAGGGACAAACGAACTTTATCGGCTTGATAACTTTAGTGAACGTTTATGAATAAGGGGGTTAGGCTGTACGAAGAAATCGTTTTTAGGGTTCCGTACCTCAAAGAGGAAAAACGGAACCCTTATTTGCAATAGGAATCCATTGCGCATGCAGCTCTGTTTAAAGTCCTGGTGTCCAGGATTTCAGCAGAAAAAATATGATTCATAAGTGTGAAGCCTGGTCACTATCTTTGTATGAAGGTAGATCGCTCTTTAGCGATAAGACCGCCTCTCGTTTTACCTCTTAAGTTGTTGTTTATACTTGCTATGTTGTTTCGTGTATTGAGGTGTGCAATAAAGAGTATTTGTATTGTATTGTATTGTAGTTATACTGTATATTATCAGATATTACTGATATAGTTTTAACAAACTTCCACATTAAACTAGATTTATTAGATCCGTCGCTACGTCAATAATCCGAGCATGACTTTCGGTGGAGTTTTGATCACAATATTATCATAGCACAATGTAGACAGTGTATCTAGCGCTGCGAAAGTTTATGTGCGCTACAGGGGGCTTAGTGGCATAGACAAAGTTTTAGTCCATTAATGGCCACTCTAACTCTAATGTTGCGTTACTGGAGAACTTGGAAGTTTAATAGAAGCTCAACATGTGGACACTAATTTAGCTTTCAAACTTAACAGATGTTAATCCGTTAGGCTATTTTTTTTTATTCTTACTCTTCTCTCTCAATCTAAAAACTTCAACCCTTCTTGCAAGTTCAGCTACTATTTTAATCGATATTGTAACCTAAGTAAGTTTTGTAAAGGTCGGTGCATTATTCGGCCCGTCTAATTCATTTAAAAGAACAGTCTAAAGGTGAACTTGGGGAGAGGTTTTTTGCCTGCCTCACATTAGCTTCACATTTCCATAGCAATCCTAAAAAGTTATACACAGAACCCATTAAAATATCTTGATTCTTTTCTAGGTGGTGAACAGTGGTGGCACTGCCACCATCAACTGCTCATGGAGCGGTTGGCCTTCGCCGAGGCTAGAATGGCTCCACAACGGTGTTCCACTCGGGGCTGGCGTGTCGGGAGGTCGTGTTAGAATCATGGGACATGGGGAGCAGCTGGTCATATCGGCCGTCCACCGGGCGGATAAGGGCGTGTACCAGTGTATGGCGAGGAATGAGAGGGACTCGGCGCAAGCCAGCGCTGAGTTGCGGTTAGGAGGTTAGTCTGAGTTGCAATATTACCCCTCCCAGATCTTAAGAACTACTTAAAAAAACCATTGATGTTAAAGGCTTATTACAGAGTCGAGGACTATTTGACAGACAATCATGCATGGCTCGAACCAGAAACTACAAAAACCAGAAACTACAGTGTATTGAGCGGGGTCATTGACCCCTGCATAAGTGAAAAATAATGTCACCCAAAAAGACTTTAGTAAAATGCTCTAAATGTAATATTGTAATAAGTGAAGTGCTGTGTTTCGTGCAAAATAGGCTGGATGTTATGAATGATATAAACATTGTTCAAATCTGTACCTCGGCGTTTTCGGTGAAAGAGCTAGAAAATGCAAAAAGTCTCCTTTTTCAAGCTGTACCGGAGAGTAAAAGGCAGATAGTGAGAAAGAATGCGGGCAAAGAAATTAGAATTGTTGAAGATATTATCGAGTTGTTTAGAAATACAAACTCTCAGAGCTTGCCATTGTTTGTTGCTCGCGATTTAAAAAAGCTGCCCCCTGTTAACTTTGACCATGTTGATGTTACGCAAATACTTCGGGACTTAAACCAACTCAAATTCGAAATACAAACCGTTAAAGATAATTACGCGACTCAAACACAAGTGCAAAAACTGATAAATGACGTGGATATATTAAAAAGTAATTCTCAAGACAGGGAACGACGTGATAGTAATAATGTAAACAGACGGAGAGGAGCATACAGATTACAAGACAGTTTTAATAGTTATAATTTGGACAGCGGACCGGTAGGTATGCCGCACTTTACACCGGTTTTAAAAAGGTCGACGGTGGATATCACTAACGGCGAAGATAAGGATCAAGTGCAGTGCTCGCTCTCGCTTGCACCCGCGGGGTGCAGTACTTGTAGCGAATCAACTGTCGCGCCTCACTTGTCGAATGATACATTAGAAGAGCTCGGGTCAGAGTTCGTGGAGGCGAGCACCGCGGTTTCGAACGAGCCGAAATCGTCTCAGGCGCAGGTAATTGCGGCTGAGGTACCTGTGACGGAGCCGATAAGAAATGCGGCCGTTAATGACGTAGCGAATAGCGGGAAACAGGCAACCACCGATGCGACTGTGAGTGAATCGTGTAACTACAACTTAAATAATCAAAGTAATGGAGTTGTGAATGTTGCTCAGAGAACAATGGCGGATATAGTACGAGAGGGTGGTAGTTTTCATGACAATAAAGATGAAGGCTGGATTGCAGTACAAAGACATAGACTGAGAAATCGCTTTATGGCAAGTACAGGAAAGGCAAATAACAAATCGAGTGGGACTTTCAAGGCTGCCGTGACAAGGATTCCATTTTATATATATAACGTGGATAAGGATACATGTATCAAGGATATTGAAAGTTATGTATATAAGATGACGTCTGTGAGCATTGTGCCCGAGAAAATTCAAATGAGACAACCGAAAGATTATGTTGCATACAAGTTTTATATACCTAACAACAAACTTGCATTGTTTATGGATGAAAACCTATGGCCTGACGGAGTAGCGTTTAGGCAATATGTGAATTTCAGTAAAAGATATAGTCGTCCTGTTAGTTCTCCTGTTCAAGGCTAAGTTTGAAGTTGTAGCAAATATATTATAATATATGGATCAGAGCTCTCGGACTAAATTTATTACGTTTAACTGTAAGAGTATCAAACGATCGTGGGACTGTGTGAGATTGCTATGTAAACAAAATGATATCGTGGCACTGCAGGAGACTTGGCTTATGTCGCATGATTTGGAGATTTTAGGTAATATTGACCCTGACTTTGGTTTCACCGGGAAATCAGCGGTGGACTCTGCGGCTGGCATTATTCGAGGTAGGCCCTTTGGGGGAGTAGCTATATTGTGGCGTAAAAGTGTTTTTCGTCAAGTATCCGTTATACCCTGTAAAAGTGAACGAATTACGGCTATAAAAGTAGTTGTGCGTGATAGTCCGGTGTTGGTAGTCTGCGTCTATATGCCTACAGATTCTAGAGATAATCTTTTGGAGTTTAGTGAATGCTTGAGCGAAATTGCGGCTATTGTTGAACAGTGTGATGTGGGGCCAGTATTTATACTAGGAGACCTAAACGCTCATCCTGGCGAGTTATTCGGTGATGAAATGTTGAATTTTTGTAATGATCAAAAATGGTCGTGTGTTGACATGCAGTTTTTTGGGGAAAAATCTGATACTTATACTTTTATAAGCGAGGCCCACGGTTCTAGTCGATGGCTCGACCACTGCCTAGTGACTGATTCCGCTAGTAAATTGGTAGAAAATGTAAAAATTCTGCACGACATATTTTGGTCAGATCATTTTCCAATGGAGATACAATGTAATCTAGATATAATTCGACCTAGGAAATTAATGACATATATAATAAAAAACAATGTTATATGGGGAAATAGGAATTCACTTGAGATAGATAAGTATAAAAAATTATGTCAAAGGTCGCTTAAACAAATAGATTTTCCTCAGGAGCTTAGTAGCTGTTGCGATAAAATGTGTGACAACCCTGACCACAGGCAAGTGATAGATTTATTGTATGAAAGAATAATTATATCCCTGTCCCAGGCTGCTAGCGACGGTCGCGAACTGATACGAAATGTTCGGGGTAGAAATAGAGCTGGCTGGAATGACCACATAAAGGATGCCCACTCGGAGGCTCGTCGTAGCTTTCTCAAATGGGTAAATTACGGTAGGCCAACCACTGGTCCACTATATTGTGAAATGATTAAAACCAAAAAATGTTTTAAAAATAAACTCAGATTCCATCAGAATAACGAGGAACAAACAAAAATGGACAAACTCGTTAATTCTCATAAAGAAAAAGATTTTAAAATGTTTTGGAAAGAAACTAACAATTTGAAGCCCAAGGTGGGTATCCCAGTGTGCGTGGGTGGTTATGAAAACCAGAAAGATATAGCCAACTTGTTTCAAAACCATTTCTGTACAAAGCCCAGGCTGACCAGCGTTGAGCAGGATCTGGATGCTGCTGCTCAGTGTGCAAGCTTTCCTATTCTCATTACAGCTAAAGATGTTGCCTCTGTAATAAAGAAAATGACTCGGGGGAAATCTCCAGGGCACGATGGGCTAAGCATCGAGCACCTGCAACACGCTGGCCACCATATATACAGGCTGTTAGCTATGTTTTTTACTTTTGGATTAAGACACTCCTACTTACCGGATGCGCTTCTAAAAACTATTGTTGTACCGATATTAAAAAATAGAACAGGTGATGTGTCTGATATTAATAATTATAGACCAATCTCTTTGAGTACAATTATCGCAAAGGTTCTTGACGGTGTGCTGGAGCGTCACCTCAGGGGCTACGCAAATCTTGACGATAGACAGTTTGGGTTTCGAGCGGGTATGTCCACAGAGAGTGCTATTTTGGTTCTAAAGCACACCGTCAGGTACTACACTGACAGGAGAACACCCGTCTGCGCTGCGTTTCTTGATCTTTCGAAAGCTTTCGACCTGGTACTGTATGAAAAACTATGGGAGAAGTTGCGTAAGGCTGGTCTGCCTCAGGAACTTATTATGTTGTTAAAATATTGGTACAACTACCAGCATAATTTCGTTAAGTGGGGGGTGTCGGTCTCGGACGGGTATAAGGCTCAATGTGGAGTGAGACAAGGAGGTTTAACATCTCCATTGCTATTTAACATTTATGTTAATCAGCTGATCGTGGAGCTCAGCAGCACCATGGTTGGCTGTTCAATCGGAGGCAAAATGGTGAACAATATAAGTTACGCCGACGATATGGTGCTGCTGAGTCCTTCGATCAGTGCAATGAATAAACTGCTAAAGGTGTGTGATTCGTACGCTGAGTCTCACGGGCTCATCTATAATATTAAAAAAAGTGAAATGCTTATATTTCGAGCTGGTAACAAGACCCTACCTATAGTTGAGCCGGTGACACTTGGAGGTGTTGCTTTGGGCAGGGTGTCCAGTGTCAAGTACCTTGGACATATACTGACCGAAACTTTGAAGGATGATGCGGATATTGAAAGGGAGCGCAGGGCGCTGGCTGTGAGAGCAAATATGTTGATTCGCAGGTTCGCACGTTGTACAGTGGAGGTCAAGAAGACATTGTTTATGTCTTATTGTCAATCATTCTACACGTGCAGCCTGTGGATCAATTATACGAAGCGCGCTTACAGTGCCCTGCGTGTCCAATTCAACAATGGGTTTAGGATGTTGTTGGGGCTGTCACGCTTTTGCAGTGCCTCTGGCATGTTTGCGGAAGCACGCATGGACGATTTCTACGCCATAATGAGGAAAAGAGTCGCTTCTCAAACAAATCGCCTGCGGGATAGCTCCAACAGCTTGCTGGCCGATATCGCCAGTAGATTGGACAGTCCATTTGCTAGACACTGGGCGTCCCTTCATTGTCCTGTATACCAAGACCCAAAGTAGTAGGTAATAGTTTGTCAATAGGTTAATTAGGTTAGAATGTACTAACACTAGTCATGTAAGTCTGTAATTAACACTCTATGGGCAAATTGGCCTGAAATAAAGCATTATTATTATTATTATTATAAAAAACGAATAGCAATTAAAATAATTGTATTATGTGTAGAGGACACAGTAAGAAAGCACATCAAATATTTTATGTTGTGTAAAGTACATATTTAATGACATTCAGATTCAGATTCAGATCATTTATTCATAAAAGTAAAATATTTATACGTCAATTTATAATACATAGTATAGTCATATACATGCAGATCATTGAGATTTATGTTATCTTTTTCTTCTGTGACAATTTGATATGTTTTCTCTGAAGAAGAATGACGTATTATTAAGCTATAATATAATTTATTGAAAAGAATTTCCATAGAGTACCTAGTCTGTTAATATTTTTTTTGATGAAGACTTTTGCATGTTAAATTGTATCTTTTTATTTAATGCATGTTAATTATAAGATGTAATGTTTTGAAAAGAAGTGGCCCGCCGAGTTTCTTGGGGCGGTCCCATAGTGGGATACCCTCCTCCCAACTGAAGGGGGACTAAAATCTTCTCGAGGCTGAGGCGTAGGGTTAAAGCCAGCGTAGTTTTATTTGACGTTCATATGATGCGCATTGTACTACTTGAAAAGTAAATATTTCATTTTCATTTCATTAGCACTTCACTACTTACTTTGCTCAATCCTAACTCACTTTAAACTACTTAAAGTAAATATGTGTTTTTTCACCAGACACCGCACCAGAACTCCAGTACACATTCATAGAACAAGTCCTCAGGCCAGGGCAGGTGGTGACCCTCAAGTGCTCGGCCGCAGGATCGCCGCCCCCGCACTTTACTTGGATGCTGGACGGCCAGACCCTCAACACAATGGCTAAGGGACATCGGTAAGTCCATCGATCCTATTTTAGTCAGGTGAGAGCCAATATTCGCATCACATTGGACATGAAATTTCATACAACGCCATTAAAATAAATAAATATTATAGGACATTCTTACACAAATTGATTAAACAAACGAAATCTTTTGTGTTTGGGTCGCTCCAAAAAAATTGTAGTCCAGTTGAAATCAGTATTAAGAAAATTTACTAGCAGGCCAAAGGGCTCGTAATTAGGGTCATCGAGAAAGTTACATAAGTTTTTTTTTTATACCATGTCGGTGGCAACAGGTATACGGTCCGCCTGATGTAAAGCGGTCACCGTAACCTAATGGACGCATGCAACTCAAGGGGTGTCACATGCGCGTTGCCGACCCATTAGAAACTAGAAATTTCGAAACATACCTTATAATTATTTTTATCTGTGTCCAGTTACAGCGTAGAACAGTTTGCGACCAAAACCAATGACGTAGTGAGTTACCTTAACATCTCGGCGGTGAGGTCAGACGATGGCGGCCTCTACACATGCAAGGCGGCCAACTCTCTCGGCGAAGTCTCACACACCTCTAGGCTTAATATTTATGGTACGTTGTGGAAACTTAATATCTGTGTAGCTTATTACTGTTACCTTAGGCGACCTGATAACGTGACGATATAAATATTTCTGATAAGTGCGATGCGACGCGTACGATAAAATGTAACTATCAAGGAAGTTATGGTGTTATTTTTTTCCCAGGTCCACCATACGTCCGTTCCGTGGGCCCAATCAGAGCTGTAGCCGGCCGGGAGCTAGTAATGTACTGCCCTTACTCGGGTTATCCGATCAGGTACCTAAGAGCTTACTTTTGTTAGTAAGGTACAGCGGGGCAAATCTCGACTGGGGGGCAAATGTAACTGGTCCATTTTTCCATGTTTTACAATGTTTGCGTTATTAAATACAGTGTCCACCAACCGGTTATACATGGTAGGCGTGTTCAGTGGATACCTACATGTAGAACTCAACATAATAATGGAAAAAATGGATCAGTTACAATTGCCCCCCCAGTCGAGATTTGCCCCGCTGTACCTTATCTACATTTATAAATTCGTACCTATAGATCATGTCATTCACGAAGACAAGTGCCTTGATTGGATTGTCATTTTATTAACCCATGCAGTGCCAATCATGTCGCGCTGTCATTTTGACTCTGCGAGGCATTTACGCCGCATACATGAAAATCCATTTTATTCGGTTACGACGTAGTAATACGACTGTAGCTCAGCGGTAAATGTGTTAAAGGTGAGGTTTGCAACTCATCATGAATTACTCGATATTAGTTACTCCGTAGCACGTTGGTACTTACGATTACGATTGCACATCGGTTTTTCGTCTTCGTAGAGTGTTGTCTCTTTCTTGCTTATATGACGTTAATTGTCTGATTGTCTCTTTCCAAAGACCGATGTGCATTCTTTATCTCCGTTTACTGTACTCGTAGCATAGTCCCGTAGCAAGTCGGTGATGTAGCGCAATGCGTTCGTAGACCCGTGAATCCTGTAATGCTAATCCGTTATTCTTGTTACAGTTCAGTGAAATGGGAGCGGGACGGTAGCCCAGTAGAATGGGATGGTAATATGGAAGGGGCATTGCGTGTGTCGCGAGTAGATCCCTCACAGGCCGGCGCCTACATGTGCACTGTGACCGGCCCACATGGAGAGATAGCTCGCCGAGAGTTACAGCTTGTTGTTAGCAGTGAGTACAAGTACTACTGATAGATTACAGTCATCGGAACGAGAGGTAACTCCATTAAAATGGAAAAATCTTAGATCATGTCAGAATTAATATGACGAGAAATGTACCAGATGGTACAAAAAAATCCTCGGTAATTTGTATGTTGCTTAATTATTTAACTGTCATTTTGTAAAAAAATGGATTTCACTTTGGCTAGGAAATTAATAATGACTCGCAAACATACATACAACCATATGGATTAATTTGAACACCTTCTTTTTTGAAGTCGGTTAAAAATAAAACACCACCCATTAAGAAAGTTATAGTGAAATAATTGTTTTCCGCATTTTTACTTTACCTTCTAATTTTTGTTTCCCTACGTAATGTTCTGTGTCGTTTGTTGAAACAACTCTCAAAGCTGCAGATGATAAATTAAATAACTTAAAATTTGCACAACGTTCTAAAGCCTAAAATGTAGCTAGCCTGTATAATCCGCTTAGTGCAATATACAATAGAGTGCCTACTTAGCGTCGCTTCGTTATGAATTGGAAAGCAAGCTCTTTGTCATGATAATTCATAACTAATTAGACGTTGCTTGATTGTTGGACATGAATAGTCTGCTTGGAAAGCTACATTATATCCACGGGCACCATTCCAGCTTTATAAATTAGTTTTCATATTTAAAACTTGGATTGTTTTAAGTCATAAACTATTGGAAACGCCGAGGAGGCAAGTGAACATTTCAACGACTTCTATAATGTTCTGTGAAGTCACTTTGACATCTGTCCATGGCCACACCTCGGACACTGGCGATCAAATATATGAAAGAGGCGCGTTCCTAGCACACAGTCTAAGCTCGTGTAGGTGAACGCGTACTACACTGAGAGAAATTTGCATTGTGAATTTAACAAGTTCGACTTGTTGCGGTTTATCCGTTTGAATCAGCCAAACGTATGTTTAAAACAATATGTGTCAGGTTGTTTTTATAAAATCGACTTGTTGATTCAAATATATTGCCGATTCAAATGACAAGTAGCTTGTTGTTTGAACCAAAGAGCACGTAGGCGCTATTTTAACCAAAAAAACTTGTTGAACGAACATGAAAACTGGTTGTATTTTCTCTCAGTGTATGCTTGTATGAGTGACATATGACAGGTCGACTGTTCGCGTTTTTGACAGGCGGTAACTGTCAGGTAATCGAGAGGGGGTGGGCGGCACTTTCAGTGGGGAGCGGAAGTGGCCATACTGTATGATAATACTCTTTATACTGTGCCATGGCCATAACATTTTATAGTTGTAATGGTGACATGTGCCCGACTAGATACGACACTGATATTTAAATGTTAAAGGCACCGAAAGAAGCACAATAGAAATATGTGTACGGAGCGGGTGCCATGTAAAATCCGGGTGCAGGAAAAATATGTTTAGCCCATTGTTAGTGCGTTTGCGTTAAATTCGAAAATGGAAGAATGCTCCATACAAACTTCCATTTCACCCCCCATTTAAGGGAAGGATTAGGAAGACGAAAAGTATAGTAGATACGATACGTATGTCACTCTCCATCCCTTCAAAACCAACCATCTCCACTTAAAAAGTCGCGTCATTCGTAGTCGCGTCAACTATCTCCACTTAAAAAGCCGCGTCATTCGTCGCTCCGTAATATTGCCGTGAAAGACGGACAAATAAACAGACACACACACTTCCCATTTATAATATTAGTATGGATTATTGCGATGTAATACATTTCCATAGTATAATTTCAAGAATAACTATCACGGTAACCAAAGATATTCCTAATAATATTATGCAGGTAACTAAACTACTCGTAACCTCGTACTTTCCAGATCCACCAGAAATCGAGCCATTCTCGTTCTCAGCGAACCTGCAAGAAGGCAAACGCGCCCAGGTCAGCTGCAGCGTTACTTCTGGTGACATGCCGGTCCACTTCACCTGGCTGAAGGACAATGTGCCCATACCCTCATCTCTTCAGGTTAGCTCAATTTCTACGGACTTATCGCTGAATCCATGAATTCATGCAATTGAACATTATGCACTGTTTCATAATCAGTTAACTAATTCAACGTTGTGGAAATCACACTACCATATTATATATTTTCTAAGTTATAAACGGATCAACGATGGTGTAGCTTAGGGTTTCATGGGGTTAGACGCGGAAGCTACAGACGTCGGTTCGAATCCGACTTCAAGCACTGAAGTTTTTATATTCTTACATTACCAGTGACATCTATTTCTGTTAAAGAGTAACTTGTCATATGTCGTCCAAGGTAATCAATTTCATTAAGTAATCACATAACAACATCATTCGTTGTCGTTAGTGTTATTTATTTTATTATGTCAATACTTGTAATTACATCAGTGTGTCCTTTTTCAATTGATTGATTCGACCTACAAACATTTTCTACACGTGTATCCAAAATATGAACGGTAAAAATACTCACATAGGTGGAAGAGCGAGGCGCCGATTTCTTTAGCAACCTCGTATTCAAAGAGGTGTTCGCGCGACACAGCGGTCTATACACTTGCGTTGCCTCCAACTCTGCAGCCAAAGTCAATTATACCGCCGAACTGGTCGTCAAAGGTACCCCCCTTCAGCAAGCACATGAGCACTTGTCCACCCGAGCACTTGAGCACCCGAGCATCCAAGCACAAGCACTATCACGCTTAACGAGCACCGAGTTATGTTTGTAAAAGATTGGCGATGTTCACTTGTCATCTAGTTTTAAAACGTGCACTGTTTGGTATGTGTAAACTGAGTCTTGTTTCTAACGGAATAGAGTTCGGACTATGAATCAAAACTGCCTGTATTTGCAACATACAAAGTATTCATATATTATATTTAGCATTGACTGTACCTCGTTATTGCAGTCTTTTTTCTCCTTTATTAAAAGGAAATTTCCTTTATGTATTATAAACTTGTAGGTTTTGACCCAGATAAAAAGGAGTCAGTGTACACATAAACCACGCATTTTATAATAGAATAATGATACACCCTACAAAGAGCACTTCTATATTTAATGTTCACTTTTCACATGCAATGTTATAAAGTTGTATTTTATGTTTGTTTCGCTCAGCATTGGAATACAGACAGCTAGAGGAGTTGGTAATTTGACCTGTGAGTGTGTGAAAGGAGATACTGAATAGTCTATAAGTTTGGGGACGAAGTTCG
Organism: Leguminivora glycinivorella; assembly: GCF_023078275.1. Lineage (NCBI taxonomy): Eukaryota > Metazoa > Arthropoda > Insecta > Lepidoptera > Tortricidae > Leguminivora > Leguminivora glycinivorella. Next base: position 7,296,904 of record NC_062974.1, on the reverse strand, counting down.
CTCCACGCACCACGCATACATACGTATAATGATATCATGACTTCGAAACTTCTGTACCAAACTTTTTTACTAAGTTTTACTATAGCCTGTCAACCAAATTTTGGCAGTAGCAATGTACATCAAACTAAAGTATGGTATCCCTATGAAAGGAACAAAAACCAGCAATGTACGTCGAACAGCCACAGATATATTTTTTTCAAGGGGCTCGCTCCTTCCTTACGAATTAGATAATGTATTAAAAAGGGACGGATATGTGCTAGTTATTTCTCTTTTTGGTAGGGTGGAGATTTCCACAGATAAGATACAAATGACACGCGAATTTCCACCGATTTTCAAAACTAGTGTTGCTAGCCCGCGATTTTTCAAATTTGCCGCATTTTTCTAGTGACAAGATTTGGTTGACGGTCTATATGTTATCTTACAAGAAGTTTCGAAGTCTATTATTATTCGGATACTTGTGGTTTTATTACATGATTAGGTAGGTATGTGTGTAAATCTGAATAATTAATATCGTTATGCTTTAGAAATAATTACTTAGTCAGAAGTATTGTAGGTAGCTTTTGAAGATATTTTTGTGTGTTGGGAACAAAGGCTCTTGCGCCCTGTCGCCAACTGGGTACGGTGCGCGCACGCCTTGCGCACACGCAACCGATGAGAATGGCCCCCTTGTGGGCCTCTTGATTTGCAGCCTGCTCGTCCAGCTAGCTACGTGACGTCATGCTCCTCGCATGTTCCACTAAATGTTGCCGTCAAAGACTTACTCGCTTCGACGATCACCTTAACACATTGCTAGCACGCCGTGCGTGCTCGTCCACGATGACTCGGTCCCCTCGTGGTCCGCCGAGTAGGTCGCGTGCGCGCCCTGCGCACGCTGGTCTGATGAATGCCTGTCGCCTCGACTAGGCTCTGCTTTGGCCCGCCCTGGAGCCGGGAAGACGCCGCTTCAGGTTGCTGAATGACGGCGCACGCCTCGCGCCGTTTAGGTTAGGTGATTGAATGAAAAGCACTGACTCTCTATAAATTGTGTGTATTCGTTACACCAGGCTTTCACTTATCACTACTACACTGAGATTAAACTATAAACTACTTAACCAAGATAAAATAGACACCGCCCCGCGGTCTACATCTTTAGCCACGTGGGCCATGGCGGCTTCGGAGCCGCGATACGCACCGCGACGGTAACGCGACCGATCTATATCATGACCAGGAAGGAAGTGTGAGAGTCCTGGGGTCAACCATACAGCATTGAATGAATGAGAATGAGCGGTCACCTCATTGATCCGTTCATTCAGCGATGTCATTTGAGAAATATGAAATACCGTCGATTTGGCGTGAACATTCCTGCCCCGGGCAGCCAGGGGTTGACCCGAAGACCTGAGGTCATCAGCAGTAAGTCCTACTTACAATGATTAACATTGACATAGCCAGCAACGGCTGTATACAAAACAATAACACTAGCTACAGTGGTTAATAACTTAATGATAACAGTTGACCTATATACATAAGGTAGGTCAGTGACACGACATAGGTCAGTGACCTTATAATACACATTTCATAATGAGTTATACATACCAAGTAAAATTAAATCTAAGTACATACTACATAGTGTAGGTCAGGGACACATCATTGGCCAGTGACCCTACAACATTCATTCCCTAATGAATAACACACATGCATATATAAAATGAAACCTATGTACAGAATGTAGGTCAGTGACTCTCACAGGTCAGTGACCCTACGACAACCATTTTCTAATAAATTGCATATATCAAGGGACATGAATTAAATCTGCGTAAGCGACTTACATATTGTCCATGGGTCGGATAGTTTCTCCGACATAAACCTTCTATTCCACAAATTGACCTGATCCTGGCTACAGTTAAAAATCAAGATCTCTATGCCGGGCATAGTTAGATCACATTCATCCTTGATGAGAACTATATCAGTTAGTTTGAAATTACAACATGCTTTTACCATTAACTCTAATTTACAACTAATAGGTACATCAATTGCCATTTGATCAAAGTCTTATTATACTTATTGAATATTAACACAAATATTGAATAAATTGGAAACAAGACAGTTAACTTTCTAAGTGTCGTTCCTCGGATGCTCTGGTAACTACACCAGGGCCTGGGGTTGAATTCCCAACGGGTACCGTGACGACGAAATTCCTCTATAGGATCATTTCGCTATCAAGAAAGACTTGACTGGCCTCCGAGAGGTATGAGCTAATACTAGAAATTCGTACCTTAATCGCTCCGGCCGAGCCGGCGCCTACGTCGGCTGACAAACCTGGAGAAATCTGCATGACTGCCTCGATGCTCAGTGACGACATAAACTCGAGGTGTGCTGCTTCGTACCTAATTAACATATAAAATTACACAGGTAAGCTTTAACTAAGTAAGGCCAGCGAACTCAGTCGCTATTCTTGAAATACGATAAAATTAAATATGACATACAATCGCGATTGACGTGACAGACGTTTGATCTCGCTGCAGGTATCCAATACCTCTGACACTTAACATTGGTGACTGCGCTCCTTGACGTGATACAATGGGCTCAATGATAATGCTACATCAGCAATTGAGTCTACCTATGATCCTTATAGGTTTGGATTATGACTCCGACGAGCATTAAATGGTTTTCTTCTATGAAAACCCTGCGTTTGAAACAATCCTTTCGATCCTTTCTCGTTTCAACAATACAAATTCCTCTTTGCATGAATCCATTGTACATACTTGATCCAATGACTAGTAGCGTCGCCAGTCTCATCCAGTGTTACTGAATCGCAAAACCTGTGAGACATTGATGAATATTCTTGACATGTGACCAAGTGCTTCATAATCGCGCATGAATTCCTTGTATTTGCCTCTTTGGCTTCCAATGAAATGAGTCCGTGCATGACAAGCGTTCTTGTCCGCCCAGCCTGGGTCTGTCTGCCTTCCGTGGTAGACATACCATTGATCATGATATTTAATAATGGAAGAATACGACCTTGAGTATCCTATGTAGGTATTCTGGTTATTCCCGTTTCTTCGTCGGGGCTGCTCCGCCTTCCAGAACCTCTCCAGAACTCCTTGAGTCGCGTGGTGGAGACCGTAGTCCTCTACTGAAGTCTCTCTTGCTTGAACCAATGATGATGATGATGCGTGCATCTGCACCACTCCCATGATGACCTGCCTGACGCCCGTGTCTTAGGCCTCGACTCCTGGAATGTTAGTGAACATCTTTGAACCAGCGAGCATATATTTTATTACATCAAGTCCTTGCATGATGGCCATATATTGATCCTTGTTGAAATAACCTTTAGCTAACCGTAGCTTTGATGAACTTAAATGAACTTCTAATCCTTGGTTACAGTAGGGTATGTTTCCCATGACTTGATACATGGTTGTAGTCACCTCTTCAATGACTGGTACATTTACCCTAGGTCTGACTGAAATCCCTGTGACTGTGCCTGGCACATTCATCCCTGTATCATGAATATTATTTCCAATACACTGTTGTTGCAAGTGATATTTATCTACAAATGATTCCTCAACAACTGTACAATCCACTTCGGTGTCAATTAAAGCCCTCGCTTTCACATACTTACCATTGCCTGACCTGATCATGATCAAGGCCGTTTGAGTTTGAAGTAAATTGAGTTTATCGAAAAATGATCTCTTCACAACTATGCGTGTCATGCCTGACGCCCTCGGCATGGTCGGTGGCGATACCCGCACACTATGCACAGTTGACTCTCCTGTCATAGGTGTTCGCCTCACTGCACCTCCGTCGCATGGTGAGTCGTGCCCTGACGACTGACACTCTGAACTCGAGCAGTATGAGTAAAATAACTGAGGTACGTTCACCTGTTCATGGTTCTGTTCCACAGCTAGGACCTTCCTTGAAGAATGCCCCGCTGCTCCGGGTCGACCTCGGGCAGGGGCCGGGCCGCACTGCACGGTCCGCAGCTCCTCCGCTGCAGTTGGCACTGCTTGCCATCCTCTGCACTGCTTATCCAGCAGTTCCAGCAACTGCTTGGTCGTGGGCAGCACCTCCAGGTTCCTTCCATGCTGCTCCTTGAACAGTTTGTGGATCCAAGCCGATCGTTTCTGTAACATTGAGTTAATTATCAGATATGACCATGAACTGACTGGCTGGCTAAGCTTCTCCAGCGCTTGTAATGATTCCCGCGACGGGTCATAGTAGGCAGACCTCATATCGACACTCCAATGCTTCACTGATAGCAGACTGAGGGTCCGCTCGGTGTAGGTAACTATAAACAACCTACTGTCATAATATCTCTTGTGCAACAGTCCTAATGCTACACTATAACTAGCGCCGTCTAACGGCAGGTGCTGTATCACTGACAGCGCCTCACCTTGTGGTGACACACACACAATAATATTTTCCTGCATCAAATATACAAGCGTCTACAAGTGACGTAAATAACCTTTTACTTAAGGTGGGTAAACACACTGACGGTAATTTGATCTTACCTTGGTTTAACGTAGCAGTCCTTGCTGCCGCTGCCTCCTCCGTGGACGCACTTAACGCTTCATCGCGTTCGATGAGTGGCTCGTTGGTCTCGATGTAGTTTTCCCAAAACTCCAATCGTTGAACTCGCAATAGCTCCGAGAGCATTAGGTAGTTATCGCTAAACTGTACCTTTACCGCTTCCACGGCCATACTCACTTGGCATTCTATTGATTATCAATTTACAAGAAAACTGTTTCCAATCTATTCTTTTAATAAATAAATCAAATAATTATTTGATCCTATTCCAATATAAAGAACGTTAGGTATGACACTGAATTGACATTGACGTTTCTGAACGAATGAATGAATGAGTGAATGACTGACCAGTGACCACAGACACACTTAATAGTCTCTAACAGATGATTGAACCGAATTGTTCGATGAACGCTGAATGACCGGTGACCGAATGAACGAATAAGTGAACGAGTCGAGCTGCTGCGCTCCCGTCGTTCTCCACGTGATAACCTCGAAATTGTGCGATTCACTTCACTTCACAGTAAATCTACGAGTAATTGCCCATACGCGCACTGATTCTAAACTTAATGATTTTTAGCAAACACAGTCGTCGCCGCGCGTCGTGCTGCGCCAAGCGTTCTTCTTTCCCTGCTGTGCTGTGGTCCGTCGTACGCCGCCTCCGTCCCACGGAGCGCCGTATTTTCTTTCTTCTTTATCGTGCTTTGGTCCGACGCACGCCGCTTCCGTCCCACGGAGCGCCGCACTTCCCCTCTTTATCGTGCTTTAGTCCGACGCACGCCGCTTCCGTCTCACGAAGCACCGTACTCCCCTCATGGGATCCACCAAAAATGTTGGGAACAAAGGCTCTTGCGCCCTGTCGCCAACTGGGTACGGTGCGCGCACGCCTTGCGCACACGCAACCGATGAGAATGGCCCCCTTGTGGGCCTCTTGATTTGCAGCCTGCTCGTCCAGCTAGCTACGTGACGTCATGCTCCTCGCATGTTCCACTAAATGTTGCCGTCAAAGACTTACTCGCTTCGACGATCACCTTAACACATTGCTAGCACGCCGTGCGTGCTCGTCCACGATGACTCGGTCCCCTCGTGGTCCGCCGAGTAGGTCGCGTGCGCGCCCTGCGCACGCTGGTCTGATGAATGCCTGTCGCCTCGACTAGGCTCTGCTTTGGCCCGCCCTGGAGCCGGGAAGACGCCGCTTCAGGTTGCTGAATGACGGCGCACGCCTCGCGCCGTTTAGGTTAGGTGATTGAATGAAAAGCACTGACTCTCTATAAATTGTGTGTATTCGTTACACCAGGCTTTCACTTATCACTACTACACTGAGATTAAACTATAAACTACTTAACCAAGATAAAATAGACACCGCCCCGCGGTCTACATCTTTAGCCACGTGGGCCATGGCGGCTTCGGAGCCGCGATACGCACCGCGACGGTAACGCGACCGATCTATATCATGACCAGGAAGGAAGTGTGAGAGCAGTGTTGTCACATCTACCTATTTATAGGTAGATCTACCTATTTTGCCTCCCGTCTACCTGTCTACCTATTTCGGTCCTAAATCTACCTATTTTCTAAAATATTACTATTGTAGAAAATTCTCCATGCGTGTTACGAAATTAAGTTTTACCTGTCTTATAATTACAGCATTTTACTTGAATCGGAACGTGTTTAGTGAATAATCTGTGGGTGAGTCAGCAAAGTCTTGATGTTTGACAGTTTTGACACTGACAGCCTGGTAGTGACAGTGACAGTGTCATTTGACAATGACATGACACTGACACTTCTGACAGCCTGACAGTGGCAGCTCTCGGAGACGCTAGCTTGTGTTTAAAATATTTTAACAAAAACATGTATAAACACCATAAAGAACTCACCAAGTAAACCAATAAATATATTTTTAATAGTTTAGAAGCATTTTTAATCATTAAAACTGGACTTACCTTAGATGGTATTAAAACAGGTAGATCTACCTATTTTTCGTTTCTAATTCTACCAGTTTCTACCTATTTTTTCACCCTGGTCTACCATTTTGTTCAAATTGTATGTGACAACACTGTGTGAGAGTCCTGGGGTCAACCATACAGCATTGAATGAATGAGAATGAGCGGTCACCTCATTGATCCGTTCATTCAGCGATGTCATTTGAGAAATATGAAATACCGTCGATTTGGCGTGAACATTGTGAATTAATGATGTGCGTGATGCCTGTTTGAAAAATGGTTTTCGAGGAAAGATATACCTGTTTTACGTAAGATGAAGATTTTTTACCTACATTTAATGCTATATTATTGAAATAAGAATGAAGTAAGTTTTGTTTTATCAAATGGTGAAGAAATATTAATATTAATAGTTTTTGTGTATATTAAGGTTATGATTTTATAGATGAATAGAATTTGATTTTTTTAAGCAGCAGGATAAGGTAAAGTTATGTAGATGATAAAGTACCTACCAGATTTTGTTTTGTAATTATGAAATACTTAGGATAAGCTAGGTAATCACTTATCGTCAAAGCTGTGTACACGTAATCTTCGTACGCCCATTATTAAAGTTTCAATTAAGGGTAACTCTTTCTAGACCGGACCGAGTCTTTCTAGTACTCTTTCTAGAAGCTACCGGTGGTGCGCCGTTTTCTTTAAGAAGCATCACGTGTTCACCGACCAGTGGACATTGATAAGGGTGTGTAGATAGTCCGGTCGGTCTAATCTGAGTCATCCTTTAAACTTTAACTATATAAAATGTACCATCGCCTTCAAAATACGTTTTTGCACAATAATGAGGAACCCAAAAGCATGTCCAAACAACGGACGTAACCCAACACCATTTCATCGCCTAACGTTTTGCCTTTTTTACATGCTGCAGTGTCTCCAAAATGGATAACAGAACCAAAGGATGAAGCGATTCTGGCCGGGGAGCCAGTGGCTTTACATTGCCAGACCACAGGCTCGCCCAGTCCTCAAGTTACATGGATGAAACAGAGAGGTAAACATGAAACACTCTCTCTCTCTCTCTTTCTCTCCCCCCCCCCCTCTCTCTCTCTCTGTCTTATCAAACGGGCACGAACGTACCTATTTCTGCCCTATCACTTAAAAATTGGCTGTTTAATAAAGAGGTGACAGTCAAAACAGTTGATATCATACTCGCAAGTAATGCTTCATTCGTAACCCAGTAACTTTAAATTGTCATTCATAACCCAGGTCCTGCATCATCAGACTTCGTTCCACTAGTGAACCTCGGTGGGCGTTTCCAGTTCTACACCAACGGGACCCTGTGGATTGAGTCAGCGCTGCCCTACGATGAGGGGCAGTACATGTGCAAAGCTGAGAACGGGGTCGGTTCGCCCCTGTCTAAGACTATCAAGGTCGATGTCAATGGTATGTTATTCTTAGCATTATGCATTTTAATAATAATTTAGATTAATTTAGGACCTCGAAGAACTAACTCAATCGAAGTTTTTAGCATAAGCACAAGTCGCGAAATCGAAAAATGATTAGTGATTACTGTCTACATAGACCTTTGAAAGCTTGAGTTACGATTAAATGGTTATTGTTAGTAAATTGATGATTCCTTTTTTGTTTGTTCAATAAGCTGGCAGAAGTCTGATGTTGTTGTTACGCTTGAACATCTAGTGATAATCCTTGAAATCATACTGCTCAGATTGCCCGGCGAGAAGCAAAGCGTTCTCCTGTCAAAGCGCTTATTGTGGATGACGATCTGACGATTTATTGATATGAAAGAAAAGTAGATTTATATTTATTATCTTTAGTTGTGACATCTAGAGCCTCTTAGAACCATTTTACAACTCTAAAGTTATTTTAGTATTTTTTTATTTGTATCAGTTTGTTTTTTTTATCGTGTTTAATTTTTAAATGTACTTTGACATTAAGTCCCGCTTGCACCAACCACTTAACTCAGGGATAGTGGGCTCAAGGCTGTCATCTACCAAATTCCATATAAAATGGTGGGTTAACCCTCGGGTCATTTTCGTTGGTGCAAGTGGCTCTTGAGACTCTATACGCCTCTTATTAATTATAGTAACTTTGTACTTTCGTTGATTTCATTTTATTTAATTATTGTAACGTTGACATGTAGAATAAGTGCCCCTGTGACCTACTTGCTGAATTAATGTTTTTGATATTTGAATGAAAATCCATTGATTACCTAGCTTTCGTTATTTCTCTTCAGAGCCAGCGCGGTTCGAGTTGACATCGACCAACATGACGGCACGACGCGACTCGCCAGCCACGCTACTCTGCGATGTGCGCGGCGACAACCCCATACGCGTGCAGTGGTCGCATAACATGAACCATCTAGATCTTAATACTTATAGGTAAGCATGGAGCCAAAGCAAATGTTTTGATGCTTTTTTTGACGACTGGTCTGGCGCAGTCGGTAGTGAACCTGCCTGCTACGCCGCGGTCCCGGGTTCGAATCCCGGTAAGGGCATTTATTTGTGGGATGAGCACAGGTATTTTGTTCCTAAGTCATGGATGTTTTCTATGTATATAAGTATTTGTATATTATCAAAGAGAATATAGTCTTCTAGAGCGCTACGGTCTAAGTCAATTGTGTAACGGACTACGTGAATTGCTTGGCTGTCGCTAGATGACTCTAGCAGTTCTTTTTCATGGAGTTACGTCCTTTTGCCTCAAATCATTTTGAGTTTCTGCTGCTTTGACAGTTTCGGAATTCACAAGCATTCATTAAGTTGCGATAGCTTTATAGCCAACTAATTATTGTTAAAATGTCACATCAGATGGCGCTGGACTTGGGTTGTCGACAGATTTCATAGATTAAATAAGTTTTGTTCAATTTGACACAGTGACAATAATTGTCATTCTGGTTTTCAACTTGACATAAATTGTAAAAATGCCGTGTACATGTGCATACGTGAACTGCAAAAATCTATCCGGAGAAATTTTAGTGTTCCGATTCCCGGTTAACGAAGAAGATAGGTTGGCGTTATGGGTGGAAAATTCAGGTACCTACAGCTTCATAAAAAAAAAGATTAAGTTGGTAAGCAAATACTTAAATGGTTGAGCATGAAACCCGAAGCACTTCCTGTCTCGAGTCATTAGACGTGATACATTAGGGGCAGGTACCGGTGTTATTTTTAACATTTTATCAAGCGAGCGAGTGCTGAAGAACCATGTTTTTAAATTTGAATCACACGGCTAGGACGCCCAGCACTTCGATGTTTTAAGTTGAACTATAATATTAAATTAACATCTGAGGAAAGTTATATCCAGCAATAAGTTACGTTTCTTCTAATTCAAATAATTATAGTACACTTAATTCTGGAAATTTCATAATTTCAAACGGGTACAATGTTTAGTTTCAGTGTTTGTGTAGGTACACAAATGATTACGTGAATATCTAATAAGAAACTATTCCATAATTCAATAACTCAGTTTTTAGGGTTCCGTACCTCATAAAGGAAAAACGGAACCCTTATAGGATCACTCGTGCGTCTGTCTGTCCGTCTGTAACAGCTAATTTTCTCCAAAACTACTCAACCGATCAACTTGAAATTTTGGCACAGGTATGTTAACCTGTGAGCCAAAGATGGACATGTAATTTAAAAGTGAATATTAAAAACTGAAGTTTTTTGAAGTATACGTACCTATTGTGTTACATATCAAATGAAAGAGCATGAGCGAGATACTAAGTTTCAAAAATATGTTTTTAAATAATTTTTTAACCATTCGAGTCCCAGCGACATCATATGATGTCAGTAAAATATAAGTAAATAGGTACATATAGATGCTTGGGACTCGAAGGGGGAAGCCCTTCTTGTAGTGTACGGAACCCTTGCAACGCGAGTACAACTCGCACTAGGCCGTTTTTAGGGTTCCGTAGTCAACTAGGAACCCTTATAGTTTCGCCATGTCTGTCTGTCCGTCTGTCCGTCCGTCCGTCCGTCCGTCCGTCCGTCTGTCCGTCTGTCCGTCCGTCCGTCTGTCCGTCCGTCCGTCCGTCCGTCCATCCGTCCGTCCGCGGATAATCTCAGTAACCATTAGCACTAGAAAGCAGAAATTTGGTACTAATATGTATATCAATCATGCCAACAAAGTGCAAAAATAAAAAATGGAAAAAAATGTTTTATTAGGGTACCCCCCCCCCCCCTACACGTAAAGTGGGGGCTGTTATTTTTTTTCATTCCAACCCCAACGTGTGATATATCGTTGGATAGGTATTTAAAAATGAATAAGAGTTTACTAAGATCGTTTTTTTAAAATATTAATATTTTCGGAAATAATCGCTCCTAAAGGAAAAAAAGTGCGTCCCCCCTCTAACTTTTGAACCATAAGTTAAAAAAATATGAAAAAAATCACTAAAGTAGAACATTATAAAGACTTTCTAGGAAAATTGTTTTGAACTTGATAGGTTCATTAGTTTTTGAGAAAAATACGGAAAACTACGGAACCCTACACTGAGCGTGGCCCGACACGCTCTTGGCCGGTTTTTTTTAACATCTTAGGCACATTTAGACAAGATTCATTTATTTCATAATACAATTTTTTTTATACTACGTCGGTGGCAAACAAGCGTACGGTCCGCCTGATGGAAAGCGGTCATCATAACCTATGGACGCCTGCAACTCAAGTACATTCTTGTCACATGCGCGTTGCCACCCCATTAGAAACTTGTACATTCCCTTTTGCTGTGTTAAGTAGGTACACAGCAAAAAGGAGTGTATAAGTTCCAAGGAGGGTTCGGGTTGCCGACGACTCAAAGGACAATAGACGGAACAAGTTAGTTCCGTAAGTCCTCCCGTCATCCAGCACACCGCACCCTCGTTGAGCTCTGGCAGCCTTACTCACCGGCAGGCACTATGAGTAGGGTCTAGTGCTATTTGGCTGCGGACTTCTGTAAGGCGGAGGTACTACCCCAGATGGGCTCTGCTCTAGATTCGAGCGAGACGATATCCGCTGTGCTGTGCCCTAACACACAAAGCGGAATATCACTCGCTATGCCCTACCAGCCCTACCTCCTATGATAATTAGACTGTAAATTATTTATTCATAAGCAATACTACATTATGTTTTATACGGAAACTAAAATAAAATTTGCATGACAATCTACGATCGTTTAAGGAATTCATATTATGATCGTCAAGTATAGTACCTACGCTATGTTGTATGTGTTAAATCGTACAGTGACCTGCAAAATTGCATGGAAATATTATAAATTCGCCATCCACTTCTGCAGCTCACTGTGCATAGTTCTTAAAAGTAGGTAAATAATTACAATTCCATACCATTTCTAATAAATCTCCTGGAATGGATCGTCAAATTACAAAGGGTTTATTTATTGGATAAGGTTTCCTCAAACCTATTGGCAAAGCCGATTTCATGGCTTTCACCGACTAAAAATCGATGTCGCGAAAGCATCTATGAAGATGAACTAACGAGCGATTTTTGGTCGGCTAGAGCATATTTCGCGTCGATAGGTTTGGGGAGACCCTTACACATCAATTCACAATGACTACAGTGCTGGACAAAATGCTTCATACACCGGCATATAAAATAAACTTTCGATCATAAGTTACCTTACCTCTTTATACCTACATATATGTACAATTAATGACAAACAATTAATTTAAAAAGTAAAAAGTTACAAAGGTCATGGATTGACTGTGTCTCAAATACAGAGGTAAATTCCTATACCATTCTAAACAAACAATGAAGTGAATGTAATTAGGGTTCCGTACCTCAAAAGGAAAAAACGGAACCCTTATAGGATCACTTTGTTGTCCGTCTGTCCGTCCGTACGTCCGTCTGTCAAGACCCTTTTTCTCAGGAACGCGTGGAGGTATGAAGCTGAAATTTATATCAATTACTCAGGTCTACTGTCCCTTGAAGCTGTGAAAAAATCAAACTTCTAAGCCAACGCAATCAAAAGATACAGCCGTTTATGCCGCAAATTTTCGACACTTGCAAGGGAATCAAAACCTACAGGGTGCTTCCCGTGAACTCAGAATCTTGAAATTTGGTACGAAGCAACGTCTTATAGCATAGATAAAGGAAAAATTACGAAAACCATAAATTTTTAGTTACATCACATAATATATTTTTTTTTAATAATTGTAAACCTTGCAGGTTTGTACGGAACCCTCGGTGCGCGAGTCCGACTCGCACTTGGCCGGTTTTTTTTCAAATATAGTCTCATTAATAGATACCTCTATTACTGAGACTATATAAAAATACACTCTGTCTCACTAGTAGAGGTAAATGTGACTGTGCAGTCGAAAAAGCTTATCTCAGTTATAGAGGTCTTATTTGTCTCACTAATACAGGTAAAGCAGTGCACTTATAGTGACTTTGGTATTTTTATAAGAACAGCATGCACTTTCGTCCAGAACAGTGACATTTGGTGCAGTGGAACTGCTGATGATGGTTTGAACCGAACTCAAATCTGAACTGCACACTTAAAGTGACTTTGGTATTTTTATAAGAACAGCATGCACTTACGTCCAGAACAGTGACATTTGGTGCAGTGGAACCGCTGATGATGGTTTGAACCGAACTCAAATCTGAACTGCACACTTAAAGTGACTTTGGTATTTTTATAAGAACAGCATGCACTTTCGTCCAGAACAGTGACATTTGGTGCAATGGGACTGCTGATGATGGTCAGAACCGAACTCCTCAAATCTGAACGGCACGCTTATAGTGACTTTGGTATTTTTGTAAGAACATCATGCACTTACGTCCAGAACAGTGACATTTGGTGCAGTGGAACTGCTGATGATGGTCAGAACAGAACTCCTCAAATCTGAACGGCACACTCATAGTGACTTTGGTATTTTTATAAGAACAGCATGCACTTACGTCCAGAACAGTGACATTTGGTGCAGTGGAACTGCTGATGATGGTCAGAACAGAACTCCTCAAATCTGAACGGCACACTCATAGTGACTTTTGGTATTTTTATAGGAACAGCATGCACTTTCGTCCAGAACAGTGACATTTGGTGCAATGGGACTGCTGATGATGGTCAGAACCGAACTCCTCAAATCTGAACGGCACGCTTATAGTGACTTTGGTATTTTTGTAAGAAAAGCATGCACTTACGTCCAGAACAGTGACATTTGGTGCAGTGGAACTGCTGATGATGGTCACAACCGAACTCCTCAAATCTGAACGGCACGCTTATAGTGACTTTTGGTATTTTTATAGGAACAGCATGCACTTACGTCCAGAATAGTGACATTTGGTGCAGTGGAACTGCTGATGATGGTCAGAACCGAACTCCTCAAATCTAAACGGCACGCTTGTAGTTACTTTGGTATTTTTATAAGAACAGCATGCACTTACGTCCAGAATAGTGACATTTGGTGCAGTGGAACTGCTGATGATGGTCAGAACCGAACTCCTCAAATTTAAACGGCACGCTTGTAGTTACTTTGGTATTTTTATAAGAACAGCATGCACTTACGTCCAGAATAGTGACATTTGGTGCAGTGGAACTGCTGATGATGGTTAGAACCGAACTCCTCAAATCTAAATGGCACGCTTGTAGTTACTTTGGTATTTTTATAAGAACAGCATGCACTTTCGTCCAGAACAGTGACATTTGGTGCAGTGGAACTGCTGATGATGGTTTGAACCGAACTCAAATCTGAACGGCACACTTATAGTGACTTTGGTATTTTTATAAGAATAGCATGCACTTTCGTCCAGAACAGTGACATTTGGTGCAATGGGACTGCTGATGATGGTCAGAATCGAACTCCTGAAATCTGAACGGCACGCTTATAGTGACTTTGGTATTTTTATAGGAACAGCATGCACTTACGTCCAGAACAGTGACATTTGGTGCAGTGGAACTGCTGATGATGGTCACAACCGAACTCCTCAAATCTGAACGGCACGGTTGTAGTTACTTTGGTATTTTTATAAGAACAGCATGCACTTACGTCCAGAATAGTGACATTTGGTGCAGTGGAACTGCTGATGATGGTCAGAACCGAACTCCTCAAATCTAAACGGCACGCTTGTAGTTACTTTGGTATTTTTATAAGAACAGCATGCACTTACGTCTAGAACAGTGATATTTGGTGCAGTGGATTTTCTGATCATGGTCAGAACCAAACTCCTCAAATCTGAATGGCACACTTACAGTGACTTTGGTATTCTTATAAGAACAGCATGCACTTACGTCCAGAACAGCGATATTTGGTGCAGTAGAACTGCTGATGATGGTCAGAACCGAACTCCTAAAATCTGAACGGCACACTCATAGTGACTTTGGTATTTTTGTAAGAAAAGCATGCCTTTAAGTTCAGAACAGTGCATTTATTTAGTTATGTTTGTTAAGCATATTGAGTTTTCAAGTCAAAGTTTGTCAAGCTTCAATTTCTTATAATCGGATTCATGAGGAATTGAGGAAACTCCTCAAACCTTAACCCTTTATTTGATTTTGTTTATTGGGATATACACTGACGAAATATAAATCTACAAAGGTTATTAAGTACGTTAAATTATTTTTAATAGCAAATACTATTGACTCAATCTGCACATATTCGCTAGAAAATTATTACAAAGTTGTGGCAACACTTTTAACTGTCAGTTTTATCCAAAATGGCCGAATGACGGAAACTGCCGCCGTTTCGCAAGGTTTTTAATGCTTTTTTTCATGTTTTTAACAGTGTATATAGTTAAAAAATAGATCGAGCAGGTTGATAGACATATTTTTGTTTGTTTACTATGATTTGTATACCGATTGGATTGCTTTTTCATCGTCGGTGGCCGTTTAATTCTATTTGTATATCACAATATACAATGCCAAGTATACGGCCAACTACCATAATAGGTGTGTATTTACTGTGATAAACATTGCCAAGTTTGTGCAATTTTTGGAATTAGTTTCATTTTGATTTTTTTGCTTGTCAACAACATGTAGTCCAAATAAGATCTCCTAAAATATTAGCCCTAATTCCTAACAAAAATGCCCCTTCTGAGACAAGTGACAATTATGATGACGAAAGAGAGCTTGACTATCTTGGATGTTTTTTGTTGATGGATGTAGTTTGTGCAATTTTTGGAATTAGTTTCATTTTGATTTTTTTGCTTGTCAACAACATGTAGTCCAAATAAGATCTGCTAAAATATTAGCCCTAATTCCTAACAAAAATGCCCCTTCTGAGACAAGTGACAATTATGATGACGAAAGAGAGCTTGACTATCTTGGATGTTTTCTTCGTCAGAACTTTTCTCTTCAACGTCTTCTCTTGACTCTTCTTACGCCCAAAACCCAACATGCGAGGAACAAGAAAAACAAGGGCCAAGAAACAAATTGCACCACGGGGCCGATTTTTGAATCTCAGCCATTCGAGATCGTGAAATTCGTTCAACAATATCTCCACTACCAGCGATTTAAATTCTACTAACAGAATGGAAAACGAGTGGTCATTACCACTAGTTTTACAATTACTAGGCGTCCTTTTTCAAAAATAGCGTGACGTCGTTTTCCACAGACTTTCGAACGGCGAATTCGTCAAAAATCGATCCGCAGTTCCCTGTAGGCCGAAAAGACTGAAAAAGTTTGTCCTTAGTTACACATGGTCAAAAGCCCCATGGAGCTTCTGTTGAAGTAAAAGATGATTGGAAGATTTACCTGCAGACGATTCACCATGTTGGACATTTCATATTCACTGAAAATTACATAGGGTGCTGTGAAAATTGCCAAAAATTGACGATTGTTTTTTGCATTAAATTTTAGGGTGTTTTAGTTAAAGAGAAGAATCCCAGAAATTGTTTTTTGAGTGTCCATACAAAATAATGTACCTATGGTTTGGTTTTTGTATACTGCGATTTGATTTTTGGTATACAAATGAAATAAAAAGTGAATTTATTTATTTCTTTTTATTTAAATTCTACTGACCCATATTTGGAATTGTCTATCCTAATATACATTGCCGAACATACATAGCACTGCATTACTTTGGCACTGTATACTGTGATATACATCAGTTTTCATGAAAACTGAAAACGTTAGATTTTTTTTAGTAATTTTTACTAACCTATTTTTGACCCTACATTTCAGAAAATTTGTCAAATAAAGCAATTTGGACATTTTTTAGCCCTGCCAAATAAAGGGTTAACGTTATACGTATATTCATTTGTGTTGCCATCTAATAATTAAAGCATTCAAAGCAGTTTTAAAAAATACCTACACATTTCTACATAATCCAACATTCGCAAGTAGCTTTCACCAGAACCCGAAAGGCGACGGTTTTTTTTTTCTTAAAAATTATTTTATCTCTATAACGCGAACGAAGCCGCGGGCATAAGCTTGTCTTATATATAATTATTTGATTATATATTATACAAGCTTATGCCCTTTGTCAGCGTGATTGATTTACATATTGGTACCAAATTTCAGCTTTCTAGTGTTAACGGTCACTAAGATTATCCGCGGACGGACGGACGGACGTACAGACAGACATGGCGAAACTATAAGCGTTCCTAGTTGACTACGGAACCTTAAAAAGTGTCTGTTAAATCCATACTAATATTATAAATGTGAAAGTGTTGTGTCTGATTGTTTGTCAGTCTTTCAAGGTGAAGGACTGACGAAACGACGAATTGACGTGATTTTTTAAGTAGGTAGATATAGCTGAAAAGATGCAGGAGAGTGACATACTTGACTATACTATTGTATGAGAGCTTATGTAGGCTAACATTATAATGCAGATGGTTTAGTTGTAGTCTAATTTGAATCTATTTGTATGTGTGTTTATGTGAGTATACATCCCATCAAAAACATAAATGCGTGTGTGTGTGTGTGTGTGTGTGTGTGTGTGTGTGTGTGTGTGTGTGTGTGTGTGTGTGTGTGTGTGCGTGTGCGTGTGCGTGTGCGTGTGCGTGTGCGTGTGCGTGTGCGTGTGCGTGTGCGTGTGCGTGTGCGTGTGTGTGTGTGTGTGTGTGTGGATGAAGTGCCTTGATGTGACCATGTTAAAAGTGTTACTCGCACCGATAGCATGGTCGCGCGATTAACGGTAAAACATTAGGCCGTCCCTATCACACTTACAAAATAGTGCGACGGGGCGGCCTGATGTTATATCATTTTATTTTTATTTTTTATTAATCGCGTGAAAATGCTGCAAACGGAGACGGCAAAACTGCCGAATCTTGAAAAAATATTGTTGGTAATTAGAGATAAGAAAGTCTCTCCATAAGTTCCAACCATTCATTATTTATTCTTATTTATTGATCATATTTTTGTTTTTAGGAAATTCCGCCCTGCACTCCCTAACAAAAAGGAATTGAGCCATAGATTTCTATGTGCTGCTCATTTCCATCCTCTCCAAATAGCCAAAGGAAACGAGATGTGCCGCCTTCTTGGTCCACAATCTAAAGTCAAAAAGTTGTTGGGATAATGTTTATTGTGATTTACCCTGGACAATTCCTGACAATCTAAAATCAAAAAGTTGTTGGGATAATGTTTATTGTGATTTACCCTGGACAATTCCTGACAATCTAAAATCAAAAAGTTGTTGGGATAATGTTTATTGTGATTTACCCTGGACAATTCCTGACAATCTAAAATCAAAAAGTTGTTGGGATAATGTTTATTATGATTTACCCTGGACAATTCCTGACAATCTAAAATCAAAAAGTGGTTGGGATAATGTTTATTGTGATTTACCCTGGACAATTCCAGACAATCTAAAGTCAAAAAGTTGTTGGGATAATGTTTATTGTGATTTACCCTGGACAATTCCAGACAATCTAAAGTCAAAAAGTTGTTGGGATAATGTTTACTGTGATTTATCTTACAATACTCTTCTGAACAACTTTACAGCTCCAGAACACGCGACTCGCGAGGTTTTTTGAGGTTGGAGCCCGGGAAGACGGTTACTGGCTACATGCCCATCTCGCACCCAATACTGGTATTTTCTTGGATTCGACCTCCCTTATACTGGCGACTGGCTTGCGACTCGGAGTTTGGATGGGTATGCCCACAGATTCAAGAAAAATAATTTTTTGCTCTGAGTGTGTGCCATACATATGTATAAGTATGCTCTTGTGGCACAGACGTGGAACGTGGACCAACTGGGACATCATGGATTATCTTGTCAAAAAAGTGCAGGTTAATTTTTAGTCTTAGTTTCTATGGTAGCTATCTCTATCGTTCTTACGTATTGGCGCGACAGAGCCAGTCAACCTTTCGCGGCGTTTCGTTTTCATTTCGCGTTACAGAAATGCCATTCGGCTACGGCACCTGTTATTTGTCATTTACAAGGTCGTGCAAAGTTCTTCAAAACCCTACATTAAATATGCCACGATAAGTCTATAGTTAATTTCCCAAATACGTATTGTGTTTTTGGATTTTAACGTACCTATGAAGGACATTACATTGTAAATTGTGATCAACTTATTTAGATAGTAGGAATGTACTATGTTAGCTACGCTTTATATAATTGTTCTGTTGTTGTCTGTTTCATTTTGGTGGTACAATAAAGTGTTTAATTCCATACTTATTTACTTAAAAACCCAGGAACAAACATGTGAACCATAGACGTGTTTTTTCAAGCCGTCAAACTTTGTGTCAAAATGCAGGAGCAGTGTCGACTTCAAAGTTATTATAGTCTAGTTTACTAACCGGAGCTACAGTCCGGTGTGGCAGAAATAAACTAATTCGTGTTGCTATAATGGTCAATTATCTTATCTATTGATTAAAAAAGTAAAGATTACAATAAGTTTCATTTAGGTTCTTAATTTGTCAAATTGCATTAGGTACAGTTTGTTGGCAGCAAACAAGTTTACTCTCCCAAATACTCCTAAATACAATATCGGTAGTGGCAATTGGCGACTTTGATAGTGTGGGCCAAATGAGTACCTATATAATTATTTTGTTCGCCCTGCCTCTGCAATTTAAGGAATTGAATCGCATTTTGATGTTTAAATATCATTTTCATCGGCGAGGCTATCAAAATCGTTGCTAACTTACCTTGGACTGACTCTACCAACGCAGTTAAGTCAACAGCCAGCAAGAGTAGAAATTGAAAAATGGCAACATCGGTGTCGTCCCGTTTTCTTACTACTGATTTGAAATGGACGACACTATGATGTCGCCACATTTTAATATAACTTTTTTTGCCAACGTTTAATATCCATGCATGTTTGGATGTGATTCTTTCCTTCCTCAAACGTGACGTTAATTTTTGAAGAGAGAAGTCTACGAGTGGGTAGGTAATAAATACAATAAAATAAAGGCCCTCATTTTCAACAAACAGCGAACACAAGCAACAAATACGAACGTGTGGAATGTGTTTGTTGTTGTTTGTCGGTTTTTTTTTCATGAATGAAACTTGCACGTTCTCTAAGCGTGGAGAGTGAGGACGACGGTAATAAAATTATAAGGTAAAGTAAATTAATTGAATAGTGCAAGATTTTTTGTAAGTATTCAAAAAAATGCAGGTATCAAAACGAAATAGGTGTTATGGAACATAATGAGGAGGCACACTGACATTTTATCCCGCCAGGCGGTGCCTGTGCAAGTGTCTAGGCATGTCACTGTCATTCATATGTGTAAGAGAGAAAAAACATAATATATCGTCTTATCGCTCTCTCGTATGGTACTATGGTGGTATGGTAGACAGAGACAGACATAGACTAAGGATTATTCTATTATTTTCGGACTAATAGGGTGGCGCTATCTGTCATAACCTTTGAGTGTGCCTCCTCATTGGCTAAACCTAAAGATTTTTGAAGATAGGCAAATAATATTTATTTCTGATATAATACGTTATAACGATTACGCAAAGGTGGCTCTTATATTTCGTATTATTTATTTATTATCTTTTTTAAGTAACTGAAATAAAATGTAATAGCAGTTGAGGTGAAAATACGTGAATGCCTTTGCTCGTGTTGAATTGTAAGAAAAACAAACACTAGTGACAAAGCTGTCAGTGATGTGGTGATACTTAGCTCTAAGTGACACTGACAATTGGCATCGCTTTTTTTCTAATTTCATATATTGAGCACACGCAAAGGCATTGGTCACCTCATCTGCTATTAAATTTCGCAAAGGTCATTTCGGTCATGTAATAAGATAATAAATAAATGATACGAAATAATAATAAAAGAGCCACCTTTTCGTGATCGTTTAACGTGCTATCAGAAAAATATATTATTTGCCAATCTTCAAAAAAATTATCGGTAGTTAAATTTATAAACGTTAAAAAAACAGCTCATTTAAGTAGAGCTCTGATAGTTTGTCCCTTGTCTTAGTGCGTTTTCACATTATCCGTTTCAATATTGGATGTCGGACCAATATCCCATATATTTACGCCGCCATCTTTGATTTTTTTTCTTCGAAAACCTTCCTACATCCGATATCGAATCGGATAATGTAAAAACGCACTTACTCTCACCACTCAAACAATTCTAATTATATCGCTAACCTTTTTCTGTTTTCATACTTTTTAAAGACCACGATAAGAAACAGGTTATATACCTATAATATACTGATTGATTTAATTGCCATCTATCGACATTTTAATAATTACCACGACAGAGTTGTGCATTTATACAATTTACTGCCATCTATTGACACGGGGTTATAACTTTTAGCACGGTATGTAACCTAAAAATTTAGGTCAAACCCATGGCCTTAAACTGACATGTTTTAAGTCTCAACCAGAGTCGCCATCTAGGTGAGCGCACCCCAAAGGGTGTGGCGCCCTCTGGTTGAGCGTAGCTTTTAACCGGGGTACGTTTTTTTCTTAGACCTTGTACGTCTAGAAGCTATATAGGTCTTTGATATTATATATATCGTTGTCTGAGTACCAACAACACAAGCCTTCTTAAGCTTACCGTGTGCCTCAGTTAATCTGTGTAAGAATGTCCTATAATATTTATTTATTATTTATTTTCTTGTGATAGAATTTCCCGTAGTTTCAAGTTCATTCAATGTTCATTTCGTTCCGACTTTGCGTTCTTTTCAAAAGTTTTGAGAAGTGGCCCAAAAAATTAGTCACATAGAGAATGCAACGAATGAAGATTTCAAGCTTCAGCCGCGCTTAATTACATGCATTCTTTTATGTCCTGCCCAGCATGGTCACGCGATAAATTATACCCCTACCGCTATTTGTCCCTTTCGCACTAGTTTTATCTGCCAGATATTTATTCGCGAAGAGTCAATTTTAAAAGAGATGATCCATGGATTAACTTTATGTGGATCTATACATTTCGTGATTTTTCTTTTTCCGCACAGACTCAGGGATAATTTCAGTCGCATGAAATGCATATATGCAATAATGCATTTAAATTCCAAAGCTTACATCCTTCCTGTATGCATTTCATACTCAACCAATATATTTTTTTGTTTCAGGCTAAGTGTCTCCGAAGCAAAGACTGATAGTGGTTTAAGGTCCCAATTATACATCAGCAGAGCCGACAGACCGGACTCTGGGGTGTACAAGTGCCAAGCCGTCAACGCCTATGGTCATAGCGACCATTACATTTATTTATCCGTCCAAGGTAAGTCATTTTTAAACTTGCAATTCTTACTAAAATAGACGTAAGACGTATCGGAGTGGCGTTCTAAAATATCTGAACACGCCCTAACGCCTGGAGGCCTTGACAGAGGTGTGTTCAGATAGATTTGAGCACTTTGACTGCTCCAATAAATCTGATGGTGGCTGGACATGATCAACCTGCTTGAAGTCCAAATGTTCCTACCACTAGATTTTAAAATTATCTTCATTTACCGATTGCCACCGTCACGTGAATCGCTTATTCTCAGTTTCACCTAGTGCCATCTCATCATCATCATTTCAGCCATTAATCGCCCACTGCTGAGCATAGGCCTCCCTTCGTGCCATCTAATATTTGTTAACGTGTAATTTTTTGCTCCTCAGAGAAACCCGATACGCCCCACTCTCTATCCGTGACGGAGATCCTGAGCCGCGCAGTAAGGTTATCCTGGAGTCAGGGATTCGACGGCAACTCCCCGCTCCTGGGTTACACCATACAGCACTGTACTCTGAGTGCTGTGGGGGCAGTGCGTGTAGACCAGTGGCACGCCGCTGTCACTGTCAACGTCTCCGTCCACGGGGCGGCGCAGCAGCCACAAGTCGCGTAAGTAACTGTGACTCCTGTTGTTATGATGTCTAAGGCAACTCACCGCTCCTGGGTTACACCATACAGCACTGTACTCTGAGTGCTGTGGGGGCAGTGCGTGTACACCAGTGGCACGCCGCTGTCACTGTCAACGTCTCTGTCCACGGGGCGGCGCAGCAGCCACAAGTCGCGTAAGTAACTGTGACTCCTGTTGTTATGATGTCTAAGGCAACTCACCGCTTCTGGGTTACACCATACAGCACTGTAATCTGAGTGCTGTGGGGGGCAGTGCGTGTGGACCAGTGGCACGCCACTGTCACTGTTAACGTGTCCGTCCATGGGGCGGCGCAGCAGCCACAAGTCACGTGAGTATCCCCCTGCAGCCAGGGAAGGCAACGTTCTGTCAATTTCATTCATGGGTCTATGCAGCGCTACACTTAAAGTGATGTTGGGGCATCCACTGCCACTGTACGCGTGTCTATAGTTAGATAATTTTAGTTTCTGGTATTGATTTCAAATATACAGCATGAAACACCTTAGAGCACCGTGCTGACCGTGCGCAGAGCATACCATAGTTACACCATCAATCATAATTCAACTTTCACTTCAGTTACCACCACCAGTGTTACTCGAAAAGTTGTTAGGTTGGGAAAAATACTCAGGACGGTTAATACGTAGTCGATGCAGTAATTCCCTTCTGGTTACATTCTTTCTTCCCTTTTAGTTATATTTTGCAGTGAAATGATTATTCTGTTTCAGGCTGACTAAAAAAGGCGATATCCACTACGAGGCACTGCTCAGTGGACTGAAGCCACACACGGCCTACATGATTCGGTTAGCAGCCGTAAACCAAATCGACCGAAGTGCCTACACCGAACCCGTCGTCGTGAAGACGCAAGAAGAAGGCAAGTTATAGTTCATTTTGCCTATTTTAGGACGCGTGAAATCTGAAAGTTCAGAAGATTGAAAAGGGTTTCCTAACCCGACCTTCCAGTAGTACGGAAACGCGAACTTCCAGGTCTACACAATGCTGTCGTCTGAGAAATTTAAAAGCGGCACTTGAGGCAGTTAGAAACCTCCTCCTTCTTCTTGTCCTAAGCCTTATCCAGTCATCTGGGGTCAGTTCTCCTTGCCTGCCGTTTCCACTCCCGGTTCTGGGCTACTGTGTTGTCCACTCCTCTCTCTTTCAGGTCCTTTTGTGTCGTCGTCAACCAGGTCGCCAACTCAGGGCAACTCATACCATATGTTTTTCAGGGCGGCGGAGTATATGTGTATACCAACGTTAATTATTTAGAAACCCATTTATTTATTTAAACTTTATTGCACAGTAAAAAAAATGTACAAAAGGCGAACTTAATACCAAAAGGCATTCTCTATCAGCTAACCTTTGGGCCAAACAGAGATCAATAAGAGCTATCTTAATAAACCTAATAAATGGTTACGTACATATTGTTATACATCATACAAACGTTTATAAAAATAAAACTACATAATACGCGTATACCTACTTACAAATTTACATAAATATAGATAGATAAAGATAGATAAAGACAAAAATCATTTATTGTATAAACCATTCTACATATGGCGCCTTAACCTACGTTACAAGAACAACTTACTCTCTAAACATTTAAGGTACTAGATACTGATTACACCTAAAACCAGTTACACAAAGATAAACGCAAAAATAGATGGTGCATCAGTAGAACAAAAAAAAAAATAAACAGGGATTGTGGAAGAAACATTGGCGCCTGTGTAGTGGCAACAAAAGGACGCCACTCAGCATATGCTATGATATGAGTACCACAGCGCTGGTCTTCCGTAGCGCCCCGGGTTGAGGGGTAGCTTTAGAACTATTACCTAGGTAATGGCAAATCTATAATATTGCAGAGCACAAGAACACAGATATTGAGGGGAACAGTTGTAGTTGGAAATATGCATACACAAAGATACTAGTTATCGAAACAGTTAAGGGCAGGTTTATATAAATTTTGAGATACTGACGTGACGGTTAGGGTTTAACTTTTATGTACCATTATTATTATGTATAAAAGATATATTAAAATAATATATACTTACATATACTATACATATACATATATATATTTATTCTATACCTAGAAGCTTATAGAGGTACAATGCTGTTGTGAGTTGATATATTATGTAAGGTACAGCGGGGCAAATCTCGACGAGGCCAATTGTAACTGATCCATTTTTTCCATTATTACACTATGATGTTGAGTTCTACATGTATCCACTGATCACGTCTACCATTTTTTATATATTATAGGACATTCTTACACAGATTGACTGAGTCCCACGGTAAGCTCAAGAAATCTCGTGTTGTGGGTACTCAGACAACGATATATATAATTTGCAAATACTTATATACATAAAAAACATATACATAGAAAACATCCATGACTCAGGAACGGAATGGACACTCGATTAAATAATAATGTGATATTTTCAGCTCCCTCCGAGCCTCCCACGAACGTGCACGTGACGCCGGGCGGGCCGGGCGAGCTGCACGCGGCGTGGCGCCCGCCGCCGCGGGAGGCGTGGCACGGCGAGCTTCTGGGCTACACCGTCTCTTGTACTGAGATCAGCCCGGGAGGCACGCCTGTTAGGAACTCTACTAGGTACTACTTAGGATTTTGACAAATTAATGTTCATTACTAGCTTTAGTTGTTGCACTTTATATTATATTATACCGATTTTTTTTTATGTTTCTTCAAATATTATGCTTTGTTTTTGTGTGCCTAGATTTAAGATTCAAACACAATGTAATATTGTTATTGAATAAATAAATATGAATGAATATGAATAAATATGGTACCTAATAATAAAGAGGATCAAGTATTATAGAGTAAAATATGTAATAACAGAGCATAGACTACCATCTCTCGACACAAGCTTAAAACTTTTAAACCTCAGCTTTGATAATTTGGCCCATATTCTTAGCTTGATATGTGTTAAAATGAGGGTCCCCCAAAGGTGTAACGCCATCTAGGCCACCGTACCTTTTCTATATGGTTCTGAGGTACGTTTTTTTCTTAGACTGTAGCTGTCTATACGGAGTTATATATGTCTTTGGTAATACATATTAATCCTTCATCTACAATAAACGGGTGGGCTAAACCACCTGCATATCGCAAGATGCCCGCCTTCACGGGAATCTTTATTACTAAAGCCCTAAAAACACGTACGAATTTGCTATACCTAATTATTTTGTATTCTTTTTTTGTTTGTGTTTTTTTGTGTTTTTATACTTTTTTTTAGTTTCACAGTGCTTTGGTTTTTTACTGTTATACTGTGTAACTTATTTGAATAATAAATAAATAATACCAATACTATACGCTACAAGATGAGTAAAATTTGTGCTTTTTAGGCTCGGGATGGTAGTTTAAATAGACAATTATTGATACTTCTTACTAAGCGAAAATGAGTCTCGCTCAGTAAGAAGTCGTTACGAATATTTTTTGCCAGTGATTACAACACATAGTTACGGCTTTCTTTTAACGGATAAAATGATGTCGCTTCAGAGTAGTATAAAAAAAACCCCAAACATTATTCCAGGACACTAACAGTAAACGGGTGGTCAGCGACAGAGCTGAGCCTGTCAGCTTTAAGGAAGTTCACGCGGTACGAAGTGCGCGTGCGCGCGTTCAATGGCGTAGCCGCCGGCCCGCCGTCTGCGCCGGTCGCTGCCACTACTTTAGAAGGAGGTAATTAAGTACACCAAAAAATGAGATTACAAATCTTTACCCTGGAGCCTTATAGCCCATGGGCTCCACATGTTGTCCTATTTCTTGTGCTTCGTACTTGAGTTTGCTTCCAGTCTTCCTAATAGTCTTCACCTGTGCAATATCTGGAAATAGAAAAATTTTAAAGAAAAAAAATTACTTCAGATACTCACCTAATACCGCCACATTTTGGCATATGGTTCCCGTAGCTCTGTACCCAAACTAAAGAATAATCTAATAGCAGTAATCATAAGCTCTCGAATCTATACCATGAGTCATGACATATACATGTTTTAATTTTTACATGACTTATTTTTTTCTTAGTTCCCGAGTCACACCCGACAAGAGTGACTTGTTCTCCGCTCTCATCTTCAAGTATGAAGGTGGTGTGGACCCCACCACCTCTAGGTCAGCACGGCGGCCTTATCCAAGGATACAAAGTCATCTACTCACCGCTTACTAGTGACCATGGTAAATATTGTTCCATCCAAAGAAATAAAACAGAAAATTATAAGTATAATAACTTTAGCAGCCATATACGATTCGTAGTTCGTACCGTACCTAAAATGAGCCCTATGCCAAATGTAGTATAAGGCCGCA
Organism: Leguminivora glycinivorella; assembly: GCF_023078275.1. NCBI lineage: Eukaryota > Metazoa > Arthropoda > Insecta > Lepidoptera > Tortricidae > Leguminivora > Leguminivora glycinivorella. Next base: position 7,269,984 of record NC_062974.1, on the reverse strand, counting down.
CTGGCAAGGTCGCCATGTGGTTTTGGGTGTGCAAGGAAACAACTGGGTTCGAGTTTATTTATACGTAAATGACGCATAATAGAACTTCATCGACTATAGAAGTTTATATTTATTACAATCTAGATTTATATTTTTCCTCATTTTGGGATTTTATTCATTTGAAAGGCATATACACTAAACAACACTAATTATAATTAATTTAAATAAAGTTAATCATGCCTTTCTGTACCTTTAGCTGACGTGGGTGAAATCAAACGAGTGACAACGACCGACACGTACTTGCACACGTTACGCAAGTACACCAACTACTCCGTGCAAGTACTTGCGTTCACCAACGCAGGCGACGGCAAGCGGAGTCCGCCAGTATACTGCATGACTGAGGAAGACGGTAAGATTTGTGGGTGAAAATTTATCTGACGTTTTTGAAAGCAAGCATGTGACGTGGACTGACATGTTCTTGCTTTCAATCACATAAAACAGCATTTTTTAAATTCTTATGTCAGAGCTAAATAGGATAACTAGCTAGATAATTTTTGTTGAATATTTCTGCTTAAAAATTGTATTTTTTTTTTCAGTTCCATCAGCCCCTCAGAAGATCAAAGCGCTGGCGTACTCCAGCGACTCTGTCCTCGTGAGCTGGCTGCCGCCACTTCACCCAAACGGCATCATCTCACACTACACCGTTTACTACAGGGAAGCAGGCCGGTAAGTTACTCGTAAACTTGCAATCTTATCTTGTTAACAATCTCTGGGTATTGTCCTGTACTTCAAAGTTGGATGTACTCTGCCGATGTAGCGATTCCGACCTCGTAAGCTGGCACTCACCATTTCAGGTCGGTAAGTTACCTACTCCTAAATATCTAATAGTCTTTGGTCTTTAAAGGTCAATGTAGCCTTGACAAGAAGTCCACCAAACAAGGTGATCTTAAAACCATCTATAATAGTAGATTTAGGCTACTGCCTAAGGAATATATGTAGTTATTAAATTAAAGCTCCAAAGATGTCGACCCACTTCATTGGGTTATACTGAATTCCTTTTGAAAATCGTCAAGAATCTTAGCTCGTGATAGTAAACCACCTGTTGCCTTATTGGAGTGGCCTTTGATACATTAAAGATTCCATACAGATTTTACATTTTACTTCATTCCTCTTTATCAAACTTGAAACATCTCACGTTTTCAGGTTAGGCAAACACCAGAGCTACACGGTAACAGTGGACAAGGGAAAATCGGAGCTCGAGCTGATGTTTCCCGTCCGAAACCTGCAAGAGAGCCAACTGTACGAGTTCTGGGTCTCCGCTACCACGGGTTCGGGGGAGGGAGAGAGCACACTTGTGGTGGGACAAGGACCGAACGCTAGAAGTAAGCACATTTTAAAGATTCTGTCTGATTTGATGTCGCTGATTTCAATGGGACAGATCATTTATTGTATCGACAAATTACCCACAACATTTTCAACTCAAAGAGCATCATCAGATCAAAACTAACAGCATGGTGCACAAACATTTCAAACGACCGGAAAACTGCGTCCTTATAAATAAATAAATAATAATAAAAATCATTTATTTCAGACTCAGGGTCCATAGATGGTTAGTAGAACATTACAACTCTAAAGAGTTAATATTAGTGTTAGTAAGACATTTACCTAATGCTAAGACTTAAAAAACTTATACTATCACCCCGTCGACAAACCCTGTTCTAGAGAATGTTTGTAATCTCTGATCCAAGGCATGCTGTAAGTCAGTAATAACCGACTGATAATCTTCTTCCAGTTCCAGCACGAATAGCATCGTTCGGTGGCGTGGTCGTTCGCGGAGCGGGCCACGCCGCGCTACTAGCGTGCTCGTGCGTGGGACTGCCGGCGCCGCGCTCGCGCTGGACGCACGCGCGCACGCCCGTCACGCACCACGCCTTCTACCAGGTCACACCGCGCGGACACCTGCACATTAGAGGTACGTCCTATTGCACGGAACGGCAACGTCGCTCTGCTAGCGTTCTCGTGCGTATAGATAGGACTACCGGCGCCGCGCCTGCGCTGCAGCTGGACGCGCGCGCTCTCCTGTCCCCACCGTGCCTTCTACCAGGTGATACCCCAGGGACACCTGCACATCAGAGGTACATCTTTCTCGTACTGTGAGCTGTGGTAATATGCATCAACCACTATTAACAGACATGTCAACATCACGCAGCACAAGTCTATAAAAAATCCCGTACAAAAAGTCTCAATTCGGTAACGGACGGTTTGGTGCAAAAGATCCTTACAATAGTGTAGTTATGCCTCGGTATTTCTTGAGAATATGAAGTGATCGCTATGTGAAGTGATGCGGTCCTTAAATGCTTTGCAAACCAGCCTTGGTTCAGATATATAGAAGAGACAAATATTTTGAATAAGCAACTTAAAACAGTGATACTTATTTCATCCGAAATAGTTACGAGTCTGAGTTTCATATTATGTGTACATTTTTGCAGAAGTAAACGAGCAATCATCAGGCAACTTCACATGCACGGCCAGCAACACGCTAGGAGAGGACGCCATCACGTACAGCGTAATCGCGGTGCTCGCCCCAGGAGCGCCCGCTCTCACTTTACAGTACACCACAGCGTCTAGCGCGCGGCTACATTGGCTGCCGCCTGCTGACGGTGGCTCACCGCTCTTGGGTAAAGCATCTTCTTCATACCTTCATGTCGTTTTTAAGCTCCATCTTCGCCTCCAGCGCTCTTTCAGGTGACACAATGGGCCTTCGCTTCTACGAGGATCTCAACCTACGATTTTGTCTCCTTGACGCTTCGCTTATTAACACTGCGATCTGCAATGCACTGTTTCCGTTGGTTTGGCCAGCCAGTTCGGTTAAAGACAATTGGTTCTAGGCATCACTCTTACTTACAATAATTTACGTCTGACTGGCGGTGTATTAATCATGAACATTTTTAAAATTCTTTTAAGACTTATCCTAACTAGTTTTAAAGGTTCTCTACGCCCTATAAAGTAGGACTAAAGATCATGTAACCATGTAACTAATGAAATTAAATCTCGTGTCATTTCAGGCTACATTCTGCAATACAAGCAAGCGACCGACACCGATTGGCATACCGTGGAGCTGTCTTCAGAAGTAACATCATACACCATGGATATGCTGAAATGCGGGACCACATACAACGCAAGGATACAGGCTCGAAACAAAATCTCCATAGGACCACCATGCGAGATGCTGACTGCTACCACCAGGGGTGGAAGTAAGTCATAGGCTACATACAAACTAGCGGTTGACACTGTTGTTCGGGCCCAAGTTGTATAATGGACATATATGTATATTATACAATATACAATAGTGCGGCTGACAAGTGACAACTAACAAACAACTGACTATTACTTTTTGCTCATCTCGGACACTGGCGATCAAATATATGAAAGAGGCGCGTTCCTAGCACACATTCTAAGCTCATGTAGGTGAACGCGTGGCATGCTTGTATGAGTGAGATATGACAGGTCGACTGTTCGCGTTTTCGACAGGCGATAACTGTGAGGTAACCGAGCGGGGGTGCAGGGTGGCACTTTCAACGGAGAGCGGGAGTGGCCATACTGTACGATAGTACTCTTTATTATACTGTGCTTAGAGAATTATAAAACAAATAACTCCCTCCTCGCGCTTAGTTTGTATTGTTACTTAGGAATAACTTCCATTGCACTTTTTAAAGGGCCCAAGCCTCCGAAGCCCGAGGACCATGTCTACATGAACTCTACGGCGATAAAAATCAACTTCTACGCGTGGCGGGACGGCGGCTGTCCCATACTGGGCTTTCGAGTTTCGTATCGGAGAGCGGACACCGAGCACTGGATTAAGGTAATCATTAAAAAGTGTATCCCAATACCACAGCACTTCTCTGTATATTAGTGTATACATATAATTAAATGACTAAGTATCACGTTATTACCATTTTTTGAATCCTTGAGAGAAACTGTAGAGCCTTAACACCTTGGTGGATACTAGTATCTAGGCGTCTAGACGCCTGTAGGCGTAATCCCATTGTTCTTTGTATTGTGTCTGGTCTGTGTGCGTAGCCGAATGCACAAATGCTCACTAAACGATCACGATAATATCTCTTTCGTAGCTATCTATCTCTATCACTCTTGCGTATTGGCGCGACAGAGCCAGGCTACATTTCTGCGGCGTTTCGGTGGCGTTTCGCGTCGCAGAAATGCCATTCGGTTGTGTGAAAGAAATGTCATGTCCAGCAAGGTGTTACTCGCGTAAGTGACATCTGACGTTCCTTCATCGTCGTTGTCCCTACCCGACTGTCAAAAGATTCTTAAATCAGACTCTTAATCTTCTAAAATCAGGGTTATTAAACAGACATCCAAAAATGATACTTGATGTTTATATTTCACTAGCTTCGAGTTTTCGAGTTACTACTGTTTGCTGGCTTTGCAATGCTTTGCCCGAGCAATGATGATTGATTACAATGCATTGTGATTAATCAAATTAATCATTATTAATTTAATTTTTAATGTGACATGTATTAGTATTATTTATAGTTTTGTGGCTTTTCGATATATGTATGTAAGATAATTTGTTCGTTTAATAAAATTATGTAAGTTATTATTATTAATTAGCACGTAAGGTCTATCTGTAAGTGCTGACATGTAAATAAAAATAAACAAACATTATATTATCTTGTAGCATATTTCACCTACATACATACCTCCTTTTTCAGGTGGGCGACAGCCTTAGCTCGGCCAGCCACGTTCTAGGTGACCTGACGCCGGGAACTTGGTATGAGCTTGCCATTGAAGCTGTCAATGATGCTGGCACCGAAAGAGTGACGCTTTTGGCAGACACGCACACACTGGCTGGAGGTATGGGTCCATATATTACGTATATTGTGGTTGGAATAGTCAAACTGCGGCTTTGAAGTACATCCATTTAGAGTCCTATTTTATACCTTATGTATAATATTAACAATTGATCACCTACATATTAACACACAATTATTATAACCTTTCCAGGTCGTATACCTCCGACAAAACCGATGTCTCCCCTTTCGGGTGGAGACCGCCGCACCTCGCTACGTACAGTAGTACTGTCATGTATAGCGAGCGCCATTGTCATCGTGATCACCGTCGCGGCCATCATCTGCGTTGTGCAGGGCAAGCGCAAGTGAGTACACAGATGGAAGCTTGCATGAAACTATATCATTAAAATATTCATTTCGGTGCTATTAACTGCCCACTTCTGGTGGTCACCCAAAATATCGTTGGGCGGGTAGGTTGACCTCCGTGAGCTCGGCGACGGCGAAAGCTGACGCGATACCGCTCAAGACCGAGCAACGTGGTGTGATCTTGTTGGAGACCAAAACTCATTTTGGGTTATCGCGCTAGCTAAGTAAGTAAGAAACTGCCCACTTCTTTTTTAATTTGGTTGCGTCTTTACTAAAAACTATGTTCAGCGTGCGTGCAATGCACTCCTGCTGCTGTACCTATTCGTGTATCTACACAAGATGCAAAGCATTTTATTACTGCTGTGCCGCAACGACCTGACCAGGTCTTGACCTCTGAACAAATACCACTATGCTTCTCTGTCCAAAGTCGTTTCTGTCCAGTCGCTGTCAAAAAGTTCACTAAACTCTATTTGCACTTATGTTTTTAGTCAATTGGTTTTCCAAAGTTACTCTTCTCCGACTAAGAACCTGATATTTTTTGATGCTTTTGAAAGCTTCTACTGACTTGGACTAAACAAAAACTCCGAATTGCATCTTTAAAAAAAATATTATAATTCACGTATTACAGTAGATGATAAGTGAACATTCTTACACAAAATACTTTCAGATTCTTCTGTATATCCAGTGATCACTACATGCGAGACGACCGCAAGCTGAGCGAGAGCAACGAAGCTGAACGGGAGAAGCTTAGAGAGGGACAGAAGCTATACTCCTCCTCGTCTATCAACGGGAATGAGAAGTCCAATGACGACTCCTCTGGTAAGCATTATTCTTATATCAAAGACATAAGCAGTCATAAGAGTCGACCAGCCGCCGTCGCTCAGGAATCGCTAGCATTCTGTCGGCTATAAAAACGAACAAACACGATAACGAACAAAAGAGAGAGCGAGCGATTTGTAGTTCATAGCTCGGCTACGAGCTATAATAAACTATCATAGCGTCTCTTTTATTCAATCAAAATTCAACAATCTTTTGTTCGTTTTTATAGCCGATAGCTTAGTTTACTCTCTTATGGGACCTCTTAAGCGGCCCTATATCCTCTTTATGTATCGTCCCTGTACCTTATTCCTACCGTCCCCAGCAGAGCTGTACGAGATCAGCCCGTACGCGACGTTCGGCGTATCGGCGGCGCACTCGCTGCAGTTCCGCACGCTCGCGCGCCGCGACGACGACGCCGCGCCGCCGCACCGCCGCCGCCACCGCACCTGCGAGCACTACCGATACGGTAACAAAAAGAAAATCCTATTATTGTGTCACTCGCGATCACAAGAGCTGGCACAAATGGAACGAATGATTGTATGGAAACATGCTTAACCAATAAAATGGTGGCTCCTGGCTGTTAGGACTGAAGGTACCTATATCAATATACGTGTCACTCATGCAATCAAAGTCTTGTTTATTCCATTCGTACCAGCTTTCGTGAAACGATCTGTATGTACTGGTAACTAGGCAAACAGCTGACCTAGCTGAAGTGACAATCGTAGTTATCTCTCGCTATTGGTGCGACAGAGACAGTAGTAGCTTTTTGGTCGACACGGACGTGAACAATCGTAACTTCGGCTAGGCCGGCAGGTATGAATTTGTCATTGGCAAAGAGACAGAATTTAACCAAAGGTTTGGTCAGAATTAGACCGTTTTCACATTATCCGATCCGATATCGGATATCGGAAGGATTTCAATAGAAACAATCCAAGATGGCGTCTGTAATGTATGGGATATCGGTCCGACGTCCGATATCGGATCGGATAATGTGAAAACGCACTTACAGTGAGAGAACTTATTACTCGTCTTCAATTTGTGTAATGAAATCATACCTACACAATATTAGTTCCCTTCTAACTTACTTTTACGGTATAAGCCCAGATTTCTGTGTAGACAAGCCATTTCAAATGCTCGACAGTTGAAGCGAGGGACTGCATAATACGGTAGCCACGTCACGACACTGTTATTCTGACTAAAATTTGGTGTTTGTCTAAACGTTGTACCTATGATATGCAAGACAGTAGAAATTCCTATAGTAGCGATCAAAATTTCCCCCACACAAATTGGCTGGTAGTCTCCTTGTATCTCACCTCGAGGGTATGAGCACAGCTTTCTGCGTAGACGAATCGAGCCTGTCTAAATGCTCGACAGTGGAGGCGCGGCATCGGATGCGCGCCGCGTGCGCCGGCGCACAGGGCTGGCGGGACACGCACACCGACTCGGGAGATGACAGCGACAGTGCTGCTAATACTACTACAAAAGGTAATTATTTTAAAAAAATATGACTAAGGCTTCGGTCGCAGACAGCGTGTGACGGCACATCTCTCGCGGCGTCTGAATGCTATGTTTGAAAACGTTTAGGAGTGGTCGTTCTCACCCACTGCAAATACAGACGCCGCGGGCATACGGGCCGCTGAGTTTGCTTGATGTGCAGCTTACCATTTAAAAATCACACATGACAGTGAATGTGTTATGTATAATATTCGTATCAAAACGCTAAAAGGAATCTGATTAATCATGTGGCGCCCAGGCTTAGAGTAAAAGACATAAACGCAATTCTACGAGTATTCGTGCAAGCGTTGACAATGTCTTTTGTATAAAATTTTCATTTACTGAAATACGTACCTGCCTGGTTTTTTAGGGTTCCGTACCTCAAAAAGGAAAAACGGAACCCTTATAGGATCACTCGTGCGTCTGTCTGTCCGTGGTCACAGCCAATTTTCTCCGAAACTACTGAACCGATTAACTTGAAGTTTGGCACGCATATGTAAACCTGTGACCCAAAGACGGACATGTAATATAAATTAAGAAAATTTAATTATAGGGGCCACTTTTGGGGGGTAAAAGTGAAAATTAAAAATCAAAGTTTCTAGAACTATATTGTGTTACATATCAAATGAAAGAGGTTTTTATAAGTATTTCAAAAATAGTTTTTTAATAATTTTGGCAAAAAACTAAGGCAAAAATGACCATACCCCCCCCCCCCCTTATCTCCATAACTACTATGCGTTAAATTTAAAAAAAAATACACGAGATAGTTTTCAATCTATAGATTACAGGAAACCTATTAAAAATCTACAGTAAAGCGTAAGTCGGACTTACAAGAAAAAAACTCAAATTAAAAATTTCACTCACTGCCGCTGCAAGGAGTTACCAAATCTCTGGAAATTGTTTGAGCGCGTTTGAATATTACATATAAACTCATTTCTGTTTCGTTTTGTTCAAAATATCGATTATTCGCAAAAATGACTTATGTTCCTACTAAAAAGGAGGAGCTTAAGCCCTTCTTGTAGTGTACGGAACCCTTAGAACGCGAGTAGAACTCGCACTTGGCGGTTTTTTTTAATTGTTTAGGTTTTATAAAATTCGTAGAAAAACTATGTATGTTATATATTCAAGATTTTCAATGTAGTAGGTATTACTACTTTACCTCACTTAGGTCACATCTCAGTACAATGGCGATCAAATACATGAAGGCGCGTTCCTACGCACATAACCTAAGCTCGTGTAGCTGAACGCGTACGTTGCTTGTATGAGTGAGATATGATAGGTCGACTGACGCGTTTTTTAACAGGCGTTAACTGTAAAGTTAACCGAAAGCGGGTGGGCGGCACTTTCAGCGGGGGTCGGGAGTGGCCATACTGTACGATTATTATATTGTGCTTAGGTCAAACATGTCTGAAGTTTAGTATTTAACTCCAATTAAGAATATCCATTATAAAAAAAATTGTCATTGTGCAAACTCGGTGTAGTAATATTTTATTGACGATGACTTAGGTTCGGGCGGGTCGCCGGGCAGCGTGTACGGCAGCGGGCGGCGCAGCGCGGCGCGCACCACCAGCAGGTAGACTCAGGTACCTCCCCGCCCTCCCCCACACCGCACCTACACCGCACCCACACCGCACCCGCACCCACACGCACCCGCACCGCTATACGGCTGCTTCGTGAATAGCTCGATAGCATAGAGGAATAAGTACCTAAAGAAAGAGTTGTAACTCCTTACATCAGTAAATTGGAGTTATTTGTAGTGACATCTAGCGTCAAACGCGCGTTTCCTTTTCGTTTAGGAAAAGTCTAATGCTCAACAATTTTTAGCTAATAATATTACAATAGTATTAATCAGTATCCGGTTTTCAATTCCTTCAGCTTGTAACTTGTAATATATCGGGTGCCCGGTAATTAATGGGCAACCTTTTATCCACCAAGAGGGCACCTTATACTGGTCCAGAAAATCGACTTCAAGGTTTAGTAAAAGTCGCCTGGTTTTCGAGATTTTCACACTTCTTAAAATTTTTGGTAGTATTAAAATTTTAAAAATTGTGAAAATCTTGAAAACCAGGCGACTTTTACTAAACCTTAATGTCGATTTTCTGGACCAGTATAAGGTGCCCTCTAGGTGGTTAAAAGGTTGTCCATTAATTACCGGGCACCCTGTATATAGCTTGTAAACTCTTTTAATATTATTTTTTTGGAGAAAGAGACGCGACACTGTTGACGCCTAGCGTCGAGTAGTGGTACTGATAATTTACGCTATTTGACGCGTGTTTGACGCTAGATATCACTACGAATAACTCGAATTTACTGATGTAAGGTGTTACAACTCTTTCGCTACTTATTCCTCTATGGTTGATAGGGATACCGAGCTGATATGACTACGGCTTTGATAGACCTATATAATGAACCGAACCTCATGCGGGATTTTGAATAAGTGACATTTATTTAACCGATCACATCACCTTTAACATTGCCTTTAACAGATAGATCGGTATTGTACCGGTGTGAAAAAAAATACTTATATTTACACTTTTTTTACCTCATTAATTTACAACACGAAGCAACCGTATTCCGAATGATAAAAACGAGCACGTAAATATACTAACTTTAATTCAACACCAAAAACATAACTAATGTCGAAGTAATAACGCTATTAACTTATCGTAACGCTTAATCTGAGTAGTAGGTATACTTAGCTATAAACGCTAACTAAATAAGTACAACCTACGTATTTTAATCTCCCAAATAAGTACAACCTACGTATTTTAATTTCTCCGTCTCCTCCGTCTGAAAAATAACAAAACAGTATTTTTTCAACCTGACGCTTGGTGACAGTCGTGACCTCATAGGTAGGTTCTTCATACTTCATGTAGGATGGTTGCGGGAGTAAACCCCGGGTGAAAAAGCTTGTAATTTTTATTTATAATACCTAAATCGCTAGATAATGTTAATTAATTTAGACGACCGGTCTGACCGGCCTGGCTCAGTCGGTAGTGACCCTGCCTGCTGAGCCGCGGTCCTGGGTTCGAATCCCGGAAAGGGCATCTATTTGTGTTTTATATTTGTTCCTGAGTCATGGATGTTTTCTATGTATGTAAGTATATATTTATCTATTTAAGTATGTATATCGTTGCTTAGCACCCATATTACAAGCTTTGCTTAGTTTGGGGCTAAGTTGATCTGTGTAAGGTGTCCCCAATATTTTTTTTTTTATATGTCAGTATAGGTTGAGAAAACACTGTAGGTAATAAATATAAAAGATACTACCTAACTAAATAGGAATTACTGGGTCTACAACTACAGCCTTTAAACACCACTACTCGCATGGTTATAAAAATAGTCCAATAATTTAGCTACCAAATCATTTTTTGTAACGTTTTTCTTGTTTGATTTAAAAGTAAATCAAAAGTAGCTTAAGAATTAAATATAATCCCTGCACTGAATGCTCCAGGTAGAAGCACTCTGTATAAAGACTGTTGGTACAGAATATTTGACGGTATTTGTTCGCAGCGGGGGACCGAACGGGAGCGACGGACACTCTGTCTACGCGCCCGTGCCTGCCGATATATCATCTCTCATTGACAAGTGAGTACCTATACATTATACAAGGTGTCACCTGCTACTGGAAATCTCGTCATACTGTTTTTTTTACTACGGGACCAATACCCGAAGTCACTAAAACAATATATGGCTATTGAATATATTTCTCCTGTGGGCTAAAAGTGTTGAAGTCATCATCGAGATAGAGTAGGTAGACTTTATTCCGAGATTTTCTCCAAGGCACGTCTACATTGGACTTTCGCGACGTGCCTCGCTCTGTATGGATGGACCCGGCTATTATCGTACTTAATTACGTACTTATCACCAACTAATGCCAACCATTTTTTTTTCAGATATCAACAAAGGAAAGAACAAGAACGTCGAGAATGCACAATACACGTTTAACAGTAAACTGACCAATGACTGACTTACATACGCTAAAAAAATAATTAACCCGTGTTCGACATTTTTATAGCACTTAAATAAGTCTACTCTGTTAAAAAGCCAAAATCTGTTACAATTATTCCCTATTTTTAATAAAACAACATCAAGTCATGAATTGACAGACCTTCCTAAAAAAATTTAAGGGTGTCTGCTAGGTGGCATGGGTGAACTGGTTAACGAAAATAGTATTTTTGACAGTCGTTCATGCTCCATGGCGAACGAAACGCAACTGGCTCTGTCACACCGATACGGAAGAGCGATAGAGAAATAATTCCGGTACACTACCAATAAGCGTAAACGATTGGCATCTTGTCTACGCACCCTACTGATGCATGACGGATTTTAGTCTGCTAGCGGACGCCCTATAAACGCAAATATTTTTCCCAACTTTTGTTGTGAAGAACAATCCGATCAATTGATTGGTCCGTCCAACATTCAGATGCCGTTCGATTGAGAATACTTGCCTATTTCGCTCGTCCTCTTAGAAAACTTCAAATGAGATTGTGGTTTTTATCTGAAAAAGAGACTTATACAATTACTAAATGTCGACGTTTGGGCGTGTGATGTGCTTTTTTATACATTTGGTACTGTTATTGCTTGGTTTAGAATTATTTTGGACACTTATTTTGATACGCTACGCTATACGCTAAGATGTAATCTTTTATAATTTTATGTCGTAGTTTTGTTCAATGTAAATGGTTAAAGTATTTCTTATCTACGATATTTCTAAGGATTGAATTGTTCCGAGTACTTATTAATATTTCTAAATAATTTTTACACATTTCAAACTTCATCCTAATCATAATTCAAAATATTTTGTACTTAATTATGAGACCACTAGAGAATGTAATAAAATAAAGACCTAAATGTTAAATATAAAAACATACCCAATCAGAACGGATAGTTTTACGTCAGTTCCACGTCTGTGTACGTAAAAACTAATAATACATATAAAATAAATAACTATAAAACTGTTTAATTGTAATAAGTAGGTACCTAATACAGCTGCCAATTTTTGTTGAAAGATGTGGAGTGATTTTTAAAAGTGGTGATTTTAAAAATAAATTTGGAAATATTCTGCATGCTGCATGCCAGTAAAATCGTAGAGTAAGTACCTACATAGAAATTCGTAGGTACTACTCTCCTCTCGATTATTCGATGTCTACAAGAAATATAACGTAATTCTATCCGTTCTATGTAGGTAGTTTCTAAGTAATGGGCTAATATAATTGTGATGCGAACTCGCTACAGCAAATACCCCATAACTGTTAACGTTAATTGTTGCAGCAACTATTCGATACCGTGTTCTAAATAACGATGTTATTATATAATAATTTTGCTACTCTTGTCTTAAGCCCCAATTAGATGGTACGAGTTTCTCGCCTCGAACGTACGATTATCGAAGTACGAGAAAAAATATCGTATCATGTAAACTATGCGTACGATATCGCACGAGAGAGGGCGATAATCGCCTCGCCTTTGATATTTATATGTCTCCGTGTAAACAAAACACATATGCGAGAATCGTATACGAGTTTATGCGCTACTCAGTCGAAATGAATTCAGTAGAAATCATGTAAAACATGGTGTTTTTATATTTATAGCTGCCTCTCAGTAACTGCTAAAACCAAAAATAAATTCGGCTTATTAATATTATACAGTTAACACTTTCGAAACCGGGCTCTACGCGGCGCTACGACATTTTCGCTACATACGGGGAAACCCATGTAATCGGCTACGCTTCTACGAGCGGTGTACCCGACAGTCGGGTTCTTGGTAGCGAAAGTGTTAATGTTTACCTACTGACATTTTACCCCATATATCTATGGGGCAAAATGCCTACTATAATTTAAAAAAAATGTTTATATTCTATGTTTAATAATATCCTAAACCTAACCTGCGAGGCTATTTTCTCCATAAGGCAACTGCAGGAGAAATCTAGAGAACAAGGTCAGCCAATGTTTCTTTGTTTTGTTGACCTTGAAAAAGCTTTCGACAGCGTGCCTCGTGAAGCTTTATGGGTGGTTTTGGCGAAACTGGGATGCACGGAAAAGTTTGTTAGGATGGTCCGGCTGTTGCATGACAACATGCAGTGTTGCGTAAGTGTCAAGGGCGAACAATCAGAGTTTTTCTCTGTAAGTTGTGGCGTGAAGCAGGGGTGTGTGCTTGCGCCCACTCTGTTTGCTTTGTACTTCGCTGTAGCAGTTCGGGAGGCACTACAAATTTCTTCTGATGGCATCCGTATTCGCTATCGCACCGATGGTGGTATATTTAACTTAGCCCGGCTTAAAGCGCGCACTAAAGTGTCTCACGCAGTCATAACGGAAATGATGTATGCAGACGACTTGTGTTTTGTGGCCGACTCCCCAGGTGCTCTACAAGACCTTATGTCGAGTCTTGATGAGTCTTGTCAAAGATTTGGCCTTAAAATAAATGTGAAAAAGACCGAAGTCCTAGCTCTTGACACGTTTGCCAATCCCCAAGTAGACATAAAACTCGGCCGGGACTCGCTTAAGCAAGTAGAGCAATTCAAATACCTGGGTAGCACGATTACAGCTAAGTGCCACCTTGACAACGAAGTAAATTGCCGAATAGGTGCCGCTGCAGCAGCGTTCGGCAAACTTCGCTCAAAGGTGTTTCGGTCGCACGACATAAAACTCTCAACAAAAGTTGCTGTGTACATGGCTATTGTCCTACCAAACCTTCTCTATGCCTCTGAGACGTGGTGCCTCTATCGTAAGCATATTCGGTCTTTGGATAGCTTCCATCTTAGGTGCCTCCGCGACATTATGGGTGTCCACTGGTCCGACCGTGTTAGGAACACGGAGATCCTTAGGCGTGCCGATGTCGCCGGAATAGAGGCCTACCTTATGAGACGACAGCTACGATGGTGCGGTCACATCTCGCGCATGTCCCAAGACCGAGTCGCCAAACGCATCTTCTACAGCGAACTGCAAAATGGTAAGCGGAAGCAAGGCGGCCAATTTTTGCGGTTCAAAGATGTGTTGAAGCGACATATGAAGAGAGTTCATATAGAGCCAACGACTTGGGAGAGTCTGGCCAGTGATCGCCCACGGTGGAGGCATACCGTGCAGACACAGGTGCGTCAGTTTGAAGCTAGAAGGCAGACAGAACTCGACGCTAAGCGCGACGAGCTAAAAGCCAGACCACCTGTGGCTATTACCTACAATTATGTCGGAGGGGTGCTGACCTGCCGCGAGTGTGGTCGCACATTCGTAGCAAAAATTGGCTTCGTCAGTCACCTGAGGGCACACCAGCGACGCTCTCATCTATAAAACGCAGTCGCCGTAGCCGAAAACGGCTAGGAGGAGATGATGATGATGAAACCTAATCGCAAGTATCGCAACCAAGATTTTATTAGCTAGGTAACGCTACGGTCGAAATCATTATTTTCCCTATTGTATATTATTGAGACCTTCATAAATCATTTATAGTGTTTTTAATAATATTGGGTACTATTCATCTTAAATTAAAATAAATCCAAGGTAAATTATACCCAATATTATAAAAAAGCATATAAATAATTAGCAACTAGGCACGCAAGTTGACAGGCAAAACTCGTATGAAAATCAGTTCGCTCCGATTCGTGCGATAATCGCACGTTCGAGAAAAAATGTCATACGAGAACCGGTTTAGACGAGTCGAGAAATGTTATGGAAATATCTCCCGAAAATTCTACTCTCCGTCTAAACTATTTCGCCTGGCGATAATCGCCTGGCGAGTCTCGCATACGATACTCGTATGCGAGTTTTTATTTATCGCACTAATGTAAACGTTTTCGTACGATACTCGCCAGGCGATTATCGCATACGATAATGTCATACGAGTTTCTCGACCAAGACGGGCGAGAAACTCGTACCATCTAAATGGGGCTTTATGTGTATTGGTACTAAAATGGTAGGGACATTTTCTTACCTAAGAGAAGTGTCTACGTTTAAAAAACTTCTAGCCAGATGCAAAAAATGCGTAGAATGCGTAGAAAATGTTCCAACCAATGAACGATTTGGAAATCACCAGAGTTGACTAGAGTGGTGTTTAGATTTTTAATAGGTTGTAAGATTGTACAGTTAAAAAGTAACGTTTATGTAATTAGTTTGATCATTGGTAACAAACACTATCAATATCGAATATTTTTAAATCCCTAAGCGTTTGCGACGCTTGAAAAGTACATTGAGAAATGCCTGTCTTACTATGAGGACCTACAGATGTAGTGCGAAAAGGATTTCCTTCGTATTTTTCTGGAAACGTTCGTATTTGTCATGCTAGTTCAGTCGATGTCAGTACATCTTGTAGGCACTAGACTGACTGAAATAGCATGACACGTTCGTACGTTTCCGTAACAATACGAAGGCAGATCTTTTCTCACTACATCTGTATCTAAAAATACACGGCACGGGCATTATGCAAGGGCACGACATTAAAAGTGAACCTTCCACTCCATATTTTAATAACTAAGCCACAGCGACATATCTTGAGTTGTGAAGCACACTGTACTTAAATATTTGTTTTTTGAACTTTACGGTTTTCTGTCTAAAATCAAAAGAAGTTTGAAGTTCTACAGGGTTGGGATAAATTTATCATATAAATAAATAAATTCTGATGGGAGAGGATCGTGGTGTGAGAAAAGCATATGTGGGACACCCGGGTGGAAAACGTCCGCGGGGGCGTCCCAGATATCGCTGGTGCGAAGAAGCCCAAAGACCTGTCCGCTCTCGCTTTGCCCAACTGACGTGAAGTGGCTTAGGATAGGGTAGAATGGCGATCTCTTGTGTCGGGACAAGATCCTTTTTGGGTTACTGAGCCAGTGAAGTAAGTAAGTAATGTATCGCTTGTAATTAGAATCTTGAGGTCAGGAGTCAGCAAGTATGCCAAGTTGCGAAATAGGTACGAAATAACTATGATTAAATAATGATAACGATTTCTGTTTTTGTAATGAAAAGGCATTGATAGTGTTTGCTCCTTTTACAAGATTCGCGTCATATAATGTCGCGTAGTGATTTGTGAAATATTTGGCCTCTTTGAAGTTGTCAGACATTGTTTTGTTATTTGTAAATGGTAGTTTTTTACGAGATTACATTTACAAAGTAAAGCACTTAACTTATGATTAAATAAAATGGCTCATAATTATATAGTTGATTTCAAACTTATTGGAATGATTGGCAAAGTCGTAGATTAGGTATAGAATTGATCTTTCCTAAAAGTAATTGAAATCTGCTATAAAATTATAATGATGGTTCTGAATTTATAGCCAAATAGTTACTTTCTGTTTCTTCCTATTAATAACAAAATAGACAGAAACGGATGCTATTTGTATATTAAATTAAAGAGCTCCATTTAAAATATTTCATGTGCATTTGTGGTGATTGATACAAAAGTAAGTGTAGAGACCGCTTTATAAAACAAAATTAAATACCGACTAAAATGCAAATGTCTTGTTAAAATCATTTAGCCCACTAACGCGCAATAAGATTCAATGCCGCTCTACAATGATTAAAAACATTCAAACTTCATTTCAACTCAAGTAAAGTACCTATCAGCAGCTGCTGGTTCATACAAGCCGATTCCCGCCGGCTTGCCTAAAATTGATTAATAGTAAAGTACCTAATGTTAAGATAGGTTTCTTTTTGCTCAGTGTTGCCTAGCAGAAATTTTCACCAGCCGCCACTGGTACCTATATTTTCGATGCATTTGAGGTTTATGGAAACAGCTAAATGATAAATAAGGCTTTGTTTCTATAAGGCTAGCAAATAGCACAATAAATGCACATAAAGTGTTTCTATCAGAATGTAAGTTAATTATAAAATTAATTAAACTGTAACGATAAATTAATGTAAACGGCTGTTCCAAACTGCAAAAGATACATATCATTATAATAGACTGCCAATGTTTAAGTGATTCGTAATTATTTTACTTATTGTTGATTAATATAGTCAAATAGTATTAATTATACACTATTGTATAAAAATCTTTCTATATACATGTTGTGTAATATTAAAATTAAAAATATAATTAGTAACACGATGAAAGGAAATAAAGATGTGTGTTGTGGTATTTGGTGTTTTATTACTAGGTGCATAAACACCTATAAGTCTAGTCTGCTATAGTTAACAACATATACAATATAATTATGTACATAAGTAGTTTCACTTTTTTTTCTTAACAGATTCCGTTTACTCAACAACGATGCCATGAAATTAAACCATTGACATCGATCACTAAATAATTATAATACTTAAAGAAAAAAAACCACGGCTGACTAAGAGCAGTTGAAGCTGCTGTCCCCTATTTATTCCCAGTTGTAATTTTTTATAAGGTATCTTATACGTTACGACAAAGAGGATCGAGTATTATAGAGAGTTACTGTCAAAGTAAAATGTGTAATCACAGTGCAGACTGCCATCTCTTGACACAGGCTTAAAACTTTTTTCTCTATGGCTTTGAGGTACGTTTTTTTCTTAGACTATCCGTCTATACGGAGTTACATATGTCATTGGTTACGGTCATGGACTTTAATTGTTGATCCACTTCCACTTCTAGCTCATTTTATACTGGACATATCATAGTTAAACTATGAAGTTCCAATATAAAATGAGCTAGACGTGTATCAACAATTTTATTCATGTCCGTGACGTTACTGTAGATCTACCTAGACATGCTGTCGGCTTCCGGACCATAACTATACATTGTGTTACTACCACCCGGACCTTTATTACAACCAATAATAATACAGTCATTTAGCAATCATTTTGCGCATATATTATCAGTCAATCATAGTTATTTACATTGAAAAAAAAAACCGAAATCCCAACTTTCAATGTAACGCGTGCACTTCTTAATTGTCATTACTCACATCGCACCACGGAAGTATAACTGAAGCACATCGCACATACTTATGAGTTATGAGCTGTCATTGCCCTCACTTGACAAGTGTGTGTGCTGTATGGCTGGCAATAAAATTTTTGTTAGAAAGTTAATAATGTCAATTTTTTAAATTATTAATTAAACTAAGGGCATGGTTAAGTTAAATATCTATGCAAGGTTACATTCCTTTAAATAAGCCCACTTGTACCTAAAGTATTTCTAACTGCCTGTGCCTATATCTATTTCAGCGCGAATACTTAGTTCTTTCGAGCCGTACAAATAAGAATGGAGTAGGTAGGTATACTAGGCTCGCCGAATCGAATCTCAATAATTCGCCTTCCATGGCCTGGCAAAGTACTTAGAGAAGAAATTAAACTAACTTTTTTAAACAATCGTGCCTAAGGCATTCTAGCCCAGCCCAGCCCTTTAACATTAACAAACTTTAAACTTAACATATAGAAGGTCAACCAAATCTTGGCACTGGCTCTTATAATAGACTCATATCGATACCTTTGGGTTCAATTGGCGTAAAGGACAAAATGCAGGTTTTCAGGAGAAGCAAAAAACAACTTTTTTTTTAGAAAAATGTTTATATCTTTTTTGTTTTTTGACCTATATTTGTGACGTATATAGAAAAATATGTAGATTTTTAGTATCCTTAACCTAGTGTAGCACCTGTAGTGATAAACTAAACGGTTTAGAAGTTAGATGGTTGTAAAGGACATGTCAAAATGCTATGAACGTCCTTTACACCCACGATTTTTTTGAACAATTAGATAGGGTCGTAAATGACGGTCTTAGATGATTTTTATACAAATTCGGGGCGTAAATGTAGCCGGAATGGTACAAATGGCAACTGTTTTTAGCTTAGTTTACAATTGAAAAACTTGATAATGTATCAAAACGTAGTTAATATGCCATAGAATAGCCACAATAGTGTTACAGTGCATATTTATCTAAATATTTAGCAAAGACAAAGAACAAGACTATTTTATACCCAGTTTTGCAATAAAGAAACAACATTTGCTTAAAAACTATCTATTATTTTGGAAAGTTATTACTTTAGTACTCGCCGCTGTCTCAACTCTCAATAAGTTACGCATTCAGTATTTAATTCTAGCAGGGAAACGCTTTCGTAGTTTAAGTAAATATAAAAACACTAATGGTAATCACGTAAACTTTAATCAGCAACTGTGAACAGTAGACTATATTAATACGACAGTAATTTTAAGTCTAAAGTAGAAAGAAGTTCTAAGAATAACTAAGAGTTAAGTACCAATTTATAAACGCAAGTTAGGACGCGTATACAAACTGTGACCAACTAATAAATAATAGTAACTGTAGTCAAGACTACCTACTATGTTGATTTTTGATAATTTTAAAACAGAAGATTGTTATTTAGTCTTTAACCTGTTAAATAAGAATAATCTTAATTATGAGTTCAAACCTAGAAATATTCTAGTCAATGCTTTAAATACCTGTGGGTACATAGCCAAGTCACCAAACGCTAACGCTCATTCGCTAGCGAAACGCACCTGTTATTGTCGCACTAAATGTTAGTATCTTATCTTATCTTATCTTAAATCTGCGGGGGCCCTTACGGATACACTTCGACCCATCGGGATCTTTTGTGCAATTACCCCCTACGATCCTAAGATCCTTCAGCTATTCAGGAGCTTCTCGACCATCTCCACGTATCGGATGATGAGGCTCATGGGTAGCTCTCTGAAGTCCTTCGGTGCCAGGTAGCCTGCTCCAAAGTTCTTCATTCTTTGTCTGGCGAGGGCGTGACATTCACACATTAAATGTCTGACGGTCTCTTCCTCTTCGCCACACATGCGACAATCAGTGTTGTCGGCGTGTCCCATCTTGGCCAAAATTCCTTTGACCCCGTAATGGCCTGTGAACACCCCCGTTATAATTTGGAGTTGTCTTTTGCCTAGCTTCCCTAGCTTTTTGCTCCATCCAGAGTCTACCCTCTGCATAAAGAGCTTTGAATGCTTCAGACCAACCAGGGCATCCCACTCTTTTTGGTGACTAGCCTTTGTTTGGTCTTTCATAGCCATTCTGATGGTTCCTTGTGAAAGGCCCACATAAGGTTCCGGACCTATGAAGTTGTCTTCAGATCCGGCCTTGGCAAGTTCATCAGCGTTTTCATTGCCAATGAAGCCTTCGTGCCCCGGTATCCATACCAGTTGCACCTTGTTTTGCCTTCCAAGCTTGTTAAGAGCTTGGATGCCGTTTAAAACCAGTCTAGAGGTAACTCAAATGTTAGTATAGTCTACTGTTAAAGTTTACTGCCGGCGTAGCTGAATGGCAATCGTCGACGCCAAACGCCGACAAAAATGCAGTCTGGTGCAATACGCAAGAGCGATAAAGATATATAGCTACGAAATAGATATTATCGTGAGCGTTTGTGCATACGTTGTGGGTACGTACCCTGATTACCATAGTGTTTTTTTTTTAATTACCTACATCTCGTCGCAGTACTACGAAAGCGTTTCCCTGCTAGAATTAAAGGCTGAATGCGTAACCTACTGACTATTCAACAGCGGCGAATACTAAAAAAAAATAACTTTGAGCTTGTTGCCAAAGTATTAGTAGATCGTTTTTAAGCAAATGTTGTTTCTTTATTACAAAACTGGATATAAAATAGTCTTGTTCTTTTTTTGTTTCTAAGATAGCTTAGATAAATAAAACACTGCATTAAACTAATGTCTAATATATATTCTATGCCATATTAAGTACGTTTTGACACATTTTTCCAGTTTTTAATTGTAAACTTAGCACAACATTTGTACCATTTCGGTTACAATTACGCTCCGGTTTTGTATAAAAATCATCTAAGACCGTCATTTACGACCCTATCAAATCATGGGTGTAAAGGACGTTAATAGCTTTTGACGTGTCCTTTACAACCATCTATCTTCTAAATCGTTTAGTTTATCACTACGGTTGTTACACTAGGTTAAAGATACTCGTAATCTGCAAATTTTTCTTATACACGTCACAAATATAGGTAAAAAAAACAGAAAAGTGGGTTTATCTTTCTCTTGTAAACCTGCATTATATGTCCTTTACGACAATTGAACCCAATGATATCGATTACAGTTGCGGATAAAATATTTTTAGTGCTGGTCGTAAAGGACGAAGAACAAAAAACTTGTCCTTTACGCCCAACTTTACCACACTACTATAGAAAGTGATCCTTAAAAAGTAAGGGCTTAAAGGGCAACAATATATATCAAGGTGACTTACGACTATATTTTTATTTGTAGATTTCCTTTACGACACAAATAATAATTTATAATTAAGAGGCCTTATTCCTAAAGACGAGCGTTTTTGCAAAATAGAACCTTTTTCATTCAAAATTATAAAGAAACTATAAATGATTATTAAAAAAATGATAATGTTCCTAAAAGTACATATCTTAAGCTAGAAAGTCAATTGGTACTACTTTAAAATATGTCTTTTTATACTTCCGAAAAATCAGTTTTTTCGGAAGACGTTTTCAAATTTCGTAGTGGAATAGCTCGTTTAGAATCGTGATTGTGCTGTTAAAAATGTTATTTGGGGTAATAAATGATCACAATCCTATTTGTTATATCCTGTACGAGTTAGCTAATACGTTGACATTTTAAGATTTACTTGAAATGGTGGATAAATAACCTTCCGTATCCTCCCCATTTTTTCGATAAAAAGAGGTTTACATTATGTATTTTTCCTGCGATTCCTGCATTTTTTGTAACTCTTAAATAATATTATCCTAAACTAGAACTTCTTATTGACCTATAAAAAAAAATCATACATATAAGACATACCTTTCTGTCGATAGATATGTTTTTAAAACACCTAAAATTCGAATAAAAGACACTGTGCTAACGCGAGCCCGCTCAGTCTGCGCCGAGCGCTCGAAGACAACGGACCTGCGTTTGATCGTCCGGCGCACCTAGCTTTCGTAAGCAGCGCGATAGTTCCGAGAAGTGCCGTAAACTGCGACTAAACAAATCTTGATCCTTTTTACACCTTATGCAATTTTAGCATTCGACATGCTTTTCATATGATTTCGGATTTTAAGTCATACGTGAAGTTTGTTGAGAGTTTGAATTATTATTATATTTTGGGACCAGGATGAGGTTCTGGTTCTCATGATGATGGAGTCAGGCAAGAGATGTTCAACAGAACTGCTATTCTACTTATCATAACTCCACCATGTTTGGGCTCATTAGATTTGGGCTGATGAGCACCATCGATCTAGATGAGGTCCAAGGTCTCATGATGGAGTCAGGAGGTGGTCAACAGAACTGCTATTCTCCTCATCATAACCCCATCATGTTTGGGCTCATTAGATTTGGGCTGACGAGCACCATCGAACTAGATGAGGTCCAAGGTCTCATGACGGGGTCAGGAGGTGGCCAACAGAACTGCTATTCTCCTCATCATAACCCCATCATGTTCGGGCTCATTAGATTTGGGCTGACGAGCACCATCGAACTAGATGAGGTCCAAGGTCTCATGA
This sequence comes from Leguminivora glycinivorella, assembly GCF_023078275.1. Classification (NCBI taxonomy): domain Eukaryota; kingdom Metazoa; phylum Arthropoda; class Insecta; order Lepidoptera; family Tortricidae; genus Leguminivora; species Leguminivora glycinivorella. Next base: position 7,247,127 of record NC_062974.1, on the reverse strand, counting down.
TGGAGTCAGAAGGTGGTCAACAGAACTGCTATTCTCCTCATCATCAGTAGCCGTAAGCACTAGAAAGCTGAAATTTAGTAACAATATGTATATCAATCACGTCAACAAAGTGCAAAAATAAAAAATGGAAAAAAAATGTTTTATTAGGGTACCCCCCCCCCCCTACATGTAAATATATACATGTTTACCCCTACCCCTACATGTTTTTTTTATTCCAACCCCAACGTGTGATATATTTTTGGATAGGTATTTAAAAATGAATAAGGGTTTACTAAGAGTTTTGAATGATTCACGGTTATTTTCATTAGACTTATATTGACCGGGATATAGACCGTGATTACCTTTTTGATTTTTGTCGAGCTCCCGATATTTCGATGCAGTTGCATGCATCATGATCACGGAAAACTGACGAAGGCGGGTGGATGTTAAAGTTGTATAGACAGCGCGCGATCTACCCTCCTTCGCGCGCGTCGGCTGCGTTCACTCTCAGCGTTACCACTGGTCGCGTTCACACTCGATGGTCTGTCCAAACACACTACACTCACAGTGTCACTACGTTTGTTCAATTCTGACTTCACCGGTTTTTTACACAAACAAATCACTGGATTCCATACATTAGATAGTTTGAAGCCATCCTCACGATTGAAATTTTTATATTTGTGAATCTCAATGGCTTCTCTGAATGGCTTCTTTGGCCGGTGAAGTCAGAATTGAACAAACGTAGTGACACTGTGAGTGTAGTGTGTTTGGACAGACCATCGAGTGTGAACGCGACCAGTGGTAACGCTGAAAGTGAACGCAGCAAACGCGCGCGAAGGAGGGTAGATCGCGCGCTGTCTATACAACTTTAACATCCACCCGCCTTCGTCAGTTTTCCGTGATCATGATGCATGCAACTGCGTCGAAATATCGGGAGCTCGACAAAAATCAAAAAGGTAATCACGGTCTATATCCCGGTCAATATAAGTCTAATGAAAATAACCGTGAATCATTCAAAACTCTTAGTAAACCCTTATTCATTTTTAAATACCTATCCAAAAATATATCACACGTTGGGGGTTGGAATAAAAAAAAATCAGCCCCCACTTTACATGTAGGGGGGGGGGGGGGTACCCTAATAAAACATTTTTTTTTCCATTTTTTATTTTTGCACTTTGTTGACGTGATTGATATACATATTGTTACTAAATTTCAGCTTTCTAGTGCTTACGACTACTGAGATTATCCGCGGACGGACGGACGGACGAACGGACGGACGGACGGACGGACGGATGGACAGACAGACATGGCGAAACTATAAGAGTTCCTAGTTGACTACGGAACCCTAAAAAACAGAAATCACTATTAAACTATTCTCTAATTTCAAGTTCCTAACTAAAATTTTCATAATAAAAAAAAAACAAATTGATCCCGCTACAAACTTTCACCCCCTTTTTCCCTCTACTAGGGGTGTAAATTTTCATAATCGATTCTTATCTCTTCGAAATTTTGTTAATGCAATCTATACAAATTTCGACTTTCTAGCTTTCGTAGTTTCGGCTCAGCGGTGTTGGTTGTTGAATCAATCAATTAGGAAACCTGAATTTATATATGTACATGTAGACTAATACTATACTTTTACTACATTCATATACCTTATTTACTACTACCATACCATGAATATGAAATTAAATAAAGAGTCCCCATATAAAATTGAAAATTATGTTATTAGCAATTTAATTCAAAACTATCAAGATCATTCGTGTCTGCGTTGAAACGCGCGTTGAGTTGCCGGTGCTCGCGTACCGAGCGCCAACGCCATCTATCGATGGCCGTTTCGTGAAATTGATGAGCGCTCTAAGGAATAAGGGGTCTTAATTAGGGATGTACCGACTAGTCGCCGACTAGTCGGGAAAGCCGACTATCCGGCCACTTTTGTAGTCGGCGATTAGTCGGCGACTAGTCGGCAAAAAGGCCGATTAGTCGGCACTTCATAAGTGATAGAAAAACAGTACAAAAATAAATCAACAGGTGATGTGGTTGTATTTTATGTACCAATTTGTTGTGGCTTACTTAGTCCAAACAACAAATATCTGTGATCATCACAGAAATAAATGTCCTTCTTAGGACTATCAATTTCATAAGCAGGATCACTAATTCACTACCTACTATGCCAAACCGGTTGTTAAAAATGAAAAATTCTTCTCATAGACCTTTGAACCTGTAAAAAAACTAAAAAGACATGAAAAGCGCGAACGAAGGACCAAAAATTACATTCAAAATGTGAATATAGTAGAAAAACCGTTTTGGCCGACTAGCCGACTAATCGGCCACCCCAGCGCCGACTAGTCGGTAGTCGGCCTAGTCGGCCAAATCAATAGTCGGTACATCCCTAGTCTTAATGACTTCATATTTACGCCCCTTCAGAAAAGCTATTTTTGCAAGTCGATAGTAGAAAATCTTGGTCGTAAAGGCAACTTTTTAAGAGATATCGAAATTTTAAATACACAGATCGATAGCGCTTGAAATTCTGAACAAAACTGTATATATAACTCATTTTCGCCAAAATGTCCTTTACGTCAATTGAACCCAGAGGTATCGATATGTGTCGATTAACTTCATACTCGGGTAAATCCATTCTGCTATGAGGTTGATTCTTTTTCAGATTATTTATATTTTTATACATAATCATTAATCAACCTTAAAACAGAATGGATTTACCCGAGTTTGAAGCTAAGCGACACATTATAGTGATATTGATATTATACAACAATAAATACCTGCATTAGATGTAGCCAATAACACAGATTTACATCAATAACGCGTCACAAAGCTTCAAATAACCCTTCAGATGGCGAAATCCGGGAGCCGACCGCACGTAAAGTGGCAGGTAACCGGGAGCCGGACTTGAAATAAAAAGCTGTTGAGTGGCAAGGATACCGATAAAATGACAGAAAAAGTTTACCCTTGAGTGGCGGGGCCCTCACGGGTGGTCATCGCGAATGTCACTTGTGTTACAAAAATTATAATTTCTCAAAAAGTGTAGGGATGTTGTGCATTAACCATATATCACTGGATTCATTATGAAACGGCTAAAATCATTCCATAGCAAAACAATACATTCCATTTATGTGAATTTTGCTAGACTCGATCAAATATCAGGTGGCTACGTTTTCCACTTCCATGTATTAAAGTAACTTTATTTAGGAAAACAAACAGTAAATTGTATAAAAAAGTAATTCAGGGACTTAAATATACATTTATTTACACTTATATCCCTTTTTTTAACATATTACAGTACAATTTTTGCAAAAAAGACGGTTTTTAAACACGTGTCTCAAATATGGCAGGCGGTTGGTCCAATCAAATTGGGTCATATTTCAAGCTGTTTTGAAGTTGAGGGTGTTGGACTTTTACTGAATGCCGTCCTTGTTTAGTGACGAATGGTTCGTGCAAGTGTGAGGAAGCTAGATACAGTTTTAGACGGTTTTATTTATATATTTAGGTATATCGTCGCACGGGGTCCGGGAGCCGGTCCCTGCCACTTATCGGCTTGTTTTTCCCAGAGTCCGGCTCCCGGCGCCTGCCACTTAACGGAATGTTTTATAAAACGACCGTGCCACTTATCCCCTATGCAACTTGTAGCTCCGCCACCTGAAGGGATAATAATTAAATGACTGTACATGATGAGAGAATAAGATTTTTTTTTCAAACTAAAAACAAAAGACGCGCGAAATTTCTCAGCGGCCAGTACGCGCGGTGGCTGCAATAAGTGTGCAATTCCCGTTAAGTTTGTACATTTGGATCACGTCTCCGATTTTGATAAAAATTAGTAGGGTGATAGAGTCCAAGATGCTGAGCAAGATCCACTAGGTTTCCCAAAATGTCCTTTGTAGTTTGTATGAAACCTTCCTTTTTTGTTACCAGATTTCTATACATTTTCGGTAACAAAAAAGGAAAGTTTCATACAATCAACCTAGGACATTTTGGGAAACCTAGTGGATCTTGCTCAGCATCATGGACTATCAGCCTACCAATTTTTATCACAATCGGAGACGTGATCCAAATGTACAAACTTAACGGGAATTGCTCAAGTACAGCATACAGGTTTGCCACGTTAACCCTGGGGACCCCGGTCTGAGTTTCTTAGTAAATGCAGAAGGCGAATTATTGTGATTTTGATTGAGCCTAGTGAAACGCTATCGCCAGCCTTCATACCAAAGAGTAGGTAGTATAATAAGTAATATAAATGAGACTTCATACCCGGACAACGCCATGTAATTTTTCTATCCCAGTACCAGAAGAGAGTGAGTATGAGTAAGACAAAAGAAAATTATATATGGAACTTCGGCTATTCGCGGTTTTTTTTAATTTCCCTCCGTTTTCAACTGACAAGCTTAGAACTTGGCAAAAAAAATAGTTGAAATAAGCTAGTTTCCTATATTTAAAATAAAATATTTTATCCAGTGCACGAAATAAAGCACCAAATAATTAGAAGAAAAATATGGACAGTAGTTATTTTTAAACATAATTTCTATTTAATAAGCCAAAGAGAAAGATATAAAGTAAATGTCACTCCTCAGTATTTCATAGTAATTCCATATTTAACAAATCGTTTGGACAGTTCATAAAAAGAAGCTGATTTGACTAGTAGGAAACTAGCCTATTAAAAAGTGGCAACATCATAGTAGTGTCATTCCGTTTTCGTGATTGCAGCATAGATTTAGAATTATTAAACTAGATTGTTTAGTTAGGTCAAAAAGTGTGTCCATATGAGAGGTAATTGTTTGGGCTGGTGTCCCTCTCGCACTTGCTGACAATGTCAACATTATTCAGTGACGTCATCACTGTCATAAATTGGGGATACCAGTCAATTTTCAAAGTTACTACTAAATCTACTAACACCCAATTGAAAGTATTTTTTAATTATACAAATCTTTGATTTACTGGCATCAAAATAATTACATTATAATTATTTTCTAATTTTTTGAAATATATCGAAACCCTAGTTTGAATATAACATTAAAATAAAATAAGAAGTTATAAAGTCAGGTAATATACAGATAAAAATACTACTAATATGGGAACCTCATTAACACTGGCAACACGTGCGAGAGGGACACCAGCCCAAACAATGCCCTCTCATGTGGACCGTTTTCGCTAGTCTGATACGATCGACTTTCTGTTTCAGTAATAAGGTTTAATTTCGTATGGCAAAAAATGTGATTGAGCTGTCCCCTGTAAAGGTCTTTGGATTGCAGTGATTGATTAGAAAGGGATGACATTACGATGTTGCCACTTTTTAATTTTCTACTCTTTTTTTTTACCGGACTGTATCGTGCCACACGGTGATGCCGTAGCATTATTTGTAAAAATTGTAAAGTTGTATACACATTGCGACGTGTTTCTGGTTAAAGTAATTTTAAAAACGCTTCAAGCCTACTCACACATTCATACAATGGTCATGCTAGTCTTGCTCGCTCCATCGCATTCGTATTGTAGAGTAGGGAATTCTAATTAAAAATAGGTCTTAATGATTGTTTTTACTTGGTAAACAATGTTTATCAGATCAACAATATCGTTACTAAACACCTAGAGTAAATCCATGATGATTTTTATGTGTCAAATATTTGGAAAACAGTGATTTATGTATTGTTTTGGTGCCAGTCACTTATATTGATTTATCGTAAGCCAGTGACCTGTTTTTCGTGTTATAAATGTGTTACTCGTAAATAATTAATGAAATCATTAGGAAAAGACCTGAAGATCATTGAAGATGACTTTCTGACAATAATTTCTACATATTACCTAGTTATATTTGGGAAGAAACCTATGAACATGGGTACGGAATCGAAATTCGGAAAACAGTGTTGATTTTTTCTAAATAATTGCTATTTTGTTATGGTGTTCTTGTTTTAACATGATGACACCAATAGAAGAAAATAAAGATGACAAGGTAAGTTCTAATTATCACTTATAGGTCAAAAATATAAACAAACTTGGTTGAAATAAACTTCACATAAAACAAAATATAAATTAAATTAAATGACAGCAGTACTAACTGTTAACTTACTAAGTGTTAACTTTTATTTAGTAAATTATTTGTGTATGAATACCTAGTTGAAAGTCAAAAGATAACTGGTATTATATTGTTATTCAATTTAAATTACATTATTTTATAGCATATTCTGCATAGGTATCTTGCTTCAATTTGCACAGCCTCATACAGTATCAGATAGAGATGGCCCGAATATGGACTTTGCCGAATACGAATATTCGGCCGAACATTCGGTTCAGCTCTTACCAAACCGAACATTCGGCCGAATATTCGGTTACGCCATGTTTTAAAAGGGGATGTTCATTAAAACTATATAATGGTTACATATGTTACTACAACTATGTTTTTATGATTTAGTAGATAACTAAAACTTAGTTAAAAGTGTTAAAACCGCTCTGAACTCTTCTCAACTCTTAAACTAAGGTTTTTTAACTTTTTTACAAAACAATTATATTTATATTTTGACGCATAGGTTTCTCTCTTTTTAGAAGTTCCTTAAAAAGCTACTAAAATAGGAGCTTATTATCCAATGGAATACGTAAGATTTTCAATAGTTATTTACTTTGTTTATTCGGTAAATATTCGGCAATGCAACCGAATTATTCGGCTGAATATGAACATTGAAAAACTTGCCGAATATGCCGAATACCGAATATTTACCGAATATTCGGCCCATCTCTAGTATCAGACTTTGCCAAGGCAGACACGCTAAACATGCTTAGTGACATAGTCAACATGAAAACTGATAATTTAATTAAGATAACTACTACTTTGAGTCAGCAGAGTTCTACTCTTTTTTGTTTTTTGTAGAATGTAAATTTGCTTCTCTACTTCTTATTTTCTGCTTCTGCAACCCTCATCCAAGCAAATTAATGTGTTTTGATGTTCTGTTATAAGGTTTAAAAAAATAACTGGTAACATAGCAAAAAGGTACTTTTTTTAGAAAAGAAAAAGTAAATTTTTATTTTAAGTGCCAGTTTTAAAAAATAACATTTACTTTTTATGTGAAAATGCACCCAAACTTAAAAAAAATTACACAAAAATATTTGTTTTTGGCGAAATTCGCTTGATGTCATATAACATTTTACCTTTAGTTTGCCCTCAGAAATGCGTAGTTAAAATCTTTCGGTTCCCTCATGTGACATTGTGTATATGACATTATGACTATTGTCAAGAGGGCGCTGTTAGTGCGTCTTCACATTATCCGATCCAATATCGGATGTCGGACCGATATCCCATACATTGCAGGCGCTATCTTGGATTTTCTCCATTGAAATCCTTCCGACATCCGATCGGATAATGTGAAAATGGACTTATTCTGATGTATGTGGTGAGAGTTGCGTATAGTATGAAGAAAATAGTATTAATGAAATTTTGTAACATGGCGCATAGTCATATATTATAACTGGTCACGCTTCAGAAAATATTTTGTAATATAGAAAAACTTTGCAAATTACCTATGTATTCTTAAGGATCTCAAGATAAAGAAACAAAATTGCACATACGCTGCAGACTCTAAAAGATCCCCAGAATAAGTGTTATTTTAATACCAACACTTCTTCAACAATATTTTTATGTAGTTATCTTTATAGGTCATGTTATCAGGAGACCTGCTGGATAAAAACACCAAGCTTCATTAAGACTCCCTTTTTAAAACTTTATTTTAAAAGGTAGTGAAGCGAGATAATGTCTAATGGTTTAACAATAAGTAATGGGTATAGTATTTAGCCAATGGCTGGTCTGTTCATATGACAAAGACTTAACTAAACAATAGCAGCTCTTATCAAAGAAGTATTTTTAAGCTATTGTGGTGTTACACATTCCAATATCAATTGTGAAAAAATACAATTGTAAATTGTTGGACATAGGATTCCAAATACATATACTGAAATAGAAGACCTTTTTCTAGACTTCTCAACAGTTGTTAATGTCATAATATTTATTTAGTTCAATTTATTGAGAAATTAATTTAAAAACATATGTTCAGATCCTCAGTGCAACGTCATACTAGAGTGTTCGGTTCGCCTAAGATTTCATCATAATAAAATTTAAAAAAATGCCCATTCATGATGTGAGAGACAAAAACACATAAGTGATATAAGGGTTTCAACTAAAAGTAGACCTCTGCCATGTTTACTCATCGATTTTTATGCAGTTTTCACAAGGTTAGTCCCATGACATTCAATGTCCTAACACTGGTACAAAATAACTCTAATGAAATTGAAATCCTAACCAAATGGAACAGATTGTTTTGATTTATAAACAAAAGAAATTAATCTCTTTTTTGCCAGAAAAGTTTATTCAAATAATGTGGCAATTTTCCTTGTAGCTAGGGGTTAAAGTGATTTTTGAGAAACTGGTGCAAAGCCAGAGCAGTCAACTGGTGATTAATAACATAAATCCTATTTTCAGATCCGTGTGGGCATGGTGCAAGTATCGGACGGCAAGTCGCGGCCGCGGCCTGCGCGTCTCGTGCTCAGTATGGATGCAGTTACCGTGCAGCGAGAAGTACCTGTAGTGGTACCCGTGCGGGACAAGAATGTGCCTCATGCTAGGGTTAGTTCTTGTATTCTGTACAGGCGTAGTGCAAAATATTTTTCCATTATATTTTTATGGAAATGCACAAACGCAGTACAAGAATAACAGAGAAATATGGAAAACTATTATGCACTAAAGCTTGACCAGAAATATATAACTTTTGTCAAGAGGGCGCTGTTACTCTCATGTATGCGGTGACAGTCCAGTTTAGTAAGAAGAAAATAGTTCTAATGGAATTCCGCAACATGGCGCGCGTAGACAGATTTCTTTTCAGCCTTTACAACCGTACCAGGTCGAGATAACTCTTCACAACTCACAGGCCGCGGACCCCATCAGCAATGAAAAAACTCAAATGTGAGCCCTTGTCAGAATACTTTTTGGAAATATCTCTTATTCCACATGTGAGCTCAGTTGCCCAATGAAACTTAAGCCTTAAGTTTGAGGGTTACACAAAAGTTAGATGAAAACTGGCATCAAAACAATAATATGGTATCAATTGGGGTGGGATGCAGCATTATTGCCTTTCAATTCTGAATAATTGTGATGACAGAATATTGGTAATTGCATAGTATTGATAATTTCTCTTCATTCCAGGAGCGTATGGTGCAAATAACCCGACAGAAGGTTGGCGGCCTTGGACTTAGTATAAAGGGTGGGGCCGAACACAAGCTGCCGATTCTTATATCCAAGATTTACAAGGACCAGGCGGCGGACCAGACGGGGCAGTTGTTTGTTGGCGATGCAGTTATAAAAGGTGAGGGTGATGTGTTTTATATAATTTACTAGCTTTTGCCCGCGGCTTCGCTCGCGTTAGAAAGACACAAAAAGTAGCCTATGTCACTCTCCATCTCTTCAACTATCTCCACTTAAAAAATCACGTCAATTCATCGCTCCGTTTGGCCGTAAAACACGGACAAACAAACAGACACACACACTTTCCCATTTATAATATTATATATAGTATGGACTAGCTCTCCGCCCCAGCTACGCACGGGGATTAAATCATAAAAATGTTAATAGTAACTTATTAGCACTAGCTTATATTGCACGCCAAAGAAAAAAATGCAGAGCTCGCCTTGCTGATTCCGAATATATATGTAATTTTATTTTAATAAAAACACGAGTTACTGCACTCTACACCCGCGTCTGATTTGCGTTCGAATCGCGTTTGTATTGATATGCATGCTTTTAGTAATAGTCCTGCAAATGCACGGTTTTAAACACTCGGTCTTATTGCGCTTAAAGTACAGAGAACAGCAACCGAACTTTTTTCAACTCAAACTCTCCAAACCTATCGTGATTATTTATAGAATTCCACTTATTCTCAAAGGCCACTCAATATTTCCATTAAAGCGAGTCTGCACTTTTTCTTGTCACCAACTTAATGAAAGTTTTAAGCCTTTCCAATTTCTACTATTATTATCCAATTCCCACTTTCCTAACAAGTTTAAACTGAGAAGCTCAGACTTTTCAAATGCAAATGGCCTAGTTTATTGAATTAGACAGGACGTCTGGCGTAATTGGGGGCAATCAAGCCAAGTCTTGAGCTAATTGCTCAACTAGTGCTCCTGCCCAAATGAGCACATAGTTTCGCTATTGTTACAGTGCGAGACAGGAATTTTAATGCCTTTTAACAGGCTGTTCTAGATTCAATTATTTTTATTCATAGGCACAAGTGTAATTTGGCGACGTGCCAAAAATAGGGTTAAAACTGTTAAAAGTAAAAATTTTGGAAATATGATTTAAATAAATGAATGTACGAATATAATATCTATATCTACATTCTACCGATAGGGTATGAGAATGATTATAACAAAAAAAAAAAAAAACATTTTAATTTAAATGAACCTTTAGGTAGATTTAGAACAATAGCAAGTACTTTGCTGTTCAGGTTTGTTAAAACCGTGTATTTTCACTTGTGCCTACAATAGGCTAGTTTCTACTAGTCAAATCAGCTTCTTTTTAAGAACTGTCAAAACGATTTGCTAATATGGAATTACTATGAAATACTGAGGAGTGACGTCACGGTCAATTCATTTACTTTATAGCTTTCTCTTTGACTTATTAAATATAAATTATGCTTTAACATAACTACTGTCCATATTTTTCTTCTAATTATGTGGTGCTTTATTTCGTGCATTGCATAAAATATTTTATTTTAAGTGTAGGAAACTAGCCTATTATATGTAGATATGCAATAGCCTTTGCGCTTAAAATTGTGTGTAATGAATTGTCATAGGTATACTCTAAACAAAACTAAAATATAGTTTTATTTATTATGTAGTAAACGGCGAGTACATCACAGCCTGCTCACACGACGATGCGGTCACCATACTACGAAACGCAGGCGATATTGTCGTCTTGACGGTCAAGCACTATCGCGCAGCCACGCCTTTTCTACAGAAACAAGGTATGCTACTTTCTTCTAATACTTTTCCCATGATTATAGTGCAATATCTGGGCTTTTTCCAAAATAAATCTTGAAAATCGAATTCACCAGATCTGGAAGAGTTTGGGGGCTCATTCTTCTCAGAATCACGAGCTGATTCGATCCCGACGATAAAAAAATGTGTACCAAATTTTTTATACAAAATTCGAGGTTCCAATACGTCACGCTCGTAGTAAGTTCATACTAATATCGTGACGTAAAGGAAGAAAAAAGAGGAAACATTTTTTGTCTGGTGAAATTCGATTTTCGAGATTTATTTTGGAAAATGCCCGTCTATGTCCTAGCTGGGTTACACGACGTTATCAAAGTACTTCGTAACGTCGAAGTAATTCACGACTTGACAATCCTATGATACCGACCAGTCGACCTTTCAAGGTTCAATAAGCACTGACATTACGTTAATGTCCTTAACACTTAACATTGTAAACCTTACGGTTTTGTACTAAAAGATGTTGTGACCCATACACGGGGACGTTGGAAAGTGAATGTATCAAAGCTTTCGTAGTTGATAACAAATTCAGACAGATCTAATCTGCCTAGTTGGTCACTGGAGATTTATTGTAATGGTTGGTGTTCCTTCGAAAGAAGAAAGCGTTAGCGGTACATATTGATGTATTGCGAAGAGATTTGCCTTCGTATTGCTACGGAATCTTATGAACGTGTCATGTTATTTCAGTCAGTGTCAGTACATCTCGTGCATGACAAATGATGACAAATACGAACCATTCCGGAAAAATACGAATGAAACCCTTTTCGCACTACATCTGTACTATGTTCCTAATGCTATGGCATCTATTTCTAGCGGACGGCGCGTCAGATACAGACAGTAGTACGGGCGACGAACACCCGTCCCTACACGGCAAGCCTGTCGACGCTAACTGCAATGAGAAGAGCGCGGAACAGACCAATGGCGGGTGGCAGGTATTTACCTATTTGTCGATCTGGTAGATGATCGCTTTATTGTTGCACTGTTTCTAGTTTCTGATTAAATTTTACGCGTTACGCACTGTACAATGTCTCCAATCAGCCACCAAACCATTAGGCACAGTTATAAAAAAGATTGCTTTATCGAAAAATTATTGAAGTGAAACTTCTAATGCGACTAAAATAAGGATGTATCGTAATTGCACAACGGTGCCACCGTGGCTTAGTTGTAAGTGGTCGGCTTCGTACTCTGGAGGCCGCAAGATCGAATCTCACAAAACCAACTGACAGCGTTAATCGTTAAACGTAATAAGTTTAACACTCAATGTTGCCAACTCGAATTTTGAAAAACAACACATTACGAAGTTTAACTTCTTCGGCGCAGAGGGGCTCGCACTATTTTTGTTTTGTATGTGAAGTAGATTTGAATTAAAATGACTGGTTTTCAGACTGCGTGGGGCGAGGAGGAAAACTCCAGGCCCGGCAGCGCGGCTGGCTCGCTCCGCTCTCGACCGTCATCCGTCGCTTCTGACAGACTCACCGCCGACCAAACGCAGGGAGCTAAAGAGTGGAAAGACGTAGTTTCAGGTATGTTTCACAAACGCTTCAGCTGATATAAGACACATTGGGTGTAATATTTTTGTCTTTACTAAATCTTGTAATTAAAGTACTATGACATATTTTTAAATTAACGGAAAAATGGAAAAATTGTGGCGGTGGTGGTTAGGGTGGTTAAGTACTATATATGAGTAACACTTATCATTGTGTTTTGTTTTCAGTACCTTTAATGATGGGATATGTTACAAGATACGTCTTTGGAACGGACAAGCTAAGGCCGGGCGCTTTCGAAGTAAGAAAATAAAATTAATCTCATACAGCACAGGGTTTTTACCTTTTCGCTCTACAGAGTGGGGCCTGTAACAAAGGCGAAGAATTGAACTGTAGGCTATTCTCCTTATACTGATCAACATTTGTTCAGTGACTTTTAAAAATTATGAAGTCTTTAAATTTTTTATTTTTCATACAAAATAAATATTCGCTTCAATGTACGCCATTATTGTTGTCATTGACGTTGTCTGTCACACTTTAGACTTAACAGAATTCGCAATACATTACCTCTTAGAAAAAACTTTCAAGGGTGATAAAAATCAAAATACAAGTTATTTTTAAAAGTCGCCGAACAAATGTTGATCAGTATAAGGAGAATAGCCTAGAGTTCAATTCTTCGCCTTTGTTACAGGCCCCACTCCTTCGCTCAGTTCCGAAGCTCCGCGTATTCTTCCTTAGAGTATATTTTTTGTCTGTGCTAAATTCCTATTGAATTTGTCGTAGGTCCGCGGAGCCCGGCCTCAGATAACGACGGGCGTCATACACGCGGAGGACCCCGCGGCACTGTCGCAGTGGCTTAAGAGCATATCGGACAACATTGTTGGACTCACCAATCTACAGGTTTACAATTTAGAACTTTCAAGTTTGATTTAATAATTATAAAGTCCAAATTACAAGTGGACAATATGTTATCAGCTTAGAATTGTTTACTGAGTGTGCTTTTGACACGCTAGCAGTACGAATTTATATTATACTAGCTTTTTCCCGCGGCTTCATAGGGCAGCTTCCGGGGGAGTCTCTTCCAAACAAAACTCAAAATTCAATTTACACCACTTATTTATTATACCGTTCAACACCACTAAATATTACAAGGATTTTAAGAGCTAATTAAACAGCTAGACGTTACTCACTAGACTAGACTAATTTTCTTAGATACATGCTTTTATAAAATAATGCAATGACGTAAACGATGCGGCGTAAGTAGTTCACACGTGTTACCTACATTCTAATGCTGGCGCTGCATATAACAGCCCCCCCGATAAGACGAAGCTTTATCTCAAATAGATGAAGCTGAGTACAAAGGAAACTTCTGTCGTTTCGATGGAGTTAACATTATTATGAGGTTTACTTTTGCTTTCATTATTACGCTGGTTAAATATTTGAATACAATAGTTAGATGCTGATGAACGCTTATAATTACCATTAATATAATAACACTTGAAACACTTAAATATAAAGCTTAGCATCATAAAACCAACTAAAGATAAGGTAACACTAGAATAGTATGTACCATATTTCATAGGGTGAGATTGCTGCTGTAAGTTATCTTTATCATTTTCTAAACTGTCTAGTTTATGAGATGCGGATTTTTAAGAGTCGAGATTTATATTACTGAGGGAGATGGGTGTTAGTACAGGTACTGTATTATTGAACTTTCCTTTCTTACCTTACAGCAGTCATCTTCTATGATATTGAAGTCTGATCGCATATTATTGGGATCAATACATTTTTAGATGTACTAGGTACTGATAGTTTTGGAGTATCCAATACAAATCTTATCTTAATTTTAAAATACCAGTGCCAAATATAGCATTTTTTTTATATTATCATTTATCATTACATTTTACATTAAGGTGAGGTTTTGGTTATATTAAATACTATTTATTGTTATTTAGGACATGCCAAATCAATTTAATAACAATTCGATCAATTTAGAATCACATTCTTTGGGTAAAGATTTCGATACTTCAGTAAAAAGTCGTATTTCACAACATGGGTTGTTTATGCTAGAGTAAATAGTTATTAAAGGGCAAATGGAATATTCGCTACTGACTGTGGTACATGTATCTAGATTTTCAAATAGTGCGTAATGTAACTTGTCATCGGTTATCGCCATGAAAGAGCTAAAAGGGTGTATGAGAGAGAAATTGTTAGGATTTTCTACTTCGTGAGGTATAGAATAGAATAGAATAGAATATCTTTATTGCGAACCATGGTACACGTAGAGTTGTTACATTTCATTAAAATATAGGCAGAGGGAGAGCTTTATAAACGGTGTATTTTTCGGGACAAATCAATGGGATACTTAAAACAGAAACTAGCTTTCGGTTATTTCGATTATAGTCATTGGAACAGGAAAATCCAAGTTATGATTAAAAATTGATATATTTTTTTAATAATTCCTTATATAAGTTAAAGGGTGAGAGGACTGAGGGGTGTAAAATATTCGTTTTGGAAAATAGAATTGCATTCAAGACAGAATCTAGGTAATTGGATGCCGCAATCAATGAACTCCATTACATTTACTAGGTTGTTGACGCGCGACATATAAGTCAGCTGTTCATTTATCATTGTAACTTGAGCCGGTAAGGCTCGGTTCATATGCTCGAGTTTAATGTTTATTTTAAATTCGTTTGCATTTAGAGTTGAATGTATTTATGCTGAGTAGAAGTGAGTTTAATTAGGGATGAGCGGGTTTTATTTCATTGACATGATACTTGGTATGACGGCGGTTAATACAAAGAGTGACGTTATGTTTGTTATTGATTTTGATTATTTTGTAAGGGCCTTTCCACACTGGGGATAGAGCCTTGCGTAGTCTAAGATGTTGTTTTAAATAGACAAGGTCACCAGTTTTATACGATATTTCACGAGATGGAGAGTCGTAATATTTTTTAGAAGTTTCTTTGCTTTTAAGGATATGCTCTAAGGCTTTTTCACGGCTAAAGCGCATACGATATTGAAGGGCTCGTACATACTCATTGTAAGTCAGATTATCACTTGTTTCATACATAGAATTAGGAATATGAGGTTTGTGTCCGTAGAGAAGTTCGTAAGGTGTGTATTGAGTTACACTATGAGGAGTGGTGTTGTAGCAAAGAATAGCTGTAAATATATAGCAGTGCCAATCATTCTGATTTTCATTCACAAACGATTTCAAATATTCTTTCAAGGTCCCGTTATTTCGTTCAAGGGCACCGTTTGTCTGTGGGTGATAGGGTGTAGAAAAAAGTGATTTTATCTTAAAGATATTGTTAATCTGTTTAAAAAGGTCAGAAGTGAAACAGGTGCCGAGATCGGTTAAAACCATTTTTGGGATACCGAATAGGGCCATGAAATGTACAAGGCTACGAGCTACTTCTTCACTTGTAGCTGTGACTTGTGGGTATGCGCATGAGAATTTGGTGAGATCATCTTGGATGGTTAAGATAAATTTGAATTTCTGAGGTCCAGCTTCCGGAAGGGGACCTACTATGTCGAGTGCTAATCGTTCAAATGGTTGTGTACTGGATGAAGTTATCACCATAGGAGCCTTATTGCATTTTCTTAGTGGCTTATTGATTTGACATAGTTTACAGGATTTAACGTAATTTTCGATGTCCATGCGCATTGTTTTCCAATAGTACGAGGCTTTTATTCGATTGAGCATACGGTTCATCCCGGGGTGTCCGGCGATGGTGGAATCGTGATTTTCTTTAAGAATTTGAGGGACTTCGGCTGGGGTAGGGTATATCGTTTTGTTTTTGTATATGTGTATTTTTATGTTTGTATTATGGAAGATAAAGGAAATCATGTTATATATTTTGCTGTAAGAGATTTTTGTGAATGGCTCTGTGAAATCTGATATCGCTAAGTCGGTGAGTGTGGGATTGTTTTGTAAAATGATATCTCGTAAGGACATGAGCAGGTTAAAAATAGATTTATAATTTGTTTCCTCGTAGTGATTTATTTTTGTGAATAAGAAATAGTAAGTCTTTTCGTTATTGGGAAATGGCAGTACAGTATAGGGTTCGCGTTCGGAGTTACGTAATTCGCCTTGGTTTGGTAAATTGTTTAATATTTCTTCGAGGTTCGGCATAGAGGGGTCAAAGTCTAGTGAGGTAGGACATGCGATTGAATTAATTTTAGACCGCAATAATTTTTCAGAATGCTCTTCAATTTTAGTGTTATTTTGCCCAGTAGCGTTAATAAATTGCTTTTTAGAATATTGTTCATAAGTATCTTGGTTAGGTGTGTTTGCAATTTGGTTTCGGGTTATAGCATGTACCGGGATGCGAGATAGGGCGTCAGCATTGGAATTAAGTTTGCCTTGCTTGTAAATAACTTCATAATTATATTCTTCTAATTTTAGCCTCCAGCGTATAAGTCTGCTTCCCGGATCTTTCACATTAAAAAGCCATGTGAGTGGTCGGTGATCGGTGACAATTTTGAATTTGTTTCCGTATAAATACGGACGGAAACATTTTACTGCAAAGATTATAGCTAAGAGTTCCTTTTCGGTAGTAGAGTAATTACATTCCGCCTTGTTCATCGTACGGGACGCATACGCGATGGGAAGGTCCTTTCCTATAGGACCTTGTGAAAGCACGGCACCGACTGAACTGTTACTTGCGTCAGTCGTAACTACAAAAGGTTGTGAAAAGTCAGGGTATTGGAGTAGAGGTGCTGTAGTCAGTTTTTCTTTGAGATGATTAAATGAAAGATCTTGTTCTGAAGTCCAATTAAATGTAACATCTTTCTTTAGAAGGGAGGTAAGTGGTTTAGTTATTTGAGAAAAGTTGTCTATAAATCTGCGGTAGTATCCAACTAATCCAAGAAAGGATTTTACTTCTTTAGCGTTTCGCGGAACAGGGAATTGAGTGACAGCCCTAACTTTATCGGGGTTAGGTTGCACGCCTTTGTCGGTGATTATATGACCTAAGTACGTCACTTCGCGTCGGAGAAATTCACACTTATCGGGTTGCAATTTTAGATTATATTCTCGGAATCTGTCGAAGACGAGATGAAGTTTTTGGATATGACTCTCGAGGTCATGTGAATATATGATACAGTCATCTAAGTATATGTAGCAGTGTAGGCCTTGTAGGCCTGAAAGGACGAGGTTCATAAGTCGTTGGAAGGTAGAAGGTGCGTTTTTGAGACCAAAGGGCATTCTATTAAATTGGAAATGGCCCGATATTCCACTGGGGTTGAGAATCGTAAAGCCTGTTTTCGCTGAGTCAGCAGGGTCCATTGGAATTTGGTGAAAACCGGAAACGAGGTCTAATGTCGAAAAGTATTTAGATTTTCCTAATTGATCAAGGATATCAGTTATAAGTGGAATTGGATAAACTTCGGTTACCGTGACGTCATTCAGGCGCCTGTAATCGATTACGATGCGCCATTTTCTTTGACCTGAGGCGTCGATTTTTTTAGGGACGATCCAGACTGGTGCACTCCAGGGAGATATAGAGGGTTTGATAATGTTTTGGTCTAGCATTTTCTTAATTTGCTTATCAACTTCTTGTCGATGACATTCTGGGAACCTGTAGGACTTAGCATTGATAGGCGCAGCGTTGCCTGTGTTAATGGAATGTTTCAGAGCTGGGGTATGAGTCAAGGAATCCCCTTCGAGGTAAAATATATCTGCGTATTTACTGCAACATTGTAGTAGTGATTTTCTCTCTTCTGGGTTCAAATGTTCGTGACGTATGAGGTCTAACACGCGCTGAATACGATTGGACTGACCTGAGGTTACATTGTTTACACAAGTAGTGTGTTCTGATGAGTCACTCATAAGAGCGGAGTAATCTATTGGAGTAATAGTGACATTACATTCTTTAATTTCGATGGAAGAGTCGGTAGTATTTAAAATAGATACGTTGGCGCGTTTGTTGCATTTTATAGTAACTATACAATTGGCTAAGTAAACACCGTCTTTGAGCTTGTGATCTAAAATGAGGCCCTCTTTGATACCCGCGAGTTCAGAATCTGGATTGGAAATAACACATTCTATTACGCCTTCGGATCGAGCTGGGATTATGTAAGATTGTTGATTAAAATGGATTTGTAAAGTGTGGCCCTGTAGGGACAGAGTGTTAGTTCTATAATCTATGTTGCATGTGAAGAATTTTAGGAAATCGTTACCTATAATGCCGTCATATTTGAGATTGACTTCGTCTTTAATGACGTGAAACTTGTATGAAATAGTATCATCTAGGAGAGGGAATTGTAATTGTGAGGACCCTAGTGTTTCACAATAAGAGTCTGTGTCGTTTATTCCTTTAAGTTTAATAATCTCAGAGGAAAGGCATGGTTTTTCTTTGAAACTGGAGTGTTTTATAATACTGACACTAGCGCCTGTGTCGATAAGGAAACAGAGAGGTTGTTCAGAGTCAGACATCGTCAAGTATGTGTAAGGCAAAGATATCCCCTTTTTCAATGAATGAATTTCGTAACATGGTATTGGATGGTGATAAGCAATAATGTGTCAACCCACACGCCAACCATTTTGAGAAAATGGCGTCTAAAGATTTTTTCTCATTTTTTTGTGTTTCTCTTAAAAAGATTGTTTTTTATATAGATTGTTGTGTTTTTCAGCTATAATACGTTCAGTAGTAGTGATTATTGTAGCTTAATTTCAAAACAAACGTCAATTTGACGAAATAATGCCCTTTTCTTTTATTGCGAATTGTTCGACGACGTCAAACTTTTTCAAGACTGTGTTATGATACTTAACCCACTTTTGCTAATTGTTTAAAAATATCTATGAGTCTTAAATAAACATGTTAAAGCACATAAATTGTTATTGTAAAATACTCTACCTATGCATATTTTTAACTTTATAAGTGTTAAGTAACATATCAGTCATGGTCACTTATGTTATTAGGTATAAATAATAAAATAATAATAAATATTATAGGACATTCTTACACAGATTGACTGAGACCCACGGTAAGCTCAAGAAGGCTTGTGTTGTGGGTACTCAGACAACGATATATATAATATATAAATACTTATATACATAGAAAACATCCATGACTCTTGACTCAGGAACAAATATCTGTGCTCATCACACAAATAAATGCCCTTACCGGGATTCGAACCCGGGACCGCGGCGTAGCAGGCAGGGTCACTACCGACTGCGCCAGACCGGTCGTCATGTAGGAATCAATACATTATTTATTAATCAAACCTTTTAATGATTTTTCTACTCCCGAACTGTTATTCGTCATTTACAGGATTGTGCCTATCGAAAAAACTGAAAACGCATTGTTTGGTTCTGTAATCATGGCAACGCATTGCATTAACGATACTGCGTGCGTGCGCGGGAAGGCTTTGGGCAGCTGAGCTGACAGTGCAAACCTTTGCAATACAGGAAACAGTGTGAATTTCGCAAGAATTATTTAAAAAAACTATTAAAAACTAAGTGCATGGTCGTTGTAAAAGTATTGTATGCAATGGTGTTTAACTGACTCCAAAATACTCGTGGAAAGTACGCCACTCATATTTCTTGACCTCCTTTAAACGCCTGTTGAATAAAATACTATAAATTAACTATTAGAGTAATGATCATTTCTAGACACATATTTAAATTATCTGTGCTTTTTCAACAAAAAATCGTTACAAAAACCAAATAATCATCTTTAAAAAAAAACAAACTACTTATCTAAAATATACAACAAAATATTTTTTACGCTAAGAAATAGACTAAGTCATTTAAATTATGAATAACTCATGACTTGTACAAGAACAAAACATAAAATATCTTTAACAAAATAATTAACTACCATTCAGTAAGTATTCAAAAATCAAACAATATTTTTATGCATACATTAACACGTCTTAATGTAATTAGTAATTATAAAAAAATAGTAGCTTATATTAAATTTTTATATAAACACGTACTTGTAAAAAATGTTTGCAAATTATAATAACGAATATGTATATTCATGACTTAAAATGTTCAATTTCGTACTGAATTTACCATTCATGTGCAAAAATATACTAATGGACTAAGTCATAACTTATTCAAACATAAATTAATATGAACAGTTATATTTTACAATATAGTGTCATGGTACTTACACCAAAAACGAACAATTTATGACCCGAATATAATTTAACAATAATGACTTATGTTTTATAACACGGGTCGTAGCATAAAACAACGAATAAAATATCATTTTGCAATAATCATTCAAGTCTCATAGTGGGTAACTATGTCATTTTTTGCGTTTTGCAAGAATGGGTCAAGTGTAAAAAAATCGTTGAGTCAACCCTCATAACACATTATTGTAATTTAAATATGTCTTCTGCCAATTACTATCATAAGTTAAGGTTCTTGACACATTAATGCAAAACAGGCAACACACGATATAGGATTTGTGTTAACCTATTTTTTTACTTTTGGGATAGTAAAAATTTTCAAAATGAAAAGGTCATTTTTGCAAATAGAAGTTTAAAAATCCAGCTATAACATGGCATTAAGATCTCATTTTTTTAGTTTTTGTGGGTTGACACATTATTGCTTATCACCATCCTTTCAGATACGGTATCGTGAAGAGCAGGGGCAGGTTCTTTCTTAGACTTGGTGGGCATTTTTGTGCTTGATTCAGTGAGAGATAATTTAGGTATTGATTCTAAAGATGAGGAAGGGCTTAGTTTGTTTACGTTAAGGTTCAATAGAGACTGGGAAGTAGGACTCCCTTTGGAAGGAGGTGTGAGATTGTCATGAGATTTAGAACGACTCAACTGCAGTCTGTGTGGTTGAGATGAACAAGGAATAGTAGGACTCCGAATTTGTGGAGATGTAAGCTTAGCATTGGATTTAGTAAGACTCAACTGCATTCTATGTGGTTGAGATGAATAAGGAATAGTAGGACTCCGAATTTGTGGAGATGTAGGCTTGGTATTGGATTTAGTAAGACTCAACTGCATTCTATGTGGTTGAGATGAATAAGGAATAGTAAGACTCCGATTTTCAGGAGATGTGAGATTGGTATACAAATTTGGGAAACAGCGAGAGACAGTGGTCGTGTCCTTTAATAAAGGTGATCTCGGCAGACACGCGACCGGGATCTTATTCAGTTTAAATGATCATCATAATTCGTTTCTAATTGCAATTCGCAATAATTCGTATTGACCTGGTTACCCGGTGTGTTTGAACTTTGAGCACCGGCATTAGCTGCTGACGCGGAATTTGAAGCGCCGCCGCCGTTAAGGCGCATATTATTAATATATTGTCTCTTGCGACACTCATTTATTGTATGTCCTACATTTTTACAATAGGCACAGACCTTTGTTTTATTTGGGAATTGGTTTGGAGGATAATCTGAGTTTGTAGGGGGCCTGTTGAAAGAATCGGGATGCTGACGAGGTTTTATGTAGTAGGAATAACGTTCCTTTTTAGAATGGAAACATTCAGATGAAGTATGGCCCGGTTTGCGACAGACGTTGCATGTTTTAGGTGTTTTAGGAGTGCTACGGTTAAGATTAAATATCTTTTCTTCCTCAATCGCGTAACTGATTCCTTCATTAAGGGTAGAAGGGTTTTGACTTCGGACAATGTGTGAGAAATCGGGGTTTAGACCGAGAAGGAAGGTATTAAGGGCAAGATCTTCCATGGCGGCTATGCGACCCGGCAGTTGTCTTGCATCTTGACAAGAGTATTGAATATCGGCTAAAATTCTAGTTAAACATGACTCGACACGCAGCGAATAATCTGTGACTGATTCAGTAATAAGTTGCTTACATTTTTGAAGTTCTAAAAGTAAATGTATGGAATGTTTCTTTTCACCAAATGTAGTTTTAAGAAAGGATTTTATTTCGGCCCATGATGTGAAGGTTTTTAGGCAACACGCTAGTTGAGCTTTGCCTTCTAATTGTGACACAATATATTTACATAATACATTCTGTTGTTCTGTACTGGCTAGGCTTATGGCGTTTTCACAATTTGTTAAAAACGCCGGAAGTGATTCGCGATCCCCGTTATAGGGTTTGATGAATTTGGTCAAAACAGATAGAGTTACTTTGTCACTCATTTTGATTTTGGAAATTTCTGGGACTTGTTTAATTTCGTTTTCGGTGTCAGATGAACTATCTGTGGAAAACGAACTCGATTTTTCAGACTTGAATTTGTCCTCAGATTGTTCTTCTTTCACTAATGACATTAAAGTTAGTTATGCATGTACAGGACAACAGGTGTAAGTCTTAAATTATAGATATAGGTATAAGTACTAATTAAATTATGTAAAATTAAGTTTAACGGCGAGTATACGTTGAGCACTTATTCACTTGAACTTGGTTTTCTTTTGAAACTTAAGTACTTTCACTGATAATAATGAAATTGACTCACAGGAAGATGATTAGGCGCAGGAACATCCTTGGCGATGTCAGTAACTGGATGCTTTGAGGTTTTGCCGTGAAGCGTTGCGTTAGGTGTGGTGCGGGCTCGTCTGTGTACGAGGCTGATCGTCGACCTGGTGTGGGCTGAACGGGGGTGTTCCGAATGCGGGCTCAGCAAGGATGCTGAGGCTGACCGTCGATCCGGGGCTGAGATGCGGGCTTGGCGGAGATGCTAAGGCTGACCGTCGATCTCGTTATGATGCGGGCTCAGCGAGAGGCTGAGACTAACCGTCGATCTGGAAGCTGGCCTTGGATTCGGAATAACGCGACTCTACGAGTTGTCTCTTTGCGTTATCCCACCGCTGCCACCAATTTGTTATAGGGCAGCTTCCGGGGAGTCTCTTCCAAACAAAACTCAAAATTCAATTTACACCACTTATTTATTATACCGTTCAACACCACTAAATATTACAAGGATTTTAAGAGCTAATTAAACAGCTAGACGTTACTCACTAGACTAGACTAATTTTCTTAGATACATGCTTTTATAAAATAATGCAATGACGTAAACGATGCGGCGTAAGTAGTTCACACGTGTTACCTACATTCTAATGCTGGCGCTGCATATAACAGCACGCGTTAGAAAGAGACAAAATGTAGCCTATGTCACTTTCCATCCCTTCAACTATCTCCACCTCAAAAATCACGTCAATTCGTCGTTCCGTTTGACCGTGAAAGACGGACAAACAAACAGACACACACACTTTCCCATTTATAATATTAGTATGGAATGGACTAAAGCAGGGTATAGTAGTAGTAGTGAAACACTTTATTGTACCAGAAAATAATAGACACACACAAGAAAAAGAGCTTATATAGGGTATAGTATAGTATAGTATAGTAGGGTATAGTCGTAGTAGTAGGGTGGGGTAGGGCTTAGAGGGTATAATAGTATGTAGGACTACGGCGGTTAAAGATATTTTTTTTTTATTGTACAGCAGATGCAAATTATTTGAACGGCACCCATATTATAGTCAGTGTTGGCCGTTTGTTTACATGGAACACTGATATTTCATAGCTGATTTACACTGGGCTGATACGGCACGGTACGAATTATCGTTTAAATAGCCCTAAATTAGCTATGGCATTTCGGGACCACACACTAGTGCTTCTGGCGGTGATTTCAATCGGCCTTATCGTGCGTTGCATTCAATGTTTCGATCTATGAGTTCATTTCATGACCGCACATCAAAATGATTATCTTCTAAGGCCCATTTGCACCAACCACCTCAGGGTTAGTGGGCTGTCATCTGTCATATTCCATATAAAATGGAGGGTTAACCCTCCATTTTCGTTAGTGCAAGTGGCCCTTATAGAACAAGGTCCAAATTCAGAATGGGAAAACTAGCTATGGTGAGCCTTACGAGGTTAACTAATGCAGGAAGAACGGTAGCTTATGTCGCGGCCGGATACTGTTGCGACCATCATGTGTTTACCTTGCTGATTGGTCCAAATGCGCTCTATGAGTTCACATCATGGACTCATATAAATGTGATTTGTCCTAGATGAAGCTGTTCAACCGTCAGCTAGCCGTCGGCGAGCGCATCGAGTACATGGGCTGGGTGCACGAGGGTGTGCTGTGCGGCGCGCAGCCGTGGCAGACCTACCGGCCCAAGTTCCTGCTGCTCAAGGGCACCGACGTCATGCTGTTCGACGTGCCCCCGGTGAGAAAGCAATAAAAGCTAGATGGGCCATTTTTTTCAAAGTTGTCCACCCCACTTTTTTTTTAGATTTGGAAATTTTTATATGTTTTCCACTCAGAATCGCGAGCTCTTTCAATCCTAATAGGAGAAAAAGGTTTTTTTCCCATTCCGTTACCACTTTTTCATACATTTTGTATGGCGGTAACAGAATGGAAAGTTCGAAAAAATGTATGGAAATCTTGGGACTTTTTTTTTCTCCTATCAGGATCGAAAGAGCTCTCGATTCTGAGTATGAATCGCGTAAAAAATACCCATGTTACAAAAAAGTGGGGTGAAACTTTGAAAAAAAAAATTGCCCAGATAATATTCAGTTGTAACATGGGTGAAAAAACTTTTTCTTGCCTGATATTGCCTTGGTTACGGTCCCCTGAGTCACGCTGGTTTTATGCAAAATTATGCTACTTAAATTATGCAAGCATGTAGTCCATGTTTGTAAGTGCCTAATTAAGGAAAGTGCATGTTAACACCAGAAAATGTATGTTTGCATAGATTAAGTAGCATAATTTTGCATAAAACCAGCGTGAATCAGGGGACCGTAACTAAGGCAATAACAGGCAAGAAAAAGTTGATTCACCGGTACACTAAACTTTCTTCCCGTGGGTGTCGTAAAAGTCTACTGTGGGATATGGGTTAAATTGTGACGTAGGCGAGAGGCTGACAGGTTGCCCTGTCACTGCAATGTCACAATTTGGGTTTCTTTCAACCCCTTTTTGCTAAGAGTGGCCCTGAAACTTAGTATTCATGTGCTCTGCCTACCCCTTTATGGGATACAGGCGTGATTAATATGTATGTATGTATGTATGTACACAAAAAGGGATAATATCACTCAAAGAAGTTGATATACCTTTATCCCGGTTATCCCGGCATTTGCCACGGCTCCCAAGCCTGGGGTCCGCTTTGACAACTAATCCCAAGATTTGACGTAGGAACTAGTTTTACGAAAGCGACTGCCATCTGACCTTCCAACCCGAAGGGTACCTAGTCCTTATTGGGATTAGTCCGGTTTTTTCACGATGTTTTCCTTCACCGAAAAGAGACTGGCAAATATGAAGTGACATTTCGCACATACGTTCCGAAAAACTCATTGGTAAGCCGGGGTTTGAACCCGCGACCTCCGGATTGAAAGTCGCACACGCTCTTACCGCTAGGCCTCCAGCGCTTTTTTAAAGAAGTTTATATAGAAAATGTCAAATTTACACCTACATTCTTGTCCACAGATGAACATCGCCGAGCTAGCAAAATGTCCAGAGACCCTCAAAGTGTACCAGACCATGTTCCGCACAGTGAAAGAGAGCGAAACAGTAGACTGGCGGCAACACTGCTTCCTCGTGCAGAGCAGCGGCGCCGGGCCCGGCGGCGGCGCGGCCGGACCCCGATACTTCAGCGCGGAAACCAGGAGGGAACTGCTCAGAGTCGAGGCGGCCTGGACCAGCAACATCGTCAACTCTGTCACCCGGCTACAGGTAGAGTGAGACAGCAGACTAGCGGCACTACTTCCTAGTATAGAGCAGTGGCGCTAGACCCGGCGGACCCCGATACTTCAGCGCGGAAACCAGGAGGGAACTGCTCAGAGTCGAGGCGGCCTGGACCAGCAACATCGTCAACTCTGTCACCCGGCTACAGGTAGAGTGAGACAGCAGACTAGCGGCACTACTTCCTAGTATAGAGCAGTGGCGCTAGACCCGGCGGACCCCGATACTTCAGCGCGGAAACCAGGAGGGAACTGCTCAGAGTCGAGGCGGCCTGGACCAGCAACATCGTCAACTCTGTCACCCGGCTACAGGTAGAGTGAGACAGCAGACTAGCGGCACTACTTCCTAGTATAGAGCAGTGGCGCTAGACCCGGCGGACCCCGATACTTCAGCGCGGAAACCAGGAGGGAACTGCTCAGAGTCGAGGCGGCCTGGACCAGCAACATCGTCAACTCTGTCACCCGGCTACAGGTAGAGTGAGACAGCAGACTAGCGGCACTACTTCCTAGTATAGAGCAGTGGCGCTAGACCCGGCGGACCCCGATACTTCAGCGCGGAAACCAGGAGGGAACTGCTCAGAGTCGAGGCGGCCTGGACCAGCAACATCGTCAACTCTGTCACCCGGCTACAGGTAGAGTGAGACAGCAGACTAGCGGCACTACTTCCTAGTATAGAGCAGTGGCGCTAGACCCGGCGGACCCCGATACTTCAGCGCGGAAACCAGGAGGGAACTGCTCAGAGTCGAGGCGGCCTGGACCAGCAACATCGTCAACTCTGTCACCCGGCTACAGGTAGAGTGAGACAGCAGACTAGCGGCACTACTTCCTAGTATAGAGCAGTGGCGCTAGACCCGGCGGACCCCGATACTTCAGCGCGGAAACCAGGAGGGAACTGCTCAGAGTCGAGGCGGCCTGGACCAGCAACATCGTCAACTCTGTCACCCGGCTACAGGTAGAGTGAGACAGCAGACTAGCGGCACTACTTCCTAGTATAGAGCAGTGGCGCTAGACCCGGCGGACCCCGATACTTCAGCGCGGAAACCAGGAGGGAACTGCTCAGAGTCGAGGCGGCCTGGACCAGCAACATCGTCAACTCTGTCACCCGGCTACAGGTAGAGTGAGACAGCAGACTAGCGGCACTACTTCCTAGTATAGAGCAGTGGCGCTAGACCCGGCGGACCCCGATACTTCAGCGCGGAAACCAGGAGGGAACTGCTCAGAGTCGAGGCGGCCTGGACCAGCAACATCGTCAACTCTGTCACCCGGCTACAGGTAGAGTGAGACAGCAGACTAGCGGCACTACTTCCTAGTATAGAGCAGTGGCGCTAGACCCGGCGGACCCCGATACTTCAGCGCGGAAACCAGGAGGGAACTGCTCAGAGTCGAGGCGGCCTGGACCAGCAACATCGTCAACTCTGTCACCCGGCTACAGGTAGAGTGAGACAGCAGACTAGCGGCACTACTTCCTAGTATAGAGCAGTGGCGCTAGACCCGGCGGACCCCGATACTTCAGCGCGGAAACCAGGAGGGAACTGCTCAGAGTCGAGGCGGCCTGGACCAGCAACATCGTCAACTCTGTCACCCGGCTACAGGTAGAGTGAGACAGCAGACTAGCGGCACTACTTCCTAGTATAGAGCAGTGGCGCTAGACCCGGCGGACCCCGATACTTCAGCGCGGAAACCAGGAGGGAACTGCTCAGAGTCGAGGCGGCCTGGACCAGCAACATCGTCAACTCTGTCACCCGGCTACAGGTAGAGTGAGACAGCAGACTAGCGGCACTACTTCCTAGTATAGAGCAGTGGCGCTAGACCCGGCGGACCCCGATACTTCAGCGCGGAAACCAGGAGGGAACTGCTCAGAGTCGAGGCGGCCTGGACCAGCAACATCGTCAACTCTGTCACCCGGCTACAGGTAGAGTGAGACAGCTGACTAGCGACACTACTTCCTAGTATAGAGCAGTGGCGCTAGACCCGGCGGACCCCGATACTTCAGCGCGGAAACCAGGAGGGAACTGCTCAGAGTCGAGGCGGCCTGGACCAGCAACATCGTCAACTCTGTCACCCGGCTACAGGTAGAGTGAGACAGCTGACTAGCGACACTACTTCCTAGTATAGAGCAGTGGCGCTAGACCCGGCGGACCCCGATACTTCAGCGCGGAAACCAGGAGGGAACTGCTCAGAGTCGAGGCGGCCTGGACCAGCAACATCGTCAACTCTGTCACCCGGCTACAGGTAGAGTGAGACAGCAGACTAGCGGCACTACTTCCTAGTATAGAGCAGTGGCGCTAGACCCGGCGGACCCCGATACTTCAGCGCGGAAACCAGGAGGGAACTGCTCAGAGTCGAGGCGGCCTGGACCAGCAACATCGTCAACTCTGTCACCCGGCTACAGGTAGAGTGAGACAGCTGACTAGCGACACTACTTCCTAGTATAGAGCAGTGGCGCTAGACCCGGCGGACCCCGATACTTCAGCGCGGAAACCAGGAGGGAACTGCTCAGAGTCGAGGCGGCCTGGACCAGCAACATCGTCAACTCTGTCACCCGGCTACAGGTAGAGTGAGACAGCTGACTAGCGACACTACTTCCTAGTATAGAGCAGTGGCGCTAGACCCGGCGGACCCCGATACTTCAGCGCGGAAACCAGGAGGGAACTGGTCAGAGTCGAGGCGGCCTGGACCAGCAACATCGTCAACTCTGTCACCCGGCTACAGGTAGAGTGAGACAGCTGACTAGCGACACTACTTCCTAGTATAGAGCAGTGGCGCTAGACCCGGTGGACCCCGATACTTCAGCGCGGAAACCAGGAGGGAACTGCTCAGAGTCGAGGCGGCCTGGACCAGCAACATCGTCAACTCTGTCACCCGGCTACAGGTAGAGTGAGACAGCTGACTAGCGACACTACTTCCTAGTATAGAGCAGTGGCGCTAGACCCGGCGGACCCCGATACTTCAGCGCGGAAACCAGGAGGGAACTGCTCAGAGTCGAGGCGGCCTGGACCAGCAACATCGTCAACTCTGTCACCCGGCTACAGGTAGAGTGAGACAGCTGACTAGCGACACTACTTCCTAGTATAGAGCAGTGGCGCTAGACCCGGCGGACCCCGATACTTCAGCGCGGAAACCAGGAGGGAACTGCTCAGAGTCGAGGCGGCCTGGACCAGCAACATCGTCAACTCTGTCACCCGGCTACAGGTAGAGTGAGACAGCTGACTAGCGACACTACTTCCTAGTATAGAGCAGTGGCGCTAGACCCGGCGGACCCCGATACTTCAGCGCGGAAACCAGGAGGGAACTGCTCAGAGTCGAGGCGGCCTGGACCAGCAACATCGTCAACTCTGTCACCCGGCTACAGGTAGAGTGAGACAGCTGACTAGCGACACTACTTCCTAGTATAGAGCAGTGGCGCTAGACCCGGCGGACCCCGATACTTCAGCGCGGAAACCAGGAGGGAACTGCTCAGAGTCGAGGCGGCCTGGACCAGCAACATCGTCAACTCTGTCACCCGGCTACAGGTAGAGTGAGACAGCTGACTAGCGACACTACTTCCTAGTATAGAGCAGTGGCGCTAGACCCGGCGGACCCCGATACTTCAGCGCGGAAACCAGGAGGGAACTGCTCAGAGTCGAGGCGGCCTGGACCAGCAACATCGTCAACTCTGTCACCCGGCTACAGGTAGAGTGAGACAGCTGACTAGCGACACTACTTCCTAGTATAGAGCAGTGGCGCTAGACCCGGTGGACCCCGATACTTCAGCGCGGAAACCAGGAGGGAACTGCTCAGAGTCGAGGCGGCCTGGACCAGCAACATCGTCAACTCTGTCACCCGGCTACAGGTAGAGTGAGACAGCTGACTAGCGACACTACTTCCTAGTATAGAGCAGTGGCGCTAGACCCGGCGGACCCCGATACTTCAGCGCGGAAACCAGGAGGGAACTGCTCAGAGTCGAGGCGGCCTGGACCAGCAACATCGTCAACTCTGTCACCCGGCTACAGGTAGAGTGAGACAGCTGACTAGCGACACTACTTCCTAGTATAGAGCAGTGGCGCTAGACCCGGCGGACCCCGATACTTCAGCGCGGAAACCAGGAGGGAACTGCTCAGAGTCGAGGCGGCCTGGACCAGCAACATCGTCAACTCTGTCACCCGGCTACAGGTAGAGTGAGACAGCTGACTAGCGACACTACTTCCTAGTATAGAGCAGTGGCGCTAGACCCGGCGGACCCCGATACTTCAGCGCGGAAACCAGGAGGGAACTGCTCAGAGTCGAGGCGGCCTGGACCAGCAACATCGTCAACTCTGTCACCCGGCTACAGGTAGAGTGAGACAGCAGACTAGCGACACTACTTCCTAGTATAGAGCAGTGGCGCTAGACCCGGCGGACCCCGATACTTCAGCGCGGAAACCAGGAGGGAACTGCTCAGAGTCGAGGCGGCCTGGACCAGCAACATCGTCAACTCTGTCACCCGGCTACAGGTAGAGTGAGACAGCAGACTAGCGACACTACTTCCTAGTATAGAGCAGTGGCGCTAGACCCGGCGGACCCCGATACTTCAGCGCGGAAACCAGGAGGGAAGTGCTCAGAGTCGAGGCGGCCTGGACCAGCAACATCGTCAACTCTGTCACCCGGCTACAGGTAGAGTGAGACAGCAGACTAGCGACACTACTTCCTAGTATAGAGCAGTGGCGCTAGACCCGGCGGACCCCGATACTTCAGCGCGGAAACCAGGAGGGAACTGCTCAGAGTCGAGGCGGCCTGGACCAGCAACATCGTCAACTCTGTCACCCGGCTACAGGTAGAGTGAGACAGCAGACTAGCGACACTACTTCCTAGTATAGAGCAGTGGCGCTAGACCCGGCGGACCCCGATACTTCAGCGCGGAAACCAGGAGGGAACTGCTCAGAGTCGAGGCGGCCTGGACCAGCAACATCGTCAACTCTGTCACCCGGCTACAGGTAGAGTGAGACAGCTGACTAGCGACACTACTTCCTAGTATAGAGCAGTGGCGCTAGACCCGGCGGACCCCGATACTTCAGCGCGGAAACCAGGAGGGAACTGCTCAGAGTCGAGGCGGCCTGGACCAGCAACATCGTCAACTCTGTCACCCGGCTACAGGTAGAGTGAGACAGCAGACTAGCGGCACTACTTCCTAGTATAGAGCAGTGGCGCTAGACCCGGCGGACCCCGATACTTCAGCGCGGAAACCAGGAGGGAACTGCTCAGAGTCGAGGCGGCCTGGACCAGCAACATCGTCAACTCTGTCACCCGGCTACAGGTAGAGTGAGACAGCAGACTAGCGACACTACTTCCTAGTATAGAGCAGTGGCGCTAGACCCGGCGGACCCCGATACTTCAGCGCGGAAACCAGGAGGGAACTGCTCAGAGTCGAGGCGGCCTGGACCAGCAACATCGTCAACTCTGTCACCCGGCTACAGGTAGAGTGAGACAGCTGACTAGCGACACTACTTCCTAGTATAGAGCAGTGGCGCTAGACCCGGCGGACCCCGATACTTCAGCGCGGAAACCAGGAGGGAACTGCTCAGAGTCGAGGCGGCCTGGACCAGCAACATCGTCAACTCTGTCACCCGGCTACAGGTAGAGTGAGACAGCAGACTAGCGGCACTACTTCCTAGTATAGAGCAGTGGCGCTAGACCCGGCGGACCCCGATACTTCAGCGCGGAAACCAGGAGGGAACTGCTCAGAGTCGAGGCGGCCTGGACCAGCAACATCGTCAACTCTGTCACCCGGCTACAGGTAGAGTGAGACAGCAGACTAGCGGCACTACTTCCTAGTATAGAGCAGTGGCGCTAGACCCGGCGGACCCCGATACTTCAGCGCGGAAACCAGGAGGGAACTGCTCAGAGTCGAGGCGGCCTGGACCAGCAACATCGTCAACTCTGTCACCCGGCTACAGGTAGAGTGAGACAGCAGACTAGCGGCACTACTTCCTAGTATAGAGCAGTGGCGCTAGACCCGGCGGACCCCGATACTTCAGCGCGGAAACCAGGAGGGAACTGCTCAGAGTCGAGGCGGCCTGGACCAGCAACATCGTCAACTCTGTCACCCGGCTACAGGTAGAGTGAGACAGCAGACTAGCGGCACTACTTCCTTGTATAGAGCAGTGGCGCTAGACCCGGCGGACCCCGATACTTCAGCGCGGAAACCAGGAGGGAACTGCTCAGAGTCGAGGCGGCCTGGACCAGCAACATCGTCAACTCTGTCACCCGGCTACAGGTAGAGTGAGACAGCAGACTAGCGGCACTACTTCCTAGTATAGAGCAGTGGCGCTAGACCCGGCGGACCCCGATACTTCAGCGCGGAAACCAGGAGGGAACTGCTCAGAGTCGAGGCGGCCTGGACCAGCAACATCGTCAACTCTGTCACCCGGCTACAGGTAGAGTGAGACAGCTGACTAGCGACACTACTTCCTAGTATAGAGCAGTGGCGCTAGACCCGGCGGACCCCGATACTTCAGCGCGGAAACCAGGAGGGAACTGCTCAGAGTCGAGGCGGCCTGGACCAGCAACATCGTCAACTCTGTCACCCGGCTACAGGTAGAGTGAGACAGCTGACTAGCGACACTACTTCCTAGTATAGAGCAGTGGCGCTAGACCCGGCGGACCCCGATACTTCAGCGCGGAAACCAGGAGGGAACTGCTCAGAGTCGAGGCGGCCTGGACCAGCAACATCGTCAACTCTGTCACCCGGCTACAGGTAGAGTGAGACAGCTGACTAGCGACACTACTTCCTAGTATAGAGCAGTGGCGCTAGACCCGGCGGACCCCGATACTTCAGCGCGGAAACCAGGAGGGAACTGCTCAGAGTCGAGGCGGCCTGGACCAGCAACATCGTCAACTCTGTCACCCGGCTACAGGTAGAGTGAGACAGCAGACTAGCGGCACTACTTCCTAGTACAGAACAGTGGTGCTATATCTGGCGGCGGCGCGGCCAGCCCGAGATACTTCAGCGCAGAAACTAGCAGGGAACTGCTGCGAGTTGAGGCGGCCTGGACCAGCAATATCGTCAACTCTGTCACAAAGCTACAGTTAGAGTGAGACAGTAGGCTAGTGGCACTGTTTCCTAGGCTAGCACTGCTCCTCGTGCTAATAAACCCAGATACTTTAAGGCGGACATATCGTCAACTCTGTCACGACACAAATTCAAAATCTTTCATGTAGCACCGGTCTCAAAATACCAAGTCCTTTTCTAACTGTATTAATTAGAGAGGGATGGGTAGTTATACTGTTTTATAAAGCGCATTTTATAAAACATTAAATGCAGAACCGAATAACATGATCCAAGAGCACCCTGCGTTTCGAAATCTAATTCTAAAGGTTTGAATTCAATTAAAAGTTTAAGATCTATTCTCCCGTAATATAGGCTTTATAATATAACATAAAAAAATAGTTAATCCAGTGTGCGACATGCGGCATGCATATGTAGATAAACGATCCATGCTGTATTAAACCACACCTCGGACTCTGGCGATCAAATATATGAAAGAGGCGCGTTCCTAGTACACAGTCTAAGCTCGTGTAGGTGAACGCGTACTATGCTGGTTTGAGTGAAATATCGACTGTTCGCGTTTTTGACAGACGGTAACTGTGAGGTAACCGAGAGGGGGTGGGCGACACTTTCAGCGGGGAAAGGGAGTATGGCCACACTGTACGATAGTACTCTTTATTATACTGTGTTTATTATAAAAATCTAAAGCTTGGAAAATAAATGTATACTTTAACTGATTAAGAGTTTGTCTGTCGTCGGCCGGGAAAGATTCGCCCCAGCGAGCGCCGTTGATTCTCCGACAAGCGTTCTTGTATGTGCGGGTAAAGCTCGACGCACGCGGTGAATTCTGCGTTCGATAAACTGAAATAACGAACAAAAAATACGGTTACGTAGTGGTAGTCGTATTTGTGGAGACTAAATGATACTTATGAGGGCTCATCCCTGTTATTGTTACTAAACAGTGCCAGATTAAGTCAGCACGGGGATTGTAGCAAAGAATTTGCTAGCGAAGATGACCTTAAAATCCACCATATACTACATGTAAAGGTGTTAAAATGTATGCTTAAACTTTTCCATTTTCTCCAAACTTTCAAGACTGCTTTGACTTTAAAATGACACTTGCACAGCATGTGCTAATAATATTGCTGCCAACTTGGGTTTGGCCAAATTTGCAATTTTCGTCCTATGATAAATCCGCGAATAACACAATGCGTTCAACACCTTAATTCTTTGCCTTTTGGAAATACAGGCATGAGTTTATGTATGGTTATCCGTTAATTACTGTTAGTAACCGAAGAATTCTCAAATCCTTTGCTAGCATTGGACTACTCACGTGTATATCTCGCTGATCTCCAGCGCTGTGACGGTGGTCGTTGCCGGCTCATTGGGTCGCAGTAGCGCTTCCTCGCCAAAATGTGCTCCGTCGTTCAAATATTGTACCTAAAACAGACAAGTCTAAACTTTACGGGCCGATTTAGGGCCGGTTACATAAAACCGTCTGTCACCATTAAAGCGTACGTAAAATTTTATTGTATGGGAAGTTCCATAGAAGTCTGCTGCGTGACTATGATGTGTACCTGTCAAATGTGGTTGATGCAACTGGCCCTAGACAGCGCCTGCTAAGGGTTAAGGTACGATTCAGCATATCAATCGAATGCCGCATTGTAATGAGAATGAGGCTCGCATGCGAGTTCTCGCTCCCTTGGTCGGTACGAGATTTCGCATGCGAGTATCATCACAATGAGGTATCTGATCGGCCAGGCGCTTTTTCATTAAACTTAGTTACCTCATTGCCTAGTTCATCTGTAAACGCCACAGTTCCATAATAAATGAAATACATTTTATCAATTCGATGTCCACGCTTTATCACCTCCTGAAAAGATAAATATAGTACAGAAGATGTAGTGCGAGATGTTTTTCCTTCGTATTTTCACGGAAACTATGAACTTGTCATGCTATTTCAGTCAGTCTCAGTGCAAGAAGTACCTTTCAACGTTGACTGAGCTAGCATGACAAAATAAATACGAACGTTTCAGAGAAATTACGATAGAAAACTATTAAGCATTACATATGTAAGACAAAATTGCCTTGAAAAAATTGTTAAGTACCAATTTGATCTACAAACAAGTGCACTACCTGATCTGGTATAAAGACTTCTTGCTTCAGTGCAAAGATGATGGTATTAATCAACATGATGGGAAACCCTTTAAACAGCGGTACAGTCACAACGAGTCGCCGGCAAGTATGCATGTTGATATCTTGCTTGATATGTTGGTTGATAGTATTCAGAATATATTTCTCATCCATGTAATTCCCGCCAAATTTATAATTGATGAACAACCTTATTTTATTCTGCAGGCTCTTTGGCAGGCGTTTGACGCTCATGTATTTCTCTAGGTCCTTCATTGCGCCGTCGAATATAAAATTTGATTGCGAACACAGAATGAGACGGATGACGATCATGAAGCAATATATTAAGAAAATAAGGCTGAAAACGTCCGTAATGCAATTTTGGACCATCTCCGGCATGACGTGGTCCCGTACCTCGGCCACGTAACCCGCGCCCAAACTTCTAGCAGAAACGTGGTATAGATTAGTCACGTATTTAGTGAATGGGTCCGCTCCAGGATACACGTTTAAACGCTCGAGCCACCGTTCTTCCCCCAGCGTTAAGTTATTAAGGTCGAAATAATGTACGCAGATCACTGGCACTTGGTACTGCCAATAAGTCATCCAATTAAAGAAAATTACGAGTCTATTGATAATTGTAAACATGACGGTGCAAAAATACGGGGCTTCGAGCTGCTCCATAACAGTTTCACGTATCTGTAGAAATGATCTATATCTGAGCAGTTTCGTCGGGAAGAAAACTGTATGCGAAGGATATCGACAACCTTCGAAAGGCTGGTAAAGCTGCCATGGAATGGCAGCAATCAAATCTAAGAAGAAATGGCCTTTGATATAGTTCCGCGCAATCTTTTTGGGCTCGAAAACAATTCGTTCGTTGTTCTCGTCATGGTAGCCCGAACAAAAGTGGACAATGATGTCGCATAATGTCAAGAAGTCAATAGTCAAGATGAATGGGTTTGCTGGATCTGGACCTAAAACAAAAAAAAAGTTTAATCCAGTTTTCACGAGGCGGACTCGCGCACCGAGGGTTCCATAAAAGTTTCAGATTGTACCTAAATACTCACGGTATTCGCAATTTTGCCATATATCAAGATTCTGAGTTGACGGGAAGTACCCAATAGGCTTTGATTTCCTTGCGAGTGTAGAAAGGGGCATACACAGCTGTATCTGTTGATTGCGTTGGCTTAGAAGTTTGATCTTTTGACATTGACAACTCCAAGACCTGAGTTAGACCTGAGTATCCATACTAATATTACAAATGGGAAAGTGTGTGTGTCTGTTTGTTTGTCCGTCTTTCACGGCAAAACGGAGCGACGAATTGACGTGATTTTTTGAGTGGAGATAGTTGAAGAGATGGAGAGTGACATAGGCTACTTTTTTTCTCTTTCTAACGCGAGCGAAGCCGCGGAAAAACTAGTTTGATATAACTTCCAGCTTGATACCTTCACGCGTTCCTGAGAAAAAGGGTCTTGAGTCAAGACCAAGACTCTTGACGGCCAACAAAGTTATCCTATTAGGGTTCCGTTTGTTCTTTTCGAGGCACGGAACCCTAAAAATAAACAAAGTGATTGAGTTCTTACAGTCAGCAAATACCTCCAACGGCACATAAAACTCGGTGAAAACGTTGACCACCCACAGAAAACACTCGAAGTAGAATTTAGCCGGACTGTACGGGTGCCAGATGTACCAATACCCTGAGGCGATCTGTCGCTGCCGCTCCATCTCGAGGGCCTTGCGGCTTCTCAGGAACACGAGGGTGCCGTAGTGCCAGTCGCAAGGCAACAGCGTGTTACGCATACGGATTCTGCGTGCAAATATATTGTATTTTTTATACGTTGGTACTTATTTTTGGGGGTTATATGTAAATCTAACTAAATTAAATAGTTGAAAAGTTGACTTATGTTTCCTTTGACTACTTTACGTTTTTCATGTTTAAACTTTAAATAGATGAATCAGTAACTACCTGATTTGTTCCCACCAGTGTGCCGTTGGGTGTACTTCGTCGCCATAACCCGCAGGTTTAGGCAGCATGCACGCATGCTTTGTGTGTTCCATGTTTCCACAACTTATTATTTTAGTTCGATATTTTCCTACAGCTGCAGAAACTGGAAAAAATTAAGAATGGTGACATCGTGGTGACATTGACATAACACTTCGTTTATGGTATGGAGATTAGAGGTTTCTGGTTTCGTCCCAACAGGATTGATAAACTTTTCAGAACTTCAAAATTCACATTTTTTGCTTGTAAAATATTTTTTTCGGTGTCTATGTTTCGAACGATCACGGTGACGCATGGGTGACGGACGCTTTGGATGCGATTTTACCAAGATTTTACCATGTACCATGTATTTACTGTTTTCCCTGTTTTTCTCTAAGTTGTCTTTAAAGTTTCTAGCAGTCATTTTTGCTATTGTCGCTTAGATAAAATACATCAAACGTTTTGAAGTATTAGTCTACCGGGCATGTGGTCATTGCCGCCAAGAGTTTAACAATTCCAATTGTTACTGAAACTCTTAATGGAACTGAGTATTTATTCCTACTTTGTTATAAATGTAAATATTTGACTCATATTAATATTTGACTTGATTGTGTAACTAGCTCTGTAACCTTAACTGTAACTGGTTCCCCACGATACAGGCACATAATAAAGAGTACTCTCGTACAGTATAGCCACTCCCGCTCACCGCTGCAAGTGCCGCCCACCCGCTAAACGCACCCGCACCCGCCAAACGCGAACAGTTGACCTGTCATATCTCACTCACAAGCATGGTACGATCGCCAGTGTCCGAGGTGTGATACAGGCGTGGCCTAGTGTACCCCTGGTACATTCTGTTGTAAACTTTATTGATGATAAACATATTCTTATTCTATTCCGCAGAAAAAGACGTTCACGGTGGTGCACGGCGGGCGGGCAGCGGGCCTGACGCTGGACTGGTCGTCGGGCTTTTCACTCAGCGAGGGCACGCCCGGCGCGCCGCCTGTCTGGGCGTACAGGTAAATATCACAATGAGGAGCCAAACTAACTGAGCTGGCATCGGCAATGCGGCGTCGCTTCACGGTCACGGCCCAGCCACGACATTGGTCTAAGCGCGACAGCGGTGAGCGGCAGCCATACGTGCGAATGAAAAGTCCCATCGCTGTGTCTCGCTCCAATGTATGCCGCTCACCTTGCGCTTAGACCATTGTCGTGGCTGAGCCGTTAGTATTCCGAAAATACGCACTAAGCGTTTCGCTTCAACATTTCTCTTGCGAACTGCCAAGGAGTAGAATACCCCGCCTGAGTCTGTGTTTCCGCATGACTACAATCCGTGTAATCGTGGTCACACGTCTACCTATTCAAACTAAAAAAATAAGCGTATACCTCGTGGTGTCAAGGTGGACATACTGAAAGTTCTTGGGTATAGAGGGGAGTTGAAGATAACTTTTCTCCGATTTTTGGTCATACCTTGAACATGAAAATGAGTAGCATTATGATTTCTTTTAATAAAAGTTTCAACAACAATTTTTTCTTATTTATTTTTACTTTACGATTATGTATAGTTTAGTATGTATGTATGTATATAACACACGACGCGTTTCTGTAATCAGGGTGTACATTACTTTTGACTGTCATTTAATATTTTTCTGAATCAAAATCGTTACCACTATTAAGCTCCGGGCACGACTTAGAAAACCAAAACTAAACCTCAGAACTTTGTGACCATAAAGTGACTATCTTTTTTGTTCAGGTTCTCTCAGTTGAGGGGGTCAAGTGACGATGGAAAGTCGAAACTAAAACTACATTTCCAAGATGCTGAGACCAAGGTCATAGAAACAAAGGTAAGAATTGTAAGAATGTTTAATTCGTATTTTATTTTGGTGAAATAATGATGCCATTAGCGCAAGTGGGTAGGGACTTAGGCGCCGAGCGTATAGCAGGGGGAAATTAGCTAAAATTACGGCATAATTAATGGAAGGTTTTTTTAAATTGAAATATGTACGTTATAGACCGAAGTTATTTTTCATCAACCCTCCCCACTCCTCCCTCCTCTGCGTCACCCCTCTACCCTCCCTTAACACTTTCTAAACCGGGCTCTACGCGGCGCTACGACATTTTCGCTACATACGGGGAAACCCATGTAATCGGCTACGCTTCTACGAGCGGTGTGCCCGACAGTCGGGTTCTTGGTAGCGAAAGTGTTAAAGTGCCGAAAATGCGGTTTTTCTCGATTTCTGACAAAACTGTTGAAGATATAGAAAAAGCGCGTAGGAACGAAGTAATCCTTAATAAATTTACTACAAATCATTCATTAACACTTTGGTTCTATCACTTATAGTTTACGCGTGATCCGTCACGAAAGTTGGTCCTTTGCTGCAATCTTCTTTAGTGAATGTTAAGTTTTCGCCCAAAATGCATACGAAATCGTCGAAATTTGTTTGATGTAACTAAAATATTGTAACTCATGACTAAAATAAAATTAAGGGGGAAAAATCACTACCATGGGTGGAATTTCCAATATGTCTTGGAATTCCAGTAACTATTTAAGACGTAATATTTTCACGGTAGTAGTCGCTAGGAGTACCATTGATCTATATAGTGTATCTATGACTGGGGATGAGCTTTTGGTAGCTGTTGGTAGAGCCCTGGAGTATCAATCCAGTAGCCGTGAGTTCAAGTCCTACCCATGGTAGTGATTTTTCCCCCTGAAATTCATTTTCAGTTTATAATATTTTAGTAATATCAAACAGATTTCGTAAGCAATTTGGGAGAAAACTTAACATTCACTAAAGAAAATTGCAGTAAAGGACCAACTTTCGTGATGGATCACGCGAAACCTATAAGTGCTAGAACCAAAGTGTCAATGAACGATTTGTACTAAATTTATCAAGGATTACTTTTTTCCTACACGTTTTTTCTGTATCTACAACAGTTTTGTCAGAAATCGCGAAAAACCGCATTTTCGGCTATTTAAGGGGGGGAAGAGGGGTGACGCAGAGGGGAGAGGGATGGGGAGGGTTGATGAAAAATAACTTCGGCCTGTAATGTACATATCCCAATCAAAAAAAATCTTCCATTAATTATGCCAACATTTTCATATATAACTTTCCAGAAGCAACGGACTAGTATTTGAACGTCACTATTCGCACAATTTAACCCTTAATAAACCCTAAATAAACGAATAACAATGTTAATGTTATGTATTAGAAAGGGACAACATATTACAACCCAAACCTGTCAAACTTCGGTTCGGTTCTTCGGGTGTATTGCTGTCAAACTTCGGTTTTGTAGGAATGGTATTTTTTGTACAGTAGGTCAAATAGTACTACTACTAATGCTGTGCCCATACACACAACAAGTTCTAAATTTTTTATTGACGATATATTATGTAAATATTTACAGCTTGGCAAAACAGAATAGACATGGAAGTATTTTTTTATCATAGCTGTTTTCATACTGCAAAGTTTTCATAGCAAAACGTTGCCACATGCAAAACGGTTCACATAAACGGTGGCACCCCTATTATTTTCTACTTTTTTGCCAGGCTGTAGTTGCATACAATAGTCTAACTTGTGGTATTATATCTAGGAGCTAGAATGCCAGATCCTGCAGAGCCTCCTGTTCTGCATGCACGCCTTCCTCACGGCCAAGGTGGCGTCTGTCGACCCCGCCTTCCTGGCCTCCATGCACCAGAACAATTGACACACGGGTGAGTACACATTACTCACCAACAGCCAATACGAAGTAGTTAGTATGTACAACTAGTAGACATGTAGTGAGGAGGAATGCTAGATCCTGCAGTCTGCTGTTTTGCATGCACGCCTTCCTCACCGCTAAGGTGGCGTCCTTCGACCCCGCCTTCCTGTAAGTAAAATCGCCGTCAATAGAATTTGTGAACGATGTAAACAAACCTTGTAGTCAAAATGTCTTTAATTTCCATTCTAAGTCATCAGATACTGGCTAATTCGATGTGTTATTTAATAAATTCATATCACATTATGAGCCTCAACCTTTTAAATAATAAACTTGTGCTAGAATATTGATATTTTATAGAATGTTTTGTTTACATTGTTGTTAAATTATATTGACGGCGATTTTAGTTAACCGTCGTCTGCTGTCGTCCCCACGACGCTAGCAACGCCTAAGTTGCTATGGCCAACGCTGTGAAGGCAATTATCCTGCTGGCAGTTAAGGTTTATTTTCGTTATTTACTAGTAGAGGTATTATGTTTCGAGTGTCAAAGCGTTCAAAAGGGCATTTTCAGAATTTGGGACTCCCCAATTAACGTAAGTTGTTAAAAAAATTAACTCGCTGTCAGTTTTGTGACGACAATTAAGCATAAATATGTCTACAAATTTACTTTTTTCACATTCTGAATGTAGATAATCGCTTAAAGTTTATGTAATTAATACAAAAACAATATTTTTATAGAAACTTCATGTTTAATTATCGTCACAAAACTGACAGTGAGTTAATTTTTGTTAACAACTTACGCTAGTTGGGGGGTCCCAAATTCTGAAAATGCCCAAAAGGTTAAGTACACATTACTGACACCAACCAATACGAACTAGTTAATGTGTACAACTAGTAGACAACGACTTGTAGAGGAGGAATGCTAGATACTGCTGATGTTTTGCATGCACGCGTTTCTCAAGGCCAAATGGCGTCCGCTGCGACACAACCGTAGAGTTCGGTCTACACTAGCACAGTATAATAAAGAGTACTATCGTACAGTATGGCCACTCCCGCTCCCCGCTGATAGCGCCGCCCACCCCCTCTCGGTTACCTCACAGTTACCGCCTGTCAACAACGCGAACAGTCGACCTGTCATATCTCACTCATACTAGCATAGTGCGCGTTCACCTACACGAGCTTAGGCTGTGTGCTAGGAACGCACCTCTTTCATATATTTGATCGCCAGTGTCCGAGGTGTGACACTAGTAAGGTGTAGTACGTATCCGTACGTTTTCGCTATTTAGAGTTCTTTTTTTATGCAATTAAAACACAATTAACTATAAACCACCTGAGCAAGAACATTTCGAGAATCAAAACATAATTGTACGATAAACTTTCGTGAGACATATTCAAGTATTTAGTCGATATAGGTTATTACGTTATTATACTGCGACTGTTGTCACATGTTTCGAGTAATTTAGGAGACCCGTCATCAGGCATGAGTGCTCGCGGCGGCTGCTGCACTCCGTACATAATAACGTGAGTACAACCGTATATTGATTAAATATTGGGTTGGTAAGAAAGTAATGAGCGATCGATTGAATTCCACATAAAATTTTTGAGAGAGTTCTAGAATCTTCTATGGTCGAAAGTATATAAAGGGCGAGTCGCACAGTTTCTCGTCAGTCATTCACTAGCTGTCGCCGAGCTAATATAAGGAAGAAAATGGACGAATTAAAAGTGCATGTAAGGCATTGCTTACTATATGAATTTCAGTCTGGCCATTCAGCCGCCGAAGCAGTGCGTAATATATGTCAGCGTGTTGCTCCTGAAGTTGTGTCTGAGGCCACGGCGAAACGATGGTTCCAGCGGTTTCGTAGTGGCGACTTTTCATTATCAGATCAACCTAAGTCTGGTCGACTGGTGAAGATTGATGTAGCCAAATTAAAAACCTTAATTGAAGGAGATCCGAGGCTAACGAGTCGTACTCTTGCTACCGAGTTAGGCTGCTCTCATGTCACCATAGAAACACATTTACACGAGTTGGGAAAAAACTACAAATACAGTGTTTGGATACCGCACGAACTTGATAGAGATCAACTAAACCGCCGTGCCGATATCTGCATACAACTTCTGTCTTTTCGCCGCACATTCAACTGGTTGGACCATCTTATCACTGGAGATGAAAAATGGGTCTTATATATAAATCACACACGCAAACGTCAGTGGCTAGCTCCAAACGAAAAAGGAATAGAGGCACCAAAAACAGAGCCTCACCCGAAAAAAGTTATGCTGTCCGTTTGGTGGGATATTCATGGTATTATTCACTGGGAACTCCTACCAAGTGGAATGACTTTTACCGCATCAGTATACTGTAATCAGCTTGAAAATTTAAACCAAAAAATCTGTCAAAATCGTCCACAGCATGCTAAAGTTTTTTTCTTACACGACAATGCTCGCCCACACATTGCAAAAGTGACTCGGCTAAAGCTATTGGAGCTAGGTTGGAAAGTGATACCTCATCCACCGTACTCTCCAGACTTGGCACCTACGGATTACGCATTGTTCAGATCGCTAAGCAATGCCTTGAATGAAAAAAAGTTCGATGATCAAGCCCATCTACGACAGTACATAGCTGAGTTTTTTGAATTTAAACCTAAGAACTTCTTCGCCGATGCTATTCATTCTTTACCAGAACGATGGAGACAAGTAGTAGATAACGAAGGCCGTTATATTTTTGATAAATGATTAAAATAATAAATTAAATAAAAATTACAATATTGGTTATGATTCGCTCATTACTTTCTTACTAACTTAATAACTTATATTAGAATAAAATAATAATTATGTATAAAATCAAATTAACAAATCTAAATGACATATCATATGTAATATAATCAATGAATGCATCTTTCAATTAAATATTCGAAATTATAACTAGACTGAAATTGTAATAATCTTAATTTAATTGCTGTTAAATAATTTTATTGATGAACGTGTAATATTTATAATATTATTAATAAAATGTCTATGTCTATGTCTATGTCTACCAACCCAATATTTATTTATTTTGACGACCGGTCTGGCCTAGCGCGTAGTGGCCCTGCCTGCTAAGCCGCGGTCCCGGGTTCGAATCCCGGTAAGGGCATTTATTTGTGTGATGAGCACAGATATTTGTTCCTCAGTCATGGATGTTTTCTATGTATATATCGTTGTCTGAGTACCAGCAACACAAGCTTTCTTGAGCTTACCGTTGGGACTCAGTCAATCTGTGTAAGAATGTCCTACAATATTTATTTATTTATTTATTTCATATTAAAATTCTACGCTTAGTTTGATAGTCAAATAACTGTCTTATTTCTCAATTTTCAGAGACTAACGACTAAACGCGTTCAGGACGTCTAGTCGTCGACAAGATCTTACTGAGGTAAAACTAAAACTCACTTTGCTTTACCCATTTTGTCTCGTTGAGGCGTTGTTTATCGTTACATTTTAAATTGTTTCAATTGTTAGTATTAAAGCGAATCTTTGACTATGGGGCGAACCTAGGATGATACGTGATTATATGTATATTACAGTACATCTGCTACTTTACAACACCAGACCTAGCACAACTTGCCTTGTCGCGCGCGAGTCCATACTTGAAGTCGCGCTTGACGCATGGACTCGCGCGCGACAAGGCAAGTTGTGCTAAAGGGTCTGGTGCTATGATAAGTATATTACGTAAGTACGATACACGAGCGAAATTAATATTATTCGCACTTGTATACTAACTAATTTAGCCACCACAATTTACAAAACAAAATTGTTTTATGTACATAAAAATTCGTATCAGCTAAAGTTTTCCCTATAAACCCATTAGGGTTGTAAGTCATGTTAATTCTGTCATAATGACAGGTAGTTTGTACTTTCAAGGTATCTAACATTTTCAATGGCTTAGTATTTTTCGAAACTTAGACAGCGAATCAGGAGACTACG
Source organism: Leguminivora glycinivorella (assembly GCF_023078275.1). Taxonomy (NCBI): domain Eukaryota; kingdom Metazoa; phylum Arthropoda; class Insecta; order Lepidoptera; family Tortricidae; genus Leguminivora; species Leguminivora glycinivorella. The sequence goes on along the minus strand of NC_062974.1, from coordinate 7,202,246 downwards.
TTTTCTACTGTAATTCTAGCGTCTTACGATTTAGTGTCCTGTTAATATGAAAGTAGCTTTCAAATTCAACTGAATCGGTAATAAATGTTGCAAACGATTTAAATAATTGCAGATATACTCTGTCAAACAAGTCTGTCAGTAAATAAGAACAAAGAAAACTATATGCATCCTTTTCTTTAGGGTGCTAGAGAAAAGAATACCTATAGTTTTCTTTGTTCTTATTTACTGACAGACTTGTTTGACAGAGTTTAGATCAAAAATAATATTCAATTGCATAGGACGAACGAATTCGGCATTTAATTAAATGTCATAAAACTCATAAACCTGAAATACATATAAAATAAAACTTATTATTTGAAGAAGAGATAACGTCAAATTATGGTGTTTAGCTCACTAACTGCCATATTTTTCGTTATTATTAGGTATGGATGAATATTGAATAGGTTATAGTGCATATTCATTTACCATGGTATTCTCACGGAAACGTACAAACGCACTATAAAGCTGACTGCGTTTCAGTGCAAAAGTTCTGGGGTTGACTGGTAGCACGACAAATACGAACTTTGACTAATGTCTAATAATACAGTTATGCACACCGGTTCAGATTAAATTTTCCTATGATATCAATATTGCGCGTCTTCCTTGCAATTCCCTCTAGACTCAAATCTATTTTATAAGTACTTTGATTCTTAATACTCTCAAGATCTAAGGTTTTTCTTAAGAACGAGTAGCATTATCTGAGTATGGGATAAAAAGTACTACAACCAAAGTTACAGCCACATCTAAACTCGGTTGACAAAGAAGTTTTCATGGAAAAAAAATTAATGAATGAAGAAATGATTGCAACATAAGAGTTGTTGAAGCAAATCTTTAGTTGTAGTACTGTAGAATAGAAGGAACTTTGAAAGAGTTACATTCAGTATTATTATTTATTCTTGCTTATTTTAAGACTCGATACAACATCTGTTAGACCGATTACTTTACTCTGGTTGGTTAGTGATGTAAAGATATGTAACGTATGTCGGTCACAAAGTCTAGCGGATCGTTTTAAAAGTGGACTTTCCGATACTAAATTATAAATCATCGAATTCATAGTTTTACGAAGTAGTTTTACGTATAATTACTATTAATTATCTAAGTATTTCTTTACTGATACTTTCTAGATATATGATTTCCTAGTTTTAATATAATATTAATTATTACCGATTATTTTTACCAAAGATATTAGCTGAAACTCAATTAAACCAAAACTATTACAACTGAAAGTAACGGCGATATTATACAATGATTTTTTTTACATGTTTGAAGCTGTCCTGTTTTAATTACATATAAAATACATATGTACGTATTATAAAAAGTTTGAAAGTATTGTTTGCTCGAGGCTATGATTTTGACTGAAACTCGAATTGTATTTAAGTGCTAGATTTTAACTAAGTTTAATTATTCATAGGAATACGCCTGTTATATATATTAGAAAATTTTGCGCTTGCGTCATATCATTAAATTTAAGTGAGAGTAAATATTGCTATATCAATTTTATTATATCTATGTTTAAATTTTATCTGACATAAATTCATCTCGTATAATTATTTGGTTGTTAAACGTTCATATATTTTATGGAAAGAACGATCGGCCGGTTAGAAAATGGCTTGAGAAATATAGTATTTTCAATATTATTGTATTAAAATAGTCTATTATATTATTTTGTCTGTAAAGGGGTATTTCCGAGGCCACTGTAATTTGCATCCAAAATGTATAAAAATAGTGTGTGAATCCATAGAATATTTTATATTGAGAAATAGTAACGCTAAGCAGCTGACAGTGATATTATAATATGAAGTAAAATTGTTTATTAAACTGACTTTACCATGTGTTAAACACTGCATATTCGCTAGCTAATGCGTTTATGGGCATTGTCAGAATTCGGGACCGCCCAAGTAGCGTAAGTTGTTAACAAAAATTAACTCACTGTCAGTTTTGTAACGTTAATTAAGCATGAAATTTCTATAAAAATATTGTTTTTGTGTTAATTACATAAACTTTAAGCTATTATCTACATTCAGAATGTGAAAAAAGTAAATTTTTAGACCGATTGTATGCTTAATTGTCACAAAACTGACAGCGAGGTAATTTTTGTTAACAACTTTCGCTAATTGGGGGGTCTCAAATTCTGAAAAGGCCCTTAGCCCCTTGTCATAGAATCTCGTATTGAAATTGGAGTAAGAGAAAGTACAGTCAACCAATTAGAATCCTAGGCTACTCTAGAACCCTGTCGTATTGACACCGTGCTTTATTTGCTATAGCAGTCACTTTAACTTTTACTGTGAAAGGGTTCTAGAGTGGCCTAGGATTCAGGTTGGTTGACTGTACTGCGTTTGAGTTAACGCTAGTATCGAATATGTGAATGTCAAACTCTTGGTAATGGTACAGGTTGGCCTACTGATCTTTCGATGCTAGTAGGTACTTAGTACTCTACCTGTATTTAGTTTTTAAGGAATTTCTTATGAATTGAATTGTTGACTATCGAGATTTTTGTGGGTGTTCGAAATTTTTATTACTGTATTTTAATCATCACAAAAAGTTATTATATGAAAGTGTTTATGTGAACGTGTCTTAAGATATGGACATAATTTGCTAGGTATTTTTTTTGGCAGTTACATGCTTATATTACTCTAGATCTGAAATATTTATGTAAGTAGTAGATTTAACTTATTTTCTTGTGCTAAACTGTTTGTTACAATGTATATACAATTATATGCGCCTTGTGTAAGGTCAATTCGTAGCAAAAATATTATTTACTTTAAATTAGCGAAGAAACGGGTTTTTAGCAAAATTATATACCATATAATCAATACTCGATATTATCAAGGTACGTGTTTATAAGAAATGATTTTTATCTGTAGATTTGATCCTATTTTGTGCTGTCAACAATAATGGATATCGTCGCTACTTTGAAAAAATCTCGTATCTCACGCTGCTTCTCAAAGTCAAAACGCAGTAAGTCTATATGCATTCCATACATACTTACTACAATTTTCTTTTCATTGACAGACGAAGATACAAGTTTTTTTATAAGTAGTGACGATATGATCTTGTTAAGTAACTTACTTCAGTTGACAACTGTTTGCAGTATTCATCACAAAGAATTCTACTGAACACATATGTGAGTGTGTTTAGTAAAACGTCCCACTTTGTCGGTTACCATTAAGGCGAGATTGATTTGTCTTTATATGAATAAACTGACAAAGCGGCTTTATTTTATAACAATCGACAAAGTGGGACGTTTTCCCGTGCACACTCACATATATTCCTGATAGAGCCAGACTAAGCTAAGTTAAGAGGTATTATTATAGGATAGACGCACTTTATATTATTAAATTAAAACGGGACTTAATCGCGTAAAACTCCAATCATCCGAATGTTGCAAGACGACCGGCATTTATGCCCTATGTCAAGGGAGTGACAGACAAGGTTGGTACCATACTAAAGAAGTATTCGATACAGACTGTGTACATGCCGTTGTCGAAGGTGGCGGGGCAACTAAGGTCAGCAAAGGATGTTATTCCATATCAGACGCCAGGCGTTTATAAGATTGACTGTAGCTGTGGTAGTTCTTATATTGGAGAAACCAAACGCACCATAGCGGAAAGGGTCAAAGAACATATCGCGGCGGTCAAAAAACGACAAATAAATAAGTCTGCGGTTGCCGAGCATTTGCTAGAGTCAGGACCGAACCACTGGATTGAACTGCATAATCCCAAAGTCCTTTCAACTGAACGTCTTTACTATAGCAGGAAAGTACGTGAAGCGATTGAAATCAGGAAACATCGTAATTTCAATCAAAATGAAGGGCAAGGGATTTCATCTTCGTGGAATCCAGTGATTAGCAAGTGTAAACGTGAGAAAACTTCCCGTCTCATACCATCGGATGTCGTGAGTGTTGTATGTAGGCAGAGTGGCAACCCTAGCGTAAAAGTGACTGATGACAATCAAGTGCGGGTAGTTCGAAAAACTCGTACAGCTAGAAGATGTTGATACAACTCCCAGCCAGTCTACCCGTGACCACGGACGTAATGTCATGTCCGAAACGTCGGGTTAAATATAAAACGTAAGTTTTACGCGATTAAGTCCCGTTTTAATTTAATAATATGAGTGAAGATCGTGTTAGTTTAAATCAATAGACGCACTTTACGTTATAATTTGATAGGTTTTAAGTTTTGTGCAATCTGTGGTATCAAAATTGTTTTTAACTTAGTTTGATTTGACTCTAATACTTGTATAATACATATGTACAAAGATGTAGGGGTGTATATTGGTTGTCAACTAAGATAAGTCTATAGTCTGTAACTTTAGGTATTTGAATAAATGTAAACAAAATCTACTCTTTAAAGCCTCCGCCACACTTGAAGCGTTTTGATGGCGTAGCGTTAGCATTCAGCGCGCATACCGCTCGCATTCCGCGCTCGTTAGTTCCCGCCGGCGTCCGTTGGGCGCAGCGCCACCGTTCGTCCGGCGCACCGCTATCATTGCGCTCCGCTGACGCTCCGCCTACGCTCTGTGTGGCCCAGCTTTAAAAACTCGCTAAACCATACGATCATACGACCAAATAAGAAAGTTAAAAACAGGTCGCTCAGTGACGGATCCGCTTGGTTTTATATCTGTGTATAAAAAATATTTGTTTCCTTTTTTTTAATACCTAAAAGTACAGTCTATAGCAGTTTGTTAGTGTACATTCTACGACCTGACTGGGTAGTCTTAGTAGGTTTTGGCTGTTTGAGGCTATCGATTATAAGTGATAGGTATGGCTTTGAACTCTACACTGGATTGTATGAGCTATATTAACTCGGTAGGATATATATTGCGCCTTCTGGCTGGTAAGCATCAACTAAGCACGATGGGCTATACGAAGTTGCCGCTTTCTGACTGCGTGAAACAGAAAATTGGTATGCAAGTAAGACAGTCACGCACATGCTAACTGTTGGCCGAAGTCGATACACATGAGATCCTTTTTCTCACCTGCCCTTGATATGTAATATTCTATTGTCAATTCAGAGATGTAATTAATGTCGATTAAGAATATCGTATACACCTAAATATATAAAAACCTTAATTTTAATGTTTGAAATATTGTAGACTAAAATCCAAAATACAACAAGGTGACAATATCTCGTCCGTGAAATGAATTACCCATCCCTCAAAGTGGCAACATTGTAGTATAGTCCCAATTTTCTACATTCTTAGATGTATTGATTTTTACCTCCTGACGACCGACTTTCAAAATTTGCCAGCTTCTCTGTCAAATTGACAAAGAGTCAAACCTTAGTCGGAGCCTATGTCTAGGACGATCTATAGGTTAAAAGGATGACACTCCATTGTTGCTATCGAACTGTAGAGGATCGTAGTCTATCTCACGTGAGATGTATTGTCGAGGCGCTTCTGTGGTAAGAAATTATAAAAAAAAAATACTTGCAGCGACAGTTTGTTGTCAACATTGTGATGTCAATGAACAATCCAGTGTACGTGTTGTGTGACACGTCACGGTTGAGTGACATGTGTCACAATTGACTTGTCTAGATAATAATTAGCTTCGAGTGTCTGCGGATTCGCTACTGAGAGAAAAGGTTATAGTATAACAACAACGAATATAACTCTAGGAAGTAGTGTGATGTTACCTGTAAAGTTAAATCGCATGCGATTTGTCACGTATTTTTTAAAACTTCTTTAAAATATTGTTTGAGAATAAATTATAAGAAATAACCAGATAGATTATACATATTTCAAACTTACTTCTTCATATATATAGTATCAATGAAAAATATACTTAAAGTATAATATGTTTTAAATTCATAATTTGAGGGTAAACGAAATAATGATGGAGGTGATTAATTCTTTCAAATGTAACAGTCTGTGCATTTCGTATTTAAGCCAATTCTATGTATTCTTCAGCGATCTTTACTCTACATTGTGACTTTTCATTTTCGCACGAAATTCTACACCGAAATAAATAAACCAATAAGCAATAACCAATTTTGTTGATATGACGAGTTAATACGTGACAAGCCGCATACGGTAATTTGACCAATCGAAATCCTGCATAATAATCGCCACTTACCAGTTGGCCCGTCCACTTTATACCCGGGTACCTATCTCGACTTTTTTAATCTTTTAAAAAATTACGTAGACTGAGTGGTAGTTTTATTACTTTGTACTACGATAAAATTAAAACTACGTAATAAACTAGAAATTTTATATAATATTAAATCATATGAGCTTTTCTTTCACTATCGAATAATGATCAGTAACCTAGTTTAATCCCTACTACGTAAATGCGAGTGAACAACAGCATGTGCCCGCGCGATGAAAACTTATAAAGTCTGCACTCGTTTTAAGCGACTTATATCGATTTTTTTGTCGCTCGAGTGAAAATGAAGAGCTTACTTTCCAAACGGGCCTAGCTGCATAAAAGTTACAAGTTTACCCGACAAACAATATAACGAAATTACTATTTAAATTCTGATAACTAACTAATGAAACGGTTTGAACTCGGCTACCACTGGTAATAGACACAATATAGTACCTAATCTATTTATGCAATGGGCTACTAATTCTTCATGCGGTTTTTCCACTGAGGCGGAGTACAGCATTTGCACTTGAAACTCGGCTCACATTGGTTGTAATACTTGTAATCCAGCCGGAGAAATGATATGCCCGAATTTCTCAGTGGAAATACGGCCACAAACAAATCAAGTCATAGTCGTATATACTAGTATATCCTTGTGAGTACGCGGGCATTAGCTGAAAGTTATATGGGAATCGATTAGTCAATTTAGAGAGTATATTCAAGACTGAACTGAATCAATGTCATTCGCAGTTTCTTTTGCCCTTTCTTCGTAACGGGTCAAAAGCATCGAGACGCTTACTAAATCTTGAAATTATTGATAAAATGACTGACATTCGTGACTGCTTTACTGCTGTGAATCACGTGCGTTAAAGTAATGTAGTTGCCGTCGCTATTTAGATCTCATTTTTAAAAGGAAAAATAAAAACCGACAGGCTATTCTTATTTGATTTGGAATTTCACCTCTGTATTTAAACTTATTTTCTTACTCTAAGCAAGCGTCTCAATGTTTTTAAAATGTAACTTTTGGGAACCTGCCTGTTGGCATCTGGCTCTGGCATTTCACTATTCCCATATTATGTTTCTTCAACGGTACACTTGCAGTGCAATATTTATTTGGTTGCACTATGTCTGTTTTTCCCTTGACTGTATGTATATAAAGCGTTATTTGATTTTAATGACAGGTTATGATAGGTAATATTTGGATTATTTATACCTATGATCAGTCTTACTTATTCATCAAGTGTTATTGGTTTATGAAATATCAGATCCCATCCATAATTCGTTTATAAATATCATGTTATTAAAATCGGATAAGGTACAGCGGGGCAAATCTCGACTGGGGGTCAATTGTAACTAATCCATTTTTTCCATTATTACACCATGAGTTGAGTTCTACATGTATCTACTAAATACTCCTACCATATATACAAACCCTACCTACCATATATATTTAATCATTCAAACATTGTAAAACATGGAAAAAATGGATCAGTTACATTTGTCCCCCAGTCGAGATTTGTCTTGCTGTACCTTACGTTACGTCTGTTAATTGCTCAGAGCAATGTGCGCCTTTATCAATACGGCCTTAGTGTACACCGTCAGATAAAATAGAATCTAGTTACCACCACTCATTTTATTTCAACTAGACATTGTACGTTTTTTATAATAATTTAAATTAAAAATTGATCTAAGGTGTACGGAATCGGGTAGACCTACGAATCTTCTCAAATATTTGTTCAACTGCTGCTCAGTAAAGGGGTTATTCTCAGATTACAAGACTGCGTAATACTACTTCGTCAAACTACGCACATACAGGTTGTATGGAAAGTTTGACGGGGTTGAGTCTAATCGCAGTCATACATATAATTTGAGGACGACATCGACACAGAATTACCCAAATCTTGAGATGTTTAGTAGGTGCTCCCTGTACGTCGTTGGAATCGAAGCGTTGTATACCTGTTCGTGGGAACCACCATATTAGATGTGGTAACCTAGTTATTTATACATATTGTTGACATGTAACTATATTGTAACCATTAGTGAAAATAAACATTTCGTAACTAATTTTGTTTTTGGCAATATACCCATTATGATTTAGAGCCCATTTAATACAAGGTACGATTATAAGTTACATTTCGTACTGGTGGAGGTTAAATACAAGTCAGAGCACACCAATACAACACCGCTATGTAATACATACTCGCATATCGAAGTGAGACCTGATAAGTTGAGCAAAATGGTTTTTGAAAATTCGAACTAAGGTACAGCGGAGCAAATCTCGACTGGGGGGCAATTGTAACTACTTAATCAATTTTTTTCCATTATTATGACCATGATGTTGAGTTCTACGTGTATCCACTGAACACGCCTACCATATAAATATAACAGGTGGACACTATTTAATAATAATAACATTGTAAAACATGGAAAAAATGGACCAGTTACATTTGCCCCCCAGTCGAGATTTGCCCCGCTGTACCTTTTGTGTAATTTCCACAATGTTCTTATTTCAAGGACAAATCATCTCGATTTATCGGGTTTCACCAGTAATCCCTCGATATGTGAGTTCTTGGTACGTGTCATTGAGCCCTTTCAGCTCACCCTGACGGCGTGTGAACTCGCGTGCGATAATTGTAATTGTGTTGTTGACGACCGGTCTGGCTCAGTCGGTAGTGACCCTGCCTGCTAAGCCGCGGTCCTGGGTTCGAATCCCGGTAAGGGCATTTATTTGTGTGATGAGCACTGATATTTGTTCCTGAGTCATGGATGTTTTCTATGTATATAAGTATGTATTTATCTATTTAAGTATGTATATGTGTGGTGACGGGTTAAGAATTTCACCACCCCCTTTCTTCCCGTGGGTGTCGTAGAAGGCGACTATGGGATATGGGTTAAATTGTGGCGTAAGGCGAGAGGCTGGCAACCTGTCACTGCAATGTCACAGTTTCGTTTTCTTTCAACCCTTTGTTTGCCAAGAGTGGCACTGAAGCTTTAGTAGTTTCATGTGCTCTGCCTACCCCTTTATGGGATACAGGCGTGATTGTATGTATGTATGTATGTATGTATATCGTCGCTTAGCACCCATAGTACAAGCTTTGCTTAGTTTGGGGCTAAGTTGATCTGTGTAAGGTGTCTCCAATATTTATTTATTTATTTATATATTACAGACTATATTATATGCCTGTTATGTGGGAACCTCTCCACATTGGCCATAGTCGACCACCCGATTCAATACTTAGAAATAAATCTAAGTTAGTAACTCATGCAAGTACTCTCGATGAAGGAGTCTTTTAGTAGAGATATCGGAATGGAGAATAGCAAGGCTCACGAATAAAAGACGCATTTTACTGTAATATTTAATCCAAGCTTGAGGAACAAAGTAAATCTACACAATAAAAACTATCATAAGCGGTATCGGTTGGGCACCAAACTATTGACGCTATGGACTGGAAACCAACGTCATCCAAACCGCGTGCAACTATACTTCTTTACGGTAACATATAACAGTATTTTTATTATTTTTTGGCATATGATGAACCCAGATCAATAAGGTATTTGCAAGTAACCCTGTACAGTCGCCATCAGAAGTGCTCAGAAATTGATGCCTTGACATTGACACCTGTCGCCGACTGTACAGTCAAAATGGTAACACAAGTTGCATAAAATCTATTGTGATATTAATCTCTGGACAATTAAGGAAAAATATTCCGGCACCCTTCTTAAGCACGTTAAAACAGTTTAAATACATAAAGACATTGACCTGAATTCGTAAAATATAAATACCTACAAGCAAAATACAAAGCGTTTTTAGAAAAATATCTCTGGACAATCGATCCTAATCTTAAATAAGCTATGAAGTCCGCCACATGAAATGCATGATCCGATATGTAGGTAATTAATATGATAAAAATACGTCCTCCGAAGTTATTGTCTTATTAGCGACAACCGTCACATTCAAAACATATAAAATGGATGAAGATCACTTTCATATATATTTTTTTTACATTTTCTGTAAATTTCATATAAAATCGCGAAGTATAAACAGGCTCTGGAAGCAACACTGCGTCTACGACATAGGTACAACATCAATATAATAAATATCGGTATATAACGGAAAGATCTATTTTAGTGGCTCCACAGTACATAATTCCTTGTGCGTATCTATTACGTGTCTACAATCCTTACACTAAATGTTTGTATTCATAAGTAACACATTCTAAAGGAAATAAGTGATATTCGGGCCCTAGTTGTGCCCAATCACTCCATGCTTTGATATCGCCAAAAATCGTTTTTCGCGTACACAGTGACTAGGCCGATTAAGACGGACGGAAACGCAACTGTAACTTGTCTACTTTTCTATACAAAGTCTAATGTGGTGCTCATAGATTCAGTAATTACAGTAAACGGCCATAAAGAATGCACATCGGTTTTTCGTCTTCGTAGAGCGTTGTCTCTTTCTTGTTTAATGTGACGTTAATTGTCTCTTTCCAAAGACCGATCGCTGTGCATTCTATATGGCCGTTTACTGTAATAGCCGAGGAACATCGATGGTTTAGAATTCCATTGTTATATAAGGTTGCAGTCCGTCTGTGATCGGTCCTAGGGACCACAGAGAAAGTTGATAACCACCAAGGTAAAACTAGAACAAGGTAAAACAAATAATTGATAAAACTAGAACTGCTACCATTTACAAATCGATCCGAGCTTTAGCGAATTCTCTACCATTTACATAAGGTACCTACTCTTTGAAAAATATAGGTTTACATAAAAATTAAGCTAAAGTTTTATTTATTGTCGTGAATTTGTCTGTATTTGGCATTATTTCCATTAATTTAAATTAGGAAGAATTTGAGGCATAATGTTTCATTTTTTAATATTTTTCATAAATTATAACATCTACTTAGTGTATAATATGTAAATCGTGTAACAACACGGTATTGTCAATGTCAATATAATTATTTTCAGTGTAACTTTAGAATAAAGGTCCTATAAAACTTCATAAATTATTGTCAAGTTTTCATTGAGCTTTATCATCTAGGACTTTTGAATAGTTACTCGTACATATTTGCTAAAATCGTTGAAGGCCTGAAATTATAAGTATAATATATTTATTTCTAGGTAGTATGTAATATGTTTCTACGTCCAACATTCAATATGGGCCAGTACTAACACAGATTTATAACAGACACAGCTAAACATGTATGACACAACCTTTATGTTAGACTGATTGGATATGACTTTCTAAAGTAACATAGTAGGTATATAATTTACTTAATCTGCCTTATTGATTTAAGTTTGACGCTCGAATTGGCTTGTTAATGTCGTAGATTCTGGCCTCAATATACACGCATAGGAATAGTTAGGTACTATTGCACGAAGGTTAAACAAATTTTACTACCGAGTGAAACAACATTTGTCACCACACTAACACGCCTTGAAACCCTCGCAACGCTCAAGGTTCAACTTTTTGAACCAAATTTTGATATTGGGGTCTTTCGCTTCTTCGACATGGCACGTGCGGTTAAACAACAACTTTGCCCCCTTCTAAAACAAATAACTATAGCACTCTTGTGTACGTTCATCATCATTTTACCAGTTGGTGTGATGAAAAACAATATACAGTGTGTGAGCTTTCAGAGGGGCCTTATTACACCCGAGGCTCTTTTGAAATGTCACGCTTCGTGTGTTATGTGCAGAACTGTCGTAGGTAGAGTCTGTTCGGAAAGTGAAGAGTTGTGGATTGTATTGGATTTCACGAATCTTCACTTTCCGAACAGACTCTAGGTACATAACTTATTTATTGTAATTTGTAAGCGACTACCTTTTCTTACATTTGAAAACGTTTTACAGATTTTGCTCATTACCTTCTAAATAGAACATCTATAATAAATAAGAATCTCTTGAACAAAATGTAAGACTTAGATTAAATTTTAATACAGTAGAAATGTTCATTTTCGTTCATACAAAAACATTATTGTCTCTAATTTACGCTAGGAGTGACCCCGCGGGCTCAAGACCTGAACACTTAACTTTGTCTACTTAGACTCTGAACAGCAATATTCTACTAATCATTTGCTTAGTTATACTCGAAAGACGCTCTAAATACACTATTTCCTCATTTAACAAAATACCATTAAACAGAGATATTTTGTCGTTTATTAATGTTCGTTGCATTTATTAAAGAGCTATTAAATCATACTCGTAGTTCGCAAAATCCTAGGAGGTGTGAAATTTTTTGGGAGCCTTAGGCCTGATTTAGACGGCGTGCAAACTCGCATGCGATTTTAGTTACATTGCGGGCTGTTAAGGGTGCATACGATTTTGCACAGCCATCAAATACCGCAATGTAATAAAACTCGTATGCGAGTTCTCGAACCGTCTAAATGGGCCCTTAAGAGATATTTTTCTTTGGATAATATTCGTAAATTACAATATTCATAAAAAAAACCCGCCATGAACTATAATTACTACCAACGTCGAACCAGGGAAGTTTCTTTCCAACTTGTCATATTAGACATTGACTACCACTTGTAAATTGTAACTTGAAGCTTCGAGAAATGGGCCCGAGGTCTGGAGGAACAAACATAATGACGCGTGTTTTAAGATTTTAACATGATCGTATTAAAAGTGAAGAACTTTAAACTTTTGAATAGCTGACTACGAATTCGTAAGGTAAGACATTTTGGATACCTAGATATTGTAAATTAAAAAAAAATAGCATACCGCCTGGGATTTCACAAATTTGAATACACCACATTAAGGAACAAATAGAGGCATTAAAAGGATTTCCATATAGATGGAAATTTATTGATTTAGCAACGACTTTCAAATATACCCAAGAAAATGCTATATTTATAGTATACAAGTAGGTACATTACAAACGACTTGTATTACTTGTCTACGGTCGTATTCTATACTTAAGAGTTGTAGTGCATTATACTACACATGTTCTATGATAAAGCCAAATACCAATGCATTTCTTTTATGTTATTTATAAAGTTTAGGTATCATTTTTAGTTGTAAATAATTCTATTCCGTTTCTAGTAATATACAATTTAACATAACGAGGGTTTTCCGGATAAAACTTTTTGGACATTACTTACAGGTTTTAAAAAAATCTTCAGACTAAAACTGTTTTTATTTGGTTATTATCATATTGTCTTTAATTCTTTACGTTTCTTTATTTATGAATCTAATATTTAGTTATTGACATATTTTGTAAATAACGGGTTTCTGCCATATAAGGCTACAAGACCACTTTTGTGATTTTTTTTATTAGAATATTTCAAACTGTCATTTTTATTTAAAATTCCAAAAACATCAAATTGACTTCTAATTGTAACACGGTAAAAGTTGACTTTTCAGATAACTTTCTATTATAACCAATCAAGTATGAATATGTATACACAGTGTTCGTGAGCATTGCGAGAGATTTTAACCAAGTATTCCTGAGGACAAAAGAAAGAAAAAAAAAATACAGATGAGGATGCCAATATATTTTTTTTGTATTTTTTTTACTATTATTGAATGTATTTTCACATAAAAAGTAGGTAACACTAGGTAGGTGGCACTTAAAATGAGTTTTAAGGTATTTTTTTTTCTAAAAAACTAAATTTGTAAAGTTTTAATTCTCATTTTTTGACATCTATCAATGAGGATAGTGAGACTATTTGTAAGCGAGGCCGTTAAATAAGCCTTTTGTACTGAGTAACAATAAGAAAATATATTTTTTCCAATTGGTAATAACTCTGAAATTAGGCGAAATCCAGAAAAGTATAAATTGGATCAGGAATAGGTAAGCTGTTAAAATCTCTCGCAATGCTCACGGGCACCGTGTATAGGTACTCAATAGATCTCTGTCTAGACGTTACGATGACTTTTTTTATAAGAAAGTTGGTACTTGTTTTTAAACTTATTGTCATTTTTTTTCAAGATGTTGAACAGTTTGTGGAAGATTTTGAAGTACAAAAGTCATAAGTTTCACTTACGATTGACATTAAATTCTATCTTAACCTACTTTATTAGAATTTGACTAGATTGAAAAATTAAACACTGATTTTACTTTGATTTTAAAGACCAAAGTTTGGTCTCTTGACAAGTTGTAGAAGTATTGTAAAACTTTAAATACTCGTCGAAACATTTGAAAGAAAGATTTGATATTTATCTGTTTTATATGTGGACTCCTTAAAGGATATCTTTCCTTCTGTACGAGGAGGAGTGATTTTTCTAAATATTTATTTATAAAAAAAACTTAAACGTTGTACCATCCGATCGTTTCCACCCTTGTTTCCGTAGATTAAATCTTTTATTTTTCTTTAAAATGATCATTAAATTCTCTTCCATTAATATAATTATTATGTTTGTTATTTAGATATTTCATATAAAAATTTTCAATTTTAACAATTCTAGGAGAAAGCTCGAATAAGAAGAAGACTCATAAGAGGTCGACAACCATACTTCCATTACAGTTAGGGTAAATTACAGTAACTAGCTAAGTCTCTTTTATATACGGTAATTGATATAAATTTTCACAGTCTAGATAATAATTTTATTTATTGCTAATCTGTTAATAGATTTTTCACTAAGTATATAGGTAGGTACATAATCTTACGATGTGGCTATAGCTAGTTACTGAAACATTACCTACTTACCTAATTAGTTTATCTATATCGCAAGGCTGCCAACTGAACCATTAAACATAACACTACAAAAATCTTTCAGAGCTGTTAATGTAGGTAATCTATGACCAATATACAAGACGGGTAGTAATCAAAATCATAGACAGCCCTGCTAGTTACATCAACGTTGAGCATAGCTTCTCCTACACACAAAGGAATGTTACCACGCGGTCCTGAAACCTCCTGCAGAACTTCTAATTTAAAACAAAAAATAGTTACTACTAGGCAACTACGAAATTTACTGTTTTGCCTTATACAAATCCTGCTACCTACACTAGCTACTTCTGTTAGCATCTAAAGTTATTATTCTTATGGACTATTAAAGCTATTTTACTAATTTCTTATGAATACCAGTATCTTCATTTTATAAAATGTCACTACCTAACTACTAAACAGTTAAAATAAATTTTGTAAATAGTATTTAAATATCAGATTTCCAAATTATGCCTGTAACTACTAGGAGAATGTACAGTTCGTTACCGCTAAAACTAAGTTTTGTAAATATATTGTCGAAAAATTAATGTATTGTCATTATTTCAAGGATATTATTGTCGATTAATATTACATTATAAACACCATATATAGTACGAGGGAAGTGCGCTTGAAGTAACACGTGACTTATGTCAATTCATCTATGTAGCCACATTACGTGGAAGGTACGGTACACATAGAGTCTGCTATGGCGAACAACAGGAGAGATCTACTCGAGGATCTACCTATTACATCAGACTACTATCATTAAATCAAAATTACACTTACTTCCAATCTATAAAAGCACTTTTCCCTAGACTACTAACACCAAACATCAAACAAACAGACACTCAATTTATAATCGAGACTAAACGTCCAACAACACTGAATAGAAATGAAAAAATCAAGGGCCATATAAAATCCTTTCAAAGATTAGGCTAAAGCTTTACGAGCCTACTTGACCGTAAGCTGCAGGTGACATCCAACACTCACATTAATCAATATATGTATATCTAGGACTTACTTAAGACTTATAACCCCGAGAAAAAGTATCGAGAGTTTAAAAGAGCAGACATCATGAGTAAACGTTGAATACAATACGATAGGTCTCATTCACAATACACGGCTTATTATCACAGCTTCAGATTTACCTCACACGATAATCGAGTGATATGTAAAAATAATTAGCCATTTCATTCTTGTCGAAAATTATTGTCAACAGTATTATTTTATTGTCGTAGTTCACGAGCGCCGTGCGGCGCTTTATAAAACTTCTATCAATTTATAGTGAATACTTTGGTTAGCGTAAGGTCAGAATCCGGCTGATGTGGTTGGAGTCTTCCCTCTTGTGCGAGTGGGGGCGTCGTGTTACTCAAATGTCCTCGGAGCGCGCGGAGTCGTCATTGTAGAGCTGCATCTGGCGCTGTATCCAGGAGATGTACTTGGGCACGTAGGCGTAGACGCCGGGCAGGCGCGGGTGCGCGCACTTGATGCCCCAGGACACGATGCCACCCACGTACCAGCGCGACGAGTCGCTCGGGTCCTTGCACAGCAATGGACCCCCAGAGTCTCCCTGCAATTCATCAAAACACAATCAAACCTGGATTTTATTGCCATGTGGAACGATTTTTTTTAACCAGCTGATCATATCCGATCCGGCGGTATTTATAGGAAATCCCAACATTTTTCGCGGACATTAGTTTAATTTCAAAGTTTTTCGTATGACCTATTACATCCGCACGCGTTCAGAAACCTTTCTCATAAAAGATCGCGGGCATCCTTAACTCCACCAATAAGGTACATCTACCAAGAATGATCTGACGGAATTTAGTTCCAGACATATTTGAGTTCTCCCTGCGCAAAAATTTGGTCTGACCGCATTTTAGAGCACAATCTACGTTTCGAGTTGGTACGCAAAAATATACCGTTAAAGTTTGCAGGTCGTATTATTTTGCAATTTAAATAAGAATCCTTTCTCCGTCTCCATGCCTTAATCCATAGTGAACATTTGTTTCTACCTAATCTGCGTAGATACCTTCCTATAGAGGTAAATGACATTCTTCTTAGACAATAATTCATTACAAAATCTGTCCTCATGAAACTTGAGAGGATGGATTTATCACAGTCAGCTTCACTTTACCTGAACCACTACCATGAGTTTTTCACGTTATAAAATCGTTACTCGATTGCGAAAACGCCACTGAATATGTATTTTTTGGTTTTAGTATGTAACTTTGGGGCACTGTTCACTTTCTTCATACAGTAACTGTGATCCGTGACGATGGCACTATCGAGTAATTCGAGTAACGTACCTAATTACCTATTCTAATAAAACGTCAAAAATATCCTAGTAGAGGTTCTGGTATCGATTCGGCGACTGTTTGCGGGATGCGACTACAAACGATTGCGTAATCTCTAAAGAAACGGGATGTTCTAAGCAAACATTGTCGAGGTTTTTTACCGAGGTTATTGGATATCGAAGATTACATACACTTTTGCGTTTAGGGCGGACCCTTGTCAGCCCTTCAGCTCGAACATGTAGTAAAGATTCCCACTAAAAGGCCGTGTCAGAGGTAAACGATTTTTAGGGGTTTTACCCGGAAAAAATTGGGAGTTACAAATATTTTCCATTTAAATACATATACTCCTTTTAAAAGCCAATCAGATAACTTAGGTATGTTTAATATGCGTCTTAGAACACTTTTCTTTCTGCGATTCAATCACAGTTGATTGGGAACGTATTCCAAAGGATTATTCATCCGCTACTACAGTGTGTTACCAGCACCGTACGAGCATTTATTAAGACTGATAAAAACAATTATCATCCATTTGCAGTCGTTTGGGTGAATCCATGTAAAAGTAACGTGAGTCACGACTTCATTGCATTTAAATTATGATACACAATACACTGCACTTAGCACACAATTATCACTACAGCTGCAAATTAAAGGATCTATGCACATATTGAGAAAGTAACACTTATTTAGAGATAGATTATCATTTGAACTTGCGTCGTGAATAAATGGAATATGTCATAAAATCGTGACTCGTGTTACTCTTGCCACGTTAGCAAACTAGTTATTTTAATTAAAAGGTGAATTATTTTTAATCCGCCCATTCCATCTACTGCGTGTACTTTGTAGATTGTCCTTGCCTACTCACATCGCCTATACTCACGACCGCCACTGTAGGTACTAACTTGACCATTTACTGTGCCGTCCATTGTTGGCAGTAACATTTTTGTTAGGGCCAATTGCACCAACGAAAATGGAGGGTTAACACGAGGGTTAACCCACCATTTTATATAGAATTTGACAGATGACAGCCAACTAACCCTGAGTTAAGTGGTTGGTGCAGTGGGCATTATATAGTTTATAACGTATTGTTTATTTGTTAGATAAACGAAGAACATGGTTAAATAACTATGTTAGATTACGTTACCTTAAAAAAAATCCACTTGTTGGTAACACACATAAATCCAATACAACCGCTGTACCGGTCAATTTCGACTGGGGGACAAATGCAACTAATCCATTTTTGCAATACAACCGCTGTACCGGTCAATTTAGACTGGGGGACAAATGCAACTAATCCATTTTTGCAATACAACCGCTGTACCGGACAATTTAGACTGGGGGACAAATGCAACTAATCCATTTTTGCAATACAACCGCTGTACCGGTCAATTTAGACTGGGGGACAAATGCAACTAATCCATTTTTTTCCATGTTTTACAATATTTGCATTATTAATTAGTGTCAACTGGTTAGGTATATATGATATGCGTGTTCAGTGGATACATGTGGAACTCAATAATGTAATAATGGAAAAATGGGTCAGTTACAATTGTCCCCAATAATCGGGATTTGCCCCGCTGTACCTTACTCGTGTAAAATTGGATATGGTTAGAGACCTGACAAGCGTCCTTGCCCCCCTCGGGGTAGCCCGCGCAGATCATGCCCTCGGTGACGTTGAGGTCGCGGTGCTCCAGCCACTGGTTGCACAGGTCGCGGTTCAGCACCGGCACCTCCACCTCGTTCACTGCCGGCTCGTACTCCGACACTGAATACGCAAATTAAATAATATGAGATAAATATAAAATTAAAAAAAAAAAAAAAACATTTATTTCAGATAAAGAAATCCATATAAGCTTTACACAAATTTACTAATAAATTGTAAGCGCATCAGGTAGGTAAGCATGGTCGCGCGATAAATGATAAAACATTAGGCCGTCCCTATCGCACTATTTGTAAGTGCGGTAGCGACGGCCAGATGTTTCATCATGTGTCGCGCGACCATACTTGCCTGGCAGATGACAATATGTAATATACATACATCCATACTAATATTATAAATGGGAAAGTGTGTGTGTGTTTGTTTGTCCGTCTTTCACGGCAAAACGGAGCGACGAATTGACTTGATTTTTTAAGTGGAGATAGTTGAAGGGATGGAGAGTGACATAGGCTACTTTTTGTCTCGTTCTATCGCGAGCGAAGCCGCGGGCAAAAGCTAGAAGTACATATATAAATAAAGGTACTTATAAAACACAATATATCTCGAAAACTGTTCTCCCAGGGCTCCGTAGACATGGTGACTACCGATTGTTCATCAAAATATTTTAATTCAAATTAGGTATTACATTACTTAGGGAATATATACATATAAATAACCTGAAACGACAAGCTGATTCTGCCTCTATTATGTAAATTTTCTGATGCCTTACAAACTCTTATAAACAGTGATCGGAACTATGCGAGCAAAACTTTAACAAAACCTTAGAGCTGACATAAATTTAAAATAAAACCAAGATTATTATTTTCAGATCAGTGTTAAATTTGATTCTATATCTGAATCGAAAATTTCTAATACATTGCTACAAGGATATTAATATTTTCATGGCTGTAAGTACTCTAAAATGTCCACTTAGCAAGTTTTATTAAAGTTTTGCTCCCATAGTCCCGATCACTGCTTATAAAAAACCTAAAGGAACTGTTCTATGTGGAACGTAGGTACTAAATTCCTTTTCTTTAATTACAACAAGTCAATGGTATGCCACCTAGACTACCTAGCCATTTATTCTGTTATAAAATGAATTGTCTCCAGATCTTGAGACTAATTATAAAGATATTAAATTAAGTGTCTTAATTAAAATACAAATACTTAATTAATAAATAGTCTAATGATTTTTCGATGTTCATCATCCGACATCCGATATTAGACGATAGACTGGAAACAGGTGTCTGTTTTTGTCATCCCGCTTGCCCCAGCCGATGACAGTGCAGTAATTTCCCGGTAGCAACACGCGGTCCGTTGGTGGGAGACATATGGGCATCATGTACTCCACGTAACACACCAGATGTAGTCTACTCACTGTCTTTGTCATCCCGCTTGCCCCAGCCGATGACAGTGCAGTAAGTGCCCGGCGGCAACACGCGGTCCGCTGGTGGGAGACATATAGGCATCATGTACTCCACGTAACACACCAGATGTAGTCTACTCACTGTCTTTGTCATCCCGCTTGCCCCAGCCGATGACAGTGCAGTAAGTGCCCGGCGGCAACACGCGGTCCGCTGGTGGGAGACATATAGGCATCATGTACTCCACGTAACACACCAGATGTAGTCTACTCACTGTCTTTGTCATCCCGCTTGCCCCAGCCGATGACAGTGCAGTAAGTGCCCGGCGGCAACACGCGGTCCGCTGGTGGGAGACATATAGGCATCATGTACTCCACGTAACACACCAGATGTAGTCTACTCACTGTCTTTGTCATCCCGCTTGCCCCAGCCGATGACAGTGCAGTAAGTGCCCGGCGGCAACACGCGGTCCGCTGGTGGGAGACATATAGGCATCATGTACTCCACGTAACACACCAGATGTAGTCTACTCACTGTCTTTGTCATCCCGCTTGCCCCAGCCGATGACAGTGCAGTAAGTGCCCGGCGGCAACACGCGGTCCGCTGGTGGGAGACATATAGGCATCATGTACTCCACGTAACACACCAGATGTAGTCTACTCACTGTCTTTGTCATCCCGCTTGCCCCAGCCGATGACAGTGCAGGAAGTGCCCGACGGCAACACGCGGTCCGCTGGTGGGAGACAGACCGGAGACAAGTGCTCGTGGTAACGTACTCGGACTGCCAGCTGTTATTCATACCAAATATTATATTAATTCATCATCGATGGTTTATTAAAAAAAATACATACATTCACGCTTGTATCCCATAAAGGGGTAGACAGAGCACATGAAACTGCTAAAAGTCTCAGTGCCACTCTTGGCAAAATATAAAGAAAGATATTGCTGACATAGTATTAAATTCCGAACTAAAAATGATAATATTTGAACAAAAGTTACTTGAAATAAGGCGATGTCGTTGTCATGAGCGACACCGACGTTGTACAGCGGATGCGGCACGACGCGGCGCACTTTCACTTTCTGGCCGTAGTAGGCGTGCGAGCGGCGCCGGGTGATGCCCAGCTGGATCGTCCACCCGTTCACGTCCGAGTGGCTGGGAACAAATCACTTGCTAAACTTGGGTAGGTGCGCCGACAGTGAAGGCCACTTAAATATTGACAATTAGCACTTTAAGTCACTGAGCATTCTTACTCCGCCATCTCTTATTATTCTTTCTTAATATGACAAATGGCGTGGCATCGTATGGCAACGCAGGCATGAGGCCTACAATGCGCTCTCTGCCTGCTTCTACCGGACAAGTTACACAGAACACTCACTTGCCCACGCAGTGGCTAGCGGTAAGCACCCACTGGTCAGCTACCAGGACTCCGGCGCAGTAGAACACCTCTTCAGGTCCGCCGAGGATGGCCGCGAGGAACGGCCAGTCGCCCGGAGTAGCCTCCACTCCTCCCACGATGCGCTTTGTGCCCTTCGGCGGCGTACGGCGGCGACCGCATTCTGAGGACAATTATTTATAATATAGTATCTTACAACAAGCCAACGTTTCAATAACATATTATGTAAAAATGTGTGTGTGTGTGGTTTGCAGCATCAGATTTTTTTATGAAGTGACACCGTGAATAAACAAATTTAATATATCTACATACATAGAAAATGACCCACTGTTTTGTAAGCAGTGATTTAAACAGTGATCGGCAGTGCATAAAAACAATCTACTTACTAGAAGCTAGACGCTTTTAATTTGTTTTTCCCCTCACTAGCTCGGAAACACGTGTTTTGTCCTTTAATACCAGCGGCTAAAAACGCATTTTATCCACTAGTGGGTAAAGTAATTTGACCTTGAATAAAGTCAAATTAACTGCTTTAAAATTTATAATAAAAGTAGGTGAATCTAGTAATAAAGATGATTTACCACCTGTGGAACTACTGGAAGCAGTGATAAACGCACAGAACTATATTTAGATAGAAGAAACAAGTTCATCTATTTGTATAGGGGCCGAGCGTGTCAAATTTTGTACTGAAGTTGTTTCTTGCCTGTAATTTTAAATATGTCTCAGGCTCTTGATTGTTCATAATTTTTGTGTTGTTGCAATTGAATATCACGTAACGAGGCATTTTTTATGTTTTGATTGACTTCAACTTACAAAAATTGACGCCCGAAAGCTGCAAGCTGCGATTAAAGACGGACAACTCAGTGGAATTCACTGAGTTCATTTGACACGCTAAGTAGATACGTTTGCTTGATCTATGGTATATATGACATCTGTGGATAAACGCATTTTTTGCGTTGTAGTTTCCTCGCTATAGTGAGGGGAAAAGTTTTGTGTTACACTCGGGTGCAAATGTATTTTACTTTTCGTGTGTTAAAAAACTCGCAAGTTCAGGATTCTATTCACGAACCACTCGCTTCGCTCGTGGTTCAACTATAGAATCCTTTCACTTGCTCGTTTTTCAACTCCACACTCTGCGTTAAAATACAACTTTGCCCCCTTGTATAACAAATAACTATTAACACACTAACACAGAATATTATAATAGTACAAGTACAGAAGGCCCACTGCTTTGATGTTCACGAAATGCCGCCTTTAAATGCCTACAAAATTCTTACAAAGAAAAGAGCCGCACGTACGCAGCGTCCGACGCCAGGATTGTCTATGGATTAAAACGAACTAATACTCAGATAAAATGTTGTAATATTCAAATCTTGGGTACTTTCTAGGTATATTATATATAACAGAATTGATATATTTTTGTTTAAGTTCCAACATCACAAGCCTTATTGAACTTTTCCGTGGGACTTAATCAATAGTAGATCTGTGTAAGAATGTCCTATGGTATTTATTTTATTCATGTCTATTTAACATATCATTATTAGGTATTCTACACGCGGATATCGCATATGAACCTTAAAAAAAACTTTCGACGTAAAGTAACAATAGAAAGTGCGAACGTGCGTTCCGTGAGAACGCGCGCCACCCCTGATTGGGCCGCGAACTCGCGGCCGCCAGCATGTACTTGTAGCGCGGCGATAGAATCGCGGAGTGAGCCGCCCCTGACACTACTACAACGTGTTTCCGGTATCACTCAAAACCTCAGACACCCCAACTGATTTTTATTTTTTAAACTCATCTAGAGTATTCATCTTTCAATCTGATGGTTACTTTTTTTTAAATTGAATTTTTAATTTTCTGTACAGCTCTACTTGACTTTTAGCTCTACACTTAATAAAATAATTGCTAACTACCATCATAAACCATAAAACTATTTATTTGTGGACGTTACTGCAACGACATAAGGTTTACCAATAGACAGCTAAGATGTCACTGTAAAACACTTTAAAGCTTTGTCACAGTAAACTTCAAATTGGACAGGTAATCGCAGTAAGCAAATTTAAACCCAATATTCAAAATGACAAGGTTGTAATTAGGTACGAGTTCAATTTGTTATGACTTATGATAAACATTAAGATTAAACTGAAAAACAACGTCAAACTTGCAGCGGAAAAAATAATCGTCCAAGTAACCAGCCAGTATTAATACCCCCAAATACTGAAAAAGGTATACAACCTCTAGCAATGCGATATACACAATGTAGTATTACGAATACAATAGAATAGGCACATAAAAAATAACTAATAATACTAATTTAAATAAAAATATTACCCCCATCAAGATGTAGCTCAATCGATTCTACTCTCGATTCTGAACAAACGGTTTTCAGGTTTTTAGTGTTAAGTGAAACACGGTGTATACTTAGGTCCTCAAAACCCAAAAACGGCTTAATATTTTATTCCTGTTTGTGTAGGTAATAAATAGGTATGAGTCACTCGGAAACCCCAACTGATCAGTGGGCTCAAAGGCTCAACGGACGTCAAGTAACTTTACAAGTTGAAGAAATGTGCTTGGATGTTCAAGCGCAAAATTTATGTCAGTTCCTACACATACATTTTAGAATTCCTACCTAAACCTATTCTGATTACGGTCAAGGACTTCCCACCATCCACCATATTGATAGGTAGAAAGGCTTTCTATATTCCTCGTGATTCCTACTTTATTGTAGTACTTAACCCTGAAGTCTATATTTGAATATTGTGCCTGTTTTCCGTCTACACGTGTAAATAAAATTATATCTTATTCTCATATTGTAGGCTTCCAAGAAGACGAGCTGCGATATAAGATAAATTCAATGTTCCTTTTTTCTAATACTGGCGATAACGAATTTAATATACACTCGCGAAATGTGTAAGCGAAGTCCGGTACCGTCTTGCCTCTTCATCTGCCACTTAATTTGCCCTAGTGTATCCTTGACTTTGTTACCTAAGTAGTCTAGACTTGTTTATATATCGAAACAAGCTTTAAGTGTAGGTAGCTTGGTGTAGTAGTAAGTAGTAGCTTACACACGAGTACGTTTCTATTCCATTGTACCATTCTTATAATAGGTGTACGTTTACAAATACCTTCAACACATTTGCGCTTCCGCAGCGAAGTCAATCCCAGCTTTATAGAAAGCTAGCTTTGTACATCGAGAAGTATTTTTAAATCTGTAGTACTTAAGTTTACAAACTGTTTAAATTCTAAAGGGGGCTAAACAGCACGGGAAAATAGGTACAGGTACCCAATTATAATGGCTTCTATTAAACAAATGAGGGGACAAAAATGAAACCTCTCGTCGGAATGAGTTCGCTATTCAGCCGGAGCGGCGTTCGGAGGGTAATTGAAAATAAAAAACCCTTTCTGTAGTACGGTAAACAAATTATAATGTCCCAAGTTACACGACTCTTACCTTTTGTAAAGCTAAAGAGATTTCGTTTTACTCTATGTTAGGTATGGTTTTTAGTTTAGGTATTTATTAATATTTTTCTATGTATATAAGTATGTATTTATCTATTTCAGTATGTATATCATCGCTTAGCACCCATAGTACAAGCTTTGCTTAGTTTGGGGCTAAGTTGATCTGTGTAAGTCGTCCCCAATATTTACTTATTTATTTAATATCTCTCAGGTGCATAATTATTGGTTTTATAACAGATTTTGAATTTGATCTGGATGACTTAAAGAACAAAGCAAGAGAAAAATTATGTTAGCTTAGAGGGCAAAATTATATAATGTAAATTTGCATGTGTGGTCGAACGCATATTACAGAAACTAAAAATATACACTACCGTCAAAAAGTTTAAGACCAAACACGATATATGCAAATAATCAACATTTCATGAAGTTCCTATGAGAATATTACTTTTCAGTACCTACAACCGACAAAATAAAGCGTATAACAATTTTTAAAAAGGGATCATAATAAGAAATAAAAGCTAAACGTTTTTCTCATCGAAAAATCCTCCTCGACGCTTTTTCACTTCCGAGCAGATTCTTGGCATTCTTGCTACTATAAGTTTGTGTAGCGTTTCTTGGCTAATGGATTTCCACTCGTACTGCAGTATCTCCCATAGACCTGTTGCAGATGTCGGACATTATTGTCTTCGGACTCTACGGTCGAGTTCATCCCATAAAAGTTCGATCGGGTTAAGGTCTGGGGAGTGGCCAAATCATATTTTTTAACACACCTTGGCGTTCTTTATTGATTGTGTAGCTTCTACAGATCTTTGCTGAGTGTTTGGGATCGTTATCTTCTTGCAGAACAAATGGGTTGCCGATCAATATAATAAGATTACGTTGTTATTGATTACAAATTTAGTTTGATGATTTTTAGAAGGGTTTATAACAATGACACTGAACATTGTGTTTGGTCTTAAACTTTTTGACGGTAGTGTAAATGTATAGAGATGTCTTAAGTATTGTGTTAAATTAATCCTCATTTTTAGAACGCGGTTGAGAGGTTATTCTGCATGATGTAATAATAATAAAAACTCATTTCACATTACATTCAGATTAAACTGTTCTAAAGGGCCTCTGCGCTGTTGGCTTCGGCCCCACGCATGCCTTCCAAAAGCCCGGGACTCCATGGCCCCGAGATATGTAAAGAATAAAAACTGAGGAAGAAAATTAAAACATTTGAATATGAAACATTAATTTGACTTCCAGGCGCTACGAGGCTTTCGGTTCGCGTGGCATTTATAACAGATGGGCACTTCCCTTCTTCTGCTACGGTGTAGAACTGAGTTTACCCTTCATGCTTCGGTACAGGCTCATTGTCTCTGCAGTACATAGTCTTGATTTGACTTTGTAAATGAAATAAGAAAATGTCATCCGGGTTAGGTCACTTCACTTGGATTAACTACATATTTTAAAGATACACTTCTAAGGCCCACTTGCACCAACCACTTAACTCAGGGTTAATGGGCTGTCATCTGTCAAATTCCATATAAAATGTGTGGGTTAACCCTCCATTTTCATTGGTGCAAGTGGCCCTTAACGGCACAATATATTAAAAATATTACCTATACAATTGTAACCCTCTATGTATGCTCAACATCCTGTAAGTTACGTTTCTAAGGTATCTTCAAGAGACGCATTAATTAACTATAAGTAAACTAATGGGCGTTCTTTGTTAGTTCCAACGTATAAAATTTATCGTGATTGCATAAATTTAATATTATAGGGCATTATTACACAAACTGACCTAATCCCACGGCAAGCTCAAGAAGGCTTGTGTTGTGGGTGATTGACGATTGCATTGGAGTCAATCTTCATTCAGCCGTAGGTAATCAATTCTCCACAAACGATTAACTTTACCCCGCTTTCGCTATTAACTTAAGCAAGAACCGCACACCTGACGGCCATTGTTGGTCTCGACAAAAACATAATTAGAAAAGTTCCAGTAATCGCCCCCGTCAGCATTTATATTAAGAAAAATGACCCTGCCACTTGGGACCCCGACTACTTAAAGGTCTTAAAGCAATTTCGCTTTAAGCCTTTTGATAAACACAACTTTGTTTCTGATTAAGTTATGCATTTGATTTTAAAAATTTACAAACTTTTTGACTCATCGTGTAATCGCAGCACAATAAAGTTTGGATTTGCTCAAAGATGGCTGGTAAAAATTAAATTAAAGTAAATATTTTGTTATTGGTTATCAAAAAGTCTTAAGAATAAATTAATAGTTTAAAAAACACTATGAAACACGCTTTTATAAGTGCACGTAAAAGCCAAAAATAAATTATGGATCGTTCAAGTTGTCTCTATTTGTGAGCTGAAGTTTAAAAACTATGTGCTTTTAATTATAATATTTGATTGTAAAAGCGTGGGGCGCTGGAACAGGAAAGACTTTTTGTATAATTTGCTGATAAATCAAATTATGCTATGTTACGGGAAGGAGGTTACACAGATTGACGCGCTAACTGGAGTTGCAGCATGACTAGTAGGTTCTACATTAAACAGTCAAATCAATTAAAAGTCAGTGTTCAAAGTAGGTACCAGTTTGTCGAACTCAGACAAAATATGCGCTAGTAGCGAGGAGAGTCGACAGTAATCAAAGTACAAAAGGGGAAAGTGTCTACAGTGACAGGATGCAGAGTTCTTGTTCGTGGACGAGATATCTTTGGTTCTCTTTGGTAACCCTTAGGCGGCATATGTAAACGTTATGTTCTTATGCAACTTCATTCGCCAGGAAGTTCGGATTAGTATTTGTTTACAAGAAAGTCTTTCCTGTTCCAGCGCCCCACGCTTTTACAATCAAATATTATAATTAAAAGCACATAGTTTTTAAACTTCAGCTCACAAATAGAGACAAATTGAACGATCCATAATTTATTTTTGGCTTTTACGTGCACTTATAAAAGCGTGTTTCATAGTGTTTTTTAAACTATTAATTTATTTTATACTTTTTAGTCATTAATAATGAAATACTTTTAACATTTATACATAAATTTATTTCAAGTAGGCGGATTTTACATGCCATTTGTGGCTTAATGTGTACTTATTGCTAATTGCTACTTAATAATAACTAGCGGCTACCTTCTTATTACGGTATTATCATAAAAATGTTTATACCTAGTAAGTTATCCGTAAAAGATAGACAATATAGACATGTGCCATCGCAGACTTTTTGAAGACATTAGAGAGACATACTTTCGCCATACATTGTTTTGAAGCTCTCAGCTAGTGGGATTTTGTTTGACTCGATTAGAAAATATTGTCACATTTCAACTAATTCAAACAAAATTTAAGTATTTCTTTTTTGCCGAACCCCCCTTTATTTGCTCTTAAGGGTCACAGGAAAACCATTACCCAACTTATTTTAAATACAACGTTGATCTTTCTTTTATGCGGGGGCTTCGCCCCCCAAGCCCCCCTTTGTTTGCTCTTAAAGGTCACAAGAAAACGCTAACCCAACTTATTTTAAATACTACGTTAATCTTCCTTTTATGCGGGGGGCTTCGCCCCCCGAGCCCCCCTTTTCGTTACTCTTAAGGGTGACAAGAAAACCCTAACCCAACTTATTTTAAATACAACGTTTATCTTTCTTTTATGCGGAAGCCCCGCGAGCACCCCTTTGTTTGCTCTTAAAGGTCACAAGAAAACGCTAACCCACCTTATTCTAAATACTACGTTGATCTTTCTTTCATGCGGGGGCTTCGCCCCCGAGCCCCCTTTTTTTACTCTTAAGGATCACAAGAAAACCTTAACCCAACTTATTTTAAATACAACGTTGATCTATCTTTTATGCGGGGGCTTCGCCCCGAGCCCCCTTTGTTTGCTCTGAAAGGTCACAAGAAAACGCTAACCCAACTTATTTTAAATACTACGTTAATCTATCTTTTATGCGGGGGCTTCGCCCCCCGAGCCCCCCTTTGTTTGCTCTTAAAGGTCACAAGAAAACGCTAACCCAACTTATCTTAAATACTACGTTGATCTTTCTTTCATGCGGGGGGCTTCGCCCCCCGAGCCCCCCTTTGTTTGCTCTGAAAGGTCACAAGAAAACGCTAACCCGACTTATTTTAATACTACGTTAATCTTTCTTTTATGCGGGGGCTTCGCCCCCCGAGCCCCCCTTTGTTTGCACTTAAAGGTCACAAGAAAACGCTAGCCCAACTGATCTTAAATACTACGTTGATCTTTCTTTCATGCGGGGGGCTTCGCCCCCCGAGCCCCTCTTTGTTTGCTCTTAAAGGTCACAAGAAAACGCTAACCCAACTTGTTCTAAATACTTCGTTGATCTTTCTTTCATTCGAGGGGCTTCGCCCCCCGAGGCCCCCTTTTCTTCTTATTCTTAAGGATCACAAGAAAACTTAACCCAACTTATTTTAAATACAACGTTGATCTTTCTTTTATGCGGGGGGCCTCGCCCCCCGAGCCCCCCTTTGTTTGCTCTGAAAGGTCACAAGAAAACGCTATCCCAACTTATTTTAAATACTACGTCAATCTTTATTTTATGCGGGGGGCTTCGCCCCCCGAGCCCCCCTTTGTTTGCTCTTAAAGGTCACAAGAAAACGCTAACCCAACTTATCTTAAATACTACGTTGATCTTTCTTTCATGCGGGGGGCTTCGCCCCCCGAGCCCCCCATTGTTTGCTCTGAAAGGTCACAAGAAAACGCTAACCCAACTTATTTTAAATACTACGTTAATCTTTCTTTAATGCGGGGGGCTTTGCCCCCCGAGCCCCCCTTTGTTTGCACTTAAAGGTCACAAGAAAACGCTAACCCAACTGATCTTAAATACTACGTTGATCTTTCTTTCATGCGGGGGCTTCGCCCCCGAGCCCCCCTTTGTTTGCTCTTAAAGGTCACAAGAAAACGCTAACCCAACTTGTTTTAAATACTACGTTAATCTTTCTTTTATGCGGGGGGCTTCGCCCCCCGAGCCCCCCTTTGTTTGCTCTTAAAGGTCACAAGAAAACCCTAACCCAACTTATTCTAAATACTTCGTTGATCTTTCTTTCATTCGAGGGGCTTCGCCCCCCGAGCCTCCCTTTGTTTGCACTTAAAGGTCACAAGAAAACGCTAACCCAACTGATCTTAAATACTACGTTGATCTTTCATTCATGCGGGGGGCTTCGCCCCCCGAGCCCCCCTTTGTTTGCTCTTAAAGTCACAAGAAAACGCTAACCCAACTTATTCTAAATACTTCGTTGATCTTTCTTTCATTCGAGGGGTTTCGCCCCCCGAGGCCCCCTTTTCTTTACTCTTAAGGATCACAAGAAAACTTAACCCAACTTATTTTAAATACAACGTTGATCTTTCTTTTATGCGGGGCCCGAGCCCCCGAGCCCCCTTTGTTTGCTCTGAAAGGTCACAAGAAAACGCTAACCCAACTTATCTTAAATACTACGTTGATCTTTCTTTCATGCGGGGGCTTCGCCCCCGAGCCCCCTTTGTTTGCTCTTAAAGGTCACAAGAAAACGCTAACCCAACTTATCTTAAATACTACGTTGATCTTTCTTTCATGCGGTGGGCTTCGCCCCCGAGCCCCCTTTGTTTGCTCTGAAAGGTCACAAGAAAACGATATCCCAACTTATTTTAAATACTAGGTTAATCTTTCTTTTATGCGGGGGCTTCGCCCCCGAGCCCCCTTTGTTTGCTCTTAAAGGTCACAAGAAAACGCTAACCCAACTTATCTTAAATACTACGTTGATCTTTCTTTCATGCGGGGGCTTCGCCCCCGAGCCCCCTTTGTTCGCTCTGAAAGGTCACAAGAAAACGCAATCCCAACTTATTTTAAATACTATGTTAATCTTTCTTTTATGCGGGGGCTTCGCCCCCGAGCCCCCTTTATTTGCTCTTAAAGATCACAAGAAAACGCTAACCCAACTTATCTTAAATACTACGTTGATCTTTCTTTCATGCGGGGGCTTCGCCCCCGAGCCCCCTTTGTTTGCTCTGAAAGGTCACAAGAAAACGCTAACCCAACTTTTTTTAAATACTACGTTGATCTTTCTTTCATGCTTCCCCCTCGAGCCCCCCTCCCCCTTTTTCTGTTCTTATCTTCCGGCACCATCATCAGGCCTTGAAACCTAATCGTAGTCATAGTTCATTACAAGACTTTTCTAAGAAGCCCAAAAACAGCTATGATACGATGTTCCATCATGTAGTTCCAGTTCATATCTTCCGGCTCCATCATCAGACCTTGAAACCTAATCGTAGTCAAAGTTCATTACAAGACTTTTCTAAGAAGCCCAAAAACAGCTATGACACGATGTTCCATCATGTAGTTCCAGCTCATATCTTCCGGCTCCATCATCAGACCTTGAAACCTAATCGTAGTCAAAGTTCATTACAAGACTTTTCTAAGAAACCCAAAAACAGCTATGATACGATGTTCCATCATGTAGTTCCAGTTCATATCTTTCGGCTTCATCATCAGACCTTGAAACCTAATTGTAGTCAAAGTTCATTACAAGACTTTTCTAAGAAACCCAAAAACGGCTATGATACGATGTTCCATCATGTAGTTCCAGTTCATATCTTCCGACTCCATCATCAGATCAGCTCAACAGTACCATATTATTGTATTGTCATCGGAACTACATATAGCTGCCAATTTTCATTACGCTACGATCCTTGGAAGATGGTTAAATTAGCCTCCGCAGATTCCATTACATAGTTAGTTACATACACGACGACCTAATAAAAGCGTGTTAAAAAAAAAGGTTTTTATGTTAAATGAAGTAAGTATTTAGGGTTCTCAAAGGTCGGCTACGCATAAGTGGCTCCCCTGATGTTGCATACTTTTATGTTCATGGGCAGCGATGACAGCGTTTGCTGCCTATATCATAAAAAAAGTTTTCTTGGCAATAAAAATCGGAATAATCATTTAGCGCGATAACGATATTATGGTAGCTTAATTTGTTGCATAAGAAATAAAATAAACGTAGCACCATATATCTGTTGACGTAGTATGTGTGTGTGTAGAAACCAACAGTTCACTCAGGCATGGGTTTTACTAAAAAAGAAAACTGTAAAAATAAACATTCAGTCGAATTGAGAACCTCCTCCTTTTTTGAAGTCGGTTAAAAAGCAGTCAATGTTCAAGTAGTTTCTCAGTTGGTATAATAGAATAACTTCCCAGAAGCGCCAACATATTGAGGCATTTATTACGTCATCCTATTGTCGTAGATCTAGCAAATCTTCCTTTATACTGTCAGACGCAAAGATTTACTCCCAATTTATTAGTAAAAGCGTACTGACGGAGACTGATGGTGATGGCACATCGAGACGAATGTTGGTAAACATACGACGTTTATGTTAAATTTCCGCGATAAATTGAAGCGCTCAGAAACTCATAAAACATGGGACAAAACTGTAAAAAAATTAAATAAACAATATAAGCCGACCGTTACAACGTAAGTGGATCCCATAGTCAATGGGCACTTATTCAGGAATATTATTTGTTAAGATTATAATATATGTCACATTTTGCCTTAGCTGGGGCAAGTGAATAGATAAATATTTTTGAACAAGGCATTAAGATGTAGTTGCGCTTTCTGAATGTTTCTTATAAGATTACTCTTGAGTAGACTTCATCATCATTGGATGAAGTATAAACACGTGGCGTGGCAGTTTTTGTGCAGAGCTTTTGTGTACCATGCTTGCAATTTAGAGAATAGCCGGTACACGTGTCCCGTCCCCATTGCTTGCCAACCACAGGTAAGATTCGTCTCATGTCATCTAATATAACCTAATCTATCTAATGTATGGATGCTTTTTGAAGAACATTGTAGGTGATCGAGAATGATTGAAAGTAAAGAAAATCTTAAATAACAAACAAAGGGCAGTTTTTGTCAAGAGCGGATATAATACCTGAAGGTAAATGTGGAGATCGATAAATTATAAATATTGATGAAATAGCCGTGGAAATCTACCAGAAACTCTCGCTTTTATTTTGCATAGATTAGGATAATTAGGATTAATCTGTCTAGAGATTTGACCTACAAAAGAAAGTAAACAGCTCGTGTTACTTCTATTGAGCAGGTCTATAATTTATTATTTAATTTAAGTAGGTAAGTATTTCAAATTAGTATTAGTATTTTTTGCAGTTTGGCAGTAGGGTGTCTGCTCGAGAGTCTCGAACTCGAGACTTCTCGAGAATTTCGGCTTCATTCGAGACGAGAAAAAAATGACAGGTACTCGAGACGTCTCGAGTCCCGAATGTAAAGTACGACCTGAAGTGAAATGCAACTTTTTACCTTCTGCCCGGTCTCATCGCGAGGCGGTGGGGACGGTGTCGAACGGCGGCCATAAATTATAACGAGATAAAGCGATCTAACTTCTCATTCCAACGTAAGCTGGCAGCGACTTTGGCTAGTTTTGACAGCCTCGTGTTATTTAAAAACCGACCGTTACAACGTAAGTGGATCCCATAGTCAATGGGCACTTATTCAGGAATATTATTTGTTAAGATTATAATATATGTCACATTTTGCCTTAGCTGGGGCAAGTGAATAGATAAATATTTTTGAACAAGGCATTAAGATGTAGTTGCGCTTTCTGAATGTTTCTTATAAGATTACTCTTGAGTAGACTTCATCATCATTGGATGAAGTATAAACACGTGGCGTGGCAGTTTTTGTGCAGAGCTTTTGTGTACCATGCTTGCAATTTAGAGAATAGCCGGTACACGTGTCCCGTCCCCATTGCTTGCCAACCACAGGTAAGATTCGTCTCATGTCATCTAATATAACCTAATCTATCTAATGTATGGATGCTTTTTGAAGAACATTGTAGGTGATCGAGAATGATTGAAAGTAAAGAAAATCTTAAATAACAAACAAAGGGCAGTTTTTGTCAAGAGCGGATATAATACCTGAAGGTAAATGTGGAGATCGATAAATTATAAATATTGATGAAATAGCCGTGGAAATCTACCAGAAACTCTCGCTTTTATTTTGCATAGATTAGGATAATTAGGATTAATCTGTCTAGAGATTTGACCTACAAAAGAAAGTAAACAGCTCGTGTTACTTCTATTGAGCAGGTCTATAATTTATTATTTAATTTAAGTAGGTAAGTATTTCAAATTAGTATTAGTATTTTTTGCAGTTTGGCAGTAGGGTGTCTGCTCGAGAGTCTCGAACTCGAGACTTCTCGAGAATTTCGGCTTCATTCGAGACGAGAAAAAAATGACAGGTACTCGAGACGTCTCGAGTCCCGAATGTAAAGTACGACCTGAAGTGAAATGCAACTTTTTACCTTCTGCCCGGTCTCATCGCGAGGTGGTGGGGACGGTGTCGAACGGCGGCCATAAATTATAACGAGATAAAGCGATCTAACTTCTCATTCCAACGTAAGCTGGCAGCGACTTTGGCTAGTTTTGACAGCCTCGTGTTATTTAAAAGCAATTCGTCATTAAGTACGAAAAAGTCAGCGCGTTTATGTGTCTTGGGTCATTGATAACCGATAAGCGAAGAGTACGTCAAAATAAAGTGCGATTATTTCGATCTCTTGTCTTCTCGATAATCTCGATATTTATGTTTGGTGCCGAAACTTGGACCCTGAAAAGTTTTGGTGTGGCTAAGATTGACGCTATTGAGATGTGGTGCTGGCGAAGACTGCTACGAGTATAACTTGAAAAGCTAGAAGAACTAACAAACATCTCTATTTTGCAAGAACTAAATATCACCACACGGCTTTCCAAAATATGCCGAGAGCGACCCTCAGATTTTTCGGACACATTATGAGAGCACCAATGCATAATATGGCGAATTAATGGTAAACATTCTTGGGTTGGGGCTCGTAAGAGATGGTCTGACTGTGTGAAGAAATCGTGTGGCGATAGCGTATTCTGTGCAGTCCACATGGCTTATGACCGCGTTCAATGGAGACACGCTACTTGTGGTCGCGATCCTCGGCAATGAGGAAACGAGGAAGAAGAAGAAGTTATTTTAAACGTTTAATTTCAATGACATTATGATTTAATACAAGACATTTTAATTTACTTAACCCGTGCACAGGCGGGGAAGTTAAAGGATTAGGTATTATTTTCAAGACAATAATTGTAGTTTTCTTGTTAAAATTTGATTTATGTTTATTTCAAAGAAGATTTTTATTGCTCTTACGCATTTTTTATAATAGTGTGGTGCAATAAAAACTACTAATCATATTGTTGTTTACTATTTTATCAAACTTTTACCATTTATAAAAAAAGACTCGAGACTTTGGGCTCGAGATTTCTCGAAACTCGAGACTTCTAATAGGTCGAGAAATCAGAAACCCTATTTGGCAGAGAAGTTAAAAACTTTACTGTAAGTTTCTTTTCTTATAATAAAAAAAAAGTTAAAATAGGTATGTATATTTGTGTAAGAATGTAAAGGTAAAATACGAAACTAAACACAAAACAATACTAAAACACTAAAAAAAAGCTAACCTACGGTGCTGCCGGCAGCGAGGAAGGGCTCAAAATGAATCAACATCCACATGGCGACCGTCGTAGCGTACCTACGGATATGTGGGTGGCTTTCCGGACAGAGCGGGCAATGGAGTCGCCTAAGTACATTTTATGATTAAATGAATAACGATTGAATGATTTATCTAAAACATAAGTATTACACTTTTTTTTACAAAGGATCCGGTGAAATAGTCTCAAATTAAGCCCGATAGGCTTGTCTGTAATACATTTTGCTCTACGATATTAAAAGCACCATATAAACTGCCTTAATACAAACAAATATCAGACCTTCTTGTATCAGATATTGCTTAACAATACTCTCAGATCATACTCTCGTAAGATAATAATACAAAATTATGCTCATGTCAAATTTAGACCAAGTTTTCGGTGTCTTTAGAATTAACGATACAATCTTTAAATGTGAAAGAGCAAGAGAAATAGATTTGAAAGTAATAATATTATAAAATAAAAAAAATATTAAATCACAAGAAAGTTACTAGATAATAACGACTCCATTGCCCGCTCTGTCCAGAATGCCACCACATGTCCGTACGCTAGATGAGCCAAATCCCGGCTTTCACGAAATTCTCATCATCGAATCACCGATCGTTCGATGATGCGATCGATTCGTATTTAATATTGTTATATAAAATACAAATATTTACAGGATATAAAAAAGATCATCGTCAAAAAGTTGCTGTACCTAGATTCTGGAGTGGATCGCATATTATGTTATGATACCTACATGAAGATTTTTGGTGGATTCAAGACGCGGACTGGATTTCCGCCGGAAGCGTAGATTTTGCGTTTATTAATAAAATATATTTATATTTATTATGTGTGTCGAAAAGGTTAGATGTGGATAAGTCACGAATCTGATCTGCGTCAGTACCAAATGTGACCTTTAATATTGTCGCATTAGTCCACAACTTATTTAGACATATTGTTTAACCTGTTGTTAAAAGCCAAACACGCCTGTGTCATAACCACGCAATATAACAAACAAGGTTCCAAGTCGCCATGTTTATTGGCACCGTCGCTGTTTGCATGTTTATTGTCATTGTCATTTGTATTCGGCGGTTACGTGGATAAACTATCGTAGACGAGGTAACTTAGCGTTTGCGTTAGCGTTCGAGACGCGTTGGCAATTTATTCCCTGTCAAAACCGCCCTTTGTCCTGAAGGAATTTAATAAAACTTGACATTAATCTAAGCTTTATCCGGTGATGGTAGAATAATGGCGGGTGGGGTTTGTAAGCAAATGTGCTTATAATACGCAGGTAGATTTTCCGTAGCCAACTTTATACAAGGGATTTGAAAATATTATCTACTCTACTCTAAATGCGTGGGGGAAATATAAAGCTTTTTATCGCAATAAAAAAGGCAAGGGTGAGAAAAAAGTAATATCGTATTATGCCTAAGTAGGTAAATAGTAATACGACGCTTTTCTGTTATAATATTGTAAAATCACATCAAATAGCAACATTCGTACTAAACATATTTTTACAATTTTTTATTCAATAAAGCAATAAGGTCAATAAGAGTAAGTGTGTTATAAGGAGAAGTGTTGGCCTTCACATTTTGACCATTTTATTCATTGTCACAGGTGTTTTTGCAAGTTCATACTTTTGCTACTTGCTACTCATGATTAGTGATAAACGTATGAACTCTCAAACTGATTATTGGTATTGACCTTACCTACATCAATATCAAAACAATAAAAAAATACTTAACTAAACTTAATCTAACATATCTACAAAAAGAAAATATATATAATAATACTGTAGTTTTTGTTTAGTGTTTGATTTTGATTAAGTTTTGTTTGGATTGATTTTTTTTTACTGACATTTAACACAAAAAAGTGTCAGTTTCATGAGTGTAACAAACTGTAACTGTTACATGTGAACATTATACACCATTTTTAGGGTTCCGTAGTCAACTAGGAACCCTTATAGTTTCGCCATGTCTGTCTGTCCGTCCGTCCGTCCGTCCGTCCGTCCGTCCGTCCGTCCGTCCGTCCGTCCGTCCGTCCGTCCGCGGATAATCTCAGTAACCGTTAGCACTAGAAAGCTGAAATTTGGTACCAATATGTATATCAATCACGCCAACAAAGTGCGAAAACAAAAAGTGGAAAAAAATGTTTTATTAGGGTACCCCCCTACATGTAAAGTGGGGGCTGATATTTTTTTCATTCCAACCCCAACGTGTGATATATTGTTGGATAGGTATTTAAAAATGAATAAGGGTTTGCTAAGATTGTTTTTTGATAATATTAATATTTTCGGAAATAATCGCTCCTAAAGGAAAAAAAAGTGCGTCCCCCCCCTCTAACTTTTGAACCATATGTTTAAAAAATATGAAAAAAATCACAAAAGTAGAACTTTATAAGGACTTCCTAGGAAAATTATTTTGAACTTGATAGGTTCAGTAGTTTTTGAGAAAAAAACGGAAAACTACGGAACCCTACACTGAGCGTGGCCCGACACGCTCTTGGCCGGTTTTTATAGTTGGAAGTAGGAAAGATCATAGTACAACTGTTCCTCACAGTGTATAGCGGAATATCCTTTACGAGCTTATCTTTCAATAGAAGCTCACTGCAGGTTTCAACCATAGTTAAAAGAGAAGAGTATCTCTGAAAAAACATAGTTTAGTATATTAAAATTTACATATCAGCTTATATTACTATTACTATTGGTATAATGATCGTTACAAATTTTAATGAAATAAAAAAGTTAAAATTACAGTTAAAAGGGAAACAATTAGTGCGAACAAAAAATAATTAAAATATCAGTATGGTAAAACTAAAATAAATACATTAAATTGTACTAAATTTAATGTATTTATTTTATTTTTATTTTTGCCATGTAGATAGTACAAATCAAAAATAAACAATGTCAATAATACAATAGAATAATGAAAAATAATAATAATTACGGAAATGGGTAAAGTTGTAAGTAGTACCTACTATAATTAGTACGTATCAATGTCAATAATCAAATTATAATAGGAAATAATTCATGCCAAATAAAAATCGTCCATAATTTATAATCGTTCATATATTCAAATATAACGCGGACATACATTTGGCACTTATTCATTATTAAAAAAAAAAATAGTTAAATTGTGTTCCATTTTTTCGCAAATACAAAAGTCAACATGACAGATAAAAGCAAACGATTATTAGCTAATTCAGGTTTATGCGGGTCGCCATAACTGATTAAATAGCCTCTTCTTGCAAGGCACCAAATAGCAAACTGTTAAAAATATTACTAAATAGCTTTGCCCGCGGCTTCGCTCGCGTTAGAAAGAGACAAAAAGTAGCATATGTCACTCTCCATCCCTTCAACTATCTCCACTTTAAAAATCACGTCAATTCGTCGCTCCGTTTTGCCGTGAATGACGGACAAGCAAACGGACACACACACTTTCCCATTTATAATTTATTTATTAAAGAAAGAAACAAATGGTCTTTTACAAAAATATTAGTACTTACTTAGTATTTTTAAAATCTAAACCTAGAGTTTTATTTATGTTTTAAATATAATGCAGTGCAAAACAGTGAGTAACACATTTTACCTTGTAAATCTATTACACTAAGATAACAATAACTTTAGTGATGCTTATACAATTCATTTATCTAAAATAAATGTGCTTAAAAAAATCGGTAGCTTGAAGGAATATCAGATGATGTTTTTTATGATGATGTTGTTTAAATATCATAATTTAAACAACATCATCTGAAAGCACGTTTAAGGGAGACAACAATACAGTTGAATTGAATATATCAATTTCTTGAAGTCTTACATTATCATTAAATAGTCTACACGCGCGTCTTATAAAAACATTTTGTGCGTAACAAGTGCGGCTTTTTGATATTGAGAACAAAACTTTTTTTCTACATTGGCGCTGACGAGTTCGAGGGATTTTAATTTGAATTTGATGGAGCAGTGAGGGAACGTCTATTATGCTATGTAAGACTTTAAATAACATGACAGAGTAGCAATTATAATATTAGTATGGATTAGGGCTTGCATTCCGGAATTCCGGAATCTCGAAATTCCGGAATTTCGGACAATTTTTCCGATATTACAGTTCCGGAATTGAAACACATAATCTCGAAAATTCCGGAGTTGAAAAAAGATATATTTTTGGACGAAACGTGTAATATCAGCCTGGTTATTTTACAAAACTACGACCGCGTCTATAAAAGATATGTAAATTCATTAAGTTAGACACTGCTCGGATTCAGGTAGTGCCTATTTTATGACCAAAGGGTTGCATCCAGGGCTAGTTAGAGCGAGATAGTGTAGTTTTAACCCGCTAATATTATACCATTGTTACTTTCTGGTTTTGCTCTCAATTGTTTTAGCTAATAAGTGAAATATATAATCAGTTTAAAGTAAATATTTGTTGTAGAAAGTTGTGTTTTGTGATAATTTAAAATGACTAGCCAGGAGTTGAGTGTTATGCTCGAATACTGAAGGAAAATTAAATATAAATAAATAACATTAGGTACATTATTATTTTATTAGCGTTATTTATGCTCAATTTATTAGATCGAACTTAAATTTCAGTAATAATCTAAATTAATCGGTATTCTCAAAATCTATAAACTCAAAATTTTACTTCTTTTCTCATAGCACTGAATATTTTAGGCATAAAGTCTTAAGTTCAGACGCAAATCGTAGTATTTGGTATTACATTCATTCACAAGCATAACGTCGTAGTTACTTTATACATTTTTCACAAAGACGTGTGCATATTTTACTAAACTCTATCTAAGTCTATTACCACTTACCACAAAATCAAAAGATTTGAGAAGCAAATGTATGGAAAATTATGAATATGAAAAGAATGATTTATTTCTTTACAAAAAATTAAGGTGTACATGTAGGTACCTAGGAATAAATCATAAAATATGTCTTTTTGGGCTAGCTTGGATATATTTTGTCCCTACTCGAATCTGATAAAGGTAATTCAATATTTCTTTTATTACAGTTAAATGAACAAGACGTTATGCCATTCTTGTAAATTATTACTTTTATATTATTTCGATGGTCAATGGATAAAAAAATAACTGTAACGTTGACCACTATCAGAAAACTGGCACTGAAACCTCGTTTGTATCGTTAACTGTAGTTCGAAATACCTTGCAAGACCGATTTTGACACAAAATGAGCTTTCCTGTAAAATTACTAAAATGAAAATTTCAGTGTTATATGCCTTTCAGCTACGGAGTTATTGTCTTAAACGTCGATTTATAATAAATTTCAATTTAAAATTGTATTATTTCATCAAAAACCCACCAGAAAACCAAACCAAAAAAAATTGTTCAATTCCGGAACTAGTTCCGGAATTCCGGAATTGAAGTCCAATCTCGAAAACCAGTTCCGGAATTGAAAATCGTCCGATATTGCAAGCCCTAGTAGTAATCGCCCCGCCGTGTATCAAAGCCACATATGACGTGATTATCCTCACAGACGCCGTCTGAACGTGTATAATCCCCGAAAGACGGTCGGAACCACCTAGACAACAGGTCTATGAGAAAAATAAGGCAGTCGGATTTGCCTAAATGTATCCATTACTACCTACAGTAGGGGTGGCATACTTCAACTGTATGTTATATTCAGGATAATATCTCCAAGAGCTTATCACTAATATCATTATATGTAACACTAACATATATAATAACAAGATAATGAGTCAATTATGGTGTGAGCGATAAGATAGCAACCTGTGCCTGATAATTTGTTTTTTTTTTTGTGGGTAGTTTCACGTGCTCTGCCTACTCTTACAGACAGACATTTTTTTGTGGCGCCATCTATGTATGTGTGGTGGAGTGTAAGCGCGGTCTTAGGCGGTCGCATTTTAATGTATGGGATGGTATTATCTTGTTATATTTAATTTATGAGGTAACTGAAGTGAGTAACTCTAGTAGGTACGTAATAAACCCAAAATCTAAACATACCTAGCCAATGTAAAACAAATTGAAAACCAAATCCTCAACACTTTATAGCGAAGCGTAACATTTATGCGACATCTTTTATTCTAGCTCGTAAAAACCGCGACGGGCCTGTATGAGCGATGGCCGATTGAATTAAATCGGCCAAACTTATGGCCGGCCGTTACGCGTAATGAGACCACTGGGGCCACCCCGCCAAGGAAACAACCTTGACCCCCAGGCTGTAAGTCCCATTTTGGTTAACGAGAAAATCTTATCGTTTTTACGGCTGCGTAGAAGTAAAAAGTCTAAGGTAATGAGAAACGTAATACCTGGCTAATTTACTCGTCCATCAAAGATTGTTTTACGCGTGTCTTTGCTTAAATTAAGTTTTGAGTGCGACGTTGTCAAAGTGTGTACCTCGTTTTTTTTATTTTCGCTAAGTGCTGCGGCGCTATGCCTTAGAGAGTTAAATGTAAGTCGTTGAAAGTTTTTCAGTAGGTACCTACGTACTTTTTTCGCTTTTATATATTTTACTTTGGTACGTACTTTTAGTTTATTTTGATAATATATTTAAGCAGTAATTGGTTGCAATTTAAACGAGTATAGTAATAGAACAGTTAACTACGTTGAATTTTCTGCTTTATTAAGTACACGGTGTATAAGCTAGCTCGTAACAACGCCACTTACCCCTAAGTCTAAGTTAAACACTGTGCACTGCCTTAGACTTAACTGTTTGAACCACAGACATATACCTAGGTAGTCATCCTAAGATAAGTAACTACAAAAGGACTTAAAGGACTCATATACCTATGTAGGTAATTAATAACCTAAGTATATAAGTCCTTTAATTTTAAAATCAGACAAATCCACTCTACCTTTCATACCATACCCTATTCAATGCTTTCTAACTCTAAACTTGCTAAAAAATATTACAGTTGGGTGTATCCATATTTGAAATTAAGCCAGATATGGAAAAATCCTGATAAGTAAGGTAAAAAAATTAAATAGTACCTGACGCAAGCAAATAACAAGGAACACGATGAAGCAAAAAATATATATTATTCAAGATTAGCCATAACACAATAAAAGCAAAATTAAAATGATTCATGTCCTTTAATTAATGAAGATAGGAAGAACATGTAGCGCGTCTGAAAGATCGCAAATAGACAAAACTCAAGTGAGTCCCTTTCCCTTAGATTTTTTGTTTTATTTGTTTTACATCGCCGCACAAGTAGATATGCGACAGAAAAATGAAAGCAGGCGGGCAAGTATGATGGTGCGATAAATGATAAAACATCAAGCCGTCCCTATCGCACTATTTGTAAGTGCGATAGGGCGCGCGACCATGCTTGCCTGCCTGGATGTAAGGACGAAATCCTTTGCAATCGCTTACGAAGTGTATGCGAATATGACATTGCATTGGGTAGATACCCATTAATAAACATTGGCAATATACCTACACGGTACTCTTTAGCATTCCGAGAGATTTTAGCATATTCCTGATTCCATTTTAAGACTAAAATGTCATATATATCTTTTTTTGGATTTCGCCTACTTTAAGAGTTATTACCGACTGAAAAAAAAATGTCTTATTGTTACTCAGTACAAAAGGCATTTTTAACGACGTTGATGCCATTATAGAGAATAGTCTTACTATCCTCATTGAAAGATGTCGAAAAGTGAGAAGTAAAACCTTTCAAAAATTAGGTTTTTAGAAAAAAACGACCAAACTCATTTTCAGTTTCATGAGTAACATTTACTTTTTATGTGAAAATACATTCAACATTAAAAAATACATATAATTTTTTTTAAAGTTTCCTCATCTGTTTTTTTTTTTTTTTGGCCTTATAAATGCGTGGTTAAAATCTCTCGCAATGCTCACGAGCACCGTGTATTTATTTGAATACGGTGTTCGCGCCCTTTTCATTCATTATCATTCATATCGTCCATCCCGCTCGCTCTTCCTTATGATAGGTTCAACCTCATTTTTAATTGTCATGTCACCCGCCTCTTTGCCAAACTTCTTAAAAAATATAAAATACGTCAAGTGTCAATCCGCAAAAAGAAAGTCGTTGTCAATGGTGAATAAAAATATCCGCAACGAATTAAGTTATTAATTAATTATATTATAATAGAACGATTCGCGAGTGTGCAGTGCAAGGAAAGAGAGAACCAAGCTTTGCAAGGGTGGCCACCCGATAAACTCTCGAGACGACAACATCGGTGAGTTTGGCTCCCCATCAATCTCCATAATTTTATTTTCCGTTTTGTTTTATTTTATTACAATAGTTCGTTAGGAACTTCGTATCCGCAGGTCCTTCAACATTTCTGGTCTTCGAACCTGATTCTCTTCCCTGTTCCCCTATTTTCTCCTCATACATTCATTGCGAATCGTTCTCCTCCCGCACCGCCCGTATAAATATTACCTAAATTATTCTTACTTACTCGCTCCCGCAGTTTAGGTATTTATTTATACGTGTATAACTTTATTCGTCGCTCCGCCCTTATAAATTATTTACCTAAATATATATTATTAACCGCACCCGCAATTTAGGTATACGTTTATAAGAGTTTATCCTTCATAGGAACATAAATTGATTTACCGCATATTTAACCCTTCTCATGCAATATGGCAAAAGAAACAAAAGCCGAAAGCGTTGACAGCTGGTGTTATGAAGACGAGTTGTCAATGCTTGAAGCAAAACGCAACGTCTTCTTTGAACTCGTCCAGGGTATTTATAAAAAGTCGCTAGTTGCCGATACAGATGCAGTGAGTCGCGAAAGTTTTCTTGACGCTGCTGACACTATTGACGAACTTCGGACGG
The DNA here is from genome assembly GCF_023078275.1 of Leguminivora glycinivorella. Classification (NCBI taxonomy): domain Eukaryota; kingdom Metazoa; phylum Arthropoda; class Insecta; order Lepidoptera; family Tortricidae; genus Leguminivora; species Leguminivora glycinivorella. The sequence goes on along the minus strand of NC_062974.1, from coordinate 7,158,016 downwards.
AGTTCAAAGAAGTGGTAAATGAGTACAACCGCACGCTACTGAGGACTAAGACGGCTGCTGTCCCTAACTATCAGCCGCTCATAGCCTTTGAAGATTTGTACTGCCGCATCAGGAGAGTGGTCAAGCGACTGCAACCAGCCGCACCGCCGGCCTCTTCGCCGCCTTTATCGGTGGAGAGAGCTAGACCTTCTTTGCCAACGATGGAACTGGTAGCGTTTGATGGAGACATACGTAACTGGCCGCTGTTCTACGCTAGTTTTAAATCGAGAGTGCACGACAATCTGTCACTTACCGACGAGGAGAAGCTGTTTTATTTAATTGGGAAATTGTCACCAAAAGCTCAAGCCGTCTTTGCAGGTATAACTCCGAGCGCTGACAATTATCAGCTTATTCTAGATAGTCTACTTGACAGATTTCAAGATAAGCGCACTCTTGCCTCGACTTACATGGATCAAATGCTCAATTTGAAGATTAATGGTCCCGCTTCCTCGTCTAACTTCCAGACATTCATTGATAAGTTTGTGACAGCTGCGAATGCGCTTAAATCGCTTAAGCTGGATGATTTAAGCGATTTTATGCTTATGCATATAGCTTTAAAGAAGTTAGACCAGGAAACTCTTCGAGCATTTGAGATGCTGCATCGAAATACGAAGTTGCCTACATTTCGCGATCTGTCAGATTTCATGAAAAGTCAGTTTAGGATTTATCAAAACTCGCAACCATGTACCGCCGTCTCCGCCGCCGTAAATCCATCGCGCGAAAAAGGTGTTAAGTCGATTCAACCGCGTAGTGCCGCACCTAAACTACAAAGCTACGTTGCTTGCGCGAGCACTACTAAATGTATTTGTGACAATATTGTCCATGAACATTTATTCAAATGTCCTTCTTTCAACGACTTAACGTCTTCTGATCGCTTCAAACGCGCTAAAGAGCTTAAAGCATGTATTAACTGCTTAAGCATTAAACACCGCACCCGCGAGTGCAATTCCGAGGTGAAGTGTCGAGTTTGTCATCAAAAGCATCATACTCTGTTGCATTTTGACAAGAACAAGGATGAAAAAGCTACGACCTCTGATGAGTCAAATGCATCTACGAGCAACGCAGCTATTAAAACATCCTCGCCGCCGGAAGGCACGTCCTGTAACACGTCTATCGTGACGCAAGCACTTGCTGCCTCTAACAATAAAATGTCAAATCAAGACTCAGCATCTTCGTGTGACACGGTTTTGCTGTCCACCGCAAAGGTCATCGTTCGCGACAGTAAGGGTGAAACGCAGGTTATCAAATGTCTGCTTGACACCGCGTCACAAAGTAACTTCATTACTGAAGAATGTTGTAGGCGCTTAGGTTTAACTTTTGATAGGAAACCAAGCTCTGTATTTGGCATTGGAAAAACCAAGAAAATTGTTAAGGGGAACGCAAACGTAAAAGTATTTTCGCGATTCGACGATAATGTCAACTTCGACGTTTCGAGTTTGGTGGTCGATCGCATCACCGACGACCTGCCGTCAGTGCCCGTGGACATGTCAGCACTGACACATGTTCATGGTCTCCCTCTAGCTGACGACACGTTGGATACGCCCGTCGCCATTGATGTACTGGTGGGTGCAACTATATTTCCACATTTGCTGCTGCCGCACATCGTCAAAAGCGAAGTGGACTATATGCCACCAGCTATACAGACGGTACTGGGGTATATTTTAATGGGTTCGGTGCCTGCTTTACAGCCACCGCGTAAATATACTTCAGCTTGTTGTACTTCCGTGGATTCCATGGACCACCTCCTCAAAAAGTTCTGGGAACTTGAGGAAGTATCCGCTCCGCCCGCTCAAAGCCAGGATGACTTTGAATGCGAGGAATATTTCCGCGCCACCACTACGCGCGACGCTAGTGGTAGATATACTGTGGCATTGCCTTTCCGAGATGACGTGTTCAAGCTCGGAGAGTCGCATTCGGCTGCTAAGAGGCGCTTTCTTTGTCTTGAAAGAAAGCTAGAGTCATCGAGTGTGTTACGTGCCGCCTATGACGATATAATTCGTGAATACGTCAGTAAGGGTTATATATCGGACGTGACTAACTCTCTCAACGCGAACACCTCTTCAGCCCTCGCATACATAATTCCTCATCATGCTGTCGTGCGTGAGGATAAGACCACTACCAAAGTTCGTATGGTCCTGGACTCGAGTAGCAAGACAACTACAGGCCTGTCGCTGAATGATGTCTTGCACTCAGGGCCCAATCTTCAAGGGGATTTATTTTCAATCCTCTTGAACTTTCGCTTATTCAAAATAGCGCTTTCAGCCGATTGTCGCCAAATGTTTTTACAGATTGGTGTTCGCGAATCGGACCGCCAGTTTCAACGAATCTTATATAGATTCCGCCCGGCAGATCCCATTTCGACATACGAATTTAACCGTGTGTGTTTTGGTATGAAGTCGAGCCCATATCACGCGCTCCGCGTCGTTCGCCAGCTGATTGCAGACGACGGAAATAAGTTTCCAATGGCAGCAGCGATCGCATCGTCCTGCACATACATGGATGACGTATGCTTCAGCATTATGTCAGATGATTCGCAACAGCAGGATGAATCTGTTGCTATCGCTGCGGCTAAGGAGCTTATTGACCTATTCAAATGCGGTCAATTTGATCTTGTCAAATGGACCTGCAACTCAGAGACCGTGCTACGTGAGATACCTGCTTCTCATAGGGCTTCCGTAGACTTGGAAATAGACCCAGGAGTCTCGCAAAAGGTCCTTGGCTTGTGTTGGAATAAATCTGGCGATTATTTCCATTTCAAGGTGACAGAGCCAGATCCAACGTGCACTAAAAGGACAATCTTGTCTGCAGTGGCTCGCCTATGGGATAACGTCGGCTTAGTAGCTCCAGTTGTCCTTTACGCAAAACTCCTCATACAGGAGCTTTGGTTGATCAAATGCGACTGGGATGAGACTCCCCCGACCCATATTGTAAATTTATGGGAACGATTTTGTTCTGAGTTGCCAAAATTGAATGAAATTCATATACCGCGTCATCTCGGGGTAGTACAAGGTTGTACTATAAACCTCTTAGGCTTCGGTGATGCTTCCGAGCGGGCATATGGAGGTGTAGTTTATCTTCAGGTCATAAACGGGAATGAAGTGACAGTTCGATTGGTGTGTTCCAAGTCGAAGGTCTCTCCCTTGAAGACAGTCTCTGTAGCGAGATTAGAGCTGTGTGCTGCTGTCCTCCTGGCAAAGCTCATGCGGAAGGTGCAAGATAATTTCGAGCCCCGTTACAACATTAACGAGATCTACGCCTTTACCGACTCGAAAGTTGCGCTCTGCTGGATTCAGTCATCACCACACCGCTGGCAAACATTCGTTGCCAATCGCGTTGTTAAGATAATTGAAGCTGTACCGGCCAGCTGCTTCCATCATGTGGCGGGCTTAGAAAATCCCGCGGATTGCTTGTCGCGTGGCCTGACGCCTGCTAAGCTTGTGGATCATCCTTTGTGGTTTACAGGACCGGCTTGGGCATCCAAGCATCCATCAGAATGGCCTTTAAGGGAGCTCGATCGAGAGTCCATCGGAGAAGTGCCGGAGCTTAAGCCTCTTGCACACGCTACTACTACGGATGTGTCAGAGTCACCACTTTATTCCCTCGCGCAGCGGATATCGTCGTGGTCTCGATTACTGCGCATCGTCGTATACGTGTACCGCATCCTTAATCCGAAACCGCTCCCCACGGCCCTTACCCGATCCGACTTAGAGTTTGCTGAAGGCAAAATTCTCTCATCGTTGCAAAACGAACATTTTTGTGACGATATTGAGAAAATTAAGAGCAAGAAATATTGCTCACCTGCTTTACAAAAGCTCAAACCGTTCTTAGACAAAGACGGTCTAATTCGTGTTGGAGGCAGGTTGACAAATACAGACTTGCAGTATTCTCAGAAGCACCCAATTGTGCTCCCGCGACGTGATCATGTAGTCAATATGATCGTTGACTACGTTCACAGAAAGCATTTGCATGCTGGTCCCGAGTCAATGATGACTATACTTAGGCTTCAGTATTGGATTCTGTCGGCTCGTCGTGTCATTCGCGACCGCATTGCCAAATGCAACACTTGTTTCAGAGCGAATCCACAATCGTCTTTTCCGCTCATGGCAGACTTACCGGGCTGTCGCGTGAATCAAGTGGATAAACCGTTTACGCATACAGGGTGTGATTATGCAGGCCCTCTGCAATATACGCCTACTCGTGGCAGAGGAGTGAAGAGTCGCAAGGCTTGGTTATGTATTTTCACTTGCCTCACTACGCGCTGTCTTCACATTGAGATAGCGACGGAATTGAGTACCGCCAACTTCATGGCTGCATTAAAGCGCTTTTTGGCACGCCGTGGTCCCGTCCAATGCATGTATTCGGACAATGGAACCAATTTCGTTGGCGCCAATTCTTATATGCGTGACCTCTACAAGTTCTTGGATGCTCATCGTCCACTTATAGAGATGGAACTAGCGGAGAACCGCATTGATTGGAAGTTCATCCCTCCTGCTTCTGCTCATTTTGGAGGCGCATGGGAGTCTATGGTGAAAATAGTAAAAAATCACCTTTTCAAGGTGATCGGTACGCAAATACTGACGTACGAAGAACTTCTAACGACGCTTGCTCAGATAGAAGCGCTCGTTAATTCCCGGCCTCTAACAGCCTTGAGCAGTGACCCCGCTGAGCCATCAGCTCTTACTCCTGCTCATTTTCTCCATACTGCTCCACTGTTGTCGTTACCTACTCCATTGGTCGAGTCAGGTAACTTACGTGAACGACATGCCCTCCTAGATAGGATAGTGCAGTCTTTCTGGCAACGATGGCGAGCAGAGTATCTGCATCAGTTGCAATCTCGAGCTAAATGGACAACGCCATCAGTTCCCATCGCAATTGGCACAGTAGTCGTCATTAAAGTAGATAATGCGCCGCCATTCTCATGGCCATTGGGTGTTGTAGACGCAGTGCATCCTTCAAAGGACGGCTCAACCCGCGTTGTTACTGTCAGGACAAGTAAAGGAAGTTTCGTCCGTCCTGTCGTGCGGTTGTGTCCTTTGCCTAACCAGTAATGGAATGGGTATTATGTTAGAATAATATTATTTTTTTTCGCTATTATTTTACTCGAAGAAAAGGGTCATTATTTATTTATTTTATTTAGTACTTCTTTCCTTTAAAGGAACCCTTTAAAGCCGGGGAGAAATGTTCGCGCCCTTTTCATTCATTATCATTCATATCGTCCATCCCGCTCGCTCTTCCTTATGATAGGTTCAACCTCATTTTTAATTGTCATGTCACCCGCCTCTTTGCCAAACTTCTTAAAAAATATAAAATACGTCAAGTGTCAATCCGCAAAAAGAAAGTCGTTGTCAATGGTGAATAAAAATATCCGCAACGAATTAAGTTATTAATTAATTATATTATAATAGAACGATTCGCGAGTGTGCAGTGCAAGGAAAGAGAGAACCAAGCTTTGCAAGGGTGGCCACCCGATAAACTCTCGAGACGACAACATCGGTGAGTTTGGCTCCCCATCAATCTCCATAATTTTATTTTCCGTTTTGTTTTATTTTATTACAATAGTTCGTTAGGAACTTCGTATCCGCAGGTCCTTCAACAGACATGGTTGTAGAGTGGCCTGGGGTTCCAATTGGTTGACTGTACCTGATAACATGGAAAAATGGGCATGTAGCGGTAAACACCTACGGACAAAGGAACCGATATCTGGTCAGCGGCACTGAATGTCTTGAATAAAATAACATTATGCCACTATGGACAAATCTATATAATTTAGACGTTATTTATGACAATTTTATCATTTATTAAACGGACACTGAAATAATTAAACCATAACAAGTCAAAAACTTTATCTGATTTATCGTTACCTACACCTATTTGACAACCTATGATGTCATCCACATCATCGGAGAATCAACATGAAAATTGGCCGAGTCATTGTTTAAATAGACTGTACATTGAAAGGAAGTGAAAGGGAGTCAAGCGGTCAAATTGTATTTAAATTCATAAATGCGTTTTGGTTGAATTGGGGCGGCGGCTCACCGACAGAGGCCATGACCCTCGTTCCGGGTCTTTTCTGATGCAAAGGCTGTCTATCCCAATTCAGCGTGGGGACGCATCGAGTGTGATGGGCACCTTTGCATCTGAGAGGGCCCGGAACGAGTTTTGTGAATAGGGTTTAGTTTTATAGTAATGTTAGTTTTAATAGAGTAGTATTATTTTAATTAGTATTTTTAAGTTAGTTTTACATGTACCGAGATCTTTTGAATAAAGTTGTTTTTACTTTAAGGTTCGTTCTCAAAAAAGTGGCACCGTCAGGGTAAAGTGAATGAAAAAAAATGAAAATGGTTTTTTGTACCTTTTTGGATTTAAATATGTTTTTGAGTGCATCAATGATACGGAATTTGCAGGAGGGAACGAAATAGTCGTAAAAACGTAGAACTTATAGCGAGTTGAAATTTTAGACATACAGGAGAAAGTGAATAGACAGGGTAGCAGGGAAAAAGTGGCAGGATAAAGAGAGTTTGAATAAAAAAACAAGTTTACCACTAATAATTCAACGTATATCGACTATTATGATTTCGTTAGGATTCAATTTTTTTTCTTTAAGTAGAAACAAAAGCAAAAAAAGGTATTTTTTTAAACAATATCCATTATTTTTTATTCAAAACAGTTGAAGTACAGTAAGTGATATCTGATTATTATTTTCAGTCACGATGCCTGCAGTTTTTGACTGGTAGAGAATGCCTTAAGGCATTATGTACACCATTTTGTACTTTTTTATGTGCAATAAAGAATAAATAAATAATTTAAGTACCTACAATCACAGTCTTGTAAAACAACAAAGTACATATCATGATTCACAATGTGAGTTGTACTTGTGCATGTAATGCCTGCAATGGCTGCCCCAGTGGAAGAGTTGGTTCGTCTCCTTGATGTCTCCTTGGTAACAGATGTCGAGATAATGAGGTCAGTATTTAAAATGAGGGCCACTCTAGGGCCGGACGGTGTGCCTTGGCTCTTTAAACATCTTGGAAGTAGATTACGTGGCCACATTGACGACTGCCTCCGAGAGAGTATAAATTCTCGTTGGAAGGTGGGCAGACTGTGCCTTTCGAAAAAAGGGTAGTCCAGCTGACTGTCCCTTAGGATACCGTCCCATTGCCCTCCTAGATGAAACTGACACGATGTTGAGCGCATCATCGTAAGTCTCATCTACTGCTGTGCACGCATTTTGAAAGACACGTGCCCAAACATCAGAGATCGGGTTCTGGGAGGAGCGATAGACGCAATTGATGCGCTGCATAAATACAGCGGTCTGGTAGCAGAGAAAAGGCAGGGAGCTATCTCAGTATCTCTTGACATTGCCAATTACTTCGGCTTTCTTCCTTATGTGGTAATAAAATAGGCGCATTGCTTCCACGATGCGCCTTTCTATTTGAAGATCATCATTCACCATAGGGCATTACCTAGATAGAGTACTGCTCAATGAATCAGGAGGAAGATGCCTAGAAAGGCGAATGGAGTGTGGTGTTCCTACCGGCTGCGCCATATAAACGTATAGGGACAGGTCAATGAGACTACGTGCTCAAATCAAGACTGACTTCTTTATTCTTCTTCTTACCCACATGCATATTCATAATAATCATAACCTACCCACAGTTTTCCACAGGGGTCGGTACTGGGCGCCTGCTCTGGAGCATTGGCTTTGACTTGGCTATCAGAGTAGTCCAACTTCTCCGCATGATCACCATTTGTTATGCCGATGACACAATAGTAGCCGTGAGGGGAAGAAAGTACCAGGATAATAAGGAGAGCCACAGTGGCAACTGAGCTCACAGTTAGGCGCATTAATTTGTTTAGGCTTGCGGTGTTACTTGCCACGACCGATGACGTGGTTTTCGAAGGAAAGGTTGGCTTCTGCCTGAAGAAAGTGATTGCTGCCGACCTAGCCAAAATGATAATTGTTGACGCTATACGCCGATCGAAATGCAATCTGGTTCTGTAATGCCTATATGCAAGAGCGATAGGGATGTTGCCTTGCCTATTGGCGGTGAGGCGGTCCCTCTTACGCCCCAAATTAAGTACTTGGGCTTAAATTCAAACCAAAATTGGTACTCCGAGGAACATTTTATCAAATTGGTTCCTAGCCTCGTCGGGACTGCTTCGGCGCTGAGCAGACTATAGCCCAATATCGAAGGACCCAATGCCCCATATCGGCGCTTATATGCGAACGTCATCCGCAGCGTGTATACAAAATTTCAGCTCAGTCGGTTGAATATTTCTGCTTCAAATTGGGTTGCAAGATTTGACCTCAACATACATACAAACATACATACATACATACATTGCAAGTTAGTAAAAACCATGTCAAAATAGCTTTTTTTACTTGTGTTTCTTTATCCTGTCAACAGTCACTTTACCCTGCAGAGTGATGGCAGGATAAAGTTACACAGGGTGTAGTGAAAATCCGATTAACTAGATATTATCTCCGAAACTGTTGATAATACAACTGTCATAATTTTAATATACATAGTTATACTTTAATACAACATTAAAATGTTATTGGTAAAAAAACTGCCGTATTAATATTTTAAAATAATCATGCCAGAATAAAGTGGACATACCTGTTACAAACTCCGAACGTCACACTTTGAAAACTTCTAACCACAAGACCGCAGCACCTCACACACAAACCTTTACACCGGCGGCTAGAACCATACTGGCTACGTGTTTTACGTATATTAGGGCCTCAATAAGACTTTCTGTGTGTGAGTGAGGTGCAATACCGCGGACGCACAGGATATGGAGAAAATATCGATGGACAAACTTTGAAGGTGAAAATTAGTGTTCAAAAGTAATCGAAACATCCCGTGCAACGTATATTTAAGAATATAGTAGTCTATTCTCTACAAAAAACGATATTTTATTATCATAAAACTGCAATTTAATAATCTATAGAGCGAAAACTTGAGCAGTGTCGCGTTGTGACAAGGCAGGGTACAGTAGAAAACGGTCTTCTTTATTTTTTTTACAAAAGTATTATATTTATAGAAAAAATATGTGTTGGCCTCGATGTGTCACGTTAATGCCTACTTATGAAAATTTTAATTATATGTGAAAATTATATATTTCGCATACTTTCTATTCAAAAACGTGATGGCAGGGTACGATGCCACTATTTTGAGAATTACCCTTAAATAGATACAAACTCAAATGTAAATGTAACATTCGAGATTAAAGTCTACTTGATGTCTCGCACTAGGTACATTTATTTATTTATTTATCTATATGTGTATTTTATTCATATATATGTATTATTATGCTAATATATATGTAGGTTTACTTATTGTATTTGTGTATGTTTATTTTATAATAGTAGGTATCGACTTGTATTTAATCGTTACAATCTCATACTGGCTTTATAATCTTGTGCACCAAACTAACTATTTCTGTTTTGCCCAATGGTTGACTGGTAGAGAATGCCATAAGGCGTTAAGTCCGCCATTTGTACTTTTTATTGATAATTTGTGCAATAAAGTTAAAATAAATAAAATAAATAAATAAATGCTTTATAAATGCTGATCTAAGTTCTCTTTAATGGGTATTATAAGACTTGGTGTAAGTAAAGTTTACTGAACTCCAACCAACGTTGGTTCAAGCCGTAAATCCTGTGCAAGCAAAAATCTCCCGCATATCAGGGATTATCACAAGTGGCGTAGGCCCATAATTCATAATTCATAATTCTTTATTCGCATTTAAAAAGTGTTAACATGATAGGTCTTACATAAATTGTGTGTACCAACTTTTTAGCTGTGTTTTGGCAGCATGCAAATTATACAATAACTAAAACTACATTAAAAATTAACTTAATTACTTAACTTATTATTAAACTAAGGTATACAATATGTACAATATTTACAGCATATCTTACTCTGTTGATACTTCCCCATTACTATCCACAAATTCTTTAATCGAGTAGAACAGTTTTGCCATTAGCCATTTGAATAGTGCATTTTTAAATTTATTGCATGGTAGGTCTGTTATATCCTGTGGTAACTTATTATAAATCGTGACACACATAGAATAACAGTTACTTTTAAAAGCGGCAGTTCTTTGTTGTTTAGGTACAACAAGTCTGTTGGTATTCCTAGTATTTCTAGGGAACACTTCCTTGGCAGTCTTAAACAAGTTTACATTTAATTTCACAAATTTACATACTTCAAAAATATAGAGACAAGGCCCAGGCCGTTGAACTCCATACTCGTTAGTGGCACCATTCAGCGTGCGTAGCCGAATGGCATTTCTCCGACGCCAAACGAAAACGAAACGCCGCGCCAGTTCGTCCGGCTCTGTCGCGCCAATACGCACGAGCGATAGAGATAGATATCTACTAGCGTTTCGTTTCGTGAGCGTTTCGTGAGCGTTAGTGCCATTCGGCTACGCACCTTGATTTGGGTACCTAGCCAACGTTACAATCACATTCGCTTTGTAAGAGTTTCGTAGCCAGCTCTTCTTACCACTCTTCTGTAGCAACAAGGCTGACCTGCGTTTTGCAGGGCATGTTCAGAATTTGGGTCCCCCCAATTAGCAAAAGTTGGTAACAAAAATTAAGTCGTTGTCAGTTTTGTGACGACAATTAAGCATTAAGTCTGTCTAAAAATTTACTTTTTATCACATTCTGAATGTAAATTATCGCTTAAAGTTTATGTAATTAAAACAAAAACAATATTTTTATTGAAATTTCATTCTTAATTATCGTCACAAAACTGACAGTGAGTTATTTTTTGTTAACAACTTTCGCTAATTGGGGGGTCCCAAATTCTGAAAATGCCCTTCAATCTCCACGTCGACGATTGTCACTTCGGCTAGGCCGCCTGATTAAAGGCAATCAGTGTAACATTTTGAGTGATAGTTAGACGTATACAATTTTATTGTACCTATTTGAAAATTATTTTAGTAAGCAAATTTATTTACGCATATTAAATGCCGCCTAACTCAGTATATGGAAGAGCTATAACTACGGTCGCTACGGATTGCGTAGCCCCTTGGAACCTAAGTTAAGCGCTGTAAATAATAAATATATGGCAGGAATGCCAAAGACGTGACATTGATCAAACTTGATATATTTTTTCGCCAGGCGCAAAACTTCAATGACAATAATTCAGCAGATCTAATCAGCAAACAGTAATAGTTATTTATAGATTAGCGTGTACCTATTATTGTTAAAGCTCTTGAGGTCACATTATACAGAGTGGGGCCTGTAACAAAGGCGAAGAATTGAACTCTAGGCTATTCTCCTTATACTGATCAACATTTGTTCGGCGACTTTTAAAAATAACTTGTATTTTGATTTTTATCACCCTTGAAAGTTTTTTCTAAGAGGTAATGTATTGCGAATTCTGTTAAGTCTAAAGTGTGACAGACAACGTCAATGACATAACAACAATAATGGCGTACATTGAAGCTAATATTTATTTTGTATGAAAAATTAAAAATTTAAAGACTTCATCATTTTTAAAAGTCACTGAACAAATGTTGATCAGTATAAGGAGAATAGCCTACAGTTCAATTCTTCGCCTTTGTTACAGGCCCCACTCTGTATTGGCCTGCTACAAAATCCTCATTGTTCGCGGCAGCCCTACCAATATCGCTCCCGGTCGGATCTTGTAAAAAGCTATTTCATCGGCTAGACACGTGGAATATTGGTACGATAATTTAGACGTAGTTTCTAGCTGTATTGAAAAAGATTGGTAAAATAAAATGTATGTAAGTCATAGTCATAGTACTTTATTCATAAACAATAATAGCATTGTGTCTGAATTTATAAAATAGTACATACATGAAAAGAAAGAGGAACAAAACACTTCCGAATCTAGGTATAACTATACAAAAAGTATATTCAAAGAAAAACAATACTTAAAACTACACAAAAACAGACAAATCAACACTTAAGACATATTAAAATCAAATATTTCCTCTATGGAATAAAAACACGCCCTCTCAATAAAAACGGTAGTAGAGAACTTGCTGAAGTGGGGCGCCCTACACGGCTCAGATACCCAATGCTCATGTGGGACGGCTCCACAAACGATGGAGCACATGCTGTCCAGGGTGGCTAGCCGAATGGCACAATCGCTCACGAAACGCTCACGAAACGAAGCGCTAGTAGATATCTATCTCTATCGCGCTTGCGTATTGGCGCGACAGAGCCAGCGGCGTATCGCTTTCGTTTGGCGTCGGAGAAATGCCATTCGGCTACGGGGCCTCTCCAGCGTGCCCATTCGCCTGCTCTCAACAGGACCTCCGTGATGCGACAGACAGGGCGTTAAATGTCGCTACCTTTTGGGCCCGCACAGTCTGAGACCATCGACACGAGAAGAAGAAGAAGAATAAAAACGGTTTCAAGTATATATATTATATAATATATGCATGTTCCCGTATAAGTATGCATGTTCCCGTTGCTCGGGAGATATAACATCTGGGAAAACTTGTCAACAAACTGGTGCAGTTAGCATTGGATGGTAGTATACTAAGTACCTTCGAATATTTCTCCAAATGAAGATTATATTTATGACTATAACTTAAGTAAATATTAGTAAAAACCGCGTTGAGAATTTTAGTAGCATTGTACAGGGAGTAAAAACAATCGTAGCCGGGATGTTAAAAACTGGGAAGTTCGTATGCGTTTCTAGTCTATAGAGATAAGATTAAAATAGTTGTATCCTAAAATGTAATTAAACTCAGGTCTACAAAAGGTGGGCATTGTCTGAAAGTACTAAATCAGGGTTCAGCTCACATTTGCGTAATGAACAAACCGCAAGGGCGCGTGGGTTCGATCCTTATTCAATATCAAAGTTTGTTATCACGATTATACTCTGGGTTTAAAACGTTTGGTGAATGAAAATGATTTAGTTAGCGAGAGGGTAAAGGTTTCACGGTTCGAGTAAAATTTAAGGGCTAAGGTAGAGTATATAGCGACATATAAATCATACCAAAGACCCAAAGACATATATATGTAACTTCGTATAGACAGATAAAGTCTAAGAAAAAAACGTACCTCAAAACCATACAGAAAAAGGTACGGTATGAAATGAAATGAAATGAAATGAAATGAAATGAAATATTTATTTATAACAATGGTTACAAGTCAGCTTATAAGTACAGGAGTTTAGTTGAACTAAACTTTTACAGTTTACATAATATACACATATCTAAATAATTAGTTTATAATTGCACATCCATCAAGTAGTACCCACTACATGTAAAATAATGGGCGATATTACATCACTTAGCATTATAAGGTAAGTGGCATGTCAAAGAACTCTTTATATTCGTAAAACATGTTATTAAGGAGCCACTTGTTTAATTTCGTTTTAAAACTGGCGGCAGAAGTTGCATTTCTGATACATTCCGGTAGGCGGTTGAATACTGATGGCCCGAGACAATAGACCGATTTTGCCGACTTCGCCAACCTGTGGTGCTCCGCTACTAGTCTATCCGCGTGTTTATTACTGCGTAATGGGTAATTAGTATTAATACCTCTGCATTTGAATTGTAGGCGGTTGACGTATGTGAATACAGATACCTGTTGTATAAATATACACGGTAGGGGCATGATTTTGTATTCCACAAAGAGATCGCGAGCGGGGGCGTCATTAGGTTTGCCGGCCATACTACGAAGAGCTAGCTTCTGTAAGGAAAAAACACGGTACCAGTCGGCAGCCCGAGCACACAGCTCCGTACCGTAGGTTAGCAGTGAGTGGACCGTCGCGAAGTAGCACTCCCGCACCGCGGCCCGGCCAGCTGTTCGCGCCAGGCGGCGCAGAGCGAAGCACGCCTTACCTAGCCGGCTGCATAGCTAGTCTATGTGTTGCTCCCATGTGAAGGCGGTGTCGAGGAGGGACCCAAGCAGCGGGTGCTGGACACCTGCTCTATGGGGGAATCGTCTACACTCACGCGTAGGCTTTCGCTCGGGTGGCCGTTAAGTTTCACTGCCATGAAGCAGGTTTTGGTTTTGTTAAGGAAAAGTTACTCCCTGAATTAATTATGATTTTTTTCCTGACGCTAGTTTAAGAAAACCCGCAAATAGTGCTCACGTTTGAGTGAGCTGAGCTCAATTTTGTATACTTTAGGCTGCTAAAATTGATGCTGTCGCATTACTTATATCCTAAACTAAAAATTCAGTAGTTTACATGTGTGTTATCATGCTACTAAAATACAGTAAATGGAAGTTAAACGACATCAATATTTGTCTATAAATACTTCGAATCAAATGGCAATTACTTCGAAAACCTTTTAGGCAAACAAAAGGCTTTCTTGTTAATTATAAACTTTAAGTATGTGTATGCAAAATAGTGTGTAATACAAATCAGGAAACACTTCCAATTTTAGATACATACTTACTTAAAGTTGTAACTAAAATGCGGTCGGCCCCTGTCGGCATCTTCATAAATTTGAATATGTACGACCGTGTTTTAGTTTTAAAATAATGTTATTTTATAAGCTAGATAACTGGACTACAGAATTATTACCTTTTCATATTTTTCCTTACAAAGAGAACGAATAAAATCAATGTTGAATATAAACTTTCGTAAATTTTCCATACAAACGTCAAAACTGCGAACAGATTCTATTGAGTCAGACCGGTCAGACGCCCGATCGGGCTCGTTCGGAGCGGACGTGTCGCCAAATTTGCTCCAATGACATTTGTTTTTGACACTGGAAATCATATACGGATACAAAAAGATTGCCAGTGCTATGAATGTATTCAAAAGTAATAAGGTAAATAAATATGGTCACGTCTAAAAGAGTCTCAGTTTAAAATCGTTTTTTTTGTGTTGTTTACTACTTATTATTGTTGAGAAATAAAAAAATATATGTAACTTTAATACAATGATAAGAAATATAGGTATTTTTTGTCTTCTAAACTTTATTAAAATGAAAGAGTTTTAAAAATAATTTTAACTCGTTGGACTTTATTTTCATTATACTGGTCACATTATTTAGTGTGTCAGTGTGTGTAACATTCTCTTTCGCGAAGAGACATTCAGTGTGGCGTATGAAAAAACTAACAGAACTAATCATTATAATTATATTCTATAAACGATTATTTACGTAAATGGCGAAATTATTAATTAGAATAATATATTATCTTATCACAAAATTGTTCTGTATGACTTACCTTCTTACGTTCAATATAATTTTTAAATGGTGTTTGCACACGGGGCACGTAACCTTAGATTCAGACAACTTTAACTAAATTTTGAAAATTATTATTTTAATGAAGAATTCTATATATGGCAACAATTTTACATGTAAACTGACTGTCAACCTCTGTTCATACATAACCTCAACCTTTGTCTCAGTGCATTTATAACGGATGTTATAACATGTGGCTAAACCGATCAGGAACAGTGAATTATTTTAATTCATTCGGAAAAAGGTTTAACCATTTATAATTAGAATAAACGAAGCACTGTTTTTTACACCAGAGTTGTTTTGATTTTATATGGTGTATGCACAAATTTATTTTGAAAAATAATCGGAGTCAATTCGTGTGAGATGGTAACACTAAATTGACACTGTCCGCAATCTAAACACGCGGCAGCGTGTCAAGCCAAGTTCAAGTAACCGAACTGGCAGACAACATCGTGTGTAATATTACACGAACTATTTGGAGCCTCTATGGGCGTCCTCACAACAAAAACTATTTCACATAAACGTCTTAAATCTGGCTCTTATATTGATATTTATGACATACATATGTGCCTGTCGTGATTGTTTCACCGGATGGTCTGATCGGAAGATTAGACCATTTCGTTGGATCTCCTTCTTGTTTATGTCTTATTATTTGTAACGTTTATTTTGTGTGTGTGTGTTAACGAATAAATTAATTATATTCTATTCTATTCTATTATAAAAGTTATAAGAAATGATATTTTATGTCATCAATTGTCATAAAACATTTTGAGGACTGCCATTGAACTTGGCACCCGTTTAGATCTCACTGCTTTTGTCGTTGACGCCAACAACCAAGGCATATATAATATTGAACTTGGCTCATATTTCCCTTTTTTGGTTTTGATGGGATTTTAACGTTACAACTGATCTTCAGTGAAACTATAGACCTGTCTTAAGTTCCTCTCACTTAGGTCACTGACCTCTTCCAGTAAATTGCGGTAGTGTGCGAAAAGTATGTTGGTGAGTGTGACGTGCGTTAGTGTGTGTAAATGGGGTAATTTGACAGATACTGAATTTTTACCCATCGTGACGGGCTCTTAAGTTGTAGTACTACGCAGTTCACCGCGGCGCCTAGTTCATTTTTCGTGGGCGTACTTACAACTGCCGTGACGTCGTCGGCGTACATGTACGTATCCGCGCCTTTTATTGCCAGCGGCAAGTCGTTAAGCAGGATGCTGAACAGGGTGTTTGAGAGACATGACCCCTGCGGGACTCCCAATAGGTTTTGGCGCTCTGACGATGTGACACTGCCACATCCTCCGACAACCACTTGTGCTCTGCCGGTCATAAACGAGAGCAACAGCTTAAGTGCTGGACCACGGATCCCATAGTGCTCAAGCTTATCTGCCACGAGCCCGTGGTCGGCAGTGTCGAAGGCGCGTGAGAGGTCACAACAAACTATAGCCACATGGCGTCCCGCCTCGCGGGCGCGTAGTGCACAGTGTGTCACCTCCCTTATTAGGTCGGTGGTCGAACGACCCTGGCGGTAGGCGTATTGGCTGTCCGAAAGTACGTTCCTAGTCAACCAAAATGACAGTAACCTCTTGTTTAAGCCCACCTCGAGGCACTTGCTGAGGGCCGGTACTAACGCAATGGGACGGTACGATTTTGGGTCAGTTTTGCTTCCTTTGCCTTTATATAATGGACAGACCTTAACTTTCTTTAGCTGGTTCGGGTATATTCCTAAACGCATACAATTATTAAATAGTTGGGAAAGTATGAAACACAATACAGGACTGGCGTGTTTTAATAAATTTGCGGATATACCATATATGTCAGTACTGTTTTTTGCCGCTATAGATGACGATATGATTGTATTAACCTCGCTCGGTGTGAAAGAAGAAAGTCTCAGTGAGCTATCGCTATGTGACGTGTGGCAGTGTATAGACGTTAGGCACCGCGCACGATTGGCGGCAGGTGCGCCGCACGCGGTCGGTAACCTAGATGGCGATACACCTTTGGGGGACGCTCGGCTAGATGGCGCTAACATTAATATTTGATATTTTAACACATATTAAGCTAAGAATATGGGCCAAATTGTCAAAACTGAGGTTCAAAAGTTTTCAGCTTGTGTCGACAGATGGCAGTCTATGCACTGTGATTACACATTTTACTTTGACAGTAACTCTCTATAATACTCGATCCTCTTTGATCATACTAATGGGTAAGTTGCCGTCTTTAAGCATTTTACGACATCAATGTGATAGTTACAAAGAAAATCGGCACTTTTATTTGCTGTAATTCTATTGGGCCCTGTAGCCAACTACTTATTTTAATACTTCCTCCCCCCCAGCTTTTAGCCACGTCTTACGGAAGTGTAGTTGTCGTTTGGCGACTTACCCAAGAATCAGCTTAGGTGCCAGTATACGAAACCTAAGATGACCTCTGAATCCAAGTGAAACTAAACCTTATCGAGATTATAAGTTCACTCATCGGTGTCCACACGATTTTCCTTTACGTACGGTAAAACAGCCAGTCAATCTAATACCTTTAAATGAGCAAGAGCGAGAGAGAGAAATTCTTGTAAGTATATTTATTTATTTTTCCCCTCACTAGCTCGGAAACACGTGTTTTGTCCTTTAATACCAGCGGGTAAAAACGCATTTTTCCCCTCACTAGCTCGGAAACACGTGTTTTGTCCTTTAATACCAGCGGGTAAAAACGCATTTTATCCACTAGTGGGTAAAGTTATTTGACCTTGAATAAAGTCAAATTAACTGCTTTAAAATTGATAAAAGTAGGTGAATCTAGTAATAAAGATGATTTACCACCTGTGGAACTACTGGAAGCAGTGATAAACGCATTTTTTGCGTTGTAGTTTCCTCGCTATAGTGAGGGGAAAAGTTTTGTGTTACACTCGGGTGCAAATGTATTTTACTTCTCGTGTGTTAAAAAACTCGCAAGTTCAGGATTCTATTCTCGAACCACTCGCTTCGCTCGTGGTTCAACTATAGAATCCTTTCACTTGCTCGTTTTTCAATTCCACACTCGGCGTTAAAATACAACTTTGCCCCCTTGTATAACAAATAACTATTATCCACTAGTGGGTAAAGTAATTTGACCTTGAATAAAGTCAAATTAACTGCTTTAAAATTGATAAAAGTATTTGAATCTAGTAATAAAGATGATTTACCACCTGTGGACATACTGGAAGCAGTGATGAACGCATTTTTTGCGTTGTAGTTTCCTCGCCATAGTCAGGGGAAAAGTTTTGTGTTACACTCGGGTGCAAATATATTTTACTTCTCGTGTGTTAAAAAACTCGCAAGTTCAGGATTCCATTCTCGAACCACTCGCTTCGCTCATGGTTCAACTATAGAATCCTTTCACTTGCTCGTTTTTCAATTCCACACTCGTCGTTAATATACAACTTTGCACCCTTGTATAACAAATAACTGACCATTCCGCTGAAAGTTGTGTGGGGGTTTTCAGGGGTAAAAAATCGATTTAGCTTGGTCTTAGGTCCCAAGAAACGCGTTTTTTTGAGTTTTCGTGCGTTTTCTTTTATAATAAAATAGAACTCCGAGCGAAGCTCGGTTGCACAGGTACTATCAAATAATTTACCATAAATAATTAATGAATAAGAGTTTGAATTAAGTTTTTTCATTATATGTGGATAGGTTCTCGTACCTTCTAGGAACTATATTTTCTCAAACATGCAATGAAATATTGTCTTTACGTTCCTTAAAATAGGCTGGGAAGGATCGCTTTTTGGGCGCAACAACTCGAGAGGACTGTAAAGGGATTTCATATTATTTTTTAGGCCTAGGCCTGCAAAGTAACTTTTTTTTATAAAATATTGTCCTTTAGAGCATTTTTTTATTATTTCATTGTATGTTTGAGAAAAGCACTATACATGCCTCGGCGTGAAAACGGATTCCCGGCCTCGTATCCCTATCCGGCCGGTATATACCCACTTGGCCGGAAATCCTCATTTTCCCGGCCTCTGATGTAATGTACTATTACAACACAATCTGCGTTGACCACTTAATACACATTCCGCTTTATTTTTCACTTCACCTTTCCAAGAAGGAGTGTCGCTAGAAAACTAATTTACTACATGTAATCAAAAAAGCCTCTGTTGTGTATTTTTGATATTGGTTCACTGGAATATTATAGATATGGTTTGTCAAACGCATGGGTTGTAAGTGCCACTACCCCAATTAAATTCTGTGGATTGCTTAATACTGCAATAATAACTCAATATTATTGCACGCAACATCACTCATATGCCAATGTAACGTATATATTGTCATACTATACACCGTGTTTTTATTGACTTCCGTTAACTTCGGCATATAGTTAGGTCCATTATAGGAAACAGAATGGCAGAGTTAGTTTTCTTAAACACATTTTTTTTTTTCAAAAAAAAAAAGCATATACACGCGATAGATGTGACATCAATTGCTCTGTTGAGAAACAGGCTTTACAATTAACTCACACTAATAAGTGTCAAAACTATGAAATAACAATCTCATATCGAACACACAAAGTCCGTTTCTTAACAGCAATTATTGATGTAGCATCTATCGCAGGTGTAGGTATAGAGTTTTTCAGAAAAACGTTACGAAATAAAATAAAACTAACTACGCTATTATGGACCTAACTATATGCCGAAGTTAACCGAATTCAATAAAAAAATGGTGTATATCAATTGGATTTTCGTCCATACGTAAGTAGGATGGATAGACAACCACTACAAGGTAAGTTGCTCGACTTCAACAGCCAGTACCCAATTATTTAGATACGGGCTCCATCACCATACGCATAATTTTGAATTTCTATGATTACAACAACAAATTCTTAAATATTTTTGTTTGAATGTGTCCATTGTATCACCTATCCGGTGTTATTAAATCACTAACTGCAAATTGAAACCTAAACGAGGGATTTAATGGGCGGCGCGGCGTTTACAGCCCGCAGACCGTTCGATCGCCATTAGCCGGGCCGGACGAATCGCTCACTCGGAGCCATTACGGGTCACGAACCGGCAACCATTTTTATATACACACTAGCTTTTGGCCGCAGCTTCGCTTGCGTTAAATTCGAAAATTGCGGAATGCTCCATACAAACTTCCACCCCCCATTTTTGGGAAGTGGGGGGTTAGAAAGAGACAAAAAGTAGCCTATGTCACTCTCCATCCCTTCAACTATCGCCACTTAAAAAATCGCGTCAATACGTCGCTCAGTTTTGCCGTGAAAGACGGACAAACAAACAGATAGACACACTTTCCTATTCATAATATTATAAGTATGGATGGTTATATGTGCTTCTTGTTACTGGTTTAAACTTTCACGGTTTTTACATATTATGACCTTGTAACGCGGGACTTTATCGATTAAGTATAGGTAACTACATTTAGAAACGGTTTGAAGACTACACTACATCCATATTATAAGTTCTAAAGGAGCGATAAACAAAAGGTAAAACTAGCGTATAGTCAGGTGAAATCCACAAAATAACTTTTTCCCCTCACTAGCTCGGAAACACGTGTTTTGTCCTTTAATACCAGCGGGTAAAAACGCATTTTATCCACTAGTGGGTAAAGTAATTTGACCTTGAATAAAGTCAAATTAACTGCTTTAAAATTGATAAAAGTAGGTTAATCTAGTAATAAAGATGATTTGCCACCTGTGGAACTACTGGAAGCAGTGATAAACGCATTTTTTGCGCTGTGGTTTCCTCGTTATAGTGAGGGGAAAAGTTTTGTGTTACACTCGGGTGCAAATGTATTTTACTTCTCGTGTGTTAAAAAACTCGCAAGTTTAGGATTCTATTCTCGAACCACTCGCTTCGCTCGTGGTTCAACTATAGAATCCTTTCACTTGCTCGTTTTTCAATTCCACACTCGGCGTTAAAATACAACTTTGCACCCTTGTATGTATAACAAATAACTATAGCACAATTACAATTACACACATACAAAATTATAGCGACATGATCAGAATTAGTCTAAGGCACTTATCAGTTCCAACTTGCGTATTGTAAACTTCGGTCGCATAGTTGTTCCAATATGTATTGAAACTTGAGAGCAATATAACTATTGATTTCCACAAGAGCCGCAACTATGTACAATATGTACATAAATGGCGGAGTAGCGGCATTCTGCGGGCGGCCGGTAATATTTGATTCAAAGCGCAGCCAGGGGCGGCTCACTCCGCGATTCTATCGCAGCGCTACAAGTACATGCCGGCGGACGCGAGTTCGCGGCCTAATCAGGGGTGGCGCGCGTTCTCACGGAACGCATGTTCGCACTTTCTATTGTTACTTTACGTCGCGAGTTTTTTTTAGGTTCATATGTGATGTCTTCGTGTGAATGGCAAATAATATTTAGTTAAATAGACATTATGAATAGAATCGAACAATCTTACACAGATCTAATATTGATTAAGTCCCACGGAAAAGTTCAACTAGGCTTGTGATGTTGGGACTTAAACAAAAATATATAAATACTGCATGGATATATATATATGTATACCTAGAAAGTACCTAAGACTTGAATATAATAGTATAACATTTTATATGAGTATTAATTCGTTTTAATCCATAGGCAACCCTATCGTCCGACGCTGCGTACGTGCGGCTCGTTTCTTTGTTAGAATTTTGTAGGTATTTAAAAGACGGCATTTTGTGAACATCAAAGCAGTGGGCCTTCTGTACTTGTACTATTATATATTCTGTGGCGCAGCGCACGAGCCGCTTCTGCCGCTTAAGGCGCTGTAGAATCAGAGGCTATACTCGACATGAGAGAACAGACTTTTCGTGTTGATTACGTTAGATATGCTGTTGAAATAACCTCGACTAATTTAATAACTAAATTTTAATCAATGCTCAAGTTTAAGAAATAGTGTCCCTTAAGCCACAAATATGTTACTCAAAATGTTGAAGTGACTAGACAGTCATGTTGTTTACATTTACAGTCGAGTTCATAAATATATGCACATTTCGTCACTTTATGCAATAAGGGGAAAAATTGTAGACATATTTATTAACTCGACTGTAGCCCTTCTACGAGTATGTTTTAATTATTTTCCCCTCATTAGCTCGGAAACACGTGTTTTGTCCTTTAATACCAGCGGGTAAAAACATATTTTATCCACTAGTGGATAAAGTAATTTGACCTTGAATATAGTTAAATTTTCTGCTTTAAAACTGATAAAAGTGGATGTATTTAGTGATGAAGATGATTTACCACCTGTGGAATTACTGGAAGCAGTGATAAACGCGTTTTTTTGCGTTGTAATTTCCTCGCTATAGTGAGGGGAAAAGTTTTGTGCTATACACACGGGTGCAAATGTATTTTACTTCTCGTGTGTTGAAAAACTCGCCAAGTTCAGGGTTTTATTCTCGAACCACTCGCTTCGCTCGTGGTTCAACTATAGAATCCTTTCACTTGCTCGTTTTTCAATTGCACACTCGGCGTTAAATAGATAACTTTGCCCACTTGTATAACAAATAACTATTACTCGTGTTACATGAAACACCCGGTATATTTGTATATGTGAATTCCAGCGTTACCCGATGCCCCTTAAGCGTCCATGCAATAACGTGCTTGCCTATTTTTATTTGCATTGTACGAGTATAAACGTTCTACGCGCTGTTCCACCGCCAAATTTCTGGCATTTATGTTCCACTTTATACACGAGCCGTGTGGATTTTGTAAAAAATATTGTGCAAAAATAAAAAAGATTGTTTTAGCCTTTAATGGTATTTCATTTTCTATTACTTATTATTTATATGACGTGAATAGAGCTGTGGACGTTGTGGTGTTTTACATCATACTATATTATACATATACGTACATAAAGGTTGAACACAGGAAGGGGATTAGTATAATTTGGTATAATAAATGATTTGCTAATATGGAGTTCATAAATTGAGTGACATCGCGGTCAACTCAATTACTTTTTTATATTTCTATCTGTGGCCCATTTCTTATGAGCTGAAAGTTACAAGAGGAAGTCTCTTTCCAACTTGTCATATTAGACATTGACTACCTACCACTTGTAAATTGTAACTTGTAGCTTCGAGAAATGGGCCACTGATCTATAAATCAATAAAAATTGGATTTAAAAATAACTACATACATACTATCCATGTTTTTCTTATAATTATCTCATGCTTTACACTTAGCAGCAGGCACTTCCTAGTAAAGTGATGATAAGATAAGTAAGTATAGTCTCTTGGCTCCTAACCATTTCAGAATAAGAATTCTGAAATGGTTAGGAGCCAACACAATCCATCTTCAATTAAACAATCGCCCAAATCGGATATGTAAAATCAAAACGTAATAAACACCCGAGGTGCGACTCTGAAACCTTCGATAAAGTAAAGCTGATCTGATTCGATTTACCTTTCGCGGAAACTTAAGAAAATAACGACCGATCCACTCGGGAAGATAGCAAACCCGGGAACATTTCACTCAGCGCCAGGTGTCGCCTAACAGCGCCTTTGCGGCCTATATAACAGGGTCCATTTTCACCCGGCGCTGAACTCGTAATGGAGATCGCTCGATAGAATACAATTATGATCTGTGATTTCGTTTTTATTGGATTTATAATGGAATAAAAACGTTTATTGTTGATTTAACGCGAAAAGCGGTCTAATTTAATTTGGTGGAGTTGATTATTGTCGGTTGTTGTTTTTTGAGGGTTTTGGAATAAGCCTTTATTGATTGAGCGCGGGCGCCCGCGGCGGTGTCCGGCTCATATTATACCATACACGTATAAAGGATTTACCAAACTTTAATAACATAATGGATTGTCTGCAAACAGAGCATTGTTTTAGCAAATTAAATTTCCTACAATACGATCTCAATAATACGCTGATCATTTTGAAAAACCAACAAGGAATATCATTAAGACGCAACGCAACGTATATTTTAGCGGCAGATATACCAATGTATCTCAGTAATTACACAACCCATCAGAATATTGAGCTACAAACCTGCTATTGAGGATATTTACTACATTATTGTAATCGTCGTTACACGATTATTTAACCTTCATAGCAGAGATTTTCGGCTCAAAGATGACTCTTTTTTAACAAAGATTTGGTTGGTACATACAAATGAAACCTTTAAACTTACCATGTAGATTAGTCGCAACACACACTTCAATAATATCACTGTGATTTATCGAATAATTTCTGTTTTCTTTACTATAAACGGTAAAAACCGTTTTTCCGCATACGTCATTATAGAATAAGCTAGCGTTCGGGAATTTTTGTATGAAATCTGACCCCCTCATTTCACTTCGAGCGGCCGTCAGGCCCAGACGCTTTTCGATTTTACTGCAGTACTTGTATAGCATGAAAACCTTATCCGTGAGACAAACACTGTATAAAAAGGGCAAAAAAGCAGTCAAACCCAGTAAAAGCTTAAGAAAAGCTAGCAATGTAACAATAATGTTATGAAAATGTGACTTGAGCATTACAGTCTTAGGTCTGCAATATTCTATGAAAATCTATTACATATCATCCTCACTCAACGAACCAGATACGTAGTACCTACTTCCCGAAAGTTTGAGAAAAATAAATTATGCAAAACCAGACTAATAAGAATAAATAATTTCGGAGTAGTGCGTGGACAAACATATCTTAAGATTAAAATAAATAAATATTATAGGACATTCTTACACAGTGGTAAGAAAGCTTGTAAATATTTTGAGCACTCCGACAACGATAGGTATGCATAATATACATAGAAAACATTCATCACTCAGGAGCTCGCAGTGCTCATCACACAAAAAAAAAACACTTACCGGGATTCCAACCCCGGACCGCGGCTTAGTAGGCAGGGTAACTCCCGACTAGGCCAGGCCGGTCGTCAAAATTATCATTATTATGAATACAATGCGCTCCTACTAATTAGGTACATGGCACATACAGATACCTACGTGACGAATTCATTTTACTCGTACTTGACATGATGATGATGGTCTTGATTTGAAGTCAGAAAAAATAAACAAACACAGAATAATATAGAGGTAAGTGGAATGACGACTCCATGTCTATGTCCTAATGCTACGCTCGCTGCACGCTGATAACATTGATAATGTGTGTCACAACGTACAACCGCTTAAAAAGCGCGCGCACGGATGATGACTGCGGGGGGAGCATGAGGGGAAGCGCGGGTTGCGGGGTGCAGTCAGCGCATTTTTCCGATTTTATTGTTCATCGCTTCCTCGCCTTAATTGAGAAAATGACTTCCGTTAGTATACTTTTCTATAGTAAAGGAAGGTTCAATTAGAAAGACATTCTGTGCCACAGCAATAGCATCCTATCATTTCATTTTTCGCTTACTCGAGTATCAACAATAACTTTGCCTCGTAATAAATAATTACTGATTACTTTTCCGATTTTCTGGATTTATTATATTTTGTTAACACACTCGGCGCAATTGTTAAATAAATACTTATGACATTGATTTTATTTTTGTAGGTACTAGGTAGGTATGTGAATTGTTTTGGTCGACATGTAGGTATTTACAAGTTTTACAACAATACTCTTGACAGATTACTTTTCTGCTTTTGTTGCTTCTGCTTTTACGTTAAACTACAAATATCATAATTTATAATCATCAATACTTATTTCAAGAAGTTATTACAAAACTTGAGTAAATTCATACATGCATTTCGTTTCGTAACGTAACACTGAAAGTGTATAACAGGAAACAGCCAAAACGCTACTGTTTATAGTTAACTGACTGGCATACAGAAATGCTAGGCTGCCGAAAGCCCGGGGCCAGACAGCTGCCAGCGGACGAACAACAGGCCAAGAGTTCCCACTGGTACCGATAAGGCAGGCGGGACCACTTTTTAATAACCAAGGTAATATGACCTCGTGGACTGAATGTCTACTGCAAACATCGAAATTTATAAGTTGGGTACTTTCCTCTCCTTTCTTATTACGCCTTCCCTAGATATTGACATCATTAGAAATATTGTTAAACAATTTGATTGATCATGGGTAAAAAATTAGGTGCGTATTTCGTACAAGTTTTTAAACGCTATAACGAATACTCGCAATAATCCAACAAAACGAGCAAACGCACGGGCAAAGATATTTGACCGCAGCGAAGCAAGGGCTACGTTTTAACTCAAGCAATTTGCTTTTGTATGTCCGGATGTCTCGCTCTACAGCTCGCATTTCCCAACCGATTCGCGTGAAATTTTGTGACCAGTTTCTATGACTCAACAAAATTTTTTTGTCGTCCCAGATTTTGGAAATTGTTAAAAATGACAGAGTCATGGGGCCTCACGCCTTAACTTTTAGCCGTATCGATATCTTAAAAGTCTTGTCTTTTAGATGCATGTATGTCGAGTGCTTGGCAAAAAAATCAGACGTTTTAGAACACAGGTTTAGACGGTAGATGTAAAAATATGTAATTTAGAATGAGAATAAGCATTTTAATTTCGCCAATCTACGTATGTGTTAGGGTGGCTCAGTGGTAAGTCACCGTGCTTTTTTTCAAATTTCTAATCACCAAGTTCTGCGTTCGAATCCTCCAGGTGCCATAATTTTTGTATTTTTTTTTGCATTTGAATTTTATATTAATAATTATATTTTAACCAACTAAGCGATATATACATTTAATATACTTATAATCATTTTTTTTTCAGTAGAAAGTAAAATCCTGTTTGCTTGTTGATCGAAATTTGCATTTTTATGTCCGTATATTTTCCTCTATTCAACCGATTCTCGTACAATTTAATTATGTAACGAGACTATTTATATTTATTTTTTACGATCCAGTGTTTAATAATTTTGAAGTACAAAAAAAACTTATTATTTATAAATAAATGTACTTAGTGCCGAAGATGGCAAAAATAAGAACTAACCAATTTGATATAGAAAGGATGAGCTGAAATAATTACGATGCCTCTCCTACAACGTCACGCCACAATATTCTCACAGATGGCGTTAAACAGAAGATAAAAACTTACCTCGGAAAAATCAACAAAATTGTGTTTGACTAAATAAAACGGAGTGGAGTCCCTCCGCGCGGCATAAGTGAAACTTCGTAACATAATTATGATAGCTGTTGGCAACAAGAAGAAAAATAATAAAAATAAAAATACAAAAAGTTTTGCAAATGCCGGGAATCGAACCTAGAAATATGACTAGCGGGCAAAAATGTACCATGAATGACACTGCACCAGCGTGGTTTATACTACACGGTGCGAATTTAAGTGTTATGTGCTGCCAACTTTCAAGTAGATTTCATGAATTAGTGAGTTGGCGATGCATCGTAGTATTTAAAATAGTTGGGTTAGGGTTTTCTTGTGACCCTTAAAAGCGAAAATAGGAAACCCACTTCCCGGGCTAGCGTCGACACGTTTACTTTTGTTTTGTAAACGTTGATAACTAAACGAAAATGGACGACGAGGGGCGAAGCACCCACAAGGGGGCTCGGAGGCGAAGCCCACCGCCGTCAAAAAGCCAACGTAGTACGTATTGAAAATAAGTTAGGTTAGGGTCTTTTTTACGACCCTTAAGAGTGAAAATAAGGGGGGGCTCGGGGGGCGTAGCCCCCGCAAAATTGAAATACCGATTAAGTATCCAAACTAAGTAAGGTTAGGGTTTTCTTGTGACCCTGAAAAGCGAAAATAGGCAGCCCACTTCGCGGGCCAGCGTCGACACCCTTAGAAATCAAAAATTGATAACAAAACCAAAATGGACGACGAGGGGCGAAGCACCTACAAGGGGGGCTCGGGGGCGAAGCCCCCGCCAAAAAGAAATACCAACGTAGTACGTATTGAAAATAAGTTAGGTAAAAGGGTCTTTTTTACGACGCTTAAGAGCGAAGATAAGGGGGGGCTCGGGGGGCGCAGCCCTCCGCAAAAAAGAAAGATCAATTAAGTATCCAAACTAAGTAAGGTTAAAGTTTTCTTGCGACCCTTAAGAGGGAAAATAAGGGGGGGCTCGGGGGGCGTAGCCCCCCGCAAAATTGAAATACCAATTAAGTATCCAAACTAAGTAAGGTTAGGGTTTTCTTGTGACCCTGAAAAGCGAAAATAGGCAGCCCACTTCGCGGGCCAGCGTCGACACCCTTAGAAATCAAAAATTGATAACAAAACCAAAATGGACGACGAGGGGCGAAGCACCTACAAGGGGGGCTCGGGGGGCGAAGCCCCTCGCCAAAAAGAAATACCAACGTAGTACGTATTGAAAATAAGTTAGGTAAGGGTCTTTTTTACGACGCTTAAGAGCGAAGATAAGGGGGGGGGGGGCTCGGGGGGCGCAGCCCCCGCAAAAAAGAAAAATCAATTAAGTATCCAAACTAAGTAAGTTTAAAGTTTTCTTGCGACCCTTAAGAGGGAAAATAAGGGGGGGCTCGGGGGGCGTAGCCCCCCGCAAAATTGAAATACCGATTAAGTATCCAAACTAAGTAAGGTTAGGGTTTTCTTGTGACCCTGAAAAGCGAAAATAGGCAGCCCACTTCGCGGGCCAGCGTCGACACCCTTAGAAATCAAAAATTGATAACAAAACCAAAATGGACGACGAGGGGCGAAGCACCTACAAGGGGGGCTCGGGGGGCGAAGCCCCTCGCCAAAAAGAAATACCAACGTAGTACGTATTGAAAATAAGTTAGGTAAGGGTCTTTTTTACGACGCTTAAGAGCGAAGATAAGGGGGGGGGCTCGGGGGCGCAGCCCCCCGCAAAAAAGAAAGATCAATTAAGTATCCAAACTAAGTAAGGTTAAAGTTTTCTTGCGACCCTTAAGAGGGAAAATAAGGGGGGGGGGCTCGGGGGGCGTAGCCCCCCGCAAAATTGAAATACCGATTAAGTATCCAAACTAAGTAAGGTTAGGGTTTTCTTGTGACCCTGAAAAGCGAAAATAGGCAGCCCACTTCGCGGGCCAGCGTCGACACCCTTAGAAATCAAAATTGATAACAAAACCAAAATGGACGACGAGGGGCGAAGCACCTACAAGGGGGCTCGGGGGCGAAGCCCCCCGCCAAAAAGAAAAACCGCTTAGTACGTATTGAACATAAGTTAGGTTAGGGTTTTCTTGCGAAGTTTAAGATCGAAAATAAGGGGGGGTTCGGGGGGCGCAGCCCCCCGCAAAATAAAAATACCGATTAAGTATCCAAACAAAGTAAGGTTAGGGTTTTCTTGTGACCCTGAAAAGCGAAAATAGGCAGCCCACTTCGCGGGCTAGCGTCGACACCCTTAGAAATCGAAAATTGATAACAAAACGAAAATGGACGATGAGGGGCGAAGCACCCACAAAGGGGGCTCGGGGGGCGAAGCCCCCCGCCAAAAAGAAATACCACGTAGTACGTATTGAAAATAAGTTAGGTTAGGGTTTTCTTGCGAAGTTTAAGATCGAAAATAAGGGGCTCGGGGGGCGCAGCCCCCCGCAAAATAGGAGTACCGATTAAGTATCCAAACTAAGTAAGGTTAGGGTTTTCTTGTGACCCTGAAAAGCGAAAATAGGCAGCCCACTTCGCGGGCTAGCGTCGACACCCTTACAAATCGAAAATATCGAAAATTGATAACAAAACCAAAATGGACGACGAGAGGCGAAGCAGCCACAAGAGGGGCTCGGGGGCGAAGCCCCCGCCAAAAAGAAATACCACGTAGTACGTATTTAAAATAAGTTAGGTTAGGGTTTACTTGCGAAGTTTAAGATCGAAAATAAGGGGGGGCTGGGGGGGCGCAGCCCCCCGCAAAATAGAAACACCAATTAAGTATCCAAACTATGTAAGGCTAGGGTGTTCTTGTGACCCTGAAAAACGAAAATAGGCAACTCACTTCGCGGGCTAGCATCGACACGCTTACAAATCGAAAATTGATAAATAATCCAAAATGGACGACGAGGGGCGAAGAAAGAAATACCAACGTTGTACGTATGGAAAAGATGTTAGGGTTTTCTTGCGGCGAAACACCCACCTGTGGGGGCTCGGGGAGGGGGTGGGGGGGTAGCCCCCACGAAATACCAACGTAAAACCTATTGAAAATAAGTTAGTTTAAGGTTTTCTTGCGACGAACAAGAGTGAAAATAAGGGCGGGGGGGCTTTGGGGGCCCAGCCCCCGAAAAAAGAAAGACCTGTTAAATATCCAAACTAAGTTAGGTTAGGATTTTCTTGTGACGCTTAGAAGCGACAAGCCCACTTTGCGGGCTAGCGTCGACACGATTACAAAACAAAAGTTGATAACAAAACCAAGGGCAGGACTATGATGCTTGCCATTTTCTCACTTATCTACACGGATAAAGCATCCGTCACGTTGTGGCAAGTTAGTCAGTGTGAGATTGACATATGTCTTATCCACATTGATAAGTTATAAAAGTGCAAGCATGATAGCCCCACAGTTTTTATATGTTAAATGCAGAAATTGCCGTTAAGGGCTTGAGTTGAGTGCCTATAGCGTACGAGTATATGTCGCTTGAAACTGTTGCTGTCATGTGTCTGTTGCGATAATCACTAATTAGCTTTCAGTTTTGCGTTCTCTAAGCATTTCGCGAAGGTCTACAGCTCCCAGAGCCACTAGTTTTAAAATACATCAGATTGTGTAAAAATATTTTCCATAATGTAATGTTAATACCCAGGTAAGAAATTGAGGATATTTGTATGGAGAATAGATCGTCTCATATCCTCTTAATTGTGCTACCACATTACAATGGAATGCAATACCGGTCCGTACGGAATAGATATGGTCGAGTCCATGCAGCGTTGCAACGTGGCTGCAGCGACGCCGATATTCCGGCGCGGCATTCAGCGGGCGGCTCGCTGACAACAGCGAATCAGCGTTGCATTTTCCGACTGCCAGAAAATGTGAAATTGTGGGTGTCAAAGCGAGGCGCGCGGACATTTTGATAGTTCCGAATTTTTAACTAGCGGAATTTATAACTGAGTCGTCGATTATAACGAAAACTTGGCAAATAAAATACGACACGTCTAACTGAACTTTAAAAGATAGAATTGAGTCAAGTCTCTATTACTAAACACATTAAAGAAATATTAAATATGTAAAATCGGATAACTCACGTAAAATTGTCGAAGGTTGTGGAAATTAAAGAAATAAGGTCAGTGTGGCGAAGACCGTCTACCCAGAAAGACCGTCTACTGAATATAAGTTTTGTATTTATATATCTATCACTTATTACACCTCTGAAGGTATACCAGTTTTTCATCCTTAGTCCATTGGTCTTCAATAGATATCCCTAGGACGAACACTAGTTAACAAATAACTTGATTCTTGTTTCGAACTCGACCATCGAGTTCAACATGATTGATTACGCAAAAAATTAAAATAAAATAGAAGCAGTTGGAATATTTATACATTATGTATGTAACGTGTTAATTTAATAATCGGTGTTCCTGTCTAGTGCAATTAATGCTCTTAAAACGCGTTCAATTTATTATTTTATGTCCTGAAATATGTAACATCGAAATTGTGCCTAGTCGGAAAGACTGGCGTATAAGAGTAAGGCACCTTTATGGGAAATAAGTCGAGTTTAAACGGGTGTTGTAGGTTAATTTTAATTATAAGTTTCGGCTTTACTTTTGTCTGGACCTGAATAAAGAAGGTTATCAACCTCATTTACCGGACATATGACGGTCTTGCCTTATAAATAGAAAATTGCTGATATGTTGAAAATATCAACGTTATTTGTTTTAATATCTATCACATTACTCCCTGTTATTACAAAATATATAAATGAACATGGTTTTGATACTTATTTCCATATGAAATTACGCGACAACGAGCACTAGACGGTCTGTCTGTACTCAGCGCGTGGGGACGGCCAACCCGCCGAGCCTTAAAAAAAGTAATTTTTATCACATATGTTTACTTTAATTCACCAAAGTATTATAAAAGCTGTTTAGAATATAAAATTTGCTAGCCCATAGGACCATGCGGATCACTCCAGACTACTTTAATAGTCTAGTTTTATCCACTCAAACTTTATTTCAAATAAAGTATGCCGGTCTTGCCCGCACTGACCTTAGCCCGTTAGTTACTTTAACAAAAGTGAAATTAACTACAAAAGTCTAAATCCAGGACAAATCACGTTGTTCTATGGGACTATCCTTTTGTCCCTAATTAAATCAAGAAAACCACTATTATGGTACGTAGGTATGAAGAATTTTACTTAAATTCAAACATACTGAAAAACACACTCTTTTCTCGCTCCCGAAGAAGTATTTCATTAAAGTTGTATTATGAAACCCTCAAAAATATATGTAATAAGTAAAAAATCTACACCACATACATTTGTTCGTCGAAAAGTTTATTATGCTAAAGTTTATAACTACTACCAAGATTAGGTATAGTCGACCAAGTTAAAGTTCGTTTGAACGTCATGAGACAACAAGGGCGATTTCCGCTTGCAATAATCTTATGTCAGTGACAATTGCTCTGTCTATATTTGATATTTACGTCATGCCATGTGTCAAGTTAACCTTAGCGATCGTTAGAGCTCACAGAAACTTTTGTCAAAGGTAGACCACTTCCTTGGCCCACTGTACCTATAAAAATAAATTTTATGGAGCGGCGTAAAATAGCTCGTTTTAAACTTTAGTACCCATAGCATCTAGAGGTAAAATTATTAAAATTGAAGTTTGGTACCTATACCAACGAGCTAAACCGTGCGTGGTTACGACTTAGAGCATAGAACAACTGGAATAATCTATGTAAATAATTAGAATAGAAACGTCTCGTCTTGCTAAATATAAGATTGACAACGTATCGGGACACATCATACTATTATATGATTTATATGGCACAATCCCATTCAACTATTGATTGATGTTTCTCGAAAATTTAATAGGTAATAATTTTATCTGCGGTTATGCATGCATAAGAACGCCAAGTTGCAGGACTTGTAGTAGTTACAGCAAAATTAAGGATTTTAATTGTCCATAGCAAAAGCCCTAAGTTTCCTCTGCTAAAAGACTTCTTCTATTCATAAACGTACTCTAAAGTTATCAAGCCGCTAAAGTTCGATTGCCCCTTTCCGACGTACTGATGTGTTAGAAAGGGACAAACGAACTTTATCGGCTTGATAACTTTAGTGATCGTTTATGATTAAGGGGGTAAAAGGGGTAAAAGTTTACAAACGGAGGACTCTGGTTGGATACCAGTTTTGGAGTCTGGACTCTGGAGGCATTGGGTATTTTTCTTAGTATATTACATTTGTTTCTGATTATACTTTAAAAATTAGTGTGTCGACTTAAAAATGCAAATTTAAATATATTATCATACAAAATACTTTA
Source organism: Leguminivora glycinivorella (assembly GCF_023078275.1). Classification (NCBI taxonomy): domain Eukaryota; kingdom Metazoa; phylum Arthropoda; class Insecta; order Lepidoptera; family Tortricidae; genus Leguminivora; species Leguminivora glycinivorella. The sequence continues at coordinate 7,124,512 of NC_062974.1, read as the reverse complement.
ATTTATTCCTAGTGGGCTATTCCATGATGGTGTTCTCTAAGGGCTACGGCCATTTTGGCGTGGCCGCAGCGCGCTCGCCAGGGCTTCATTTCACGCCCGATCTGCTCCCGCGCGCCATTACCGCGATACAAACTGTTGTCCCGTTTATTTGATCGCGGAATTTTGCTGGAAACACAATGGGTTTCAGGGATTTCATCGCTTTGTGGATATTGCGTAGTTTGCACTGTTAGGACGGTGGTTACTTTGAAATTGTTTCGTTTGTATGTGTAATTTGTGTGGTTGATTGGCTGGCCTTATTTGGTGTACGGACGAGGAATTGGATTCTGTAGTAGCTCACGGATAACTTTTCTATGTTGAGAGATCTTGGTATAAGTATATCCAACAAAATTGGACCATTCATAGTTAAATAGTCGATTTTGTTCTCGGGCGTGTGACTAAGTTGAGTGACCGAAGTTAGTTTTTGTTGTTCACTTTTACTTGTTAGCCTAATCCAAAAAAATATCGGAAAGGTCTTACTTTTATAGAGGTCTTATACGCTGGTTATAAAAAGGGTTAATGTGAATGATGTCTACAATGACGCAGCTCGCGAAGCAATCCGCCTTCACTGCGCAGTAACCAGTTGTACTTCTGCGCCGGTTACTGCCTGATTTTATTACAAGAGGGACTGACCGTATTGGTCGCAGACGAGCTTGACGTGCGCGGTGTCTTGCCCACACTCGCGCAGTTCTCGTAGCAGGCCGCCTTCACTGCGCAGGAACGAGTTGTACTGCCGCGCCGCGCCTGTGTAGGCGCCGTGCATGCGACCCGCGCGCGGTCCGGCGCCGGCTACGGTCGCGCTGCTGTTCATGTGCCTAAAGGTATTCAATGTTTTAATACACACCAATTGGTAAAAGGACAAAAATTTGGTATGTCGTCGGGTAATGTTGTCTCGGAAAAACTAATATAATACAATTTGATATAACATAACATATTGAAGAGAAATCGGGTGGTCAATTATTTAAATACTAGCTTTTGCCCGAGGCTTCACCCGCGTACTAAACTCATATATTATATGTTTCAGAATACCCCAGTAAAGTTTCGAATAAAATAAAAAAATCTTGTCCTCAAACTAAAACTTTGGGCCCCCATTTCACCCTCCCAGGAGGTGAATTTTGAAAAATTATTTATGAGTGCTCCTCTACACCTTATAAGAAACCTACGTACCAAATGTGGAGTCTCTAGGACCAGCGGTTTCGGCTGTGCGTTGATATGTCAGTCAGTCAGTTTCTTCTTTTATATATTTAGATGAGGAATTCTACTACTTAGGATCAAACTATAAAATTTTAATGCGAAAGCACGAGCACCGCTTATTAAAAAACATGGCCGACCCGATTTAAATTTTATGATACGAAAAATATTAGCTGTAGATAGTCAACTGTAGCGAAAAAAAAATGTGGCAATAAAATCCTTCAAGTGATGAACGGGTGGTCGAACAAGTTAGGTAATAGAATAACTTTTGTATGGATCTTACGAATATCCCAGCATGGAGCAGAGTTTGGTGGCCGTGCCCTCGTCGAGCGTGCGCGGGCTGAGGCAGGCCGGGAACCAGGACTGGTTGGCGGCGCGGAACACCTGCAGCTCGCCTCGGCCCACGTCGCCATTCATCTCGCTTAGTCGCACTATAACAAGCCATTGACAACAATCCATTTAAAAAATAATAACAAAACTAATGTGAGACACTGGCATATTAATTATCATATTAAACATATAAACCGAGTCACTCACGTGTAAACAGGACGTCGCACGAGACGGACGAGCTCAATAAAAATGCTCCTCGTCACAAGTAGAGCGATCTACTAACTATCAGACTATTTACACGTGCGAATTCGAACTATCGCGAGTCATATCTATTAGTTGTAAATAACACTGTATAAGCACTATAAGCAAATAGTAAGGGAGACGTGACAATTCAATTCTAAGCACTCCTGCTTGAAAATTGAGTTCTAGGCTCTCTGAAATATGTCGAGCGTACACAAAATCGTATTTAGGTAACTACTTCCTTGTGCAATTTACATAATTAGGTATACGGGGCTTCCTCGTACCTACATCGTATTAGCATTGCGATGTGATGAGGAAATGCCACCAGCATACTTGATACAATGGCCCAGAATCTTACTTTAGACTTCGTTCACATTACCGTATTCAATTTCATCCGTACATAGGTAGAGTCCAACAAAACAGTATGCGACATTTGAAAACAAAAGGCCGTAAATGAATGCTTTAGACATACATTTCTGTAGGCACCTAATTAAAAGAAAATCCACAAATAAAACCCGCATTGCGAACTCACAAATCAATCCGGCATTCATCGTTTAAAATTTTGGAATTGTGTAGGGAGCCAATGATACGGGCCAATTTATCAATATCTACGCAATTACGGGCTTGAAAGGAATCCCCAAAACGGTCGTCAAAAGAATGTTTTGTGGCAGTCTATTCAATGCCGATAATTATGGAGGAAATATAATGTTTACAGTACAATATGCCATGGTATTACCACCTATTAGGTTTCAGGCACGGCACAGACCACCCAAATCCATAATAATATAAATCCATTTAATGTATTTAGTACCTACCAAATTTTCCGCCAATTTTAATTTGTTAACATATTAAAGATATACCTACCTATGTATCTACACCAAGAACTTTATTACAACTGTGTAAACTGTGTTTTCACATTGTACTTACTGAAGTACAATGTGAAAATACAGTACAGTACAATATCGAAATCGTTCTACTTACGGCAGTTCCTCTCATCCTGTTCACAGCATTATAGCTCTGAAAGATACAGTGATTATTCCCGCAGTGCACATCGCCGTTCTTATTGCACGTGCGGCAGTTGAGCTCGTCGTACCACCAGCCGTACGGGTTGCAGTGCTTTACGTCATAACACATGTTATTGAAGGGTACTCACAGCAGTTCCTCTCATCCTGTCCCCAGGGGCAGTCAGAATGTCCGTCGCACATGTGGCTCTGGGAGATACCCACATCTGTCTGGGATATTCCCGCAGTGCACATCGCCGTTATTCTTGCACGTGCGGCAGTTGAGATCATCGTACCACCAGCCGTACGGGTTGGTGCTATACGTCATAACACATGTTATTGAAAGGTACTCACAGCAGTTCCTCTCATCCTGTCCCCAGGGGCAATCGGAGTGTCCGTCGCACATGTGGCTCTGGGAGATGCAGTGGTTGTTCCCGCAGTGCACATCGCCGTTCTTCTTGCACGTGCGGCAGTTGAGCTCGTCTGAACGGTCGAGGCAGTCCACGTGCCCGTCGCAGCGCCAGTCGTGTGGGATGCAGCGCTTCACGTCGCATTGGAAGCCGGTGGGGCATACTAAAGGAAAAAAATGTTATAAAGCAGAATTTACGAAGGAATTATGTAATGATAATAAACAAGTAGTTAGTTGTAGTCCGAAAGAAGAAACATCAACTCTTTGTCCAACTAGTTAGAGGCCAGCGCCAGCGTCGATAGGATAAAGATAATCTTGCATTGAAAATTCGTGGACAATGGGACGTAATATGCATTTGGTCTTATTAGTCTAGGACTATCTAACTGCTTTATAATTTCACCGCGTTTAGGTCTAGAATGAAATATGTACTCTGAAAGTTCATTACATAATACATTCGACCGCAGAAGAATGTATTAGTAGGTTCTACGGCGAAAAAAAAACATAATTGGAATTTCTTGCATAATTATTTTAGATATACCTAGAGAAACAGATAGAGATTTTTCTGTAATTCATCTGTTAGATAAATCAGATACAAAAGGCTATACCTTACCTGGGCCATTTTTTTCAAAGTTTTTTCCCCACCCCACTTTTTTTTGTAACATGGGTATTTTTTACGCGATTCATACTCAGAATCGAGAGGTCTTTCGATCCTGATAGGAGAAAAAAAAATATTTCCATACATTTTGCAAACCTTCCATTCCGTTACCACCATACAAAATGTATGAAAAAATGGTAACGGAATGGGAAAAAAACCTTGGGACACTTTTCTCCTATTAGGATTGAAAGAGCTCGCGATTCTGAGTGGAAAACACATAAAAATTTCCAAATACAAAAAAAGTGGGGTGGACAACTTTGAAAAAAATGGCCCACCTATTTTGTAACCTCCACTTACCAGGTTTAGCAGCGCGGAACTTCGCTTCTTTGACCTCGCGGTTGCCGAGGCAGACGTCGGTGTCGGTGGACTCCGGGAAGATCTCGCACTGGAGGTAGTCGGGCATGGACAGCCCGAATACCTCGAGGAAGAACCCGCAGCGACGCATCGTTTCTGTACAAAAAGCCAAAAAAAATTACAAATGTGAAAAATCACGTTCTTGGCTAAAGTACACGTCCTAAAATCAATAACACACAGTGAAGTCATTTTTGAAGTCGTTGGAGTATCACCAGATTTGAGATGGTAAAATAGTACATTACGATAACTCATGTCGACAATCTGTACTGAAAAAGTAATTTGAGGTTTATACGTAATACTAATACCTACTAGTGCTTTTGCTCGAGTAAGCTTTATACATTGAATTAAAACTCATAAAACACTGTATTAAAAGATTGAAACTAAACTGAATTAAAATCCGTTTCGTAAGTTTTGAGTTTATCGCAATCTTGCAGACAAATGGACGCGACGGGCTACGTTGTTTTATTACATAGCAAAGTAGATGTTGTATAGTCGCGTTTAGTGATACTTATTATAATATACACAGTTTCAGGAACAAAAATATCTGAATACGCTTTTATACACTGTGAAATAAAAAGGATCGTTCAAATTTTGCATAATGGCTTTTGAGGTAATAATAAACAAAACTTAAGGACCAATGACGAAATCGCAAAAAATAATTTGGACTGTCATGATGCCACTCATTTCTATGGAAAAGCCAATTTTTTTTTCGCGATTTCAACATTAGTCCCATAATAAAAGTTGTTCATTATGACTTCTTGTGTTGATAGCTACTTACTTTGTTTTATATGCCGATTCGATTTTATATACCGATGCACTTTAGCTGTGTTTGTCTACCATTTCCTATTTTCCTCTCTCAGTCATTCTAAGGTTAGCTGGAAGAGATCCCTTAAAGGGATAAGCTCGCCTTTGTACATAACCATTATAATTATTCACTGTACTTGTAGGTTATTTGTTCTGTGCAATAAAGTTTTTACTACTACTACTACTTCAAAAGTCACTATGCAAAGTTTGAATGGTCCTCTTTATTTCACCCTGTATAGATGTAATAAAATTATCGTAAGTGTAATAAAATAGTTATTTGTTTTACAAGGCAGCAAGCGAAAGATTCCAATATTGAACCGCGAGTGTAGTGAGAGGTTCAAAAAGTGGAATCTTGAGCGTTGCGAGGGTTTCAGGTTAGGTTTAGGTTAGGAGCATGCAGGTTAAACAAACTTTGCCACCGAGTGAAACACAAAATTTTTCACCACACGCACACACAAATATTTATGATTCAAAATAATTATTTGTAGGTAAATTCCAGCCAGCTCAAGGCATCAAGTTAAAATTTGTATGAAATTACTTTGCACTCTTGTGGATAAAATGCAATTTTGCTATCTGTTTTCGAATAGCAAAGAGAGCCTTTATCAGTTGGGGTGGTGAAAAGTAAATTTCTAACCTTGACAAAGGCTCCTGCAAGGGCGCACCATGTGCCCGAGAGGCCCGCATTTGGGCACGAACAGCGAGCAGAGGAACAGCGCCGTCAGCTCATAGCACCGCACGTCCACCACTGCGTCGTATATCTCCAGGTCCTGGTAACAAATACCTCTACATATAAGAAATATAACAGTTCGGTTATTAGTGGTTTGTTAGTGGTTGGTGTTGGTGGTTAAAATAAGTCAAAGAGTGAAGTTAAAAAAGGTTATCAGTGTAATGTTGCGGAGGAGTGCCGAAACGTGCCTGCGACCTCGTCCAATAAGCCCTGAGGCGGCAATAGAGGGGTTTTAGTGGGTACACCATGGGTCTCATTAGCCTATATGGGAGTCCCTCATAACCATCCCAGGCCGTCCCTGCGCCTGGAATGGTATGCGTAACGCATTTCCCCTCGTAAAAAAAAAAGAGGTTATCAGTGTAATAATCACAGTCTATATCCCGGGAAATATAAGTTTCATGAATGTAATAACCGTGAATCATTTAAAACTTTTAGTAACTAGTTAGATATTTATCTACGAACCATGATATTTATCAAATCATAATTCATCATCATCGTTCACCTGCCCTTATCCCAGTCATTTGGGGTCGGCGCAGCATGTTCTTCTCTTCTATACCTCTCTATCAACTCGCCCGTAATTTCATCATTCCTTATCATACCATCTTTCACACAGCTCACTACCTTTTCCTCGGTTTTCCTCTCTCTATATATTTTTATTAAAAAAAAATAGCTGATAACATTTTGATGACAAAGTTTGACTCGTCATCTAGGTCAGGTTGTGTGATGTGAAAGATCTGATTTAGGTACCCACATTGTCGATCAAGGTAATGAATTATTTTTATTGGACATAAAACTTATGTAACAAATAAATAATACATATCTAACTCTAAAAATGATAATAATAAAATAACTTATAATTAAATTAAAAACTAAACTAAACTAAAATATAAGTATCTTTAAACGTAGAGTGAATAGGCTATTACTGAATCGGTGAGCTCCATCTTAGACTCTGTCTTCACTTCCCATCAAGTGTGACTAGGGTCAATCGCCAATCAGTCCATAATAAAAAAAAAAAAAAAAGTACGTCTAAATATGGCCCCCGCGGCATGGTGCCAAAGATGCTGGCAGCATTCCCTCGCTGAATAGCAAAGCTAATGCGTTGCGAGAGAAAGCTGCCAGCTCTCTGGTCACCGGTAGTTTCTTTGAGCTTTGCGCTCAGCTCTTTAAAGGTAATGAATACTTCCATGTTTTTCCATTTCCATTTTTATTTTATTCCGATAGCTGTATTCGAGATAAATATGACCTAAATTTATTTGCAACTTTAATTTCACGGAACGGAAGCACTTTTAATTTTAAGATAACATTAACAATGATTAAACTCATTCCATTCGGTAATATCAAGGTAGAAATGACAGAGAGAAAAACAAACACAATGGACAAAATACAGAAGGTTTACTTCAGAGAGATCCTTCTAAAATTATGGTAGGTAGGCAGATTAAGAGGCGAGACCTACATTTCAAAAACGAGATAAATCCTGAAATAATAGTAAAATTATCTGTGCGGAACTATTTAAAAAAAAATGTACCTATTGCAAAAGAAAATATGGCTTAGCCACGGAGGAATCAATCTAGTAGGTTATAAAAGGAAATGATAAGTCCTAATGATTTTTAACAAGCAATAGGTTCACTATTCAGAGTTATGAACTCATGAAGTCTAATACAAACGCGTATTAAAATACAAAAGGTAACTTGTATACACACCTAGAATAGGTAGGTAGGTGTTCATTCCGCATGAAATAAAGCTTTCAACTTTGGTTTTATAATCACAAACGAACAAGTTGCGGACGACTTTTCACAACTTTGTTGATTATTAAACGGGAAAATTTTGCTAATTCTTGTTATTGCCGAGATATTGTAAACAAAGGTTTACTTATAAGATTGTTTTCGCTTCTCTTTGTTTGAGGGTAGCGATGCTTTTGTTTAGAGGGATCTGCTTACACGCCTCATCCTATAGGCACGTAGGGATTCGCACAAACATTTTAATTTGTTTTAAGAAGGCTGTATTCATAACTCATTGCTGCGGAGAGAAAATGGCTAAAACTTTTGCTATGGTTCTTTCCTGGCCCCGTCGTAGCCGAATGGCATTTCTACAAGGCGAAACGAAAACGAAACGCCGCGAAAGGTAGTCTGGCTCTGTCGCGCCAATACGCAAGAGCGATAGAGATAGATGTCTACGAGCGTTTCGTTTCGTGAGCGTTTGTGCATTCGGCTACGCATGCTGGTCCGCCAGTATTTTTGCGTTTGGTCAGGTGAGTATGTCGTAATTACATGTCTTGTGTGAATGTCATGGCCTAGAGGGCTGCATGACGTTAGCATAATGAATTTAATCAAAAACGATATCGTCACTACTTTAAAAAAAACTTGTATCTTCGTCTGTCAATGAAAAGAAAATTGTAGTATGTATGTATGGAATGCATATAGACTAACTGCGTTTTAACTTTGAGGAGCAGCGTGAGATACGAGATGTTTTCAAAGTAGTGACGATATACCAGATAGCTTCTGTTTACCTTTCGTCAGTCTACAATAAGGCGTTAGACTCTCAACATTTATATCAGCACTACGAGTACTAATGATTTATGACATATTTTTGACTGTTAAGTCTATACGAATTCAAGAAAAAAAAACATAGTGTATCTGTATATAGAAGTGTGACTATTTAAAAAGACACAAATCAAAATAAGTATTTGATTAAATAACTTGATTTGTTCCAAAGTTGAGCAGATCTTGTTTGAAGTTGTTCCAGAGATCGGCTCATTTTATATTGCAAACCTTACAAGGCCTGATGAATGTTGCTTCAGATTCATCCCGTCGGGGTACAAGTCGTTGCCCTGCTGCAATCTGGCGCGAGCATTCCTTGCCATCCCTGTATTCATGATTCATATGAACAACGCGAGCGCGGGCGCGACCAATGTAGGGGAACCACATCTAAGGCGATACAAATGCTCTCGACTATTTCCTCCCTGGTGTCGTAGCCGAGTGGCATTTCTGCGACGCGAAACGAAAACGAAACGCCGCAAAAGGTAGTCTGGCTCTGTCGCGCCAATACGCACGAGCGATAGAGATAGACATCTACGAGCGTTTCGTTTCGTGAGCGTTTCTGCCATTCGGCTACGTACCCAGGTTTTTGAAGATAGCAATGATTTTTTCAACGCAGATTATTATAATTTTTATCTGTGTATCCATTTAGATTTTTTTGATATTCTTATTTTTAAAGACGCTAGAGCCCATCAAACATTTCCAAAAACTCCTTATTGATTGTGGCGTAAAAAAAGGTGTAGTATTCAAAATTGGTAGCAAAAAAGCTAAATGGTCCGACACAGATTATTTCATTGTTATTCAGATTCTCAAATTTCGTTACGATTGATTAAGTTTTGAAGGAGGAAACAGTGGAGAGACCTCGATTTTAAAGACTTTTTCGCAATATATTTCAACTGAGTTGTTCTGAATGGGCATTTTTTTTTTCGATAAATCTAGTTAATAACACTAGTATATTTAACTAAAATTACCAAATTGAAAGCGGGGCTCCTTTCCATTTTAGTATTTTCGCTCCTGTAGCGTCTTAAGCTAATATTGTTAGCGTAGCTAACTCTTTGTGTGGCGCCAAATACGGAAACGCGATAGAGAGAGATTTCACAATAAAAACAAAATAATACGAAGAGAAAAAGTCTATAAGAAAAACCCATTATTTGATGTTTTTTTTTCACCGGCAGAGGGCTATCTTACCTACAAATACTAAAAAAAATTCTGCAGTTAAAACGTGAATGTGATATTATTGGCCGGACGTAGCAAGTTGATGTTTGCATAACAATTATAGTCCAAGAGCGAACTTGAACTGCTCCGCTAGTCTTCATTCTACTCGCCAACTCGCCACGATTCTGTAAAAGGTGCTTCAGGACGGGAATGTCGACATTCTACGCTACATGACGGGCAAAGGTTGCACCTAATGAAAATATATGAAAGTGCCAGCTTTCCTAAGAGTTTCTTTATAAATTTTCCGTATTATCTTAGCAACTCTAGAAATATTTTCAATAGAGAACTTCTATTAGGTGTTTGCGTAGTTAGTTACGCACCCTGTAGATTTTAATTTTTCAAATCTAACGTTTAATGGTACGACAATACGAAAAAAGGCACACGTCAACGGCTTTTATACAATAAGGCACTAATATTGTTTTAAATACATGGTGATATGAAAAGGAGCGTTCAAACTTTGCATAGTCACTTTTGACGTCATAATTAATAACTTTTATTATGGGACCGTTGCTGAAATCGCGAAACTAAATTTTGCTATTCCATAGAAATGAGCGGCATCATAACAGTCGAAAATGTCGAAATGTAATAAACAGGCAATTTTTTTTGCGATTTCAGTATTGGTCCCATAATAAAAGTTGTTCATTATGACCTCAAAAGTCACTATGCAAAGTTTGAACGGTCCTTCTTATTTCACCCTGTATTTTTTTTATCTTGTCGTTGATAATTTACTCACGTTAACGTATGATGTATTGTGTCTTATAAGATATGTTGTATAGGTATACCATTACAAAAAAAGACCAATTAGTTATAAAATCGACGTCGTGCTGAATGCCCAAAATATGCCTGTAAAACATCTGTAAATATTTTAACAAAGCAAGCTGTCCAAGTAAATGCCGGGGTAACGATTCGTTTAAAATTGTAAAGCCTTCCCACCTGTCAATTATAAGCAGTATTCTAAAGACTCCGTCACAATACCGAACGATCATTAAGGGAATCAATCTTTGTCAGAGGACAATCGGCTGTGTTTCAAAGATTTCAAAGGTAAGGTAAAGGATAAGACAATTCATATAATTTCTTTTTTCTTGGTTGATTGGTTGATGAGTACGTATCGCGCGTGTGATTGGTCGCATGGACAGCCGCTTGGCTCGCATTCATACAAGGACCTCAATTATACCACTGTACTGGCACTATTTATTGTGCCCGTACGTCACGTCCTTATCCTTACAAAGTAATATGTATGTCAATGCTGTGTTTAGAATGTTCCTGAACATCGAACACCGGGATAATGAGTCCTTCGGTTGTTTTTGTTTCTCATTGGTGTTTCGGTAATTTTGAAGTTCGCTTAGGGTTTGAAGGTAAGAGTTCAATAACAGGAAAAGGTCTGACCAAATTGTTACTAGATGGAAAATGCCAACATTAATGTTACGCGTAACTATGTCGTTTCAAAAAGGCCATTACTAACATTTGATAGAGCAAAGTACAAGCATAATAGATAAATGAATTAAAATAGGCCATTTTCATTAGTTAGAGTTGAGTCATTTTCAATTTAGTAAGCTCAAAAAATGCCATATACTAAACAAATACAGACAAAATTTATGACTCAGGAACCAGTGTATGTGTCATACACTTATAGAAATCAGTTCAGAATCAGGAATCAGTTTCATAGGCAGTGATAGTGACACCTGCCCACTTGGCCAACAAGTGTAAAGCTGCATTTTCCTGAAATTATTGCGTAACTGTTGCCAAAAGATTAATTCCAAGATTATTTGGAAACTAGTCATCTCATTAAACATGAAGCACCTACCTATAAAGCAGCTAGAAGATGCTCAGTAATTACATATATCTTCATCCCATTAATTAAAATTGTTCATTATAAATGGGCTTACTCTTGGTCACAGACCAGCCAAAGGCAAAGACGTGGAGTGAGCTCGCCCAGAAGATGCCTGTTCAGTTGTTCACCCTTCATTTGAAGATGTTGGTGATTAAATAAACATTATCAATACCAAAGACATAAGTAACTCCGTATATTAGACGGATAAAATCTAAGAAAAAAACGAACCTCAAAGCCATAGAGAAAAAGGTACGGTGGCCTAGATGGCGTTACACCTTTAGGGAACGCTCGGCTAGATGGCGCTAATATTAATATATGACATTTTACCAAATATCAAGCTAATAATGTGAGCCAAATTGTCAAACCTGAAGTTCAAAAGTTTTAGGCTTGTGTCGAGAGATGGCAGACTGTGGACTGTGATTACACATTTTACTTTGACTGTAACTCTCTATAATACTCGATCCTCTCTGTCACTACCAACAGTGTAGACATCTACCTGGAAACAACCCACGAACGTCTGCGTAACTGTTGCCAACAGATTAATTCCAAGATTATCTGAAGCGTGCCAACCTATCCAGTCATCTCATTTAGCACGCAGCGCCGATCGACCACAGATAATTAATCGAGCGCCGCTAAGCCGTGAGAGCGTCCCGCGGGCACGCGCCTCCGCCTATCCCAAATTTGATGCCGCCACGTTATCTTTGCTTGTAAAAGCATCTAATATATCGTGTCATTCACGTAGACGTGCGTCATGACTTTTATTATCATGTTACTAGCGACCCCTAGGCCCACTTGCACCAACCACTTAACTCAGGGTCATCTGTCAAATTCCATATAAAATGGTTGGTTAACCCTCGGGCCCTAAGGGCCACTAAACCAACCAACGAAAATAAGGGCCAACAAAAATGGAGGGTTACTTACTTACTTCACTGGCTCAGCGACCCAAAGAGGATCTTGGCCTCCGACACAAGAGATCGCCACTCTGCCCTATCCTGCGCCACTTCACGCCAGTTGGGTAAACCAAGTGCGGACAGGTCTTTCAGGGCTTCCTCGCACCAGCGATATCTGGGACCCCCACGCGGACGTTTTCCACCTGGGCGTCCCACATATGCTCTTCTCACACCACGATCCTCTCCCATCCTTTCCAGGTGGCCAAGCCAGCGGAGTCGTGTGGCTTTGATCTCGCCAATTATATTAGGCACCGCCATTAGCTCTTCCAGCTCTCTATTTCTCCTGCGCCTCCAGGTTCCATCTCCCTCTTTGATTGGCCCTAGAATCTTCCGCCAGATTTTCCTTTCCGCCACTAAAAGCTTGTTCTCTTCTTTCTGTGTCAGTGTCCAAGCTTCACACCCATACATCAAAATTGGTCTAATAACAGTCTTGTAGACTCGAATTTTGGTTGGTCTACTGATCAGCTTGGACACTAACACTCGGTGGAGCGCTGCCGAGCATCTTAGGGCGTTCTGGATCCGAATATCTAAATGGAGGGTTAACCCACCATTTTATATGGAATTTGGCAGTTGATAGCCCACTAACCCTGAGTTAAGTGGTTGGTGCAAGTGGGCCTTATTGAATTAAAACGTAGTTTTAAAGATCTAAGCGTATGCTTGCACCGAATACCGCTACCCCTCATATTATTAAATGAACACGAGACTTATACACTTACAGGAAAGCAGACGCACTCTCTCCTTTCCTGTGACCTTGCCTCTCTATCTGCTTGTAACCACGGACGTCATGTCACGTCCGAAACGGCGGGCTGAACATAAGCTTAGTTTTACACGATTAAATCCCATGTTAATTTAATATTACGAGTGAATTATATTATTTTAACTCAATATACCCTTACCCGATCTATTTGTCCCTGTGTAATGGGACAGAATGCGGGAAGCTTTGTTTTAATACTATGTAGTGAGTGATTACTGATTAAATGTTAAATTTGACAGATTTGTCAGATTTCTGCGCGTCATCGTCAATGACACCGAGTACACCTACAGAACGCAGCCCTCAAACGTGTCTGTCTACTGTTTTCAAGTTTAAGAGCACAAGCCGTAAGTACTTACAATTATTCAAATGTCAACCTACGTCAAGCAGGGTCAACCGCTGCGCTGTCCAGATTATTCAAATGGAAAGACATAATACATCAGGATAAATTCCCTATACATATAGGTAATTATGACAGAGCGCTGTTACTTTAAAAATATAAGCGAATTCAATAAAGCAAACAACAAAAAAAGTAAGCATTACCACGGTCCGAATATACTTTGTTGGTTCTTGTATAAAAGACGTTTTAAAGAATATCTGCTTCACAAAAAGTTGTAGCATCATAAAAAGCTTGTAAACTTAAAACACTGACATTAAGCATTAAAAGTATTAAAACTGTCTAGTTCGTACTACCTAATTAAAATAGGGCTAACAAACGTTTGAAGCCTTATTAATTAATATTATTATTTGATATTTTACGAAAACATTGTTAATTGTTAATAAGCTTCTTGTTTTTGAGTTGATTATTTATTCTGTGAGTGTTATAGATGATTTTCATTAAGCTTAACTGTTTGTAGGAGGGATTTGTTAATTTCGTAAGCCTTTTGTTTAATATTTTGCGAAACGAAATACGAATTTAGAGAACGGAAGCCAACGCTCGGGTGTGTACTATGGTGCGCGTGTTTTTGCTTATAACACATTTCAAATTATAATATTTTATAACAATATTTGACTGCTTACGTAAATCTAGTTGCTCTTAAGCATATTACTTAATGTTCTTTGCTTTTTTAGTTGACTAGACACCCAAACATAAATAATATATGGGTCAAAAACTTGATTCGAAAAACTATTAACGTTCAAGGTTGCCATACTGTGCAGCGTATTTTAATTTTAATAAAAGATTCTAAACTAAATCTAAATGGATATGCTGTGTCAAAAGCAGTATTATGATCTTTTGACATTGACAAATCTATATCCATAACTACCTGCCTGTCATTAAAATATGAAAGCTATGTTAGCCCATATAACGTATAAGCGATCGCTGGCCTTGTCCTCTATACCTTGGACGATGAGGATACGTTTCTGTAGAGTCCAAGAAAATCTCTTTTCTATTTAAAACCGTGACTAACAGGCGGAGTTGTATTGAGATGACTGCGTAATCCTTAACAGATAAACCACTAGTAACCATGACCGCCAAGCTTAATGTCAAACGAGAACAACTGAGATGGAAAAATTCTCATACATAAGCATCATCATCCTTGCGTTGCGTTATCCCGGCATTTGTTCACCCGGTATCTGGGGTTCATTTGTTTAATTTACCTGTTACCAATGACGGGGAGACCCAAGCCGGGCGCCGGGGTCCGGGACCCAGGCGGTTCTGTTAGCGCGGGGAACGTCACTACGGAGCTGCGGTTCACATTTACCTGCTGTGCGTCCCTCTGTCCAAAATGGCCGATGTAATTCGGAAAGACGGTGAAGTTGTAGGAGACGCGGTGCTGCTGGCAGAAGCTGACGATGACGGGGAGACACACGCCGGGCGCCGGGTTCCGGGAGCCGGGTGGTTCTGTCGGGGTTGGGAACGTCACCACGGAGCTGCGGTTCACCACTTGCGACACGTACTGGAAAGAAGATATCTTGTGAGATATGGTTTTTAAGTACTAGGATTGGTTAAAAAAGTATTCATAAATTAATGTGTTATAGTATCTCTCTTTAACCATTAATTAAATATTAAAGTAACTGATGTGTGCACAGAGTACCTACTCCAAGGTTAATATACTTTTCTCTTTGCGGTTGTAAAATATTTGAGAACTAAATTCAATAACATTTATTGTACAAAAACCTATAATTGAACTTTAAAAGAACAACCCAAAAATATACCTAATACCCAAAAAGGAAAACTCTTCTATTTAAATCCATGCCTAAAACTAGTCCACCGAAACCTTAATGGAGCTAAAAATGTACGCAGAATTAATTTGAATAGCCCCGAGCGGCGGCTAAACTCGATACGGGCATTCCGGCGCAAGAATGGCCGTCCCTAAGCAAAAATTTTGTTAGATATGCGGTGATTAAGGGTCCTCGGCGCCTTTTTAAGCGCGTCTTATTATTACGGTTTTAGGCAGAGTGTATGTAATCTATGTATGTACCTACTCGTGTTTTTTTGTACGTGACCGGCTGTTGCCGTTATAAAGCCGGGGATAGACTAGGGACAATTGTTTCAGGACACGTGTGGCCAGCACCGCCCTGTCTTTCGCGAGGCAATTTTTCCAAGTGTATTGTAAGTAAGCACCGCACATTGGCCTAGCCGAGTCTATGCCGGACTGACAATCATTGACGCTACATGGCGAACGAGACACAGTCTGGCTCTATCGCGCCACTAACAGAAGAGTGATAGGGAGAGGTTACGATACGCTTACGAAGCGAGCGATTGTGACTTTGGGTAGCCAAGGTAAGAATGATTCTAGAAATTTCTTACGGTACCTTGAGGCCGTGTAATATTTGACGCGGTAAACGCAGATGCACTGTATCATTGTCATTTTATTAATTACTTTATTGCGATGGAATACACAATACGCGCATCAAATTAATGCACTCTAAACAATTAGGTATTTAGTTATGTGTCCATTCTAATACCTACCCGAAGAACTATAAACGGAACCCCTTAATAAAAGCAAATACGAACAATCGGAGTGGTTACCGGCTACATCCCCGTAAGCCCCGTGTTAATACTGGGGAGACGGTAAATATTCCACTCAGCATAATGCGGCAAGCACTGGTTTTCAATTACCCGCCGTCCTGCTGAGTAGTCCACTTGACTATAAAGTGCTTTCCCTTTTTTAATCTGCTCACTACTACGTGAACAGTCAACTGAGGTTTTACACTTTTGTCCAATTACAGGGAGGTTGATATGCATACATACATACATACATATGCATTACGTATAATTAAACGTAATAAATCTAATAAAAATACGTGCGAGCCGGACACACCACACTCTTCAAGGGTACGGTGTAAACTTAAATATTTTGTTTACTTTATTCTCAGACTTGTAAAGTAAAACGATTACTTGTCCAATTCTACTAAAATCTACCTTACGAATTTAGGTTATTCATAAGTGTAAAATTATGGTTTCAACTCTCCTCCTCTAGTCGGCGAGTTTCTAAGCTAAAGAAAAGATCTTAGTGGCACTCTTGACTTGAGAGACGGGCGGACAAAAAAGGTATTCTTTTGATGTATCCTATTATACATTATATTTACCTATATAAAAATAGGCTTTTCAGACCTCTACAATTCCCCTTGACCACAACTGGTTAAGAATTCAACCACCCCTTTTCCTCCCGGGAGATGGGTTCAATTGTGGTATGAGCTTTAGCGAAATTTCATTGTGATCCAACTCCTTAATTGATAAACGTGTCACTGAAACCTAAGTAGCTTCTTGTGTTCTGCGTATTCCTTTTGGGAAGACAGGCTTGAATTTATGTATGTAAATGTGAAAAGTTCCCTTCTATGTCTTCATTTTTAACCCCCGACGCAAACACGACGGGGTGTTATAAGTTTGACGTGTCTGTCTGTCTGTTTGTCTGCGTGTGTCTGTCTGTGGCATCGTAGCTCTCGAAAGAACGAACCGATTTAGATTTAGTTTTTTTTTTTGTTTGAAAGCTGAATTAGTCTCCCGACTAGCCATGTGTTCTTAGCCATGTTTCATGGAAATCGGTCCACTACGTCAGGGATTAGTCAGGGGTTACGTCAGGGGTTAATTTTAATTTTGTGGTTAGGTTATTGTCAGCTACATTTGACTTGTAAGAAGATTATCAAGCCAATTTCATGTAATTACAGAGCTGTGCGTCAGCAGGTGATGGATCAGTCTGCGGGTAACGTTACGCCGACGTCGATACTGTATTGACGTGGTAATCCAATGTGGCGCGGTCGGGTAGACCATCGCTCGTATAATCACTACATAGTATAAAACAAAGTCGCTTTCTCTGTCCCTATGTCCCTATGTATGCTTAAATCTTTAAAACTACGCAACGGATTTTGATGCGGTTTTTTTTAATAGATAGAGTGATTCTAGAGGAAGGTTTAAATGTAGGTATAGTACCCGTGCGAAGCCGGGGCGGGTCGCTAGTAAAGTAATAAAATAACATATAAAGGCAATTACTGAACCAGTGAGCTACATCTTCGACGTTGTCATCACTTTCCATCAGGTGCGACTAAGGTCAATCATAGGCCAGTTTATAATAAAAAAAAACGGTCAAGTGCGAGTCGGACTCGCTCACCGAGGGTTCCGTACAAACTTTCAATAGTTGAATCATCAAAATGTTATTCATAGAACTCTACAGATTTGACTAAATACCTCAAGACTCAATTTCCCACATAACAAGTAATATTTTAATATACAATTTTATTGTTAGACGACGTCCAAATAAAATCAAGACTATTCGACTTCAATAGTTTACGACTTACGACATGTCGCAAGGACGCTCCTGAACCGACCTCATTATATCAGGAAAAACGCGATGTAGGAAATGAGCGTTCAACGTACAGCGACATCTATCGGCAAATTGAGTAAGCTAATGCGCGCGAGCTAGTTATGGAAGATGATTTTTATGGAAAATTGTTTATTGCGTGAATCGATTTTAACCATTTTGCCTCTATTTGAAAGCAGGTAATTTCATTGTTATTTTGTTAAAAAATACAGGTACAATAAACACCCGCAAGGGCGTTGAAATTGAAAATGTAAATCTGAAAGGTTTTTTATAAATAAAAAAAAAAGTTTTCAAGATACGTGTACGATTTTATTTTTCCTGTAATATTCATTATAATAGCCATGTTTGGTGAAAATTTCACAAATTTATGTTAGTAAACTTCGGAGATAAGGGGGGGGGGGGGCGGTATTTTTTTAAATTTTCCTTCAAAAAACATTTTTTTTCCACAACCAAAAAATTATAAAAAATGGTTTTGATATGTACAATTTGAGCTCTTTCCAACGATACCCCACTTGATCTAGTTACTTGAAATTTTCAGTTTGCCCCCCTTTAATTTTGGCCATTTTCTATCATTTATATTAATTAATTTAAAATAAATATACTTTCAACTTGTAGAGGTTCACAATGTTTATAACTATTCCAAATTTCATATCGATAGCATAAGTAGTTCTCGAGATATTTAACAATGTGACAGACGGACAGACAGACGGACAGAGTCGCACCATAAGGGATCCTGTTGTACCTTTTTGGTACGGAACCCTAAAAATGAAACCTATTATACAGTAACTTTCTTAAATCCTGTAATATGCCTGCGATGGGCTGTGAGAAATGAATGCTTGAGGTTCTGTGAGGTGATGGATGCGAAACCTACCACTGTGAGAGTCTGATAATTTATTCATAACTTATAATTATTTACAGTTTGTAATAATTATTATGTTTTATTTAAGTTTTATGGCGCATTGGATTGTCTGTCAAGCCATGTAAACATGTTTTTCAAAAAATAAAAAAGTATTATAGTGTTTGAATGTATCAGCTGAGTATACCTAATGAGCAAAATTTGCTGTGTAGTAAAAAATCTGTATGTCGTTTTTTTATCAGATAGAAGGCAAATGAGCAGACAGGTCATTCTGATGGTAAGCGATCACTGCAGGCTATACGAGTACACCTGCAACAGCAGGTGTGATCGTTTTATAGACTCTTAGGGCCCATTTAGATGGTACGAGAACTTGCATACGAGTTTTATTACATTGCGGTATTTGATGGCTGTGGCAAAATTGTATGTAACCTCAACAGCCCGCAATGAGACTAAAATCACATGCCATCTAAATCAGGCTTTAAAATGCCCAACCACCTTCAGTGCCCTATCCCTCAAAACTTACAACTACAATTTTACAAGTGTAAAGTTACAAGTTTGTAGTAGTACAAGTGTGCGTACCACAAAATACATACATTACAAAATTGTAGCGGAAAATTCTGACAAATATGTAAATTGTATCGACAAGTTTACAATTCATTGTATCACAAAACTTTACAAACGATACACATATTTTCCGGAAAACGTACAAATTTGTAGCTGACAATTGTTTTGTGCTACATTAAATTGTGGTAACAGTTTTACATATATGTATAATTGTACGTACAAGTCAACAATTCTCTAAACGAGTGTCACACCCTCTTACAAATTTACGAATAGACACATTGCGGTATATTTTATCATATTCACTAATATTCAGCGATTTCAACCCTTAATTTGTACCACGAAATGTTTAGTGCAAGTAGCAGTGATAGTGAAGAAGAATTCATTGTAAGACGTCCAAGGACATATAGGGAAAGAATAAATTTAACTTTGACCATGACGGATTTTACATTTAATCAAAGGTTCAGAGTGAGTAAATCTACCGTCGAATATCTATTGCAAACTATTGGTGGAAACCTTAGACATCCGACAAGAAGAAGTCATGCTCTTGATCCTAAACAACAGTTACTGACTGCTTTAAGATGGTTGGGCTCAGGATCCCAATATCACATCACTGGCGATGCTCATGGTGTTTCCAAAATGACAAATTTGCCAAAAAGAATGTTTTTGTTTTCGTGAATGTGGTTTAAGATGGTCATTTTGTCTTGTAAGTCCATTGTAATTAAATATAATCAATCTAATTC
This sequence comes from Leguminivora glycinivorella, assembly GCF_023078275.1. Classification (NCBI taxonomy): domain Eukaryota; kingdom Metazoa; phylum Arthropoda; class Insecta; order Lepidoptera; family Tortricidae; genus Leguminivora; species Leguminivora glycinivorella. The sequence goes on along the minus strand of NC_062974.1, from coordinate 7,104,561 downwards.
CTTCGTAAGTATTGCGTAAAAAGTGAAACTACCTTCAATATCAAGAAGCTAAATAAATTGTTACATATTTGTAGTTGTAACATTACAATTTTTCGCTTGTATATTTTACAATTCACAGTCCTACAATTTTATAGGTGTCATGACATACCCTTATTCTTTGTGATACGCTTTCACAAAAGTGACTTATTTGTACACTGCACACTTGTAGCGAACACATATTTGTAATTATTGTGGTACATTATTATGTTTACAACTCAACAATTTTGTCGAATTGTACGCTTGTAAATTTTTGTGGGATAGGGCACTGTGCCTGATAGGGATAGGGTACATAATTTTCTGCTACATGAAAATTCCAAATCACAAACATTAAACAAAGCAATTTCCTCTAACTATTAGATTGGCGGCCCGCGATGGATCAGCCTGTGGCACGTTGCGGGGATGTCGACAATGTATTCGCGTGGTAATCCGGTGGGCACCACATAGGCCGTCACGGCATTGTCGTTTGTGAAATGAAAGCTAATATTCAGCGTCCCCAGTGTCAGGCCTACGTCACTCGTTCCGTTCGCGGTCGCGCGTCAAATACCTACCTGCTAGCATTTGCCAGGCCCCGTAGCCGAATGGCATTTCTCCGACGCCAAACGAAAGCGATACGCCGCTGGCTCTGTCGCGCCAATACGCAAGCGCGATAGAGATAGATATCTACTAGCGCTTCGTTTCGTGAGCGTTTCGTGAGCGATTGTGCCATTCGGCTAGCCACCCTGGAGGTAACAAGTGGCCGAGGGGCACCACGCGCCCGCCTGTGTAGTCGTGTAGCGCGTACCTACTGTTCTTCTGAGTTTTACGTAATAACTTATTAGTATTAGTTAAATAAAGCGTAGGCATTTGTCGTTTTGCGGGCAAGTGAAGGATCTGTTACGTTAGTAACTTATTAATAATCTGTGCCAGTGTGTTTTTTTTTTTATGAGGAACAGGTAAACCATTTGACCGCAATCTCACCTGATGGAAAGTGCCGATGCAGTCTAGGATGAAGCATGTTTACCCAAAAAATGCAGGAAATAGACATGCAGGAAGTGAGTTCCCTCAAAAACATAACTCTCGTTTGCAGACGTTTCTGCATGTTAAAAAAAACCGGCTGTGCGAGTCGGACTCGCCCACCGAGGGTTCCGTACGAAGTTTCTTTCAAACTACCTAGTTAAAATAATCTCATGTTTCTCTTATTAACTCTAATGACTTGACTAGAAGACTAGAAGCTAGAAGTACTAATGAACATTATTGTGTATAGCGCCATCTCTGTATAGTATGTTGGGTTTTCAGGGATAATTCTTTATAATGTTAACCGATTTAAACAGTTTTTACTTTATTTGAAAGTAGATGGTTAAATTGAAAGTAAAAATCTGAAATAGTATTTTATACAATCGTGATATAATACAAAGCTTTTCAGTCGAGTACCATGTTTAGGCCACGAAGCTTGCTGAGTGGCCTAATAGTACGGTACGAGAGTGAAAAGCTTAATTATATCACTATTGTATACAATACTTTTTCTATGAGTCATCATTTTCATCATCAATGGACGAAAAATATCATCATTCAAGTTAAAATTAATGTTAATAGCGTCGTTCACCGTTGTATCAACATCGAATTACCTAGCAACCAATTGTTTATAATAACCGTCTCTGATTGGCCGATAACGCGACAGATAAAAAAAATGTGTTTCAAATGCAGAAAAATTTGCCAGGTATCGCAAATTAGTATAGAAATTGTATGAAATTCTATTTTTGAAATTATTACAGTTAACTAAAAGTCAACTATAATGAGATTATTGACCGCAGCGAAGCAAGGGCTACGTTTTAACTCAAGCAATTTGCTTTTGTATGTCCGGATGTCTCGCTCTACAGCTCGCATTTCCCAACCGATTCGCGTGAAATTTTGTGACCAGATTCTATGACTCAATATAATTTTTTTGTCGTCCCAGATTTTGGAAATTGTTAAAAATGACAAAGTCATGGGGCCTCACGCCTTAACTTTTAGCCATATCGATATCTTAAAAGTCTTGTCTTTTAGATGCATGTATATAGAGTGCTTGGCAAAAAAATCAGACGTTTTAGAACACAGGTTTAGACGGTAGATGTAAAAATATGTAATTTTGCAACAGAATAAGCATTTTAATTTCACCAATCTACGTATGTGTTATGGTGGCTCAGTGGTAAGTCACCGTGCTTTTTTTCAAATTTCTAATCACCAATTCACCAAGTTCTGCGTTCGAATCCTCCAGGTGCCATAATTTTTGTATTTTTTTTGCATTTGAATTTTATATTAATAATTATATTTTAACCAACTAAAGCGATAAATACATTTTATATACTTATAATCATTTTTTTTTCAGTAGAAAGTAAAATCCTGTTTGCTTGTTGATCGAAATTTACATTTTTATGTCCGTATATTTCCCTCTATTCAACCGATTCTCGTAAAATTTAATTATGAAACTATTTATATTTATTTTTTATGATCCAGTGTTTAATAATTTTGAAGTACGAAAAAAAATTATTATTTATAAATTATAAATAAATGTAATGCCGAAGATGGCAAAAATAAGTACTAACCAATTTGATTATAGAAAGGATGAGCTAAGATAATTATGATGCCTCTCCTCACGTCACAACGTCACGCCACAATATTCTCACAGATGGCGTTAAACAGAAGATAAAAACTTACCTCGGAAAAATCAACAAAATTGTGTTTGACTAAAGAAAACGGAGTGGATTCCCTCCGCGCGGCATAAGCGAAACTTCGTAACATAAATTATGATAGCTGTTGGCAACAAGAAGAAAAATAATAAAAATACAAAAAGTTTTGCATTTGCCGGGAATCGAACCTAGAAATATGACTAGCGTGAGGGCAAAAATGTAACATGAATGACACTGCACCACCGCGGTTTATACTAAACGGTGCGAATTTAAGTGTTATGTGCTGCCAACTTTCAAGTAGATTGAATTAGTGAGTTGGTGATGCATCGTAGTATTTAAAATAGTTGGGTTAGAGTTTTCTTGTGACCCTTAAAAGCGAAAATAGGAAACCCACTTCGCGGGCTAGCGTTGACACGTTTACAAAACAAAACTTGATAACTAAACGAAAATGGACGACGAGGGGCGAAGCACCCACAAGGGGGCTCGGAGGCGAAGCCCACCGTCAAAAAGCCAACGTAGTACGTATTGAAAATAAGTTAGGTTAGGGTCTTTTTTACGACCCTTAAGAGCGAAAATAAGGGGGGGCTCGGGGGGCGCAGCCCTCGCAAAAAAGAACGACCAATTAAGTTTCCAAACTAAGTAAAGTTAAGGTTTTCTTGTGACCTTGAAAAGCGAAAATAGGCAACACACTTCGCGGGCTAGCGTCGACACGCTTACAAATCCAAAATTGATAAGAAAAACAAAACGGACCACGAGGGGCGAAGCCCCCCGCCAAAAAGAAATACCAACGTAGTACGTATTGAAAATAAGTTAGGGAAGGGTCTTTTTTACGACGCTTAAGAGCGAATATAGGGGGGGGGGGGGGGGCTCGGGGGCCGTAGCCCCCCGCAAAAAAGAAAGATCAATTCAGTATCCAAACTAAGTACGGTTAAAGTTTTCTTGCGATCCTTAAGAGGGAAAATAAGGGGGGGACAAAATAGAAATACCCATTAAGTATCCAAACTAAGTAAGGTTAGGGTTTTCTTGTGACCCTGAAAAGGGAAAATAGGCAGCCCACTTCGCGGGCTAGCGTCGACACCCTTACAAATCGAAAATTGATAACAAAACCAAAATGGCCGACGAGGGGCAAAGCACCCACAAAGGGGGCTCGGGGGGCGAAGCCCCCCGCCAAAAAGAAATACCACGTAGTACGTATTGAAAATAAGTTAGGTTGGAATTTTCTTGCGAAGTTTAAGATCGAAAATAAGGTGTGTAAGTATCCAAACTAAGTAAGATTAGGGTTTTGTTGTGACCCTGAAAAGCGAAAATAGGCAGCCCACTTTGCGGGATAGCGTCGACACGATTACAAAACAAAAGATAACAAAACCAAGGGCAGGACTATGATGCTTGCCATTTTATGACTTATCTACGCGGATAAAGCATCCGTCACGTTGTGGCAAGTTAGTCAGTGTGATATTGACATATATGTTATCCACATTGATAAGTGATAAAAGTGCAAGCATGATAGCCGCACAGTTTTTATATGTTAAATGCAGAAATTGCCGTTAAGGGCTTGAGTTGAGTGCCTAACTGCCTATGCGTACGAGTATATGTCGCTTGAAACTGTTGCTGTCATGAGGTCATGACTTGACTGCGATAATCACTAATTAACTTTCAGTTTTGCGTTCTCTAAGTATTTCGCGAAGGTCTACAGCTCCCAGAGCCACTAGTTATAGTTGAGTTGGAACTGCCATAGAGTATCCAACACTGAAAAGTTAGCACTTATAGTTTAGTCTGTGGTGTCCTAATTGACAGATTACAGTCGACGAGTAGAAAAAGTTTTTTTGTGAATTAATCAAACTTTCTACTTGTAGAGGTTTACAATCACAACTATACCAAATTTCAAGTTGATAGCATTAGTAGTTCTCGAGATATTTAGTAATGTGACAGACGGACAGAGACGGGCCATAAGGGTTCCTGTTGTACCTTTTGGTACGGAACCCTAAAAACAAACATTTTTTTTTTATAAATAAGCATTGTTTATTAACTCATTCAACAACACTACCCACAACCGCGTCTGTCATTAAAAAGCATTCCCGCTACGGCTCGTAGCACTACGTCGTAGCCAATATCACGGCTCGCTCGATACCTAGCCTACGGTCGTAGCTAAGCTGTGACTGCGTAAAGAAACAGGTAGGCACCCTGTGAAGAGAAGGGGACTATCGCTAGCGATATCAAAACGCTTTTTGGGTCTCTCTATCATTTTTCTACTTTTTTCCATGTTAGCGGGATAGTGACAGTTGCGTTTCGATCTCTTAGCGTTTGTGACTTTAGGAAAAACATTTTCGCTCGACCCGTACTTAAATATATGTCGGAAATTTGCTTTGATCTCTCCTACCATTTAAAAATATAAAAAAATCTTCAACTTTAAAATTGCAAGGCAATTTTGTCGCTGGCAACAAACATGTCGATAACGACGCGGTAATCCAATGACGCTGTCGGTAGTAATGCCACCTTGGTAACTAGGTATGTATAGGTAGTTCCACGGGAGTAGAGGTGAATGATCAATTGATCACACACAGCTACATGAAGTCCTGGGGCCCATTTCTCAAAAGTGAAAGTTACAGGTGCAAGTCTCTTTCCATCTTGTCATATTAGACATTGACTAACGGTTGTAAATTGTAAAGTGTAGCTTCGAGAAAAGGGCTGATTTTATTATAATGAATGAATGAAATGAGTGAGTAAGTGAGTCGCTTAACTTCAAAGTTGGGTGAATCCATTCTGCTTTAAGGGTGGTTAAATAAAAAATTATTGATACCGAAATATAACCAAACCAACCCAATAGATTTACCCAAGTTTGAAGTTAAGCGACACAAATTTAAATAAAATTGTTTAATAGTACATTACTACAGAGGCCGGGACAAAGGGGTTGCCGGCCGAAGACATTCGCGAGGCCGGATAGGTCTGAGGCGGGCAACCCCATTTCCCGCCGAGGTATGTATAGTGCTTTTCTCAAACATGGTATGAAATAAATAAAGTCTACTGAAAATAGTAACTTTGGATGGCTGTATCTCCTAAACGGTGCGTCGTAGCGCAAAAATAATCGAATTTTCGTTCCCCTTTGTTACCCCGTATACGCTTATAAAAAAACAAAAAGTTAAAATAAATTCAAAAAAAAACGAAAAAAATTTTTTTTGTATGAAAACGCACCCAAAATCAAATATTGTCTAGGGCCCGTACCAGTTGCAGTCGGCACGTCTATAAAGCCCCTTATAGTTTTTTTTTTTAATTGGCTAAATACCTGGATGTTATGTCACAGTTATCTGTGTTTGGAAATTAAAAAAGAGGACTTTGCCGGTCTTGGCCTGCAAGGTTTGTATGAAATTCCATTATCTATCAATCGTCCTTGCCGCACCTGCAATGTCATACTTCGCTGCCATTTATAAGGCACATAACATCAATATTTCATACCATGTTTGAGAAAATAAACTTTTTAATATTTCTTGCAACTCACTGCTTAACTTGCTATCGGTACAATAAAAACAACATTCATTTTAAAACCTCGCTGTCATTACCTGACAGTGTTGTGCGCGTGGCCTAATACATGTCTGATGAAACATTTTATAGGTCAGTTTATTGCTAGGAAACAATTTCTAATGAAACCTTATTTTATTTGAATGGGTATTATATAGGTGGCGTTGTTTCCTGGATGTTTGTTTAAACAAAGACATTACTTATTTCTGTTTTATAATAAATACAAAAAAAACAGCGAAATTTTTCTTGATTTCATATAACATTTCATCTTTCTTTTGGCCTCAGAAATTCGTTGTTAAAATCTTTTGGTCCCTAATGTTACACCGTGTATTTATTGTCGACTGACAAGTAGAGGCCAAGGTAGACCGAGTATTAGCCGGTAACTAATACTGCACGGGAAGCATGGTCGCGCGATAGACGATAAAATAGCAGGCCGTCCCTATCGCGCTATTTGTAAGTGCGATAGGGACGGCCTGATATTTTATCGTCTATCGCGCGACCATGCTTCCCGTGCTGGTAAATCCGCCGCCTTGTCGATCGCGACAAGTTAATCCGGTGTCCTATCATGTGGCCAGAGGGGCTACCGCCTGCACTGATTTTTTTAAATACCGGGCATATCTCTCTCGGCCACTCTCATCCTCCTTGCGTTATCACGGCATTTGCCACGGCTCATGAGAGCCTGGGTCCGCTTTGACAACTAATCCCAAGATTTGGCGTAGGCACTAGTTTAAAGAAAGTGACTGCCATCTGACCTTTCAACCCGAAGAGTAGCTAGACTTTATTGGAATTAGTCCGGTTTCCTCACGATGTTTTCCGTCACCGAAAAGCGACTGGCAAATATCAAATGACATTTCGCACATTTCGACCTCCGGAACGAAAGTCACACGCACTTACCGCTATAGGCTACCAGCGCTTCGCTCTCTCGGTCACTCTATTTACGCAAAAGGGAAAGGTGCAAGCATTTTACGAAATTCGGTATACGCGGTAGGCCTCTAGGTATCTAAGTTCGTTTCTAGGCATGTATAATATCGCTTGTATCTTAATCGAATTAGCTTCTTTCCTTAGATTGGCCTCGTGGGCTAACTTGTAGGAACTTATTGGGCATTCAATACGTATTGTCCAGGTAACAAAGTATTTAAATAGCACAAATCGCGAATTTCTGTTTGGCCCTATGGTTGACTGGTAGAGAATGTCTTAAGGCATTAAGTCCGCCATTTGTATTTTTTTTCAATTGTGCAATAAAGTTTTAAAAAAAATCCCGACTCGCAAATGTCATTGATCCATTTTTTTCCATGATTTACAATGTTTGCATTGTCAAATAGAGTGTCCACCTGTTATATTGGGGTGTCCCAGAAGTAAAGAGACAATAATAAATTGATTTTTTAAATAAAATAACTGATCAAAGTAAATAAGTTACGTATAATAAAAATTAAAAATATAATAAAATTAAACATTTTATATCAAATTTGCACCAACGACGCCTTTGTACCCAATTTTTCTCAGATTAATTGCTGCTCGCCGCATGACAGCTTTTCCTGACTTAGCTGCCACATTTTTTGCCAATCTGGTCCACCGATGTTTGAAAGCTGTTATTGATTTGGGCTTATCTGTTCGTTTTTTATATTCTTTCTTACATAACGCCCAAAACATTTCAATTCCTCGAGCTTGGGGCACATTTGGAGCATTATTACGCTTGAGTATATACTCAATCCCTGTGGACTCCAAGTACTGGGTGACTTCAGACGCGTAGTGACAAGTCGCCATGTCCGGCCAAAACACAACATCTTCCGTGCGATGATATTTGTTTATAAACGGAATCAATCGTTTAATTATGCACTCCTTGAGATAAACCTTTGAGTTCATAGATCCAGTACAAATATAAGGTTCAGATATATTGCCGTTTTGGTCAATCGCTTGCCAAACGAGATATTTGTTAAAAAATTTAGCCTTTGGCAAGACTCTTTGCGTGTAATCCACAGCGTCTCGAGTGGTTGAGTGGAAATATTGCTTTCCAGGCACATCGCTCGGGTCCACCGGTACATATGTCTCATCATCAATAATAAGGATTTTTTTCAATGTTTTCGCGTAGACTTTACGACATCCTTTTTTAGCACGCACCTCCTGGTCTTTAATGTACTTGGGAGCAGATAGCTTTGCATAGGCTTTCATATTTAGGTCGTGCCTTTTAATTCTAGATACACTAGACTTGGATATTTTTAATTTATCCGCCACGGCTCTGACAGATATCGAGGGAGCCTGGTTAAACGCCTTTTTTACCTTATTTAAGTTTCGAGCCGTCGAAACTACACGTGGTCTTCCCGGTAGGCTTTTGAAATTTTGCTCTTCTGTTTCTTCAAAACGTTTAATTATTCGATATAAGCTCGTTCTTCTCGATCCCTCTTGTGTAAAATGGTGTATTGTGTCTATTTTACCATGACACTCGTAATATTGAATAACTCGCTTCGCGAATAGCTCATATACAGCTCGTTTCATTTTCGAAAATCTTATGAAACCAATACGCAAATGCCGAATAATTTGACGTATTTGCTCATGTCAGTCGCCATGACAGTTTTTTTTCTTTTTTTGAAAAATCTGTTTTCGGCCAGTACGACATTAAAAAGTTGTCTCTTTACTTCTGGGACACCCTTTATATGGTAGGCGTGTTCAGTGTCATGTAGAACTCAACATTATAGTGTAATAAATAATGGAAAAAATGGATCAGTTACAATTGCCCCCAGTCGAGATGTGTCCCGCTGTACCTTATAAATATTGCAGAAGGTATAAAGAATGCACCATTGATATATTCAATAGAATAGTATTTTATTTTTCTGTATAGGATAGATTATATATGTCTTTGGTAATACATACTGAATTTTTATGAGTTCTTTATTCACTCTTCTTAATAAGCACAGTACCTACACGTTATATTTTAGTATACTTACAAATAATTTATTTTTCCCCTCACTAGCTCGGAAACACGTGTTTTGTCCTTTAATGGCAACGGGTAAAAACGCATTTTATCCACTAGTGGGTAAAGTAATTTGACCTTGAATAAAGTCAAATTAACTGCTTTAAAATTGGTTAAAGTAGGTGAATCTAGTAATAAAGATGATTTACCACCTGTGGAACTACTGGAAGCGGTGATAAACGCATCTTTTGCGTTGTAGTTTCCTCGCTATAGTGAGGGGAAAAGTTTTGTGTTACACTCGGGTGCAAATGTATTTTACTTCTCGTGTGTTAAAAAACTCGCAAGTTCAGGATTCTATTTCGAACCACTCGCTTCGCTCGTGGTTCAACTATAGAATCCTTTCACTTGCTCGTTTTTCAATTCCACACTCGGCGTTAAAATACAACTTTGCCCCCTTGTATAACAAATAACTATTGTCTATTCTTTTTATTATTCTAAATAGGATAATTTGGCCACAGACTAGTCAAGGCGAAAATGTGGACTACGATGGAGCGAACTCACCCAGAAGATTGTCTGTACAACCCTGATTTGAATGTTTGCTGGGTTATATGAGCTCGGAAATAAATGTTACATGAAGTATTATGTTTCTTAGACTACATCTGTCTATTCGGAGTTGTATAGGTCTTTGCTTATAACATTTGTAACATTTAACCTACCCACCTACAATATAGTATAACGTGAAAAAATAAACAAGACTAAAGCCCAGTTTTTCGCAATCATGTTTACTCCTTGGGACATTTTCGGTTCAGAAACCATGCGGGTTCGGGCACGACGAAACATCGGCCTTTGAAATAAAGGTCGAACGTATAAGTATATTGACTCGTTCGGGCGGGGCCTAGACTATCCCCCAGAGACTCCTTGATTCGATAATATGCCATCATTATATCTCTACCACACATAAGATATTGACGTGATTTTTGCAACCCAGAATGCCCGAAATTGATATAGCCTAGCCAAAATAAGTCGGGCCTCGTCTATCAAAATCGTCTGCAAGAGTTAATTAAAAGTAATTATTTCATCAGTTTGACGTTTAAAATAACATTTGCCGCTGATTTTGGACTGACTCTAGTTATCCGGCATTTGAAAGAAAAATCACGATAAGACTTTGAACCACTGTCAAACTGTTTTGTAGAAAGTGTGTATAGCTGTACGGCGGTACATACTATACTGTGATGTGTCTTCATACAAAAACGTAATTCTTGGCACTGTCATATCCAATCCATATTATATCGTACCTATTTGATGTAGATATATTAAAGTTTGTTAGGGAATACGAATGCACAATAAGGCTATGTTAAATGCAATTGTGTCAAAATGACAGTGCAAAGTAGTATGTTAGTGACAATGTCTCTATCATTCCACAGTGTTTTAAAATATGTCACTTATGCACTATCAGCTGCAAAAGTGCATGGCGAATTTATCAATGAATTCATTTATAAGTTCTCCATGAACTTTTGCAGCTGATAGTACGCGGATAAAACATTAACCATAAAGTTAGTTGTGCTTAAATGAATGCATCGTTAGGTTTTCCCACTTGTGCCTCAAAGTCTGGGGAAAACCCAAGCGTTGCTCCGTCTAACTACTAGATAAGTGATCTATAAACCGGGAATTCCTACGTCGCCAAGATTACACTACGAAAACGATACATGTTACGTATTATCCATACGACATACGACGTTTTAATAAGGGAGCTACTGCTGTAAGTATGGGTTTCCTAACGGTTGTTTTTTAATCTCTTCGTGTACTCTCAAAGTAACAAGTCTTATCCGATTAGCTTTCATTTCGCGGACATGAGGATAACTTAGTCGAAAAAGATGGGAAGCCTATTGAGCCAATAAATTAAGTCTTTCAGTGGCTGGATCAGTGAGTCTGTAACATAAAATCAAATATCCGATTGCGATCCGAAATTCCGATTGAGATAACATTGAACATGAAGTTTGCAAATGTACAAAATTCCTTAAGATGCATGTCTTACTACACTTTTAATCGAATGATCACATTTTGGAACGACTCCTTTGTTCAAAATGGGTTATACCAATACTTTGAAAGTCAATACATATATCTAGAGGTACAATTACACAAACAATCTGCAGTTTCGTTTATACGTTGGACACGACACGAACGTTTGACTTGACAACTTAGTGATTGGACTTTATGAACGAACCAAAAAAGATAAAATGAAACTAGGATGACAGGATGTACTAATTGAAAGGGCACCATAACCACATTTCATTATACATAGGTTATATACTTCTTAACTTTTACTCACGGCTATACTTAATTACATCCGGCAAAACATTACTTTTTGGAATAATGAACTACTTACAAATCCGCAAGCGCTCTCTCATTGTACCACGAATTACCTAATTAACTACGACTTCACAAGAAGGCTTTTGCGTAAGGGATTTGATTGGCCGCTGTAAAGAATAATTTTAATAACCTGCAATATTTTTTCAGCCTAAAGTTCAGTAGAGCGAATTGTCACCATAAAAGTTCTAGTTTGACGCTGCTTTAACATAGAAATGTGAAATAATGTGTAAAAAATTGAATTCGGTGGGGCAAATTGATTACATAATTTCGGTGATTTTAAAATGTCAGATTTCTTACGAACTATAAGGTTCTAATGGAGGCCTCCACCACCAATATTTTTTATATTTAGGCTAGATTTTAGTAAATTGACTGACATATTAATAAAGTAGTAAATAAAAATCAGCACCGAAATCAGGCACCGAACGTCATCCCTGAGAATCGCCCATATTGCATGTACGTACGTATATTATAGATTGTAGAAACCCTAGAAGATGGCTTTATCATGTCATCGTGCCACTACGTCACTTTCCACTACGACAATACAAGTATATGACAGATAGTTAGTGTGACAGTGTAAGTAAGCTGTATCATGACGGTACTGATTGATAGCTAACTATACCTGTTTCTACGGTATGTTTCATGAGAGTGTACAGTGTATATAGGGTAACAAGATTATTTACTTCCTGTTCATAACCTTCTATGTTTTTCTATGTCTATGGCCTTTATGTATTTCTATAAGTTAGTAATTAAGTAGGCAATGGATTAAAGACGTTGACATGATGATTTGCGCCAGTAAGGGATAAAACATACAAAATGCCTGACACTTCGAGACAGAATTAAGAACCAATCTTTGAGCATTTTAACAAAAAAAATTGTCTATTTATGGTATGTCACTGATACATGTAAAAATATTACCGTTAAGTGTGTTATATAATTAGATAAATCTATTTTTTTTTAAGTTGAAATTTATAATGCAGCAATGAGACATATTTGAAACACAGCGTACATAAATTCAGCTGAAATTAAAACGTATGTAACATTTTTGAAGAAATTACATTATAGCCACTGTTCACAATTTAAACGCACACGAAACACAAATAACTCTAGGCTACATTTCCCCAAGAAGCGTCACTTTATAAAGGTCTTAGTCTATTTTACATATTTGTACGATGTGTATAATTTTCACACTTAGCATTCTCTTCACATGAAATGGAAACAAAGGCACAAAGAAGCCCTGGCGCCAAGAATTTGTCAAGAGGCGACGGCAATAATTCAGCCTTTGTACCGCTGCGGGCTCTGCTTACAAAAAAAAAACTTCTGCAATACAATCTACAACAAAAACGATTGTACAGCTAAATTTTTGTAAAGCGTAAAGCGTTTATATAACGTACCTTTAGAATGCTTTCAAAAAGTTTTCAGGTTGTTTTTAAATTCCATGGCTAAATTGGTTGCCAAATATTTCAACATACTTAATATAGAAATATAGCTTTCGTCACACAAGATATATATGTCTATCTAGCTAGATTTTGGACTTTTACTAACTGTTTTAGCCAATAAAATCTAATTAAAATATTAGTTTCGTTTGTATTCCTCACAAGTGTGTTGAAAAACGTCGTATGAAACACGTGTCCAAGGCACACATTTCGCCTCGTGTCATCATCATCCTCCTTGCGTTATCCCGGCATTTTGCCACGGCTCATGGGAGCCTGGGGTCCGCTTTGACAACAAATCCCAAGATTTGGCGTAGGCACTAGTTTTTACGAAAGCGACTGCCATCTGACCTTTCGACCCGAAGGGTAAACTACTTTAGACCTTATTGGAATTAGTCCGGTTTCCTCGCGATGTTTTCCTTCACCGAAAAGCGAAGTAATGATCATTGATCAACCTAGGACTCGTGTCATAATTTACTCATTTTGAACACTGTATTTTGGGCCAGTTTTTTGCCGAATATTGCTGTTATCTGTAATAACGAAATAAATACGTTTGATAGATCCTTCAAAGCCTGTTGTTTTGTATGGATCTGAATGCTGGGCGACGAAGGTGGAGGATGAAAGAAGAGTGCACGCAGCGGAAATGAGAATGGTGAGATGGATGTGTGGAGTGACCAGAATGGATCGGATCAAGAATGAACATGGAAAGTTTGGTTGGCGTGGTACGGTCATATAATGAGGAGGGATGAATGGCAGATTAATTTTGATGGATGAAGAGGAGGGTAAACCCAAACAACGATGGATGGATTGTGTGAAAGAGGATATGAAAAAGAAAGATGTAAGTGTTGAGATGACGAAACATAGAGGAGAATGTAAGAGGAAGACGAAGGAAGAAGAAGAAGAGATTGTTTGATTGACATACCTGCACAGCGGGGTTGGCCCTGAAGTACGCGAACAGCGCCCCAGTGATGGCGAGCAGAGCGACGGCGTTGAGCGCCAGCTGCATCACGCGGAACTTGTGCGGTGAGCCCTCGTTGCTCACGCCCCGCATGTCGCGTAGCATCTGTTCACATATAGGTACTGCTTTCATTTGTTTTCATCATTACTTCATTACTAAGCTTAGAGATATATTACAAAGGAAAGAGACTTCTGGGTGGGACTTGAAATTACCTACGGGGCTAGCAATCCAGTAGTCGCTATACTATGCTAACAATACACCATAAATGAAATTAAATATAGATATTAGGATATCATAATATGAAATATAGATAGGTAAGGTGGATTAGGGTACTTACGAATGACAAAAAAGCTCTGGTAATTCCGAAAGGGGAATCTTGATATGATGGAAATAATGGTGATTTTTATGCGACTTTCGCAATTAGACGACTTTCGGAATTACCCTAATGCACCTAATATGGTATTTATTGTAAGAGTATTAACCCTCTGAAACAGGAGTCACATGGGAAATTCACCAGCAACGATGCATTATCCACTACATTCATTTTGAATCAAGCGTAAGTTACAATGGTTTTTATAATTATACATATTGGTAGTTCTTATTGTGTATGTGTACCTACTTATTGGTAGTTCATTAGACCTATACAAAAACTAGGTTTTTCTTTTTCGAATCTCCTTCGAATACGCCTCTTATTTATGGCAAAATGATGAAAAGAAACAAAAAGCCTTTCATAAAACAAACATCTGGCAAGAAACCAGGGAGGCTCGCTAGCTTGTTTGACAAGTATTAATTAACTTTTTTGTAATAACAACATCTCAAATTAATAAAATAATATTCTAGCTGTTTTACTGCATGATTTCTCAGTATGATTACAGAAATATTATAGAAGGATTACATTCCTAATGAAACTTCATAAAATTCATATTTTGATTTATTCTTACTAAAACGGTAGGTAGATAAAAATTATTTTACTTTGAAGAAACCTTTCTGAAAGACTACTTAAATATGTGCCTTTGTACACCATAACTATACTGTATTTCTATGTCCTAACTTGTCTTATGTACAATAAAGTGTTTACATACATACATACATATGTGTACAAGGTTTTAATTTAAGGCAATAGAGTGTATACAGTGTGTGTGCACTGGTCACGTTAGTCGCAGGACAGACTCAGCCGAAAGGTTCTCGAGTGGAGACCGCGATTCGGCACACGTGGTGTAGGACGCCGTGTGACAAGATAGAGAGACGACATCCGCAAGTTAGCTGGTGCGGGCTAGATGAGATTAACTGAAGATCGGGAGCAGTGGCGTGCATTGGGGGAGGCCTATGTCCAGCAATGGACGAAGATAGGCTGCTAACGATGAGAGTGTATACCAGTGGCAGCTGGTGAAAATTTCTGCTAGGCAACACTGAGCAAAAAGAAACCTACTTACATTAGGTACTTTACTAGTAATCAAACCTGTGGGAATCGGCTTGTATGGATCAGCCGCTGCTGGTGTATACATATTCTTGACACTTCAAACACTTATATATTTTTATTGCTAACCGTAGAGCAGTAGCCATGTCCATGCAAACACGTGCTCAAACACTGAGAGAAATTTGCATTGTGAATTTAACAAGTTCGATTTGTTGCGGTTTATCCGTTTGAATCAGCCAAACGTATGTTTAAAACAATATGTGTCAGGTTGTTTTTATAAAATCGACTTGTTGATTCAAATATATTGCCGATTCAAATGACAAGTAGCTTGTTGTTTGAACCAAAGAGCACGTATACGCGCTATTTTAACCAAAAAACTTGTTGAACGAACATGAAAACTGGTTGTATTTTCTCTCAGTGAACAGACGCACACTCCAGCACTTACTGAATCCGTTTGATTACGATCACGGACGAGCAGGACCCAATGTTTGCAGTTCAAAGCCTGTACTAAGAACCAATTTACCAGGGACTAGTAAATACTTCCGTCGAATGGCGATTTACCCAAAATGTATATTTCCATGAATTTGTAGTTAGGATGGGGTTTCAAATTGATCGCGATATAAGTTAAATAATAAGGAAGAAGAATAAAACATGTAATAGTATCCGCACTAGCACAGTATAATAAAAAGTACTATTGTACAGTATGGCCACTCCCGCTTCCCGCTGAAAGTGTCGCCCACCCCCTCTCGGTTACCTCACAGTTACCACCTGTCAAAAACGCTACCAGTCGATCTGACATATCTCACTCACACAAGCATGGTACGCGTTCACCTATACGAGCTTAGACTGTGTGCTAGGAACGCGCCTCTTTCATATATTTGATCGCCAGTGTCCGAAGTGTGGCACTAGCCTGTTTCTGAGTTGCGGGGAGTCGGATTTACCTGGCGTACGTTGAAGATAATATTAAATTTGTACATAAGAGAAATCTTCATAATTATTGAAAGTATCGTTAGGAGTACAATCTACGTTCCTATTTGCTCGTGTTACAAGAAACACCCGTTATACATACACGGTGAATAAATAAAAACAGTTTATTTAACCTCTGGGCCCAAAGCTGTAGGTACTCACTCGTATTTAGCTCCACTGATCGACATCCGTGAAGGGTGTTCTAATGAGTTCTGTTCGCCCCCAATCAGAGGCAAAACGGACCAATGTGGCAAATACGAAACTATTTCCCGCAATAGGAAACTAAGTGTGTCGCTAAATTTCAAACTTGGGTAAATCCGTTCAACATTAAGATTGATTATGTATAAAAACATATAAAATCTAAAAAATAATCAACTTTATAGCAGAATGGATTAACCCGAGTTTGAAGTTAAGTGACATAAATATCGAACAACGAATACGGTATCTGACTAACATTCTAATCAATTTGAATTTTTTGAACTGCCAAAACGAATTGTTGCTATGGTTTTATATGAAATACATATAATGTAACGATCTACTGACATTTATGAAGTTCTATTTTCGAATTTATTACAGGTAGTTGCCTAAACCGTATCGAAAAAATCATAATAGTTGAGTAGGAAGTGCCATAGACATGGAAAAGAGTAATGTTACAGTATAGCCTTAATACACAACACATAGGTATCAAAAAATATATAAAAAAATGTTGAATAGGTAACTTATAATAAAATAAATAAATAAATATTATAGGACATTCTTACACAGATTGACTGAGGCCCACGGTAAGCTCAAGAAGGCTTTGTGTTGTGGGTACTCAGATAACGATATATATAATATATAAATACTTATATAGAATACATCCATGACTCAGAAACAAGTATCTGTGCTCATCACACAAATAAATGCCCTTACCGGGATTCTAACCCGGGACCGCGGCGTAGCAGGCAGGGTTATACTACCGACTGCGCCAGACTAGTACTAGTAGACGAATAAAAAAATCTCCTTTATAGGTGACCCTTTGCATATCTTAGTTAAGGGTTAGATGTGGAACATGACTGTCTTGGATGACACTTGACCTCAAAGACCCTGCATCGCTGCTCTTGACGACGTATTATGAGGTCTGGTGGCTCAGGTAGTCGAGAAAAGAGGTCTTGTGCTCGAGTGCTACCTACAAAAGTTTATTTTTCCATTTTAAAAGTAAAAAAATGCGATCATGGAGCCCTCGGACATAATAAATACGATAATCTAAAAAGACCGGCAGCAGATAGATAGATAGATAGAATACTCTTTAAAGGCACACCTCAGCAAAAGATACAGTGGAGACAAAACAAATGATTATAAATAGAAGCAGACAACAGGCGGTCTTATTAAATATTTTCCTACAAGAAGATTTGCAGTTTCTAGATATTTTTTACAGAAAAGGCCACTTCTAAGTACAAGTAATTAAATATATGACATGAATTTAATTGTATTTTATTTTTAATGATTAATATAATGTTTTAGCCTTATTATGTAAATATATGACATTTAAAATTTTATATGTAGCCTTATAACAATGATATGCCCATTGATATTATTAAATGACGTAGGTATTTCAAATTAAAATAACCCGTCATTTAGCAAATATATGCCTCCAGAAAAAATGTGTAGGTATAGATTAGGCTAACGGAAATTAATAGTATTTTATGCAACTGGCGTTTAAGTGAGGTCATAAAAGACGAGTGGCGTGAGTAACAATTTGAGGCCAAGCCGAAAATTGTTAATAAAGGCGCCACGAGTATTTTTGACTCAATTAAACACCGTTGCATACAATACTTTTTCTACGACCATGCACTTACTTTTTAATAGTTTTTCTGGAATAACTTTCGTGAAATTCGCACTGTTTCCTGTATTTTGACGCGGCCTCCGCTATATTCCTGCACTCACCCTGTCGCTCGCACACCCCCGCGCCGCCGCCAGCCCCCGGCGCCCCGCACACCCCCGCTATATCCAATAAAGGCTTCCTATCAATACTTTAAGAGCTATATCGTATGCGTGGGTGCGCGGGGCGCCGGGCACTGGCAGGCATCTTTTATGTAGGGTTTTAAAGATCTATGCACGACACTATAAATGACGAATAACACTACAGGAGTAGAAAAAATATTTATCGGATAACGTAGAGTAGATCTAAGTAAGGTAATGTAGTTATTAAAATCCATCATTATCTTAGAATATTTCGATTTCTTATATTTCTCGTAGAATCTATTGAAATATTAGTTTATTTGCAAATATGCCATAAAATGGAGTAATACCTATTTTTATGAGACGAAAACGAATATCCGCGTTACGTAAGTCTGTAAAATATTTTTTCTACTCCCGAACTGTTATTCGTCATTTACAGAGTCGTGCGTAGATCTTTAAAACCCTACATAAAAGCCTATTACCCAAAGCCAGCGTTTGCCGGCTTTCCGCGCATGCGTGCAGTAACGAAAAAATTCAAAAAACGCAATGTTTGGCTCTGTAAACATGGCAACGAATTGTTATAACGATACTGCGCGTGTGCGCGGGATGGCTTTGGGCAGCTGGGCGGACAGTGAAAACCTTTGCGTCAAAATACAGGATAGAGTTTGAATTTCACGAAAATTATTCTAGAAAACTATTAAAAACTAATTGCATGGTCGAGGAAAAAGTATTGTATGCAACGGTGTTTAACTGAGTCAAAAAATACTCGTGGCGTCTTTATTAACAATTTTCGGCTACCCACGCCACTATTAATAGTCTTTTTTGACCTCCTTTAAACGCCTGTTGCATAAACTACTATTAGCCTCGATTTTTTTTTCTCAAAACAATTTAAGACCTTTTTTGTAACACAATAATATTTCAAAACAGATTTGAAAATATGTACAAACATTTGCACCCAGGGACTAAGAGGATAAAATCCATCGTTTTCTGAGAATATTTCGATATCTTCAATCGCCTGTTTACATGTTTGCTTCACGTAAGATGCTTTAGGGCACGTCGACATAGTCGGGACCACGGTACGCGTACATCTCCATATTGCTGTTTACTCGGGATGGGTTTGTCGTGTGTACAGCGGTTTAGTTTTTAATAATGCTGGTTGCGACGTTAACTTTTGTTTAGATTCTAAACTTTGGGACAATCTTTAGTAGGTAGTACCAATTTACTAGAGGGCTGATGATGTATTGTTATAAGGCTTGCAGTAGAATTTAATTAATCTGTTCTAAAGGACACTGTAGTAATGTATGTATGTATTCTTTATTTGCTAGAATCATGGTACAGCTATTACAGATGTCGTGTATATAAAATTATTAGATCCCGCACAATTCTGCCACTTGTGGCGTGCAAATTTTACAATAATTACTTACAATCTAACATGCATCTATTCTATAAATATTTACAATCATGGATTTGATGAATATGTACCTACTTTAATTAGTAACAAAATCATGTTCTGATATAAACCTATTTAATTCGTTAAGAAAAGATCTCCATCAACTAAAATAATGAATACTATACCTATCTATAGTATGGTGACTTGGTGTGTAAATTTTGTTTACAATGTAGCTAGTTTATATAAACCGAATTGAAGCACATTCCAATTTACAACATTAAAGAATGTCTGTAAAGTTAGTTATTTGAATAAGGTAAATCCTTTAGGACTTCAATATAATTGAAGTAAACCCTTAAAGTTAACAAAATACAATAGTCACTAAATGTCTGTAACGTCATTCAAAAGCGATAAAGAAATTCCGAACTCGAGCGATAATTAAGCCCCAGAGTACCTAGCCAACGTCACAATAGCTTACGCTTCCAAAACGTATCGTAGCATTCGTAGCTAACTCTCCTTATCGCTCTACTGCAATGGTGCAAGGGTGCAACAGAGCTAGACTGCGTTTCAGCGATTGTCCCTCGGGTAGGCCGGCAGACACTCGGGAGAACATTTAAACAGAAACAAAACTCGTCTGTTTTAATTCCAGCTCAATACTTCTTTCATCAGATATTCTAATTGATAGAACTTACAAAGTGCTCTATAAAGTAGGGATTACTAATCGTTTGAAGGGCTGGCACGTCCTCGTTTTACTGCTAAAGTGTTTAAAAACCTTCGCGGGAACATTGTTCGACTTTATTTACTTCAAGTTAGCTTAGAGTTCAAGGTTCTTTTAATTATCTTACAAGTATCTCTAGGTATCTAACTTCAAGATTACTTCGGGAAACACTTGATGGTTCTTCAAATCGGTACTCAGACAGTTTCTTTTAAACTAATTGTTTTATTTTATTAGTTAATACTTACAGATAAAGTTTAAAGGAACTTCAGATTCATTCTCATTAGAAAATAGTCATTCAGACGTCAAACGTATTCAGTTGCGGCAGTGATAACAAATGCCAATAGCATAGATAGTACCAAGAAGAAACTCGTCTGTATAAAAAGTACCCTGTACGATATAAAACATCAGGTAATTATAAGAAAATCATGACCTAAGTTATTTTATAGCGTATTGCAACGTAAAGAGACGTCTCCTCGACTTAGTTTTGAGGTAAATTAGTTTAGTTTAGTTCTATAGCCGCTATTTTTACTTCCCCATAAGCAACTAGTTAGTAATCAGTTTTGCCCGCGGAGGGGAACATAAAACTTATACTTACTCGACGTGTACGTTGCTGCCCATCCCTGTGTGCGTAGCCGAATGCACAAAAGCACACGACACGCTCACGATAATATCTCTTTCGTAGCTATCTCTATCACACGTATTGACGCGACAGAGCCAGAATACATTTCTGCGGCGTTTCGCGTCGCAGTAATGCCATTCGGCTACGGGGCCTGGCCCCGTAGCCGAATGGCATTTCTCCGACGGCAAACGAAAGCGATACGCCGCTGGCTCTGTCGCGCCAATACGCAAGCGCGATAGAGATAGATATCTACTAGCGCTTCGTTTCGTGAGCGTTTCGTGAGCGATTGTGCCATTCGGCTAGCCACCCGGTACTCGTACTCTGATGAGTGCACGGAATTGAATTTATATCTAAATATGTAAGTGAAAACGAAAAGAGTTGTATTTCCTTAATCTCTCAGTTACAGTTGACACTGAAAAATCGGGTCTATATTATATACAGATCTAATTTTTAGGGTTATTAAAACTATGTAAGATACGCTTGTTTGTGCCTGTAAACTGTGAGTTAGAGAGACCCAGCAGTAGACTTATTTACTTTAGTCTGAGATAGCTTGATCTCGTTAGCCAACATAACGGCAAGAAACAAACTTCAAACTTTGTGTCAGTCACATCAGTTGTAAAATTAATTATGTCAGTGAACAGCGAACTTTCTAACGTAAATCATACTCGTAAATCATGTTTAGACGAACCTTGAAACAACACAAGTGGATCTACCTGAAGGAGTAATAAATGTAAGTTACAACGTTCTAGCCTAAACTTTAAAGGAGAAAGTTTTCTG
The DNA here is from genome assembly GCF_023078275.1 of Leguminivora glycinivorella. Lineage (NCBI taxonomy): Eukaryota > Metazoa > Arthropoda > Insecta > Lepidoptera > Tortricidae > Leguminivora > Leguminivora glycinivorella. The sequence goes on along the minus strand of NC_062974.1, from coordinate 7,082,873 downwards.
ACAAATATGTTTTTTATTATGGAAAAGCTATATTTTTGGTGTTTCTCATTCCATACAGAAACCTAAATCGATACTTCTATTCGTTTTATTGAGTTTTTCTAACTATTACTACATCAATATGTGCGTATTTATCTACTAATAAACATTCAGCCAAATTGAGAACCTCCTCTTTTTTTTGAAGTCAGATAAAATACTTATGAAATGACTTTGTTTCATACCGACATTATGGAAGAAATATAATGAGGGGGCACGCTCAAAGGTTATGACAGATGGCGCCACCCTATTAGTCCATACGTGAGAGCGAGAAGATGATATGTTTTTTCTCTCTCTCACATATGAATGACAGTGACATGCAGAAACTTGCCCCCGGGCGGGATAAAATGTCAGTGTGCCTCCTCATTCTAACAATTAACATGAAGGTGTTGTTTCTCCGTGTTTATGTGGTTTTGAAAATAGATAATTTTTAAGAAAAAAAAAACCGTCCCCTTTCGGGTTCTGGTGAAAGCTACTTGCGAATGTTGGATTATGTAGAAATGTGTAAGTATTTTTTAAAACTGCTTTTAATGCTTTAATTATTAGATGGCAACACAAATGAATATACGTATAACGTTAAAGTTTGAGGAGTTTCCTCAATTCCTCATGAATCCGATTATATTATAAGAAATCGAAGCTTGACAAACTTTGACTTGAAAACTCAATATGCTTAACAAACATAACTAAATAAATGTCACTGTTCTGAACTTAAATGCATGCTTTTCTTACAAAAATACCAAAGTCACTATGAGTGTGCCGTTCAGATTTGAGGAGTACGGTTCTGACTATCATCAGCAGTTCCACTGCACCAAATGTCACTGTTCTGGACGTAAGTGCATGCTGTTCTTATAAAAATACCAAATTCACTATAAGCGTGCCGTTCAGATTTGAGGAGTTCGGTTCTGACTATCATCAGCAGTTCCACTGTACCAAATGTCACTGTTCTAGACGTAAGCGCATGCTGTTCTTATAAAAATGGCAAAGTCACTATGAGCGTGCCGTTCAGATTTGAGGAGTTTGGTTCTGGCCATCATCAGCAGTTCCACTGCACCAAATGTCACTGTTCTGGAAGAAAGTGCATGCTGTTCTTATAAAAATACCAAAGTCACTATAAGCGTGCCGTTCAGATTTGAGGAGTTCGGTTCTGACCATCATCAGCAATTCCACTGCACCAAATGTCACTGTTCTGGACGAAAGTGCATGCTATTCTTATAAAAATACCAAAGTCACTATAAGCATGCCGTTCAGATTTGAAGAGTTCCGTTCTGGCCATCATCAGCAGTTCCACTGCACCAAATGTCACTGTTCCATATCTAAATGCATGCTGTTCCTTTAAAAACACAAAAATCACCATATGTATGCCTTTCAGATTCGAGGAGTTCCCTCGATTTCTCCAGGATTCCATCATCAGAACTGGGTTCTGAGAAAAATGGGACCAATCTGTATGCATATACATTCAATCAAAAAAAAATTTTCAAAATCGGTCCAGTAACGACGGAGATATCGAGGAACAAACATAAAAAAAAAAAACATACAGACGACTTGATAACCGTCCTTCTTGAGAGATATGTAATGAGGCGACGGTTAAAAATGTATCCAAAACCTTATTAATTGTCCTATTCAAAAGTAAAGCTGTACAGAGACACATCAAGAACCTTTTAACTAACGGACGAGTGGTGTGGAAATCCGAACTCACGAAGAAATTGAAACGAACACCGACATCAGAACGATATCATTCAGTGACCGTGCGTCTCGCTGTGCCAGAACCGCCACGGGAAAGCATGAGAGATGTAGACGATATCTAAATAACATCCTTCAGATGTCCTAATGATATCAGTGGAAGGTGGAATTGGCCTGTTAATGTCGGGAGCCGAGAGCCAATTGCGAAATTAAGTGTTCGCAACCGTTGAGAGCGCCGTGAGATTTAGAGTGATTTTCGGCCAATACTTACACTCGCGGTCAAATAATACTAGGCATTGATGAAAACCTTTATAGTTTTCAAACTTATAGCTGTGTTTGCATGGAGCTAATTCTGTATTAAAGAGAAATAAAATTGTATTTAATTCAACCTTCAATATTCTTTCTACATGAAAACCGGAAGAAATTTGAAAAAAAAAAAATTCTATTTTTTTCTCACTTTTGTTTTCAATCTGTCATATAACAATGATAATAGGCAGTCATTGTTTTATTTTATCCTTATCATTGTTTTATTTTATTGATATCGCTAACACAAGATGAATGGACTCGTATCATCACTTGGCGACAGCTCCGAGAAGCTAATTTCAGCCCACATAGAACGGTAAATGTCGCAGACCTTGAAAGAGCAAGAAGACTGATGATGATCAAACGATGATGGGGTGACGAAGAACAGGCAAAAATTTGGTTTCCAGACAGCAAAATGGCCGTTGGAAGCTATAATGTCAGGGCAGAATCGGTAGCCTAGCGGTAAGTACGCGCGACTTTCGTTCCGGAGGGGGGTTCAAACCCCGGCTCGCACCAATGAGTTTTTCGAAATTTATGTGCGAAATGTCATTTGATATTTGCCAGTCGCTTTTCGGTGAAGGAAAACATTGTGAGGAAACCGGACTAATTCCAATAAGGTCTAGTTTACCCTTCGGGTTGGAAGGTCTGATGGCAGTCGCTTTCGTAAAAATTAGTGCCTCCAAATCTTGGGATTAGTTGTCAAAGTAGACTCCAGGCTCCCATGAGCCGTGGCAAATGCCGGGATAACGCAAGGAGGATGAATGTGAGGGCAGAATCAGGAGTACAATAGCGAATATCGTTCTATTTAAAATTAAGTATGACGTGGTATGACAAGAGCATCTCCAGAGTAACAGTAACCTACTGCCCGTGGCCACGCACCACTGAGCGTGACATTCGATTACCGCGAGGTATGTCTCCGTGCTCGAGTGCTCGTGTATTTAAAATCTAATAACTTAGGAATATTTTCAATTTCATTTTATTATTGGCGTTTTCCTCTGTTGATACCACATTCCGAGCTTTGGATGTGTATGCTGTCAGTTTAAGGCTGAATAAAAATTAAAAAAAAAAAACAATTAGTTGATGCATTTACTTTACATATGTATATCTAACAAATGATCCCTCTTAACTGTCTTATACGTCGAATATAGCTGAGGCTCTAGTGAAAAAGGGTACAAAAAGTCTAGCGGAGCGCAGGTGAAAAAGGGTGTATGTCCCAAATATGACTTATACCGTTTTTCACCTGCGCTCCGCAAGACTTGTACCATTTTTCCCACAGTTCTGCATTGTAATATGCCTACTTGAAAAATAAATATTTCATTTTCATTTCATTTTTCGTTTCACTAGAGCCACAGACAGGTACCTAAGCGTTAACTCCACTTTGATATTCCGCACCTTCGCTCGAAAGGGTTAAAAATTCGAAAGTAGGTAAGCTTCTACACATGGGTCACAAATGGCTTTTAACCTCTCAATCGCCTTGTTCCAGATCTGTCCCAGGCAATTTAAACTGTAATTAACAGATTGAAAGTTATTAATTCAGTAGCAAATTTTTGACAACGGCGTTCCAGGGGTTAAGCAATACTTAAAAAATACCCTTTGAAACTTTTTCTCCTTCCGAACTTTTATTTGTCATTTACGAGTCGTGTCGTGCACATATCTTTAAGACCCCGCCTTATGTATGTAAATAAAATAATATAAAATAAATGTCACATAGTATTCCCCAAAAACGCAATTGTGCATACATTCAGTATATCTTTGGCACCTAAAAACGTACTGCATGTAAAGACCACTTTATAACTATCATCATCATCCTCCTTGCGTTATCCTGGCATTTGCCACGGCTCATGGGAGCCTGGGGTCCGCTTTGACAACTAATCCCAAGATTTGGCGTAGGCACTAGTTTTTACGAAAGCGACTGCCATCTGACCTTCCAACCCGAGGGGTAACTAGGCCTTATTGGAATTAGTCCGGTTTCCTCAGGATGTTTTCCTTCACCGAAAAGCGACTGGCAAATATCAAATGACATTTCGCACATAAGTTTCGAAAAACTCATTGGTACGAGCCGGGGTTCGAACCCGCGACCTCCGGATCGTAAGTCGCACGCTCTTACCGCTAGGCCACTTTATAACTATAACACATGAAAATGCAATAAAAAAAAAGAAATGTCATCAGTGAACCATAGACTTGTTTTTGTTGGTTGTGTGGTATAAGAACTTTTTATCATAAAGTACCAGTAAATCTAGAAAACTATTTACCTCTTTTTTGCTCGACTTGGCGGGGCCAGATAAGTAAGTGCATGATCGTAGGAAATGTATTGTACCGCAAACATTGTACGTTGTTTTTTTTTTATTTAAGCCAAAAAAAGACTTGTGGCGTTATTAACAATATAACTTTTCCAGCCAGATTCCAGCTCAGAACATTTGGAGGCCTTGGTCACTTTTTCTTTGTATATGAAATTTATTTAATGTTTATAACTTTTCCAGTTTCAATGCCGACAACTTTCTGTAAGTGCAAAAAGGAGGCACCGACGCGATAGGCCATACCACGCTACCGTGCTTGCCCGCCAGGTCTGAAATATAGTGGAACCCCCTCGATAACTCGAACCTCGTAAGTACAAAAACTTCCTAACTCAAAATAAATACCTTTTTAATGTTAAACGACAAACGAGCTATGTCTCTCTTAGCGACTATCCAGTACAATATTTACACTGAGAGAAATTTGCATTGTGAATTTAACAAGTTCGACTTGTTGCGGTTTATCCGTTTGAATCAGCCAAACGTATGTTTAAAACAATATGTATCAGGTTGTTTTTATAGAATCGACTTGTTGATTCAAATATATTGCCGATTCAAATGACAAGTAGCTTGTTGTTTGAACCAAAGAGCACGTAGGCGCTATTTTAACCAAAAAACTTGTTGAACGAACATGAAAACTGGTTGTATTTTCTCTCAGTGTACCTATACATAAATAAATATATTTCTGGTCAGGCTTTAAATTTAAGAAAATAACTACTATTACTACTACTGACCAGGGACCAATAATGTATATACACATAACCTTATAGTTACAATAAAGAATATTTTATTTTTATTTACTGAACATTGCACGTTTTTAACATGTGCATTGTGCGTCTGTAAGGTAAAGACTCGCTAACCCAAAATTTCAAAGTTCATTTTATCGAGGTTTCACTGTAGGTATATCTCAGCAATGGCCTTTGCAGAACGATATTACGAGTAAATACTTTGAATCGCGATGGGTTCTGGCAAATTGTTCGTCCCATTTAACGCAAATAATGCAAACTATTTCTAAAGACCCGAGTTTGTGAAGTGTCGTAATGGCAAGTTGGGTATCACCGAGTTAACTTGGGACAGATTCCCGGGTTTTACAGGGGAGTTTCGTATTTAATGTTTGTACAAATTATACATAATATTGTCTTCGGTAATACCGCGATAGTTACTCATGGAATAAAACCATGGAAACGGATTAATATCGCGTATAACCGTTTTCATTGCTTTTTTTTTGTTTTATTTAGTAACGTTAATGTTGAGATGAAAATACAATAATTAGTCGAGTAACGAGAATCATTCGAGTTTCTCATGAATACAGTGTAAATATCACTAAAATATAGCTTGTAGTGTGTAAAAATGCTGGAATACCTACACGAACGGATATAGCAACATTATGAATATACAAGAGTTGTATTTTGCTCTTGCGAATAATATTGTCCATACAAACGAACCGCAGGTAAATTCAATTTAGCTTATATGGCCATACAATCATGTGAATCTTTAGCAGGGGCGGCTCACTCTGCGATTCTATCGCCGCGCTACAAGTACATGCTGGCGGCCGCGAGTTCGCGGCCTAATCAGGGGTGGCGCGCGTTCTCACGGAACGCACGTTCGCACTTTCTATTGTTACTTTACGTCGCGAGTTTTTTTTAAGGTTCATATGCGATGTCCACGTGTGGAATGGCTAATAATGCTTAGTTAAATAGACATCATGAATAAAATAGGACAATCTTACACAGATCTTATTGATTAAGTCCCACGTAAATGTTCAATAAGGCTTGTGATGCTGAAGGCTTAAACAAAAATATATAAATACTGTATATATACCTAGAAAGTAGTCAAGACTTGAATAAATAGTATAACATTTTATCTGAGAATTAATTCGTTTTAATCCATAGGCAACCCTATCATCCGACGCTGCGCACGTGCGGCTCGTTTCTTTGTTAGAATTTTGTAGGCATTTAAAAAGGCGGCATTTCGTGAACATCAAAGCAGTGGGCCTTCTGTACTTGTACTATTATATATTCTGTGTCTTTAGTAGCGAATAGGGAACTACTAAGACGTACATGCCATGCAATCTGCCAAACGAAGTTTGATCAAAGCTAAAACCAATTAACTGACGCAAAGGATATTTCCACTGCCCAATACCCCGCAACGACCCAGTGTAAAATAGATATAGATTCGAGAATTCCCATTAATAATGAAACTCCATTTCCGTATACCGGTTATAACTAGTAATACATTTCATTGTAAACAAAAGACTGAAGCATTGCATTGTGACGATTCCATTAGTGCATTCAATAGAGGCATTCCCGGGACGGACGTCGTTTAATCAAGATGTACGAGTGACAAACCTAATCAGAATTCAACATTCGCTATATTTCAACTCAGACGTAAGTAGGTTATGTGGCGAAATGACGATTCGACAGGACCTTGCAAGTGAAGAAGCCAAGGATTATCTAATAAATAGAAGGTGAACTTTCTTTCCAGCATATATTGTGGAGTAAATATGAGTGTATTAATGGGCTGATAAGATAATATTGGACTTACCCGGTGTTGTAGCGACATGTTGCTGCCATTCTGGAAGCGAACTATTGTCTGCAGCGACGCAGGAGTCGACATGCTCTTGGTTATAGACGAGTTACCCGCCTCTTTCTCCTGCTGTTCTTTCAACATTAAACCTCTCGCTATCTTAGCATTTAAGCTTTTGTTTACATGTTGGTGAGGTAGCAAAGGAGCTTCCATCGTCTTCGTCGTATAAGACGGTGACGAGGTTTGGCTGAACGAGTCCGAGGATACATTCGAATCTTGTCTAACACTTATATTCGATCCTGAACTGGGAGATCTTTTCATCGTCTGATTTTGCGTAGGGATCGGGGCAGGTGTTGGCGTGTACGGTGTGTCCGGTAGACTTTTTAATGGTCTTCTCGGGACTTGTGGTTGAGGGTTGCGATTGCAATCTAGTCGCGGCTGAGGTGAAACGGATGCAGTTCGCTTGTTGCCGTTTGGGTCCGTGGCTGGACTGGTGGGCGCAGGTCTGGGCGGCGTGGGGGGCGGCAGGCGGCGCGGGGGCTGCGGGGAGGAGCGGCGCGGCGGCGCGGGCGGCGGCACCGGCAGAGGCGCCGGCGGCGCCGTGCGCTGCGGCACCGGCGGGGGCGGGACTGCCACAGGTTGAATAATTTGTGGAGGTGGTTGTAACTGGAGACATGGAAAAAAAAAGAATATACAATTATTTTCGATAGGTGTTTCCTATAGGACAATAAAAATACAAGAAAATATCAAATAAAAAAAGTACTGACACCGTCAAATCCGCTACGCGTAAGCTACGTCTTTATGAATTATGAAATAATATATATGTGTCAGTGTCTATTACTCTATACCTTGAGTACAGGCCGGGACGGCGCGATCCGCGACGGCGGGCAATAGGGCAGCGCGTCAGACGGGCAGTAGACGAAGCCCGAGGGCCGCGGGGGCTGCGCCGGCGCGCACGCGGCCGTGGAGTGCCGCCGCGGCGCGCCGGCGCTCGGCCGCAGCAGCTCCAGCAGCTTCTCGCCAGGTGTTGCGGCGAGGCTGCCGGCACGACCGCATCTGTCAAATGAACATAACGTTTAGTTACGTTGATCTCCAGCCTCTTGTATGTCACTTGTTAAATTTTATAATTGAAAGTGACCTTGACATTTGCAAATTTGCAATTTTTGCGTAATATTCCCTATTCAAAAGTATTTTGACCACGGAATATAAGTCAATGTATTTTTTTTGACGACTTCAAAGTCAACATTTTTTCAATATTACCTAGGTACCTATGGATTTTTGCCAAAAAACCTTTTGGATTCTCAAATAGGTTTTAATTTCCAACATGAAAAATAATTATATAGGTAATAATTTACAACATAAAATATATTCAAGATGCAGGCCGTTTTTACAAAGATGAATACCAAATCTTATTCGGGGCTCTATTTAAATTATACTTACCAAAATTCAGTAAAGAGGCCTTTCAAATATTCAGCTTAGTTAAAAATTATAACTATACCGAATTGAGAACGAAGTTTATTCATTATGAAAAGTTACTAGTACCAACTAGTACCTACTTGTAATTAGGTACCTACAATGGGATATTTAATTAAATCTACTTAATAACCTAAAACAATATAATTTTCTACGCGAACTTATCGTAATCCATAAGTTTTTTTCTTATTAATAAAGTTTAAAACTCAATTTTGCAGAGTTCTTGTTGTAATAAAATATTCTGCTTAATTAAGTTTTGCGGTCGAGGATGCTGGAATTTAACAAACCTGTCTAACAAGTTTTGTTTCATTTATTTGTATCGCAATTGTACTTACGTACCTACGTACTTGTTTGGGAAGACCGAACCTTGCTCGGAAAACATACTAAAACTCAATAAAGATATTAGACCTAGCTAGATCTATTTTTTGTTTATAGATGTCGCTATATGTCCAATCTTTTAGCTGATTTGCCGTTTTATAACATATTAATAATTCACTACGCGCGACTTAAATTTTATTATTATAATAGTACATTACGATACAAGTGCGTAAAAAAGGAAGTTCGATACGAGTGGCGATAAATTAAAACACGACAGAAGGGAGTATTTTAAATCGACACGAGTTACGAATTTCCTTTTCACATGTGTATCGTACGACGTTTTTCAGTACAGATGACCCTCCGAAGTTTCGACCTGGCATATAATGAACCACTTCTCGCACTAGTGCGTAAAAAAACACCATCTGTACTGAAAAACTTTTTTCAATTTATGACTCATTAAATTTTAACAGCGATAGACCGCAATCAATCCCCGTCGTGTCAAAAACAAGCCAAATTAACAAAAACAATAACGTTAGCTGAAAGTCAAATACTCGTAATAAATAGGATTTTCACGTTGGTACGGCTTTAGACTAATCTGCGAGTGCTGAACGCTGACAGCGACGAAGTTCGGTTTCCGATGTTTACCGAAACCTGCCGAACGCTGCTGGGAATCACCCGGATTAATCCAGTTAGACAATATTATGGTGGTATGGTCTTGGATCATCCCATACGTTTTTTTGTCGACTAATTCGTCACAAGCCAATCATGTAAATTCAAAATTATATCTCCCACTTTGTGGCTTGCCGTAAAGACGTTTTGACCAGTTAGTCGTATAAAGATACAAACAAATATCGGTCTTATGATAAGCGACAAAGTGGGATGTTTTACTAAACTTCCACACAATGTGTTGTGTACACTGTACACACAACAAACGTAATATGGAGTCGATACACTGAATCACCTGAAACCCCTCCCCTCCCTCCTCCTTTTTGCTGTGTACTTAACACAGCAAAAGGGAATGTACAAGTTTCTAATGGGGTGGCAACGCGCATGTGACACTGTTTAAGTTGCAGGCGTCCATAGGTTACGGTGACCGCTTTACATCAGGCGGGCCGTATACTTGTTTGCCACCGACGTAGTATAAAAAAAAAAAAAAACCCCTTAATGCTGTATTCGAACAATGCTTTTAAAATGTAAGATGTCACTGCGATATGATAACATTTATCATGTTATGATTAGAGACCGGATTTCAGGTAGCGATTTAAATATTATTATGGATATGACTGGCATAATTATATTTATTTCAACACACAAAAAAATGTATCGAAACATAAAACTAAAAACCTTTTTGGGTGCATTTGTGAATAGGTATTGGGCAAAAATTATGAATGATGAAAAAAAAAATGTTTATTTCCTTAAATAATTTATTTATATAAGTTCTTTTTCTTTAATATTTCTTCAGTATTTTGCACAGTAAAAACTTTTATTACCACTCAAAGTATTAAAATAAATGAACAAACCTTTTTTTAACATCATAATTTTTTCCCAATATTCACAAAAGCACCCGGATCCCGGGTTTTACTTTTATGTTCCGATACATTTTCTTTGTTTCTAGAAAAAATAACAAATTATGCCAGTCATATCCATATGAATATTTAAATCGCTAATTGAAATCCGCTCTCTAATGGCAACATCATCAAGTCGAACAAAAACGCAATTTTTTTTTACTGAAATATTATCTTTACGTATTGAGATGGCAACCCGTATTCCACATACGTGAATACGTGCTTTACTAAGTAGTTATAAATAGGTGATTAAAATTGCCATCGGTTAAAAGTAATAAATCTAAAATGGCTAGCCGAAAAAAAAAAAGGGCGGCAATAAAAATAGAAAGCAGGCAGTTTCCCATTCTCGGATTACCCAATATTTTAGTTAAAAGATATTCTATAGAATTTTAAAAACAAAACCCATTATAAGATTTATTTATGAGTTTACTGGAACAACAGAAAAACCGCTATCGCACAATGCACAGTACGCCAAACCTATAACGTAATTATACTCTAATATGGTATATTATTCCATACAAAGTCTACTCTCCTTGGTAAACTGTTTCCAGGACATCTGGAGCCCATGTGTCGAGGCATTTGACCATGACCGTACCCTTCGTTGCAAAAGTGACAGCGGGGGGTTCCTATGAAGACCCGACCACGCCGAACGAGACAACGTGCACCGCTGCAGTAAGAGAGAGCGAGACAGCGCACAAATCAGAGCCTTGGAAGGGATAAGATCCCATAGAGAAAGCGTGGGCGCAATTGGATAATTGTAGCGACGAAATCCTTATATCATTGTTAATAAAGTTGATATTAGCGTAACTAGAAATAAGTTGGGGTTGCAGGGACTCCAGTTAGGATGAAGGCCGGGAGTTGAGGACACTCTGATTTTAGACTCCAAGAAAGACCCAAGTCTTTCCAGCTTTGTTTCAATTTGTTCCCTGATCATGTATAATTGTAATAATTGTTAAAGATTAATTTAGTACTTCTTTATAGTAGAAAATAGATAAAGCCAGTGGTTCCGGATCCGGCGATAAACGAGCTAAGTACCTCTTTTATCAAAACAGCGTCTCAAGTTGTATTTTAAGTAACACAACATATTTTAATTATCTTTGTTCAAGTGCAAGGCAAGTTCAATTCTTGCGTTATAATCTGGATTTATTGTTGGGACAAATTCTATAACCTCGTAATGGTTAATTAGTATTTTAAAGTAACTGTATAGTGTTTCTTCAGCTTTGTGTTACATATCTTGTATGACATTTTATTGATGAATATTAGTGCGAGTTCGAGCCTCGCCACCATGTTAAATATATTCCATATATATTTGTTGAAACCAGGATTCGAGTTCCTGAGATATCTAATTTTCCTAAATACATTTCGTAAAGGATTGAAACGAGACGACCGATATTATATTGTTATATCCTACAGATTAAACAACATGTGCATTTATTATAACTCAAACTGTGTTTAGAGTAAACTGTCTTGGAAATTCTGTTATTACAATTCCTAATGAATTATTGTATTGTTGTATTAAATAGAGCATAATTATAGACGTTATGTAGACATTGTATGTAGACGTTACATTAATAAGGCGAAGTAAGGGTTTTAGCGGGTTTTCCTTACTTCATGAGCCATTGATTTAATATATTGTCCCCGCAAAGGTATGGGCTTGACTTGTATTGTATACACTTTTGTCTTATAATTTATATAAATATTTCAAGTGATAAAGGCCTAAACTGTTTTCCTCAAGTACGTATTTCTGTAGTGTATTCAAGTTCGCATTCATAGATTTTTGATTTCATTTTATATAACGAATGCCTTATAGATTTCTTTGATAGGAACGCCCTATACCTTAATAAATTTGCGATAATATATTTCAATTTTATAAATCGCCATGTGCCTTTCCTTACAACTACCCCATATAGTAGCTCAGACTCCTTAGATTCATCTACACCTTAATCAATCTAATTTATTTAATTCTCTAAAGCCTTCAGCATGGTATTTTAGGTCCCCCAATACCATTACACGTGGCGCTAGTGACGCAGGATCTAGTGCTTGTGTCTAAAATCATTTACAAAAAGACACAACTAGAAAAAGAACTTCTAACTTTTAAAAATTAAACACAACGTAGGAAACCTTAAATTTTATAAACTTAATATGACGATCACTTCGATTACTTATACATACCTATGAAGAGTCTGAGAGGGGTGTTAGGTTGCTCTATAAAGTGCTATAATAATTTGCATTGTTAACAATATTTGTGTATGCAGGTTGCTGTAATATTTTAACTATTATCAGAAATTCCAAGACAGTGTACCTACTTTTATTCTATTGAATTTTATTGCGTGTGTTTTGTGTGCAATGGCGTGTTTTGTGCTGATATTTAAATAGCAATAGTCAGTTGTAACATAAACGTATTGTTCCCGCGATTTATGTAACTTAAAATCAGTGTTGTAGTATCAGTTTTAGAACCGTGTTGTACAAAATATAAATGATGGTCAATAATCGGAATAGAGTGTGACCTGGGCAATTCGAAATTTAATAGCAGCTTACCGTAGAACAAAGCGTTTTGTTGTAGAAAATTAGAAATATTGACCACATGGCAGAATACAATAATATTATCGTATTTTTGACTATACTGGCGTGGTATATTATTTTCACTCTTAGTAATACGGATTACGATTTAACATTGACGATTAATATTAAAATAAAAATAGCTTGCAGTTAGTTCAATCGAATAAGCTACATAAGCAGATAGATGCATTAGAGATTAGCAGATAAACGTATCGTACGTTGTTTTGTATTGTTGTATTTTATGAAGGTGTGCAATAAAGAGTATTGTATTGTATTGTATTGTATTGTACTTGTAGTTCAGTTAAAGGAAAATTTGATGATATTGTGAAGGCTTGCGGTAAAGAGAATGTCAAATGATTTTGTGATGATACACAGATAATTACCAAAGTAGATTTCTAGTACATTTAATATATATCAGAAGGGGTGCTCCTCGAATATTATACCATAAATCGTCTGCAATAGACGTTAACGCCAATGATGATGATGATTATGATAATATATAGACGTCATAGTAACATTCAAATGTTGTTGCTTTTATTAAAGTTGGGAGAAACTAAATATATTCGGTTACGAATCTAGGTTTGATGATTTATAATTTCAGTTGCAGTCTATAAATTACTAGGTTTTGCCCGCGGCTTCGCTCGCGTTAAAAAGAGACAAAAAGTAGCCTATGTCATTTTCCATCCCTTCACTTCAACTATCTCCACTTAAAAAAAAATACGACAATTAGTCACTCCGTTTTGCTGTGAAGGACGGACAAACAAACAGACACACTTTCCCATTTATAATATTAGTATGGATCCCAGCGATGTAAAATGTAGTAGGTATAAATGTGTTTCGCATGGATATATAAATATGAAGTTATTTCAGACATAAAGGATGTAGTATGTATGTATGTCTAAATATTTTGTGAGTCGAATACACGTTATTAATCTGCTTAAATCACCAGTCACTGATATAGTTTGTCGATACTAGTTAACGTTGAAGTGAAGCATCTTACGAAGCAGGTAGAATATTATATAATCATACATTTATCACAATAGATAAAACAAGAATGAAAAAAGAACATGTGTCTGAATTCCATATTGCTTACCTTAGTTTGAAAGTTAAAGCTACTACTCGATTTTCGGTTATTATTGTTATCATAAAGGAACTTACGTGACCGATCTAATAATAGAAGCTTTAAACCTTATAATTCTCTATTACTTACCCTAGTATTTTGTAATTTTATGTTGTTATTATAATACATTTACTATCATTAGCCTTAAACTATTGGTGTTATTATAACTAAAACTTATTTAGAATAATAAAGATTACGTTTCAGTGAATTACCTATACTTAAAGTCATACATATAAACCCAGTTTAACGGTTTATTACACAGCTCAAGTAACGAAAGTATAAATTAAATTTGCGATTAATACATACATGGATAAGCGGTTGAAGTAGAAGTCTAAAACGTTATTACACAATAGGTAATTTGTGTCAAGTTTTGTTGTATTTCTGGCCGAATGCGTTTTGATAATAAGGAGGACAATTCCTATAACTACCTACATGATTATGTCTATTTTAATAAATCAATGTGTGTTTAATAACAACACTAATAATATTAATGTTTTGCATCTTAGACTCCTAAATATTAATTGCCTTATTGACATGATGAAAAGCAAGCAGTATACCTAAATTGGACAGACAACAGGGTATTTAATTAAAAGTTAATACCTGGCATACCCTACGTACCTGGCTTTAATAGGCGACTAGAACTGATGCCACGGCACCAAAGCTTCGATGTGTATTGGCAGTTTTGACGCGAACTTGTAAGGGATCCACCTGACTGGGGTGAACTTGTAAGTACGCTATCACTGGGTTGTTCATAGCGATATGCTTAGAACAGGAACGCCATTATCAATTATAAATAACTGTAATTAGATTACCTTTGGGTTAACGACGTTCATTCGTCAAACGGGCATAGGGAATCGATTAATTGCCAAAACACATCGAGGTTATACGGCTTGCGTGGAATAACCTGACTTCACTTGAACTGAGGCGCCGGGGTTAGCCGCAGTGATCACTCACAAGTAGTGTCAAAGGTATACCGTTTAACATCTGACACCAAATCATTACAAATGAATGCCCTACCATGCGCTTGCGCATTCGCTAACCCCCCTACGATACTTTGATACGTAGCCTCACGTTTTGAGTACTTCAGTCCTCGTAAGTATTACAGACGGGGTCAGTTTTAGAAGCTTTGGCACCCAGGGCTGCCCTGAGTAGTACATCTCACTTACGCTTAGGAAGGACTGTTTCTACGCCTCCGCTCACGCTGGACGCAGTGTGACCCGAGAATTAATTCTCTCGTCTCAGACGAACGCGTTTTATAGTAGATCAGGCCCTGTCCGTGAGGAAGTGACTCTGAGGTGTGTGGCTGAGGTATTTGTCTGTCCAAACTTTACTAAATAGGGTCATAATACCATTACATGACGTATGGTCAGGCCATTGTCTGTTCAAATCATTTTTTCATAACAAAAGTTCAATTGCATCACTTATTAACAAAAGTTAAAGTGAATTTTCATTTAGCTGGCATCACTATCATAATACTATCTAAATACCCTAAAGAACAGAGATGACAAAGGGTTTTATTTTATGACAGCTATACTCAACAAATTTAATGATGTAAATAAATGTCCCTAAATAGAAAATAGACATTTATTATGCCACAATATAAATTATATGACACAAAATTATTTTGATCAGTGTAATTTGAGATGCGAGATCTCTTGACGACAACATAGGTGTTATTTACATATGTAATAATCTACTACAAGCTATCAAGTATTATTGAAAGTTGATTGTAAATTGTAATCAATAAACTAGAGGTCTTATGTGTGAACTTTGTGTGGAAAATCCCTGGCCAGGGTAATGCGTGGTTGTGAAAGGAGATGTGTGATTGCAACTTAGTATCTTGGGAAGGTGACGATGTGTGAATTTCGAAGATAGTATGGTGATGTATGAGTCAAGAGATCTTGTTAACACAAACTGTAGTGTACTTGGTTAACGTGAACTATAGATAATTATATGAAAACGCATAAAGCTTGAAATACAAGATACAAAATTAATTAAATTTCATTAGCACTTCCAAATAACGCTCTAAGATAGGATGTCGTTTGTGCAAAGAGACATATGGTTAATCGTTAGAGGCAGTAATTGTAACGGTCTAAGTGCAAACAATAAGATACTATAAAAATTGTTATATTTTAAAATATTAAATTCATTATTATTTTATTATCCGTGCCCAAACGTCAGGTAGTTCCTTCAGAAGTATAGGCGCCGGCGCTAAGATATTATTGTTATTGGTTTATTGCCCATTACAAGTCTCATAGTGTGGTTTTGTTAGAGAAGAAAGAAGCATAATTAACTTGTTTAAAGCTACCTTTCGTTTTGTAAACATTGGGACAAAGACGCGAGTAGCAGGATAGCATTGATTGACAAGCGCGCTACCTTTTCGCGGATTAATAAAGTAGTTTTCTAGATTTGAGTATTGTGGACGTGCACAAAGTAACGCCAGATTCCATCGCTAATTAAGTAATTATTAAGATATAAATAAAAAGTGTTTACATTTTTTCCAAGTTCTCGTATTCATGTTATATAAGTTACGTGGAAGACAGGGTAATTTTGTTCGACTAACCAGAGAGGGGCGTGAGATGGCAACCCGTATTCCACATACGTGAATACGTGCTTTACTAAGTAGTTATAAATAGGTGATTAAAATTGCCATCGGTTAAAAGTAATAAATCTAAAATGGCTAGCCGAAAAAAAAAAAGGGCGGCAATAAAAATAGAAAGCAGGCAGTTTCCCATTCTCGGATTACCCAATATTTTAGTTAAAAGATATTCTATAGAATTTTAAAAACAAAACCCATTATAAGATTTATTTATGAGTTTACTGGAACAACAGAAAAACCGCTATCGCACAATGCACAGTACGCCAAACCTATAACGTAATTATACTCTAATATGGTATATTATTCCATACAAAGTCTACTCTCCTTGGTAAACTGTTTCCAGGACATCTGGAGCCCATGTGTCGAGGCATTTGACCATGACCGTACCCTTCGTTGCAAAAGTGACAGCGGGGGGTTCCTATGAAGACCCGACCACGCCGAACGAGACAACGTGCACCGCTGCAGTAAGAGAGAGCGAGACAGCGCACAAATCAGAGCCTTGGAAGGGATAAGATCCCATAGAGAAAGCGTGGGCGCAATTGGATAATTGTAGCGACGAAATCCTTATATCATTGTTAATAAAGTTGATATTAGCGTAACTAGAAATAAGTTGGGGTTGCAGGGACTCCAGTTAGGATGAAGGCCGGGAGTTGAGGACACTCTGATTTTAGACTCCAAGAAAGACCCAAGTCTTTCCAGCTTTGTTTCAATTTGTTCCCTGATCATGTATAATTGTAATAATTGTTAAAGATTAATTTAGTACTTCTTTATAGTAGAAAATAGATAAAGCCAGTGGTTCCGGATCCGGCGATAAACGAGCTAAGTACCTCTTTTATCAAAACAGCGTCTCAAGTTGTATTTTAAGTAACACAACATATTTTAATTATCTTTGTTCAAGTGCAAGGCAAGTTCAATTCTTGCGTTATAATCTGGATTTATTGTTGGGACAAATTCTATAACCTCGTAATGGTTAATTAGTATTTTAAAGTAACTGTATAGTGTTTCTTCAGCTTTGTGTTACATATCTTGTATGACATTTTATTGATGAATATTAGTGCGAGTTCGAGCCTCGCCACTATGTTAAATATATTCCATATATATTTGTTGAAACCAGGATTCGAGTTCCTGAGATATCTAATTTTCCTAAATACATTTCGTAAAGGATTGAAACGAGACGACCGATATTATATTGTTATATCCTACAGATTAAACAACATGTGCATTTATTATAACTCAAACTGTGTTTAGAGTAAACTGTCTTGGAAATTCTGTTATTACAATTCCTAATGAATTATTGTATTGTTGTATTAAATAGAGCATAATTATAGACGTTATGTAGACATTGTATGTAGACGTTACATTAATAAGGCGAAGTAAGGGTTTTAGCGGGTTTTCCCTTACTTCATGAGCCATTGATTTAATATATTGTCCCCGCAAAGGTATGGGCTTGACTTGTATTGTATACACTTTTGTCTTATAATTTATATAAATATTTCAAGTGATAAAGGCCTAAACTGTTTTCCTCAAGTACGTATTTCTGTAGTGTATTCAAGTTCGCATTCATAGATTTTTGATTTCATTTTATATAACGAATGCCTTATAGATTTCTTTGATAGGAACGCCCTATACCTTAATAAATTTGCGATAATATATTTCAATTTTATAAATCGCCATGTGCCTTTCCTTACAACTACCCCATATAGTAGCTCAGACTCCTTAGATTCATCTACACCTTAATCAATCTAATTTATTTAATTCTCTAAAGCCTTCAGCATGGTATTTTAGGTCCCCCAATACCATTACAGTATCTAGTCCGAATGGGGGCTTTGGTTCGATTACGGCACACATCACGTAGCAACAATTTGTGCAAGGGCACGCATAAAGCGATACAGTCATTTTGTGGTTAGTCTGTACCGTGGCCTTGTTTTCTTCTCCTTAATAAGATTTTTTTTTTCAATTACGCTATTTGCATATGTTTATTCAGTATTTCAAATGAGATTACGGCCTTTAGTTACAGATGGTTTGCTGTCATAAAGTGAGGTTCAAAGAAATAGAAAGTGTTTTGCAACCGCTCGTGCCAGTATTAATACCCGAGCAAGCGAAATATTGAACCACGAGCATAGCAAGTGGTTCGAGAAGTGAAATCTTGAGTGTTGCGAGGGTTTCAAGGCACGAAGGTTAAACAAACTTCGCCGTCGAGGGAAACAAAACATTTTTCACCACATCAACACGAACAAAATACTGACTAGAAAACATCAAACTGAATTAAATCTATCAAATGATTCAATATTTTTGATTCAAAATCATCATTTATAGATAAACTAGCTTTTACCCGCGGCTTCGCCCGCGTAATAAAAGTATTCATTAAGATTTTCATTTGGATCCGTAGGGACCGTAGGTTTCTCTGTAGGTATATTTATCTGCGATTATTTCGATTGCACATAATACTTTTGCTTGCAATGATTGTAGAAATATTACACATCGACCACAGCGTAGGTAATTCTATATACGCTGGGGAAACCTTTATAAACATCCCACATAGCCCGTATTTCGACACTATGATCGGTGGGTAAAAAGTACTTTTTTCTATTATCCCTTACAATTTTTTACATTTTGCTTATACTTATCGCAAACGTAATCTTCAAGCAAGCAAACAACGATCGTCTTAGAGCACATTGATTGTAAGAGACCGCCGACCGATTATCCGTATCCCGCTAACGATACCCATATTATCCGTATCCGTATCCGTATCGCTATCGCTGTCGCTATCGCTATCGCTATCGCTATCGCTATCCCTATCGCTATCCCTATCGCTATCCCTATCGCTTTCCCTATTGCTATCCCTATCGCTATCCCTATCCCTATCCCTATCCCTTATCAAGATGTTTAATGATATAACACTTTAAGTTCTCGCGCTTTGTACACATATTTAAAGTCACATACAGGTCGAACGCGATTAATTAACATTATTTTTACCTTTTTTCCCAACGTTTCGGCCAGGTTGCACTGGCCGTGGTCGCGGAAGACTGACGTCCCAGCAAAATGTCACCGGAGATGTAAGCAACACAAAACTACCCGATATTAATTTATATAAATGTTCGGGGTAGACAAATAAATATAATCTACCCGCTTTTAGTTAATGTTTATTTCGCACCATGTTTGTTTTAAAGGTAAAAATAATGTTAATTAATCGCGTTCGACCTGTATGTGACTTTAAATATATGTTTAATGATTTCTTATCAAGTGCTAAAATATAAAGTTGCATGGTTTTATCTTTTAAAATTAAGAAATCCCATACAAACTTTCAACCTCTTTTTCAACCCCTTCATCCCTTTTTTTCGAAATAAAAAGTAGCCTATGTTCTGTCTCAGGGTCTAAAGATTGTCTGTTCCAAATTTTATCAAAATCGGTTGCGTGGTTTAAGCGGGAAAGCGTAACAGACAGACAGACAGAGTTACTTTCGCATTTATAATATTAGTATGGATGGATTCTACCAGCCAGCTCAAGGTTTCAAGTAAAATTTTTTATGAAATTACTTTGCAGTCTTGTGGATAAAATGCAATTATGCTATATGTTTTCGAATAGCAAAGTAAGCCTTTACCAGTTGGTGTGGTGAAAACAAAATTGTAATGTTGTAGTGACAGGTTGCTAATCCATCGCCTCCGCCACAAAATAAAACGATAAGCCGCACTCGACTTCTACGACAGCGGGAGGAAAAGGGGTGGTGAGCTTACCACCATAGGGCACTTTGTGTGTAAAAGAGCCACTAAAACTAAACCGGTTTCTTTTTTCTGCCTATACGTTGAATATAGGTATAATGGCACTTACATTTACATTTTACACCTATTTGTATGAATGTACCTATGTCTTTACAAGTCTATTGTGTTCCTGGCTAGGTGTCTAGTACTTAATATTGTGTTCGGTTACCGCGATAGTTACTCATGAAATAAAACTGGGGACACGGATTATATCGCGTATAATTTACAATTCATCCCGGCGTTTCGAACACTTTACTTCATTCGTGGTCAACGGGTGACTGAGGAAAAAATGTGCAAAATATTCATGACATATAAATGCAACACTGGTCTCCCGCGGTACAGGCCTAGCCTAGTGCGGGGACCCCTGGAAACTTGTGTTAATAATAATTAGGATATGCACAAATGGATGTAACCTTATCCCTCAACAATTGTATTTGTGTTTATGTGCAATAAACGAATTTTTATATTTTATCTTATCTTATCCTTAAGAAACCCACATATACAAGAAATATTAAAGAACCATAAATAATATAGATTTTTAAGGCTGCTTTACACCATCATCATCATCAGCCTATCGCAGTCTACTGCTGGACATAGGCCTCCCCAATTTCACGCCACCGTTTCCGATCTTCGGCTGCTCGCATCCAGCTGCTGCCAGCCATCCTGCGCAAATCGTCGCCCCACCTTGCCTGAGGCCGTCCTACACTACGCTTTACACACTGTTTACACACTGTTAATAAATTAGCACTGTTAATTGTAAATTCAATATACGCGACATAATCCATTTCCATAGTTTTATTTATTTCATGTCTAGTACTTAGTTGGCGCATTAATACCTACTGTTGAAACAAAAGGCCAACGGAGGGAACTCTGAACACAAACGCAACTTGAATAGCTGTCAGTGGTGAGTGGATTGGTGTCGTCATGTCGGTGATTAAACTGATTAGTCGTGTAATGAATGGCCATCCGAATACAACTGCTATTATGTCCATCAGGCTGTATCGTCGCTGAAGTTTCATTATCAGTAAGGACTTTTTGCTTCTGAGCGGTGGCTTGTGTGCGTCGCTGTGAGCAGATGTGATTAGTATCAGATTGGCTGTTTGGTATGTGGTTTACAGGAAATTGATTTTCTTGCTTCAGCGCCGACAGATGGACGAATTGAAAATAAAGTAGATAATACAAGTACCTAAATTATTTATATGATTACACAATTTAAAAAAAGTCTCAAAATTTTCTTTGAAATATTTACGTAAGTAAACAGATATCATTTATATAATATAAATATTGATAGACTATTTTTAAACTTGATTTTGTAGCAATAGGCTCGATAGAAAATAATTATAAGTAAATTATCTTTCATTACCATTATTGTATCTGCTTTTTCGTAATATTCATGTTATTTTTATGATCAAGGCCAGTAAATATCGATAAGTACTAAGTCATTAATTAGTAAGCAGACAGTTCGATTTATAGATATAACCAAGGTCAATATGCATAAATGTGTCATAAGGAGAAGTGTGTCTAGCTTTCAAATTTAGTGGGTACCGTGGGTAGCACGTTGCAAAAGCGTGAACTCGCAAAAACACATGTGACTATGAGTAAAAAGGAGGAATGTGAAGGCCAGACACACTTTGCCTTATGACACACTTAAGCTAGGAACATACTACGCGGACGTCCGTCGTAAAACGACCGCGACCGCGACCTATCAGTGTGCACGGAACAAAACATCCAGAGAGCCAGATTTCGATCGGACGTCCGTGCGCTCAAGGCCACGTCCGCGTCCGTCGACCGATAGTTTGCACGGTTATGTGTATATCCATTGTCCAGATTCCCGTCCGCGGTCGATTTACGACGGACGTCCGCGTAGTGTGTTCCTAGCTTTAGCCGTATTTGACCTTACAGACTTTATGTAGAAGTCATGTACCTGTCATGACTTCTACATAAAGTCTGTAAGGTCAAATACGGCTAAGTGTGTCATAAGGCAAAGTGTGTCTGGCCTTCACATTCCTCCTTTCATCAATTGTATTTAAGCACCTGTCAATCTGCAACTGGCTTTAATTTACCATAGGGACACGAAATCGGCCATCGGCCCGCGGCGCCGGTCTATAGTTGTAATCTATAAATCGAAGGGCGCAGCTAATGAAGTTGGATCTATGCCAGCGCGCCAAGGACTCTGTTTAAGGACTCGATGTAGTTTTTACTTTTCATTTACTTAGTTACTTAGTTTAGGTATTGGCGTAAAATAATATTATGTTGACCTGCTTAAAATTTTTGCATACAAGACTTTTTTGTTATTTATGTCTTTCTAAACCATGTTTGTACCTATATTTATAGTTTTTAAGCATTATTTAAGAGAATTGTGATTGTTTTAATTTTAGATATTTTTCTATGAAATAAATTTTATCTTATCTTATCTTATCTTATCTTATTTATAGACACAAAACTTAATAACCTAACCACAAAATTAAAATTTTGAAAAAACCCCCGACTGCGACATAGTAGACCGATTTTCATGAAACATGGCTAAGAACTCTCCCGACTAACTCAGCTTTCAGACAAAGAAAACTAAATCTAAATCGGTTCATCCGTTCGGGAGCTACGATGTCACAGACAGACACACACACACAAACAGACAGACAGACAGACAGACACGTCAAACTTATAACACCCCGTCGTTTTTGCGTTGGGGGTTAAAAAATATATATATATTTACTTACAAGTATAAATTCCACTTAATTAAAGTCGAAATTGCAATCTTGATGCTGTATGGATAGGATGTTAGTATTATCAATTACCATTGTGTTTTCTGCAATCAAAAACATTACTGACAAATACGGCTCCTACATACGGCTAGTATTAAAAATGTAGGTTGCTATCAACTCGTGATTAAGTTGAAAAGGCGCAAAATTAAAATTTTCTATTGAGTGGCCTCGTTGTTTTTTTTAACTTTGCCGATTTAATATTTATTAAATAATTCAATAATAACCACAAAATTAAAATTTTGAAAAAACCCCCGACCGCGACATAGCGGACCGATTTTTATAAAACATGGCTAAGAACTCTCCCGACTAACTCAGCTTTCAGACAAAGAAAACTAAATCTAAATCGGTTCATCCATTCGGGAGCTACGATGTCACAGACAGACACACACACACAAACAGACAGACAGACAGACAGACACGTCAAACTTATAACACCCCGTCGTTTTTGCGTTGGGGGTTAAAAAAAAAATATATTTACTTACAAGTATAAATTCCACTTAATTAAAGTCGAAATTGCAATCTTGATGCTGTATGGATAGGATGTTAGTATTATCAATTACCATTGTGTTTTCTGCAATCAAAAACATTACTGACAAATACGGCTCCTACATACGGCTAGTATTAAAAATGTAGGTTGCTATCAACTCGTGATTAAGTTGAAAAGGCGCAAAATTAAAATTTTCTATTGAGTGGCCTCGTTGTTTTTTTTAACTTTGCCGATTTTATATTTATTAAATAATTAAATAAAAAAGGAATTTTGCGAATAAAAACATAGCCAATCATCTGTGCAGCCAAACACACTTAGCCAATCCACTAAGTGTGTTGGCTTATTTTAGGTTAGTTATTTATTTTATCTCCACGTTAATTAAATGCTACTTGTATACTAAAATAATAACATAACGGAGTAGGTATTTAATTACTTTCGGATTAAGTGAAACAATTAAAGGCTTTCTCAGAGCCGAGGTAAGTTTTGTTTTTCTACAACGTTAACTTTTCACTATTTGTATTAACTTTTCATAGCTATGTTGTTTTTCTCACCGCATGTAATTAAATGTTCGTAGATTTTTTATTGGCTAAGCGGCAGACTCTGCGTCTACATACTAATTAAGTAGTATACTTACAGCAGCGGCTGGTCCATACAAGCCGATTCCCACCGGCTTGCCTAAAATTGATTACTAGTAAAGTACCTAATGTTAAGGTAGGTTTCTTTTTGCTCAGTGTTGCCTAGCAGAAATTTGCACCAGCCGCCACTGATACTTAAATATCTAGTATTATTTAGGGCTGCAAACCTAAATATGTATACATAGGTATATCTACAACTACCTTCATAATTATAATATAATATTAACAATATTCAGAATGAAACAGACCTTTCGAATATACAATTAGCCTGAAAACTGGAGAATCTACCTAAGATTTTTTGAATTGCATTTTGCAAGATTTAAGAGGACATTTTCTAACCCATAATTAAAAATACAATGAATTATATAAGCTAGATGTCAATAATACATTTAATATATGTACCTAAACATGTACTTACGCAGTGTCTTGTCGGGCGACCGTCGCCGTCGCGTCTCATACTTCCATATCGATAAGGTTTGATTTCGTATGCGTAGCATCGCCGTCGTGCGACCATCGAGCGACCGTCGCCCACGCAAGCCACGGCGTTACACAGTTTGAACTCATATTAGACATAGACATAGACATAGACATCATTTATTGGTAATAACATATTACAGGTCACAATTGGTACTTATTTCTACATATCTTATATCTACTGTACAATTATTGCATCAATTAAATATTAAATTTATTATTATTACATATTATTCCACTTTATGTCGTAAGGACTAAAAATTTACCATTAACTTAACTTTCGATCGATGTTTCTGGTATTTAGACGTCGAACTGTTGTAATATAAATTAAATTACACAACCCACCTTCAAAACACTCAGTTAAATACCATTTATAATTCAAAATTCCCTAAATAACTCTCACTAGAATGTCAATAATTCAAAATCTAGCTTCCGAAACGGAATTTGAATAATTAAAGTATAATTGTGTTCGAAAATACTTATCTTTAATTAATTCTAAATTATATTTGTTGAGAATACTGAGAATATTCCGTGAACGAATCCAATCGGGAAATCTCTAACAACGGTATTCCGAGATTTCTTGTAACTAAAATAAGAAATTCTTATAAACTCTCACTCTCACTTTGCCATGTGCATTCACGCCCACATAATTGTATTTATATGTATGAGATATTTTTATTCACATGGTTATATCGGTTCATTCGGAAAAAGCAAAAATGCCCATTTTATTTGCCTTTTAACTATTATCTTAAAGTAATAAACGAATTAAATTGATTGTACAAAATTTGTAAGAAAAAAAGTGAAACGTCTATAATTTTAATTTTAAGCAAATACCGTATTTTTACCGGAGGATTTACTGTCCCTTCTTACTACGGTAAAGTAGCAGATCCTACACCTCTGTACTTCAGAAACACTTTAACATTATAGCTTTATAATAAACATGAAATCGCTTCGAATATTTTCGTCACCGCAAGTGACTCGTAATCTGTAGTGATTGGCGGCAACCCGTGGCGTAAGACGTGTACGACGGGACGAAAAGCCTGACATGCCTACTTTATTTTCTTTTAGTGGAAACGCCAGCTTAATATACTGGAGGCCTATCCAAGTTTTTGTAGCATGATAGTAACTTGACGTACATTAATACTTAAATACGTCGCGCTATTTTTTATGCAAACCGTAGGTACAATAAGAGGTTAAGCATTACTTTCAAGTTTCAACTTTGCAATTGGGTAGCAGCAGTCCTTCGTACTTTTTTTCAGTTGCAAGCCAATTCGACTGTAAGTTTTAATTGCCAATTGACGTACGTATGAACAAGCTAAAATCATGATAACTTATGTATGTTCAAATTGGACCGTCGGGCAGTCAATTTAGTCTCATTTCATTGCCAACATGCCACTTCGTCTCATACATGAAAACATTATGTCCCATTATTTTGCATGAAAAAATTATGTCAGTGCGTCGCGTTTATGCAAGTAAAAAATCTTCCATAGAAAAAAGGCTCGATTGAGAAAGAACGCTTTCGGGACACGTTTTTTACGTGTAAGGCCTGAAAGTATATAGTCCTCCTCATCGGTTTCGATATCGGCGACCTCAGCAGATTATGAATTATTTTGCCTGTTATGGGCTCTTATGTGGCTGGCCAGGCCGAACTTGGTCTTAAAGACTCTTTTGTAGGCCTGAAAGTACAAATGGTTCTGAGAACAATGAGCCTAAAAAGTGAATATTTTGAAGGCGAGAGTGTAATGTACAATTTTACAGATGGCTCACCTGGCTTTCATGTCTGCGTCGTCTCCCGCTCCAGGTTGCAGTTGCATGCCGCCTTGCGCCCACGTCACCGTTAGCCAGTCTGTAACAACACATACAATAGCTTAGTATACTATACTCGTAGGTCATTTTTGATACTCCGTATTGACAAAATACGCGCACATAATACTGTCAGAATGGCTTGCTTTCAGCTTTGGCTGATCAGTGTGAACAGGCGCGGCTTTTAAATTTACTAAGATCTAACATTTGGTCTGTGGTCAAGGAATGTGGCTAACAAGCAGGGTGAAATTATGAGTCACTATTTTCTTAACGCAAAAAAATACCATTAAAATGCAATTATAGTCTGTTCAAAGACTCTTGTCTTTCCGAACAGACTCTAGACAGAATCTTGCTTACAGGACATTTTCCATATATCTCTTAAGTAAGTTATACCAAGCTTAGTTAACATCCACTTTGATAACCCTGCAAATGCAAAATTAAACAAGAATAAATCTTTAAACCGATAACGCTTACTTAATCCTGGCCTGGCACTGGCGGGGCTATCAAAACCGTTTTTTAATTTAGTTTCGTACGACTGTAGTTTTCAGAAACAATATTTAACATTCTAAAAGTCATATCTTTATGGATGAAAGACTCATGCTATGAAGATCCAAGCTCAGGCCGAGACACATTAAGTTTCCTATTGATACGCTTTGAGCGTCTAGTTGCACCTTGTTCGTAGGAATCAGCAACCGCTACCCACGGCCCCCAAGGTGGTGTTAGAAGTGCGATCAACTTTTAGAATCAGATCTTCTGAGTAAAGTAACGTACCTATATTATGGCTTGTGACCTACAAACCTATATTATTTAAATATAAAATAACAACATACAAAAATAGGGCACACATTTAAATCTTTAATACATATGTATTCATAAGAAACATCAAGATTTACCTACCTTATTAGTTATGTCGCTCGTTTTCTTTGAAGAGACTCAACAGAAATTTAAGCCCCCGCAGAAATACCTACGGTAGCACTTCAGTAGCTACGTAAATCCCATGAAAAATAAATCATGAAAAATATGTTTATTCGTCTTGACCATTATAGTTACCACGGTGACCGAAAATTCTTGTGATAACGAATAAGAAGTTTCTAACGAAATAAATAAGAGTTGTAACTCCATATATCAGTTAATGCAAGTTTGACGACCGGTCTGGCGCAGTCGGTATAGTGACCCTGCCTGCTGCGCCGCGGTCCTGGGTTCAGGGCAGTTCTGGGGTAAGGGCATTTATTTGTGTGATGAGCACAGACATTTGTTCCTGAGTCATGGATGTTTTCTATGTATATAAGTATTTATATATTATATATATCGTTGTCTGAGTACCCACAACACAAGCCTTCTTGAGCTTACCGTGGGCCTCAGTCAATATTTAAGAATGTCCTATAATATTTATAAAAAAAAAAGTTATTTTTAGTGACATCTAGCGTCAACCACGCGTCACAAATAACTTGCATTTACTGATGTAATGGAGTTACAACTCTTTCCTAACTTATTCCTATATGCCAAATACTAAAATGCCTAGACGTAAATGGCACGATTTTTTATAACTTGATATGTGTGGAGGGTTAGCCAATTTAGGCCCATTTCTCAAAACTGAAAGTTACAAGTTGCAAGCGAAAGTCTCTTTCCAACTTGTCATATTAGACATTAGATTAGATTAGATTTCATTTATTCACAAGAAATTATGGTACATAAGATGTTACAAATGAAGATACAGAGCCTTAATACTTTTGGCCGTTAGGCATGTGAAAATTGGTGTAGGCATAGCCTGCTTATTCTAGTGCATGCATATATTACTATTGATAATTATAATTATTATGTCATTCAGTCATAACCATCACTACTATATTGACTACCACTTGTAATTTGTAACTTGTAGCTTCAAGAAATGGGCCCCTATTCCTTATAAAAATATATTATTAAAAAAATATATTCTAGGTGTAAAACCGGCCAAGAGCGTGTCGGGCCACGCTCAGTGTAGGGTTCCGTAGTTTTCCGTATTTTTCTCAAAAACTACTAAACCTATCAAGTTCAAAATAATTTTCCTAGAAAGTCTTTATAAAGTTCTACTTTTGTGATTTTTTTCATATTTTTTAAACATATGGGTCAAAAGTTAGAGGGGGGGGGGGACACAATTTTTTTTCCTTTAGGAGCGATTATTTCCGAAAATATTAATATTATCAAAAAACACTCTTAGTAACCCCTTATTCATTTTTAAATACCTATCCAACAATATATCACACGTTGGGGTTGGAATGAAAAAAAATATCAGCCCCCACTTTACATGTAGGTAGGGGGGGTACCCTAATAAAACATTTTTTCCATTTTTCATTTTTGCACTTTGTTGGCGTGATTGATATACATATTGATACCAAATTTCAGCTTCCTAGTGCTAACGGTTACTGAGATTATCCGCGGACGGACGGACGGACGGACGGACGGACAGACAGACATGGCGAAACTATAAGGGTTCCTAGTTGACTACGGAACCCTAATAAAAACAGTGGGAGTCCGTTTAAGGGAACATTCGGAATCGTATATATGGGTCATTACTCTTCCTGACATAGGTACGTAAACTTATTATTAACATGCAGGCAATTTAACTCATAAACTGGCTATTTTCCGTTCATTTTATCCATCCATACTTCCATACTAATATTATAAATGGGAAAGTGTGTGTGTCTGTTTGTTTGTCCGTCTTTCACGGCAAAACGGAGCGACGAATTGTCGTGATTTTTTAAGTGGAGATAGTTGAAGGGATGGAGAGTGACATAGGCTACTTTTTGTCTCTTTCTAACGCGAGCGAAGCCGCGGGCAAAAGCTAGTTAGGTATAAATGGGAAAGTGTGTGTGTCTGTTTGTTTGTCCGTCTTTCACGGCAAAACGGAGCGACGAATTGTCATGATTTTTTAAGTGCAGATAGTTGAAGGGATGGAGAGTGACTAAGGCTACTTTTTGTCTCTTTCTATCGCGAGCGAAGCTGCGAGCAAAAGCTAGTTTAAATATAACTTAGTCAGAGTCTCTTCAGAAATACGTAAAGCATAAGAAATTCGTAACAAACGTTTCACTAAATTCGGTTTCCAATCTCCAATATTTATAATCCTATATTTAGAAGTTTGAAGAAGCGTTTGGTTCGATTTCTTATTACGTTTTAGATTACACGTAGAGATAGCTAATTCCGATTCCTCGAGATCTGTATCAATCACTACCGTGAGTTTTTGACGTTTTTTCATACAATACCTGATAGCGTAAATGTAGTCAATAGTAGGTATATAAAGCCTGACTGGAAATACACAGTGGCCACAGTTCCTATTTACTTCAGAGTACTAGTTCGCATTCGCAGCATTTCAGTAACTTTTCGCTCACTATACTTACAGCAAATGTAAAGCAGATACTTTTGAGCAACAGTATTACTTAAAAAAGTTCTTTTTTTCAGTTCAAGTTCGAAAAACTCAAACATTTTTCTTCAACATGAGGTACTTTTAGAACTTGGAGTGTATTTCAGCAACGGAGGACAGTATGAACCTTTTTTAACAAACAAACGGCCCGTCTTAGGCACTGGTCCCACCGCGAGCTAGAAAGCTATGAGCTATCGGCTATAAAAACGAACAAAAGATAAGCACTCTCGTGCAAATAAAAGAGACACGGCGATATTGATAGCTCACCGCTGGGCGAGTAACTATAAACATCACCGTGTCTCTTTTATTTACACGGGAGTGATTATCTTTTGTTCGTTTTTATAGCCTAGCTCATAGTTTACTAGCTCGCGGTGGGACCAGTGCCTTAAGACCTCCGAATGTACTTTGATTTTATTCCGAGCAAGGACGATATAATACGGGACAGACAAACCCTTACAAAAACGCGTACCCCTGAAATGTATGGGCCTTTTAGACTTAAAACTAGATGGCGCTGCTTCGCAGCTTGGAAGTGGCTAAAATCATATTTTCTCCAAATATTTTTGTGTTTTTATTTTTTATAAGAACAAATGGCATGCTTCTTCATTTTAATATCATGATATCACGTCAATAGTCAATACACATTTTGAAAAAAATAAATTTGTAGATATCGTCAGTGTTAGTTATGATAGTATTTAATAGGTGGCGCTAAAAAATCGAGGTACGATTCTTAGTATGAAGATTGTACCTAAATCCTATATAAATTATCCTTGATTCCGAGTAAATTTGGATGCTGATAAGCAACAATGTGTCAACCCACACGCCAACCATTTTGAGAAAATGGCGTCTAAAGATTTTTTCTCATTTTTTTTGTGTTTCTCTTAAAAAAAATTGTTTTTATATAGATTGTTGTGTTTTTCAGCTATAATACGTTCAGTAGTAGTGATTATTGTAGCTTAATTTCAAAACAAACTTCAATTTGACGAAATAATGCCCTTTTCTTTTATTGCGAATTGTTCGACGACGTCAAACTTTTTCAAGACTGTGTTATGATACTTAACCCACTTTTGCTAATTGTTTAAAAATATCTATGAGTCTTAAATAAACATGTTAAAGCACATAAATTGTTATTGTAAAATACTCTACCTATGCATATTTTTAACTTTATAAGTGTTAAGTAACATATCAGTCATGGTCACTTATGTTATTAGGTATGTAGGAATCAATACATTATTTATTAATCAAACCTTTTAATGATTTTTCTACTCCCGAACTGTTATTCGTCATTCACAGGATTGTGCGTATCGAAAAAACTGAAAACGCATTGTTTGGTTCTGTAATCATGGCAACGCATTGCATTAACGATACTGCGTGCGTGCGCGGAAAGGCTTTGGGCAGCTGAGCTGACAGTGCAAACCTTTGCAATACAGGAAACAGTGTGAATTTCGCGAGAATTATTAAAAAAAACTATTAAAAACCAAGTGCATGGTCTTTGTAAAAGTATTGTATGCAATGGTGTTTAACTGACTCCAAAATACTCGTGGAAAGTACGCCACTCATATTTCTTGACCTCCTTTAAACGCCTGTTGAATAAAATACTATAAATTAACTATTAGAGTAATGATCATTTCTAGACACATATTTAAATTATCTGTGCTTTTTCAACAAAAAATCGTTACAAAAACCAAATAATCATCTTTAAAAAAAATAAACTACTTATCTAAAATATACAACAAAATATTTTTTGACGCTAAGAAATAGACTAAGTCATTTAAATTATGAATAACTTATGACTTGTACAAGAACAAAACATAAAATATATTTAACAAAATAATAAACTACCATTCAGTAACTATTCAAAAATCAAACAATATTTTTATGCATACATTAACACGTCTTAATGTAATTAGTAATTATAAAAAAATAGTAGCTTATATTAGATTTTTATATAAACACGTACTTGTAAAGAATGTTTGCAAATTATAATAACGAACATGTATATTCATAACTTAAAATGTTCAATTTCGTACTGAATTTACCATTCATGTGCAAAAATATACTAATGGACTAAGTCATAACTTATTCAAACATAAATTAATATTAAAAGTTATATTTTACAATATAGTGTCATGGTACTTATACACCAAAAACGAACAATTTATGACCCGAATATAATTTAACAATAATGACTTATGTTTTATAACACGGGTCGTAGCATAAAACAACGAATAAAATATCATTTTGCAATAATCATTCAAGTCTCATAGTGGGTAACTATGTCATTTTTTACGTTTTGCAAGAATGAGTCAAGTGTAAAAAAATCGTTGAGTCAACCCTCATAACACATTATTGTAATTTAAATATGTCTTCTGCCAATTACTATAATAAGTTAAGGTTCTTGACACATTAATGCAAAACAGGCAACACGCGATAAAGGATTTGTGTTAACCTATTTTTTTACTTTTGGGATAGTAAAAATTTTCAAAATGAAAAGGTCATTTTTGCAAATAGAAGTTTAAAAATCCAGCTATAACATGGCATTAAAATCTCATTTTTTTAGTTTTTGTGGGTTGACACATTATTGCTTATCACCATCCATTTAATACAGTAGTCGAGACAGACGGAAGGGATTTTCCCATCAGTACCCGCTTTTACGTCTCTCCTTCATCATGACATGGATTATACAAGTAGTCGCATCTTCAGTAAATTGTGGATTATGAAAATTCAAGGTTATTATGACAAATATACTGAATATATTGATTTAAACTAACACGATCTTCACTCATATTATTAAATTAAAACGGGACTTAATCGCGTAAAACTTTCGGTCATATACCATCGGATGTCGTGAGTGTTCTATGTAGGCAAAGTGGCAACCCTAGCGTAAAAGTGGCTAATGACAATCAAGTGCGGGTAGTTCGAAAAACAGTCCCGTTTTAATTTAAAAAAAAATATTCTGAACTTGGGTAAATTATAGTGTAAATTTTTAAACAACTACCTCAAGCAAGGACGTATCGTATATGGCTGTTAAGGGGGTTCCGCTTCATCACCATCCTTATCATAATCAACTTATCCGGAAGACGTCCAGTGTTGGACAAAGGCCTTCTTAAAAATTGTGTTAAGGTACAGCGGGACAAATCTCGACTCGGGGCAATGGTAACTGATCCATTTTTTCCATTATTACACTATGATGTTGAGTTCTACATGTATCCACTGAACACGCCTACCATATATAACCAGTGGACACTCTATTTAATAATGCAAACATTGTAAAACATGGAAAAAATGGACCAGTTACACTTGCCCGCGGTCGAGATTTGCCTCGCTGTACCTTATTACTTTATTGTTATGTGTGTATCCTGAGCGTATTTATTTATTATGAGCAAAACATTGATTAGAAATGTCTCAACAAGGTTTGAAGGTCATCATTACCACAGTGATCAGCATCATTGCCATTTTACTGCGGCAACGTTGAAAGGGTTGCACTTTTGTCATTGCGACATCACATCACGTAATGAGATCAAAACAATTCATCAAGAAAATTGACAGAGAAGTCACCTGCACTGTATCGCAACAACGGCTGCAGAGCAAGTACATGCACTGTACTATAATCCGTAGTCGCCTTGAGTCAGTCGGTAACAAATATCGTGTCGCATCTAAGCGCATATCCGAAAAGTAAAGGTACCCTATAAAACTCCGGTATTACGTCATACCGTTTCATATCAGTTGGATTTCTGTAGTAAAAGTTATATTTCTGTAGAGGAATAGGTATAAACCAGTAAGGTCAATACGGGTAAGTGTGTCATGAGGAGAAGTGTGTCTGGCCTCCACATTTGGCCTTTTTATTCATTGTTACAGGTGGTTATGCGAGTTCATACCTTTGCTACTGGCTACTCACGATTATTGGTTAACGTATTGAACGCTCAATAAACAATGATCATTGTTTAAACATACCAAATGTGAAGGCCAGACACACTTCTCCTTATGACACACTTACCCGTATTGATCTTATAGTTCGACATTAGAATTAATTACTATCGAAAAATAATGTCTATTCAGTACTGCACCGTTTTTGTTGTGCTGGCAACGTGCACAGGTCTCGTGAGGAAGTTCCCTTATTAGTTAGGTACCGTGCTGAAATCAGACAGTCAATCGGGTTCTCGAATCTTTAACATAATGCTCATTTTCAAGGGCTTAAGTAGACTAAACACCCATTAATGCGGTAACATCGTTACAAATATTTAGGCTCCCATAAGGCCAAGTTCAAAAGTGTAGGTCATTACTCAGAGCAATTAAGGCAACTCAAACATCACACGATAACTCAAGTGTGGTGGCAACTTGTCGTAAGTTCCACCATGATACCTTACAGTGGCACATTGTATCTACCCAACCACCCATAACGACGGTGGCTTCGACTATTATGTACCTTCTTCTCATGAACCCTTGAGTGTAAATTTCAATCAAATCCTACAACCTGACGACCGTACTGTCTTCTGACCTCACAGTTCTAATTAATACACACCATACGATAAATAAACTCGAAATTTTGACTGTAGCCGGCCAACCAGCAATAAATTAAATAAATTACAAAGAAAATTAGCCTCTCTAATCAGCCTCTACGTGTTGGCTTTGGTTCCGCGCTCGCTTCCCAAAGGTCCGGAATATCCTATGGTTTTCGAGATGGGAAATACATACCAATAAATAAACACTAGTATGACCAAAATACCGCAAATTTTCAACATTAGTGTAACCAAGTGTACGCTATATCACATCGTGCAGACGTAAGCATAAGGGGCATTTTCAAAAATTGGGACCCAAAATTAGTGAAAGTTGTTAACAAAAATTATTGCATTTGGACGTAGTTACGCAGAAACGTTCCAATCCACATGAATTTGTCATTAAGTTTTAGACCTTGTATGAAAAACAAAAGTCTTCTATTTCAATGACAATTTCAGATGGATTATTAGAACGTTTCTGCGTAACTACGTCCAATTAAGCATGAAATTTCAATAAAAATATTGCTTTTGTGTTAATAATAACATAAACTATTACCAATAATCTACATTTAGAACATGAAAAAAGTTCGTTTTTAGACAAATGTTATTCTTAATTTGTAGTCACAAAATCGAGTTAATTTTTGTTAACAGCTGTCACTAATTTTGGGTCCCAATGTCTGATATGTGTAGTTTCTTAATGGGCCAGTGTATCTAGTCATAAATTACCTATGATATGAATAGGTACCTAGTGGGTACCTAAATAGAACTTTCTCGTCATCTTATTTTAAACTAACGTCACCAATAAATAAAGACTAGGTACTATGACAGAAATACCGTAATTTTTCTACATTAGTGTCCTGAAGTGTACGCCATATCGCACGGCACCACGCAGACGGTAAGCATAATGTGTGTAGTTTCGTAGCTCGCCAGTGTACCAGAATAAGCAGTATTATAGCGCTAATCACACAATGCTCCTAAGTGATATCATTAGCACCTAAAGTGTTATGTAACACTCGAGGAAACGTTAAACATATATGAGATGGAATACATTGTTTCATATTTACAAGCTGTAGGTATATCCTGCTTAGAATAGTTATTTAGAAGACATGGCATACTTAACAATTTATTCCACATTAGTAAAGAAATACCAAAACGATGCGCCTAAGCGCTGGTAGCCTAGCGGTAAGTGTATGCGACTTTCGTTCCGGAGGTCGCGGGTTCAAACCCCGGCTCGCACCAATGAGTTTTTCGGAACCTATGTGCGAAATGTCATTTGACATTTTGCCAGTCGCTTTTCGGTGAAGGAAAACATCGTGAGGAAACCGGACTAATTCCAATAAGGTCTAGTTACCCTTCGGCTTGAATGGTCAGATAGCAGTCGCTTTCGTAAAAAAACTAGTGCCTACGCCAAATCTTGGGATTAGTTGTCAAAACGGACCCCAGGCTCCCATGAGCCGTGTTAAATGCCAGGATAACGCAAGGAGGATGATGAGTACGTAAATATGTATAAAGTTACTGGATTGCCATCCTGAGATGTTGAGACTTCGACCATTCGATTTCATGTACTTCGTTGAATAATGTCTCCACAATTAATTAAGTTTCACTACGAGATTTCCGATTTGAGAATATTTAGGTATTTGTTTTACGTATTTGCCAAAATAGATACCCAAGCAAGCATAATAATATTTTATTTAAAATACAAAAAAAAATGTTCATTAGAAAAATAGACCCCAAACTAGGCTGAGCCTGGGGTCCTGATAGGTGACTAAATAAAGCAGATTTCTTGCAAACAGATTTATATAACAATAACAAAAACGTCCCCACGGAGGCAGCTTGTGGCGAGCTGACGGTGAGTGGCGACACCGCGGACCCCTATTCCAGAGGGCCCTTTTATATGGCCCTCGCCTCTGCGCTTGCTTTAACCGGCCGGCCAGAGTGGATTCGCAAGAGCGGGACCTATGCTCCAGGTTGGAAGTGTAAAATGTCATAACGCCGGCGGCCTGCTGAATGGAACACCAGGAACCAAGCTACCGCAGACTCACCTCTCGACAACCTTTTAGCCACTCTCAAGTGTTGCTCTGTTGTCGCACCGTGCGTGCGGCCGTTTTGCAGGGCCCACTCAATGAGTTGGCGAGTCACCGCCTGCCTTTTACAATCCTGAGACTAGTTGTCATGGCAGGTGTCCGATAGTCTCTCCCAATAGACCATTATCCAGTCCATCCAACTTGCACAACAATAGCCTAATGACCTTAGTTCCCATCGCAGCACAAAAGTGCTGCACTGAAATAATAGTCCTTACACCTGGCGGGGACCATCTCCGGATGTACCATATTATGCACTCGGGGATGGTATCCGCCAAGTGTGTAATTGTGTATCCCTTGCCTTTAGATTAAAGTGTCTAAAAGGGCCTCTGTGCTGTTGGCTTCGGCCCCACACATGCCTCCTAAAAGTCCGGGACCCCATGGTCCCGAGATATGGTAAGACATGCAAAAACATAATGCATATATTTAGTAAATCTAAAACAATTTTACGAGTCGCGAAACTATTTCTAATATCCCGGGTGCTTCTCAATATTTCATCTAGTAACATGAGTGGACCTGTTTCTATTAAATATGGCGGGTTTCTAACAAAAACCCAAGCGGGAACTCGCACATTGTTTCGTAATAAATCCCACTAATTATAATGCTGCTACATATTTCGGCCGAAGGTCGAGAGAACAAAGTCATTGTGAACGTATAGTAGGTATTTAATCTTTACAAAGACATACACAACCTGTATGTCTGTGTGTGTGGGTGGCTGGCAACCTGTCACTGCAATGTCACAGTTTCATTTTCTTTCAAACCCTTACTTGCCAAGAGTGGCACTGAAGCTTTAGTAGTTTCATGTGCTCTGCCTACCCCTTTATGGGATACAGGCGTGATTGTATGTATGTACAAAGACATACACGAAAGAACATACACACAAAGAGTCCAAAAATTACCTAAAGCATAGCGATATGTATAATTTAGTCTACCTTACGGCAAATGTTTTTTTTTTTTTTAAGTATAATATAAGTATTTTTAAAGATAACAACACTCAAGTCCCAAGTTAGGTACAGTGAGCTGCAAAATTGCATGGAGAAATTATAATTAATTGATAACTTCGCCATGCACTTTTGCAGCTGATAATACCATCAAACACTGCTAACCGATACTAAATATTTTTAAATCACATACTTATTTTGAATTACTTCTTTTAAGAGTAAATTTTAAATCATAAAGAATAGAAGTTAAAAATATGATGTATAATATCCATAGGTACCTACTTAATATTATAAATGGGAAAGTGTGTGTGTCTGTTTGTTTGTCCAACTTTCACGGCAAAACGGAGCGACGAATTGACGTGATTTTTTAAGTGGAGATATTTGAAGGGATGGAGAGTAACATACTATGTTACTCTCCATTATTAGGCTGTTAGGCTACTTTTTGTCTCTTTCTAACGCGAGCGAAGCCGCGGGCAAAAGCTAGTATAAGTATTAATATTCGTCTCTTAAAATGATTTAAGAAAATTGGTTTCAATACAATAATTTACTTACATATTAAAACCCCGACCTACCCTGACCTTTTCAACCCTTTCGATAAAAGCGGGGACTGATGTAGTCCGAACGCATAATACACAAGGGATAAACGTACATACATTAAACCTTTCAGGGATTATGGCCAGGTTAGAGTGACAGAGGTTCCAGATTCAATAGCACTTAGCTCTGGAAATGTACTTAATCTTAAAACCTATATGGTCTTTAGTTAGATGTAACTGTGTGCCTGAGCTCGGATAGAATGTAACGTATTAATTATAATCAATGGATTCAGGCAATACTTTGCGGAAATCCACTACAATTAAAAACTAGAAAACTACTTTTTACAGAAAGATTCTAGTCGGAAACGAAGGTTAGGTATTACCTAATTATACTTAAATACTTAACGCTTTGACCTGTCTATGTAAACAAATTGCTTACAAGTCTAGGCGTAGCGTAGGAAACGTTTGTTCTTTTGCTATCGTATATTAATTGTGTTTGTTTATTTTTTTTTCTTTAACAAGTACAATTCATCTTCTAAACAACTAATTCTTTTAATTTCCAATTCGACGAAATTCTACGTAACATATACATATGTAGTCGGTTGTGTAGATCTAGAAATGGCGTGTGACGTGAACAAGAGATTTCCTTTAGTAGAATTGATCCTTAAGACCCAAGGTTGGATTTAAGAAATGAGCATTTCTTTATTTTTTTTTGCCAATAAAAATTTTTTGATTGTTTTAAGGAATTTTAAGTCAAATGTACTCAGAATCACGAGTACTTTAAATCTCACTGGGAGACAAAAAGTGTCCCAGAATTTCCATACATTTTTGTTACTTTCCTCTTTTGTTACCCCATACAACATCCTACGGAAAATGGTAACAAAATAAGAAAAAATCGTATGGGACAATTTTTTTAACTACTAGGATTGAAAAAGCTAGTAATTCTGAGTAGAAATAGCATTTTTTTTTTAATATCACACTTCATAAAAGTGGCAAAAAAAAGAAATGCTCAAATAATGGTTCCTCTTAAAAATTGTGTCGCTTAACTTCAAATCTGGATAAATCCATTCTGATTTAAGGTTGATTAAGTATATAAAAATACAGTATTATCTCAAAGATAATCAACCTTATAGCAGAATGGGTTTACCCGAGTTTGAAGTTAAGACACACAATTATCTTTGCTAATTCACGCTAGTCAATCAGTGCGAGCACCAAAAATATCTGGGTGCCTCAACTTCTTTAAATACTCGTACATCTAAGGAACACAAAAATATTTTTTGTGCCAAAGTACACCCTTTGTTCATTTAACCCCGTGGTTGAACTTTTTTTTAACTAATACCAATGAAGTGCAAACAATAGGTGGGCTAAACAAAAAAAAAACAGCTTTGTTTTTTATTACTCCCACTTGCTCTGTTTTACTTTGTTCTTTGTAATTGAAAGCTTTTAACGTTTGTTGTCCGAACATCAGAAATCATATTAAATTCTGTTATGTACTCGTAGAATGTGGCAAAAGCGCTGGTGGCCTAGCGGTAACAGCGTGCGACTTTCAATCCCACCCCGGCTCGTACCAATGGGTTTTTCAGAACTTATGTGCGAAATGTCATTTGATATTTGCCAGTCGCTTTTCGGTGAAGGAAAACATCGTGAGGAAACCGGACTAATTCCAATAAGGAATAGTTACCCTTTGGGTTGGAAGACTTGGAAGGTCAGATGGCAGTCGATTTCATAAAACTGTTGCCTACGCCAAATCTTGGGATTAGTTGTCACAGCGGACCCCAGGCTCCCATGAGCCGCGGCAAATGCCGGGATAACGCAAGGAGGATGATGAGTCGTAGAATGTGGCCGGATCCAGATATTGGCTGTTGTATTTATTTGTGAACGTTTATCATATTTTGTAAACGAATGTATCTTTAATGTTTTGTGCATAGTTACTTGTAAAAGTGCCCATGTGGCCATGTTTATTTCTTGCAGAATAAATTCTGTATTTGTTACTCGACAGCGAGAAAACCACAGAAAATGTACCTATGCAATTTTTGGT
Organism: Leguminivora glycinivorella; assembly: GCF_023078275.1. Lineage (NCBI taxonomy): Eukaryota > Metazoa > Arthropoda > Insecta > Lepidoptera > Tortricidae > Leguminivora > Leguminivora glycinivorella. Next base: position 7,043,004 of record NC_062974.1, on the reverse strand, counting down.
TCTGACCTGGCGTTAGACTACCTACGATTATTAAAAAAATATACCTACTTAGATTTATAAACAAACATAAGTATTTTTAATTACGCGGATTATTCAGGATAGGTAATGAGATTACTTAACAGTTACAAGACTCGCCTAGCAACAAAACTTAGGCTTTTTAACACGCTTTTATTAGGTCGTCGTGTATGTAACTAACTATGTAATGGAATCTGCGGAGGCTAATTTAACCATCTTCCAAGGATCGTAGCGTAATGAAAATTGGCAGCTATATGTAGTTCCGATGACAATACAATAATATGGTACTGTTGAGCTGATCTGATGATGGAGTCGGAAGATATGAACTGGAACTACATGATGGAACATCGTATCATAGCCGTTTTTGGGTTTCTTAGAAAAGTCTTGTAATGAACTTTGACTACAATTAGGTTTCAAGGTCTGATGATGAAGCCGAAAGATATGAACTGGAACTACATGATGGAACATCGTATCATAGCTATTTTTGGGTTTCTTAGAAAAGTCTTGTAATGAACTTTGACTACGATTAGGTTTCAAGGTCTGATGATGGAGCCGGAAGATATGAACTGGAACTACATGATGGAACATCGTATCATAGCTGTTTTTGGGCTTCTTAGGAAAGTCTTGTAATGAACTTTGACTACAATTAGGTTTCAAGGTCTGATGATGGAGCCGGAAGATATGAGCTGGAACTACATGATGGAACATCGTGTCATAGCTGTTTTTGGGCTTCTTAGAAAAGTCTTGTAATGAACTTTGACTACGATTAGGTTTCAAGGTCTGATGATGGAGCCGGAAGATATGAACTGGAACTACATGATGGAACATTGTATCATAGCTGTTTTTGGGCTTCTTAGAAAAGTCTTGTAATGAACTTTGACTACGATTAGGTTTCAAGGTCTGATGATGGAGCCGGAAGATATGAACTGGAACTACATGATGGAACATCGTATCATAGCTGTTTTTGGGCTTCTTAGAAAAGTCTTGTAATGAACTATGACTACGATTAGGTTTCAAGGCCTGATGATGGTGCCGGAAGACAAGAACAGAAAAAGGGGGGAGGGGGGGCTCGAGAGGGGAAGCATGAAAGAAAGATCAACGTAGTATTTAAAAAAAGTTGGGTTAGCGTTTTCTTGTGACCTTTCAGAGCAAACAAAGGGGGGCTCGGGGGGCGAAGCCCCCCGCATGAAAGAAAGATCAACGTAGTATTTAAGATAAGTTGGGTTAGCTTTTTCTTGTGATCTTTAAGAGCAAACAAAGGGGGGCTCGGGGGGCTAAGCCCCCCGCATAAAAGAAAGATTAACGTAGTATTTAAAATAAGTTGGGATTGCGTTTTCTTGTGACCTTTCAGAGCAAACAAAGGGGGGATCGGGGGGCGAAGCCCACCGCATGAAAGAAAGATCAACGTAGTATTTAAGATAAGTTGGGTTAGCGTTTTCTTGTGACCTTTCAGAGCAAACAAAGGGGGGCTCGGGGGCGCAGCCCCCGCATGAAAGAAAGATCAACGTAGTATTTAAGATAAGTTGGGTTAGCGTTTTCTTGTGACCTTTAAGAGCAAACAAAGGGGGCTCGGGGGCGAAGCCCCCGCATAAAATAAAGATTAACGTAGTATTTAAAATAAGTTGGGATAGCGTTTTCTTGTGACCTTTCAGAGCAAACAAAGGGGGCTCGGGGGCGAGGCCCCCGCATAAAAGAAAGATCAACGTTGTATTTAAAATAAGTTGGGTTAAGTTTTCTTGTGATCCTTAAGAGTAAAGAAAAGGGGGCCTCGGGGGCGAAGCCCCTCGAATGAAAGAAAGATCAACGAAGTATTTAGAATAAGTTGGGTTAGCGTTTTCTTGTGACCTTTAAGAGCAAACAAAGGGGGGCTCGGGGGCGAAGCCCCCGCATGAAAGAAAGATCAACGTAGTATTTAAGATCAGTTGGGTTAGCGTTTTCTTGTGACCTTTAAGTGCAAACAAAGGGAGGCTCGGGGGGCGAAGCCCCTCGAATGAAAAAAAGATCAACGAAGTATTTAGAATAAGTTGGGTTAGCGTTTTCTTGTGACCTTTAAGAGCAAACAAAGGGGGGCTCGGGGGGCGAAGCCCCCCGCATGAAAGAAAGATCAACGTAGTATTTAAGATCAGTTGGGTTAGCGTTTTCTTGTGACCTTTAAGTGCAAACAAAGGGGGTCTCGGGGGGCGGAGCCCCCCGCATAAAAGAAAGATTAACGTAGTACTTAAAATAAGTTGGGTTAGCGTTTTCTTGTGACCTTTCAGAGGAAACAAAGGGGGGCTCAGGGGGCGAAGCCCCCGCATGAAAGAAAGATCAACGTAGTATTTAAGATAAGTTGGGTTAGCGTTTTCTTGTGACCTTTAAGAGCAAACAAAGGGGGGCTCGGGGGGCGAAGCCCCCCGCATAAAAGAAAGATTAACGTAGTATTTAAAATAAGTTGGGATAGCGTTTTCTTGTGACCTTTCAGAGCAAACAAAGGGGGGCTCGGGGGGCGAAGCCCACCGCACGAAAGAAATATCAACGTAGTATTTAAGATAAGTTGGGTTAGCGTTTTCTTGTGACCTTTAAGAGCAAACAAAGGGGGGGCTCGGGGGGCGAGGCCCCCCGCATAAAAGAAAGATCAACGTTGTATTTAAAATAAGTCGGGTTAAGTTTTCTTGTGATCCTTAAGAGTAAAGAAAAGATGGCCTCGGGGGGCGAAGCCCTTCGAATGAAAGAAAGATCAACGAAGTATTTAGAATAAGTTGGGTTAGCGTTTTCTTGTGACCTTTAAGAGCAAACAAAGGGGGGCTCGGGGGGCGAAGCCCCCGCATGAAAGAAAGATCAACGTAGTATTTAAGATCAGTTGGGTTAGCGTTTTCTTGTGACCTTTAAGTGCAAACAAAGGGGGGCTCGGGGGGCAAAGCCCCCTGCATAAAATACAGATTAACGTAGTATTTAAAATAAGTTGGGATAGCGTTTTCTTGTGACCTTTCAGAGCAAACAAAGGGGGGCTCGGGGGGCCAAGCCCCCCGCATGAAAGAAAGATCAACGTAGTATTTAAGATAAGTTGGGTTAGCGTTTTCTTGTGACCTTTAAGAGCAAACAAAGGGGGGCTCGGGGGGCGAGGCCCCCATATAAAAGAAAGATCAACGTTGTATTTAAAATAAGTTGGGTTAAGTTTTCTTGTGATCCTTAAGAGTAAAGAAAAGGGGGCCTCGGGGGGCGAAGCCCCTCGAATGAAAGAAAGATCAACGAAGTATTTAGAACAAGTTGGGTTAGCGTTTTCTTGTGACCTTTAAGAGCAAACAAAGGGGGGCTCGGGGGGCGAAGCCCCCTGCATAAAAGAAAGATTAACGTAGTATTTAAAATAAGTTGGGTTAGCGTTTTCTTGTGACCTTTCAGAGCAAACAAAGGGGGGCTCGGGGGGCGAAGCCCCCGCATGAAAGAAAGATCAACGTAGTATTTAAGATAAGTTGGGTTAGCGTTTTCTTGTGACCTTTAAGAGCAAACAAAGGGGGCTCGGGGGCGAAGCCCCCATATAAAAGAAAGATTAACGTAGTATTTAAAATAAGTTGGGTTAGCGTTTTCTTGTGACCTTTCAGAGCAAACAAAGGGGGGCTCGGGGGCGAAGCCCCACGCATAAAAGATAGATCAACGTTGTATTTAAAATAAGTTGGGTTAAGGTTTTCTTGTGATCCTTAAGAGCCCCCCGCATGAAAGAAAGATCAACGTAGTATTTAGAATAAGTTGGGTTAGCGTTTTCTTGTGACCTTTAAGAGCAAACAAAGGGGTGCTCGGGGGGCTTCCGCATAAAAGAAAGATAAACGTTGTATTTAAAATAAGTTGGGTTAGGGTTTTCTTGTCACCCTTAAGAGCAACGAAAAGGGGGGCTCGGGGGGCGAAGCCCCCCGCATAAAAGGAAGATTAACGTAGTATTTAAAATAAGTTGGGTTAGCGTTTTCTTGTGACCTTTAAGAGCAAACAAAGGGGGGCTTGGGGGGCGAAGCCCCCCGCATAAAAGAAAGATCAACGTTGTATTTAAAATAAGTTGGGTAATGGTTTTCCTGTGACCCTTAAGAGCAAATAAAGGGGGGTTCGGCAAAAAAGAAATACTTAAATTTTGTTTGAATTAGTTGAAATGTGACAATATTTTCTAATCGAGTCAAACAAAATCCCACTAGCTGAGAGCTTCAAAACAATGTATGGCGAAAGTATGTCTCTCTAATGTCTTCAAAAAGTCCGCGATGGCACATGTCTATACTGTCTATCTTTTACGGATAACTTACTAGGTATAAACATTTTTATGATAGTACCGTAATAAGAAGGTAGCCGCTAGTTATTATTAAGTAGCAATTAGCAATAAGTTCACGTTAAGCCACAAATGGCATGTAAAATCCGCCTACTTGAAATAAATTTATGTATAAATGTTAAAAGTATTTCATTATTAATGACTAAAAAGTATAAAATAAATTAATAGTTTAAAAAACACTATAAAACACGCTTTTATAAATGCACGTAAAAGCCAAAAATAAATTATGGATCGTTCAAGTTGTCTCTATTTGTGAGCTGAAGTTTAAAAACTATGTGCTTTTAATTATAATATTTGATTGTAAAAGCGTGGGGCGCTGGAACAGGAAAGACTTTCTTGTAAACAAATACTAATCCGAACTTCCTGGCGAATGAAGTTGCATAAGAACATAACGTTTACATATGCCGCCTAAGGGTTACCAAAGAGAACCAAATATATCTCGTCCACGAACAAGAACTCTGCATCCTGTCACTGTAGACACTTTCCCCTTTTGTACTTTGATTACTGTCGACTCTCCTCGCTACTAGCGCATATTTTGTCTGAGTTCGACAAACTGGTACCTACTTTGAACACTGACTTTTAATTGATTTGACTGTTTAATGTAGAACCTACTAGTCATGCTGCAACTCCAGTTAGCGCATCAATCTGTGTAACCTCCTTCCCGTAACATAGCATAATTTGATTTATCAGCAAATTATACAAATAGTCTTTCCTGTTCCAGCGCCCCACGCTTTTACAATCAAATATTATAATTAAAAGCACATAGTTTTTAAACTTCAGCTCACAAATAGAGACAACTTGAACGATCCATAATTTATTTTTGGCTTTTACGTGCATTTATAAAAGCGTGTTTTATAGTGTTTTTTAAACTATTAATTTATTTTATTTATTTATTTTATTGATCTATGACTTCCGAGTCCAGTCCCCGCGAATGATACGGGCGGCTGAATTCAATAAATCTTTTTTTTTTTTTTTCCGTATTCATAGGTAATCTATCTGTATTAGTTGATGAAATTTGTGGAATAATGTAGTGATGAAAATGATGAATAAATGAGCGATAATGAGTTATGTACCGTTGAATTTTTTGAGTTTGTTGACTATATAAGTGATAAATTTACAGAATGATTCCAAAGTTGAGTTTTTTGTAATGATTTCCAAAAGGTTATAAGGGTCAATTTTGAGGTTTTGACAGATAATTTCGTGGTCTAGACGTGGGTTCATAAATTTAGGGCAATATTTGAGGAGATGATCTATGGATTGTGGGGTGGTTTGGTCGGCTTAGGCTTCTATTCAATATTTTAATGATTATTTTGGCTTAAAATATAATCCAAACCTTCATAACAATCGCACCACATTACTTTCGCCCCAACAACAAAAGAAAGAAATACTGAAAACATTTCTCTACCCAACACATGGTAATCAGCTGGCCTAGCCGAAGTGACAACCGTTGATGCTACGTGGCGAACGAAAAACAGTTTGGGAGTGCGATGAAATGGTGGCTGTAACATTAAACAACAACCGTGTATGGAATATAAACTTGTTTATTACGGATTATGTCTACAATCTTAATTGGACAAACTTTATAATAAACGTGTTCTTATCGTTCTGCAGTTTTTACCACGAGTGTCAACAGGTCAGCCCAGTCAAGAAGCGCTGGTACCCTAGCGGTAAGTACGTGCGACTTTCGTTCCGGAGGTCGCGGGTTCGAACCCCGGCTCGCACCAATGAGTTTTTCGGAATGTATGTCGTCACTACTTTTAAAAAAACTTGTATCTTCGTCTGTCAATGAAAAGAAAATTGTAGTAAGTATGTATGGAATGCATATAGACTTACTGCGTTTTAACTTTGAGGAGCAGCGTGAGATACGTGATTTTTTCAAAGTAGTGACGATGTGCGAACTGTCAATTGATATTTGCCAGTCGCTTTTCGGTGAAGGAAAACATCGTGAGGAAACCGGACTAATTCCAATAAGGTCTAGTTTACCCTTCGGGTTGGAAGGTCAGATGGCAGTCGCTTTCGTAAAAACTAGTGCCTACGCCAAATCTTAGGATTAGTTGTCAAAGCGGACCCCAGGCTCCCATGAGCCGTGGCAAATGCCGGGATAACGCAAGGAGGATGATGAGGATGTCAACAGGATAGCCCAGTGTTGCTGTCGTATTTTATAAAGGCGGCTATACACTAATGTAAATGGTCGCCACAACAGTTTGGTTTGGCCCTGTCGCGGCACTACAGAAGAGCGATAGGGAGATTACGAGTACGAATCGTTTACGAAGCGTAAGTGATTGCGACGTTGGCTAGGTATCCTGTTCATGCCATTAGGGGATGATTGTTTCTCGCGATTGTACAGATTCGCACCGAACACGTACATCTAAACAAAGTTGCCAACTTCGTTTCATTAAGTGGGAGTTAAAACTTTGTTATCTGGAGTTCGGGGCTTGACGACACTTTCCTGCGTGCGTTACACTTAGTTTAAAATTTAATTATCTACACCTAATGTTGAGTGACAAACCTGGCAATCCATACTAATTATTATGAATGCAAAATTCTGTCTGTGTACATATATGTACCTCTTAACATTTAACCACTTAACCGATTTCGTTCAAAATTGGTACTTACAGAAATCTTTCTCGTCTCAGGGAAGGACATACGTCACTACTTTTAAAAAATCTCGTATCTCACACTGCTCCTCAAAGACAAAACGTAGTAAGTATATACGCATTCCATACATACTTAATACATTTTTCTCTTCATTTACAGAAGAAGATACAAGTTTTTTTTAAAGTAGTGCTGATATGATGGAATGGTTTTTAAACCCTGAAATCATCACTTAAGTGGGTAAAAAGATTCTCACTTCTACCAGTTCCACCCCAGAAGTGAAATAATTTAAACATTCAAATTCAAAGGGAAAATCAACCAGTGTTGTCACATACAATTTGAACAAAATGGTAGACCAGGGTGAAAAAATAGGTAGAAACTGGTAGAATTAGAAACGAAAAATAGGTAGATCTACCTGTTTTAATACCATCTAAGGTAAGTTCAGTTTTAATTATTAAAAATGCTTCTAAACTATTAAAAATATATTTATTGGTTTACTTGGTGAGTTCTTTATGGTGTTTATACATGTTTTTGTTAAAATATTTTAAACACAAGCTAACGTCTCCGAGAGCTGCCACTGTCAGGCTGTCAGAAGTGTCAGTGTCATGTCATTGTCAAATGACACTGTCACTGTCACTACCAGGCTGTCAGTGTCAAAACTGTCAAACATCAAGACTTTCAAGCTGACAGCCACAGATTATTCACTAAACACGTTCCGATTTAAGTAAAATGCTGTAATTATAAGACAGGTAAAACTTAATTTCGTAACACGCATGGAGAATTTTCTACAATAGTAATATTTTAGAAAATAGGTAGATTTAGGACCGAAATAGGTAGACAGGTAGACGGGAGGCAAAATAGGTAGATCTACCTATAAATAGGTAGATGTGACAACACTGAAATCAACTTCAACAAAGGATGTAGAATATAAATTATCCTATAGAGGTAGTATTATAGATACGTTTTATCCCTAGCAACCATAAGACTGATTGCAGAGGTATCCATAGTTATTAATATTATAAATTGGAAAGCGCGTGTGTCTGTTTGTTTGTCCGTCTTTCACGGCAAAACGGAGCGACGCATTGACGTGATTTTTTAAGTGGAGATAGTTGAAGGGATGGAGAGTGACATAGGCTACTTTTTGTCTCTCTCTAACCCCCCACTTTCCTAAAATGGGGGGGGTGGGGGTGGAAGGTTGTATGGTGCATTCCACAATTCGATAATTTAACGCGAGCGAAGCCGCGGGCTAAAGCTAGTAATAATATAAGCATTAATAGTTATTTGTTATACAAGGGGGCAAAGTTGTATTTTAACACACGAGAAGTAAAATACATTTGCACCCGAGTGTAACACGAAACTTTTCCCCTCACTACAGCGAAGAAACTACAACGCAAAAAATGCGTTTATTTCTGCTTCCAGTAGTTCCACAGGTGGTAAATCATCTTAATTACTAGATTCACCTACTTTTGACAATTTTAAAGCAGTCAATTTGACTTTATCCAAGGTCAAATTACTTTACCCACTAGTGGATAAAATGCGTTTTTACCCGCTGGTATTAAAGGACAAAACACGTGTTTCCGAGCTAGTGAGGGGAAAACGATTTTATCCACGGATTCCCATTCAGCAACCACCAGGGCAACCCGGTGGGCTTATTCACCTACACAACCATGTCACAATGTTTACGCTCCGTTGCGTACGACACGCCAACAACTAATAAGTATAGAGGTACTATCAGCTGCAAAAGTGCATGGAGAAATTACGAATGAATTCATTGATAAACTCTCCATGCACTTTTGCAGCTGATAGTACATACACATACATTACATACACAAATTCACGCGTGATATCAAAAAATCGAATACAAATAGTACAAAAAACATCAACATAAACGGTGTAACATGAGGAAACTGAAAGATTTTAACTACGCATTTCTGAGCGCAAAATAAAGATAAAATGTTATATGGCATCGAGCAGATTTCGCAAAAAAAAATATTTTTGTGTATTTTTTAGTTTTTTTGGATGTATTTTCACATAAAAAGTAAATGTTGTTTGTAAAACTGGCACTTAAAATAGATTAGATTTAGATTTCTTTATTTCATGATAAAAATTACTCTATAAATTTGTTACATGCCAAAGTTATGTCTATCTTCTCATCATGATCGTCAAAAATTACATTATAAATTGAAAATAATAAAATTAATAGTTTCTCCCAATAAGGATCGTCATTTACAAAGAGAAATACACAAAGCACAATAAAATTAATAAATGAAATAAAATCTGAAGTCAGTGTAATCAAATGCATGCTATCACAAATTCAATTCCATGTATAACACTTTAAGTTCTCGCGCTTTGTACACATATTTAAAGTCACACACAGGTTGGGAAAAAAGGTAAAAATAATGTTAATTAATCGCGTTCGACCTGTGTGTGTCAATTCCATGTACTCAATAAAAAATTACATTTATTTTCTAAAAAAATATTCTTTTGCAACGAGTCACTGTTAACTTTTTGATATCTATCAACGAGGATAGTTAGGTTATGTCCGATAACGGCATCATCGCCATCAAAACAGCGTTTTGTTCTGAGAAATAAATAAGTAATTGTTTTTTTTTTTTTAATGCTTATAACTCTGGAAGTAGGCGAAATACAGTAAAACTTTATATGACATTTTACTCTTCTAATATGATGAGGAATACGCTGTAAAAATTATTCGGTTTCCTCATGTACACCGTATATATTATAGGAGACACTTCTCAAAGATTGATCTAACCCAAAACTAAAAACCAGCCAAGAGCGTGTCGGGCCACGCTCAGTGTAGGGTTCCGCAGTTTTCCGTATTTTTCTCAAAAACTACTGAACCTAAGTATCAAGTTCAAGACAATTTTCCTAGAAAGTCTTTATAAAGTTCTACTTTTGTGATTTTTTTCATATTTTTTAAACATATTATGGTTCAAAAGTTAGAGGGGGGGGGACACACTTTTTTTTCCTTTATAAAAAAAAAGAAAATATTAATATTATCAAAAAACGATATTATTAAACCCTTATTCATTTTTAAATACCTATCCAACAATATATCACACGTTGGGGTTGGAATGAAAAAAAAAACAGTCCCCACTTTATATGTAGGGGGGGTACCCTAACAAAACATTTTTTTCCACTTTTTATTTTACTACTTTGTCGGCGTGATTGATATACATATTGATACCAAATTTCAGCTTTCTAGTGCTAACGGTCACTGAGATTATCCGCGGTCGGACGGACGGACAGACAGACATGGCGAAACTATAAGGATTCCTAGTTGACTACGGAACCCTAAAAATGCCTTATACTAAGTTTGGGGGTGACATGGAAGAGTGATAAAAAGAATATGTTTAATCTACGAAGCGTAAACAATTGGCTTAAAGGACAGACTGGCTAAGCAACTATGATTATTAAATGTACGGTCGCCAACCCCTGAGCCGCTAAGTTAACTAAGGTTTCATATCCGATATAACGTAATACAAGAATAGGAACTGTTTGAATATTACTTCCTGCAGTGGTATATGAAAAACACAGATTCTTAATACATTTATCCAAGGCTGTATATCGTGACTACTTTTAAAAAATCTCGTATCTCACGCTGTTCCTCAAAGTTAAGACGCAGTAAGTCTATATGCATTCCATACATACTTACTACAATTTTCTTTTCATTGACAGACGAAGATACAAGTTTTTTTAAAAGTAGTGACGATATTTGTTGCAGGTTGGGATAATAAATGGATTCAAAAGGTTTTCCGTTCGTGAGGCTTTTAGACGGCCATTTTTCATCGCTAGCGATGTCTCTTTCCGAATTGTAACTTTTTACAGTACGCGAGTTTTTATTTTACAGTATTTCATCCATACTTTAAATTAATTGTATAGACACGTCGTATTTTTCAGGGTACGTAACACAATATGTATATGTGATATAGTAGTCATCATCCTCCTTGCGTTATCCCGGCATTTGCCATGGCTCATGGGAGCCTGGGGTCCGCTTTGACAACTAATCCCAAGATTTGGCGAAGGCACTAGTTTTACGAAAGCGACTGCCATCTGACCTTCCAACCCGATGGGTAACTAGGCCTTATTGGAATTAGTCCGGTTTCCTTCACCGAAAAGCGACTGACAAATATCAAATGACATTTCGCACATAAGTTCCGAAAAACTCATTGGTACGAGCCGGGGTTTGAACCCGCGACCTCCGGATCGAAAGTCACACGCTCTTACCGCTAGGCCACCAGCGCTTTCACATATGTAATATAGTAGTACGCAACGATATTTAAAAAAAGCAAGGGTGATTTATGTTTAAACATAAAAGAAAGACGTTAGCAACTAAATAGCTATATATGTAGGTGACAAGTGTGACAAACAACACATTAACAGTAAGTGCTAGTAACAAACACATTTTTGTTACATTAGTTCCTTAATTAATACGTTTTGGTTGTACAGTTTATCGAATCAATAAGGTCAATACGGATAAGTGTGTCATAAGCAGTGATCGGATATTTGGATGCCACACTGAGGGATGTCAAGTAGAAACAGTAATATGGATACGCCGTCTGGCCCGTGATATTTTTTTTTTTTGTCATAGACGTCATAGTAGACAATAATTAGACGGATCGCCTGATCGTAAGCAACTACCGTCGCTCATGAACAATGAGGTTACAAGTAAGCTGTAAATTAAACTGATCAAAAAAGAAACGCTATTCCCGTGCAAGTATTATATTTATAAAATTAACGATGTTGAAAAGCAAGCGTTGGTTACGGTATTGCAAATATAGTACATTACATCAGAGGCCGGGAAAATGAGGATTTCCGGCCAAGTGGGTATATAGGGATACGAGGCCGGGAATCCGTTTTCACGCCGAAGCATGTATAGGGCTTTTCTCAAACATACAATGAAATAAAAAAAAAATGCTCTAAAGGACAATATTTTATAAAAAAAGTTACTTTGCAGGCCTAGGCCTGAAAAATTATATGAAATCCCTTTACAGTCCTCTCGAGTTGTTGCGCCCAAAAAGCGATACTTCCCAGCCCATTTTAAGGAACGTAAAGACAATATTTCATTGCATGTTTGAGAAAAAGTGATTTTTATAGTTATAAATCACATATTTTATTGTAAGTGAGGCCTGTACTACACTAATTAAGAAAAAATAATTCAGCAGTAATAACATTGATGATTAATATTTTTAATTACTATTAGGTATCAGAAAAAGGTACATTTATAATAGTTACAAGTGCCCTACAAAACGGTTTACAAAGTTTGACTGTGGGATCAGAGTGATTATTTGATGTCGCATTTAAAACATTGACCCGTAATAGCAAGATATTGACTATCAATGTGTAATATAATGGTAATATTATGATAAAAAAACTGTCCTTTATCTAACCACGTAAAGCCCGGAATACCGCGGCATATCCATACTAGCATAATGATTGAGGTCATTCACCCCGTGTGGCATCCAAATCCCCGATCACTTGTCATAAGGCTGTGTCTGGCCTTCACATTTGGCCAGTTTAAACCAATTACCAGTATTTATCGAGAATCGATACGTCAAACGGTCAAATGCGATCCTTATGACACACTTACCCGTATTGACCTTCGGTACTTTATGGAAACAACATGGGATGAAATCAACTTCAGCATGCATGACGAATAAGGCTAGGTTACTCAGTCTCTCAACGATAACAGTTGTTTCCACGGTGTTGTTATCTCTTCACAGACTGCCGCTCTTATATCGAATGCATTCTCCTGGAAAAGTGACAAGCGCTGTGTCTCGACTGCATGTGACTGACGCGCTGACGCCGAAACCGACCGAATACCAAACTAGAGAAGACACAAAATTAATTGACGTCTACGCCAAGGAACTGTCATGTCACATGTTATATTAATGCGATACGAGACGCAAATTGATATAGCAAGTTGGCTTCAAATTACATGTTGGTTAAACTTTACTATGATTCTCTCAGGGTAGTTTATTCGTAACTATGAACGAAAGTTATAATTTTGCTTGGCTAATCAGTGAAAACAAGTTATTAGTCAAAAAGTTTTACTCGGTATACTTAATTAACTACGTGGTATTTTCATGAAATTGTTGTAATAGACAACGGTTATTTCTTGATGTAAAGAGGGTTTGATGGCTCTTGTATTGTATCTGAAAACATCCTGTAGTTTTACACTTTAGAATACCGCGGCATAGTAGAAGTTACATATAATAGAATAGAAGTTGGCAAAAATCTTTTCTACGTTTTCTACACAGTAGGTAAATATTTTTGTCCTAAACATTACAACTATATATTTTTATAATTTATCGCTGGCTCATTCGGTAGTGACCCTGCCTGCTAAGCCGCGGTCCTAGGTTCGAATCCTGGTAAGGGCATTCATTTGTTTGATGAGCAATTGAGCACAGATATTTGTTCCTGTCATGGATGTTTTCTATGTATATAAGTATGTACTTACCTTCTAAGTATGTATATCTTTGCTTAGCACCCATAGTACAAGCTTTGCTTAGTTTGGAGCTAAGTTGATCTGTGTAAGGTATCCCCAATATTTATTTATTTATTTATTTATCGCTCCCCTTTGTTGAGGAAATTTAAAATAAAATCTTTACATTACGAGTAGTCGATATGTTTTATGTACGTATATATTATGAAACTCAATTGAATAAAGCTCCGTTTGCACGACTTGAGTACCTATCTCAGTAAGAAAAGTGCGACGAAATAAATACACTGATAATTTATCCGAAAATTGAGGGTCAAACGAAACCAGATTCTCAAGTAATTAATTAAATTTCCCATAAAAGTCGAACCACTTTGATGAGATTATGTACAAATTGATTCAGAGTTCATTATATTAGGGATGGAATTAAGAAAGGGCACAATCGCCTGGAAAGCGGTGTCTCATACTAACGTTTTGTTTTTCTCCCTGGAAAATGGCATTATAATGGGCTTTTTTGTCCTCGGGGGGAAAACGAAAAATTTCCGGCCGCTGCGCTAAACGATATTACCGCTACTCGGCTCCTTCGAACAAATCGATGAAACATACAAATCTTTAAATCATGTTCTAAACGAGAGATCTTTAAACCTGGCCCCGCGGGCCAAATTTGACCCGCTAACTAAACAAATATGAGAAAATCGAACAAGCACCAAAATTAAATTAAAAATACACCAAATCGTGAAATAATACATTAGGTACGATACAAGTGCGGAAAATATGAAGTTCAAAACCAGTGGCGATAAATTGAAACACGACCAAAAGGAGTATTTTAATTCGACACGAGTTACAAATTTCCTTTACGCACGTGTATCGTAAGACGTTCTTCAGTAAAAGATGGCCCTCTGAAGTTTCTTCTTCCTTTCTTCGGTCGAGTTTTAATTTATCGCCACTCGTTTTCAAGTTCCTTTTTTTCGCACTTTTATCGTAATTTAAGGACTATTTTTTCATAATGTCAAAACCCAGGGAGAAAAATTAGGACTACATTTGTACGGCGGACCGTTACTCTCTATGCTTTTAATGAATAAAATTCTTTACAGTGAATTATTTCTTGGTAATATTTATCGGTAATGGCCTATTTCGAAAGGGTTCTGCTTATTTTTTTTTCTTTTTTTTTTATTATGAATAAATAGGCTTACTCTTGACCACAGACTAGCCAAAGGCAAAGTCGTGGCCTACGATGGAGTGAGCTCGCCCAGAAGATGCCTGTTCACCCTTTATTTGAAGAACCCTTGGTTTTGATGATGTTGACGTTCTTAGTTTTCTAAGGCTAGTAGGCAACATGCCAATTGCCCCGTGTGGTGACGGGTTAACAATTTCACCACACCCTTTCTTCCCGTGGGTGTCGTCGAAGTCGACTGTGGGATATGGGTTAAATTGTGGCGTAGGCGAGAGGCTGGCAACCTATCACTGCAATGTCACAATTTAGATTTCTTTCAATCCCTTTTTGCCAAGAGTGGCACTGAAACTTAGTAGTTCATGTGCTCTGCTTACCCCTTTATGGGATCCAGGCGTGATTATATGTATGTATTAAATTTAATTAAGGTAACAAAATCGTTTTATAAGACTGTCTCATTAAAAAAAACAGTGTGTGGAATCCCTCCGCGCGGAAGAAGTGAAACTTCCTAACATAACCTCAAAAACATTTAGTCAAGTGACCATCACGTTTTTGCGTTTAGTTACGTCCATCTTTTTACTGTTTTAAATGTTTTACATATCTATTTGCTCAAATGATTTTGCGCTCGATCTAAATATAAAACACACACACAAACGGGCCTACAGTTAATGAGTAAAACAAATGAATTATTCAGGAGGCGAGACCGCTAAGATGGCGGTCGAACCAGACGTTCCACATTCCAACCATTTTGTCACATGACCATCACGTTTTCGCGTTTAGTTACGTCTATCTAAATATAAAACACACACATTCCAACCAACCATTTCACCATTCAAAACCATTTTGGGCATTCTGTTCTGTCACTGACTGAGTGAATGAATGGAATGAGTGAGTCGCGTTGAGCGCAATGACATTGGCAGAATGTTACGCGCTGAGTGAGCGGCGTTTCACGCAACGTAACAATGACTGAGTGTTATGCGCCGCCGTCGGAAGTCGCATTCAAAGTTTCACTTCAATAAAACAATAAACCAAAGAACGTAATAATATCGGTATTTTTGTATGAGGAATAAACCGGTTCCGAGCTTTGTAAGTACGCATGTACTCGTATGCTTGTTACAAACTCTAGCTTGTCTGTTAATAATGATGAATACTGACAGATTTTATGAAAGTAATTAAGCAACACACTCACCTTTGAATGAGGCCATGTTGGTGGGTCGGCGCGTCGGTTCTCATTTAAGGATTAATCGCCCAATGTGTCGCAGTCTTAATTACAGGCGGTGTCACTCGCGATGGCTTTACCTGGAAATAAAAAAAGGTTTTACTGACTAAAAAATACAGGAATATTAAGCGGCAATTACACTGAGTCGTTCGCCGCATGAAAACAATGTCTGTTGCCTGGCAACCCCATACTTTTCATGCGGTGAACGACGCAGTGTAATTGCACTCTTAAACTTTCACAATTATTAAATGTCATAATTTGGTGAGTGTGTATGAGAATATCCACCATTTCCACCATGTACCGTAAACAAAACTACAACAAAAGTTGTACTTAAAAAAGTATTATACATTTGGAAAATTAAAATAACGATTGGGCATTTCAGGCTACGTAGCCGAATGGCACAAACGCTCACGAAACAAAACGCTCGTAGATATCTACCTCTATCGCTCCTGCGTATTGGCGCGACAGGGCCAGACTACCTTTCGCGGTTTTTCGTTTTCGTTTCGCGGCGCAGAAATGCCATTCGGCTGCGGCACCAGGAGCTGATACCTTACATCAGCAAATGCCAAAAGAAAAATTAAAATATATCGGGAAGATATAATTTTGTAGGTTTTTGGTTTTACATAATATACATGTATGGTATTATAGTACCAAATAACAATTTAGTGCGTGGTTTTGGACTCGGTTTCGTGCGGGGTTTCGGACTCTGTTTCATGCGGGGTTTAGGACTCAGTTTCGTGCGATTTAATAAATATACATACATAGAACATACAATCACGCCTGTATCCCATAAAGGGGTAGGTAGGCCACATGATACTACTCAAGTTTCAGTGCCACTCTTGGCAAATAAGGGGTTGCAAGAAAACAAAAATTGTGACATTGCAGTGACGGGTTGCCAGCCTCCCGCCTATGCCGAAATTTAACCCGTACCTATCCCATAGTTGACTTCTACGACACCTACGGGAAGAAAGGGGGTGGTGAAATTCTTACCCCGTCACCACACGGGAAAAATATACTTATTACTAATTCTGAATTACCTTGTGTGATTGTAATTAATCACATTTCCCTTAGCAAGGCAAATTAATTTCAAATGATATCATTTTGTACGAAAATAAGTCTTGTACTATAGTTACGCGTGTAGGGGAGATAGGCGCAATTGGCACCCCCACCCTCAACGCTTTTAAACCTCCGTTCTACAATTACAGGTTTAATTACATTAGGTGTCGCGAAGCATTGTACGTGCGCTTTCGTTAGCAAATGGCAGAAAATTTGGTTAAGCATTATGTAAGCTACGTACACGAAATTAATGGCAGGTTTGTATAAGACGGAATTTAATGTACAAGCTCAAATGAGACGGCGCGCAATTACTTTAAATAGCTATGAAATTACGGCTAAAATCTACATTCGCAGATCTTTAGGCCCAGTAGGTCTATGTTCTTTGGTTTCATTGAGCGTAAGAGTTATAGAGAGATATGACCGTTTCGTCCACTGCGAAGAAATCGATTATTACGAGTATTTAAGTTTTACTCCTAAAATGTTTTGATCAAAATAAATAAAGTAAAAAGTTCCGTGAATAATGTCAATATTTGGCTGCTAATGGTACTTTCCTGGAATACCTGGGGGCCGATTTTTGAATCTCACGGCGTTCGAATTCAGAAAATTGTCACCGAAATTGCCTACTATTTTCAGTGACAATTTTCTGAATTCGAACGCCGTGAGATTCAAAAATCGGCCCCCTGAAGGTTATTTAATTTATTTATAACCGAAGACGAATAATACGTAAGCAAAGGACACGTTCCAGGCAGTTCCCGAGTGGGAGGAAAGGGAATTGTTTATTTTTTGCGAATTTTACAAACTAGTATCAAAATATCCTCGGTTTTTTTACATAAAAATCTAAAAGATAAATAATTTCATGTACTTTATTAATTGTACATTTTGTCAAATATTATATTGAATCCAAACCAAATAAAAGGATCCTATAATTGAATCTTAAAGCGTAGCGAGGCATTCTAAAATAGGGTCCAGTGTCTAGTGAGAGATTCAAGCGTGGACGCCCAAGGTGAAAATTATATATTTTGTTACCATGTGGCACATCTATTTACATCACCTATGAGAATATTCAAACAATTATTAAGTATTTATTAATTATGGTATCATGAACATACTACTTTGGTCCCTCCTAAGAGGGAAGTAAAGTGCCCTTTCCGAATGGGTGATGTGGAATAGTTATTGGTTTTACAAGGTTTGAACAACAACGTTGGCCGCGTTGTTGTTTAACCCCGAGGTGCCAGCCAAAGATTCCAATACAAGTCTTGCGAGTGGTTCGAAAAGTGGAACCTTGAGCAAGGTTAAATAAATTTTGACACCGTGTGAAACATTTTTTTTACCACATGAATATCAGCAAAATTTTTTACTGTAAAAGTAAATCATCAAACTAAATCAAACCCATCAATTTATTAATCATTTTATTATCACTATAAATGTGCACTAAAACTGCTGTCGTTCCAAATAGTACTTGGATTGTAAGTTATCCGATTAAACATAAATAAATAATAAATATATACGCACTCATTTTCAAAATCTTTTGCAATGAAAATTAAGAAATGACATCAGTTTCAATCTGTCAATCATTGTATTTTAATTTGGTCGCGCGAACCGGACCAAGGAAATGAATTTTCCGTGTAGTCAACTTAAAATATACATACAGTTTTCGAATATTTTAAAGTGGAATATGCTCATACAGTATAGTTATTAATTAATAGAATTTTAGGATTGTACAGTTAGAAGCTTGACCCTACTTAAGATCCAAAAACTTTTTGACAGCCTTGTTTTATGAACTGGCAAAATTTTACATGACGATGTTTTTGGTGGGATGTCATATTTCGTTAATATGTAAAGCCTTCGCTTAAGAAAATAATAAACTCTGTTTGGACCTATATACAATATATGTAAAAGTTTTAATACGAAATCTAATCTAATGAATCTAAAAATTCCCCTCCGCTAGAGACTGCGTAAAGCGTAGAATCGTAGAATGTATTTTCCAGTCTTCTCTTTCCGGACAGGCTCCATAATAAATGAAAAGCGACCACATCTAAATGATTGACCCAATTAGGATGAGAGGTACAGTTTTCTTTATAAATAGGAACATTAGTAGCCCCTCTGTTTCCACAACAATCTTATTTATTCGAGAGCAGGGTTTACCTACTCACTAATTATTTTTCTACGAATACAGTACTTAGTTTTGTAACACGATTCTGCGAAAATAAAATAAGTATAAACAAGTCGCTATTACTAAGATTACTATGCTTTACATAATGATGTATGTTTCGTCACGAGCTTGCTGCTTTAATTACCTACATAAACATTATTGCCTAAAACGTTTCACTGATAATTGATTTAAATAAAAATACTATAGCGCCTGAGAACCCGCTACACAGAAAAAAACGAGTATTTTGTAATTAAATACTTAATTACAAAATACGTATTTTGGAAACGTCTATGTTCGCAGTTGGTAAGGCATCAGCATCAACAGATAAGATTGAAGCTAGATAAGCTACGTACAATACTAAATAAAATTATACAATCACTATACACGTGAAACACATGAATTTTACCCTGCCCTACATATGGTAGTCAAACATGGTCAATAACAAGAGACTACATTAAGCAAATTCAAGAATGTCAAAGATCCATAGAGAGAAGTGTCCTAAACATAAAGTTAATCGACAGAGTCAAAAACACAGAGATTAGAAGAAGACCAAACTTTCCAGACGCGGCACGACATATATTAAAACAAAAATACAACTGGGCAGGGCACATAGCCAGAATGAGGAACAACAGATGGACAAAAATTGCAACATACTGGAACCCAAAAATTGGCAAGAGAAAGAAGGGGAAACCCAAAACAAGATGGGAAAAAGACATCATAGAGAAAATTGGAAAAACCTGGGCAGAAATAGCCACAGACAGGCAAAAATGGAAAGAAATGCTAGATAAATACCTAACCATATTAGATTCGAAAGAGGCCTAGGTCAAAAGACCATTAGGTACGAACATGAACAGAAGAATATACATATATTAAGAATAAAAACAAATGAAACTAGTTCGTGAAAAGAAAGGCTTTAATAATAAGTACATTTATGAGTCCTCGTTACTTGAAATAAATGAATTTTAATTTTTTTAAAATAATAATAACACACGTGAAATATTTCGCACATAAATTCCAATGAGTTTTCCGGTATTTATGTGCGAAATGTACCTAATTTGATATTTGCCAGTCGCTTTTCAGCGAAGGAAAACATCGCGAGGAGACCGGACTAATTCCAATAAGGTCTAGTTTACCCTTCGGGTTGGAAGGTCAGACGGCAGTCACTTTCGTAAAAACTAGTGCCTACGCCAAATCTTGGGATTAGTTGTCAAAGCGGACCCCAGGCTCCCATGAGCCGTGGCAAATGCCGGGATAACGCAAGAAGGATGATGACTATACACGTGAAACTGAGAAAGATAGGTAGGTAGAGATGTCTGGCTGTTTTATTTCCTAGGCAGTTTAATTTCCTGTGTCACGGAATATTTGAAGCTGAAAAAGTTGGCAGACTGCCGGGAACTTAAAGTCGTTTAATGATTTTTTTGTATTTATAACTGAACTAAAATAGTATTTTGTACAATCGTGATATAATATAAAGCTTTTCAGTCGAGTACCATGTTTAGGCCACGAAGCTTGCTGAGTGGCCTAATAGTACGGTACGAATGTGAAAAGCTTAATTATATCACTAGTGTAAACAACACTTTTTCTATGAGTCATCATTTTTATCATCAATGGACGAAAAGTATCATCATTCAAGTTAAAATTAATGTTAATGGCGTCGTTCACCGTTGTATCAACATCGAATTACCTAGCAACCAATTGTTTGTAATAAATAATACTTACGACAATAGTTTTTTTGTTTTACAAGGAGGCAAACTTGTTAAACCGCACGTGCCAATATTGACACCCGAGCAAGCGAAAGAACCCAATATTGAACCGCGAGCGAGTGGTTCAAAAAGTGGAATCTTGAGCATTGCGAGGGTTTCAAGGCATGAAGGTTTGCCCCCAAACTTTGTTCGGCAATCTTTGCCCCCGAGTGAAACACAAAACCTTTCACCACACCAACAAGAACAAAATACTGATTATAAAGCATTAAACTGAATCAAATCTATCAATTTATTAACTATTCATGATTCAAAATCATCATTTATAGGTAAATTCTACCAGCCAGCTCAAGATATCAAAATTTGTATGAAATTTTACTTTGCACTCTTGTGGATCAAATGCAATTTTGCTATCTGTTTTCGAATAGCAAAGTAAGTCTTTATCAGTGGGTGCAGTGAAAATTAATATTTCAACTACAAATTAATACTTACATGAATTCATTGATGCTTGGATGTTTCCTAGGTCGTATAAAGCTGGTTTGTCCACGCAATCTGCTCGACGATTTAGGAAACAAACAATTCACGACAAGGAACAGGGGCGTGGCAAATGGATCGGCAAATAAAGATCGAACATTCTCGAAACAATGCCCAAAGCCTTCGCAAGCAACGGTCGCGGTTGAGAGAAAAGTTCAAAGAGAACTACAGCTTGGAGGAAACAACTGCCGGCTTAGACGAAGTGACAATCGTTGACGCTTCGAAGCGATCGAAACGCAGGCTGGCTCTGTCGCTGCACTGCAGAAGAGCGATACGGAGTGCTAGCTACGACACGCTCACGAAACGTAAGCGACTGTGATGATGGCTAAGTACCATGGCGCGAAGCCATTTGCACGGCTTATTGTAGACGTTGGTATAATAATACATCGACCAAGATAAAAGTTTAAAGTTTTTCTCAGACGCTGGTATTCTTGATCATCATCCTCATCTTTCCTTATGTTATCCCGGCATTTGCCGCGGCTCAAGAGAGCCTGAGGGTCCGCTATGACAATGGTATTGGTATTTTTGATAATGTACTATAAACCTAAAAAAACGTTTTTAATGCATGCGTAAATACGAAATACTTTTGAAACCTTTTTTGAGCGCCCCAATAACATAGGAGAGCTGTTTTAACAAATGTTTTAAGTTCTCAAATCGTATAAATCTTAAATAAAACTGTATAAATGCAGAGTCAAATGACATGACTAATAGATTTCGTGCGATATCGACACCAAAGCTCCAAGTTTTTTTAGTTTTTGTTTTTTCAATGTCACTTTTTTTTCAGTTTAACCATTTTTTTGTGTAATGTTTGGACTATTTTGGCAGTTTTTTTTATCAGATACAACATACCTACGAGTACATATGAAAAATAAAACAACTAAATATCACTATTTAAACGTTCACACTTTTTACACGTCATTCAAATTTAGGACGTTTATTCTCGATCGTTCTTTGATTATGTATGTACATTTAGTTCGACGGTTAACGAGAATGAAAAATAATAGCAAAATCTTCACCATAAAACCTACGGAAGTTAACTTACAGCATTTTCGAAGGCCTCTAAAGGCTCATAAATATGATTTATGTGAGCCAAACCGGCTTATAAGGTACGATATACTCAGCCTCAGCATATAAACATCGGCCATCCATTATTCTTCAACAGGTTAAATTGACTATGAATTTGGGAAAATATTTTTTCCGCGGACAATAAATCATTCTCTTCTGTCTTTTTTAATTAGGTAAGTAAAATAAAAGTGTTTTAGGTTAAAAATTACTATCTTTCGTGGTAGGTATTGCTACCTTCCCATTGTTGTATCGCTGTAAGTAGGGATTGCAATCCAGCAGTGTTTTCAATCCAGCTGGATTTTTGCTGGATCGGCGCCAATCCAGCTGGATCCAGCGCGGATCCAGCAGGTAGAAAAAATGCCAAAAAAAAATTACATTTTGCTCTACTATAGGGCTCTTATTACTAAAATTATTTGAAATAGTGAAGGGAAGGATGAAAACGCGCAATTTTGTAATAAAAAAAAAAACTTAAAACGGTTCTCTTATTTATCTCTGAAAATTGTATGACCGAATATCACTTCCCAACGCACGTTTCGCGGAATTTTATTCCGCCGAATGTTCATTTCCCAATTATCTTTTTTTTTTTTTTTAATTTGCCAACCTTGCATTTACCTACCAACTTAAAGTTTGGCCGTTTTTAGGGTTTTTCAAAAGGCCTTTTTTTAAAAACCAAACTTACATGTTATCTAATTTTTTACTTGACGTAATATACAACTAGTTGTTTATTGTATGTTTTATTGAACACCGATAATATCTATGGCGTATTTCGAAAAATATGCAATACTGAGACTCCTATGAACTTCTAAATTTATTGACAGGGATGCAATTACGTATTTTACTTACGTATTTTTTTTAAATAGTTACCTACTTCCTTTTTTTGGAAGAATATTGTTTAATTTATTGTTATTACATTTCAAAAGTTTTTTTCGGTTTGCTCACAGTCAACCTAACACGCCCCTCCTAGTTTCGCTCGTCGTCGCCCCTAACTGAACTCTGTCATATATGATTATACTGCCAACATAGTCCGTGAACAGAAAACTGCTACTTTGCTCCCTCCTAACAGGGAAAAAACTTAAAATTTAGTTGTAAAAAGTTGGCATTACTTTTTGTAATCATTTTTATCCTTATAGCAATCTACATAAATAAAAAATGTCATTAAGAGTGTAACAACGATGAAGCGAAGGTACTACAATAAGTAGGTACATAAATACTGCTATCAACCAGAGTAGACATGGCCTGCTTTTTTGCCACAACATTTGGGCATTCACTAGTTCATATTGAAAATTACTAATTTACTTACTAGTACTTAGTTTAACTTACTTAATATTTATGAAAAAATAAACCTCTAATTAGGTATATTATACGTAGACAAACATCAATCAATATTCTGATCTAAACATAAGTTGAAACTCAAAAGAAATTTTGCGGTAGGTAAGTAAATAATTAAATACTATAAATACATTTTGAGATTTCAGTAGTTATACAGTTTCAAACTACTTACGTTTTTGAAAAAAACATACAATTGTAGCGAAATAGAATTATTTTGTGCTAAGAGGCCACAGGCTACGCGCGGGAACGCGGAACCGTTTTAAACATGACGTAAAATAAGTTTACTGAAGTTAATTACGCATTTTATTGCAGATTTTTTTATTTGCGGATCCGCAGCGCTGGATCCAGCGTTGGCTGCTGGATCCAGCAGACCGAAAAATGCGCTGGATCCAGCTGGATTGCTGGATGCTGGATCCAGCAATTGCAATCCCTAGCTGTAAGACATATGTAGGTTCTTATGTGTACGTTTCCTATTCGTATTACCATCACTCTTTATTGCCTTCTAACAAAAGCTGTGAAATAGCATTCATTTTATCAATATACAGTCAGCGCGTTTTCAAACTAACCGTTTTGAGAGAGCTGCTAAGCCGACGAGCTTGGATTTTAATCCCGTGAACGTGAGTCATTGATATTTATATGTATTTGTATACCATATGTATCGTTATTATTATTATAGCCTCATTTATTCCTTAGGTAATACATTCACATTCAAATAATGTACAGATCATAATTAATTTCACATGCATTTTTTTCATAGCTATTTCATATTAAATTTTTAAAATTAACTAATTTAAATTTACTCGTTTATAAATTAAACCATTACTATTAAGAATTTATTAATTTTTCTCAATAATTTCATGCGAATTAAGATATTTATAATTAATTTATTTTATCATTTTTTCTTATTACTTAAGGACCTCTCTTCGAGTGAAGGCCTCCTCCATATTATTCCATACATCTCTATTGTTGGCTTTCGACATCCAGTCTTTACCAGCTACTGTATTTATTTCATCTACCCATCTTGGTCTTGCTTTTTTTCACTTATGTTGTGGTCCTGGCTAGATAGTCGCTTTGTACGTCCATTTCTCTTTATTCATACGTGCTACATGACCAGCCCATCTCCATTTCTGTTTTTTGCTATATTCCAAAGCGTCTATTACATTTGTGTTTTTTCTGATATCTGCATTGCGTTTCCTGTCATTTTTTCTGATATTAAGGATACTTCGTTCCATAGCTCTTTGGCATACCTGTAATTTATTTTTTATGCTATTACTAAAGATCCAAGTTTGACTGCCATGTGAGAGACAAGGGAGTATACAAGTATCAAGTACTTTTTTCTTTAGTTTAATAGGTAGGTTTGACTTCAATACTTCTTTGTAGCTCCAGAATTTACTCCATGCATGTATCGTTATATGGGCACTTATAACAGAAGCCTTCTTAAGGTTACCTTGAACCTTAGTAAATCTGTGTAAAAATATAAGCAAGTGTGACAGAACCTTAAAAAGACATTGGAGAAACCTGGCAATAAATGTTATCGCTGTTCATAACAAAATAAACTGGGAACTACAACAAAGAATCGGGAATGGATGTTAACTACCTTCATAAAAACCGAGTCAAATAACGACAATAAAAAACGGGATTTCGCTCTAATTCAATTACAGAGTGAAACTTCTAAATAAGTTCCCAAAAAGTTGTCAATGTTTGCAAATATGCCTAACTTTGCAGAGGGATCAGAATTTGATATTAAGTTTTGTTCAGAAAAAACTGGGATTGTTAGGCGGGACATAAATTGAGTTGGAAGAAAGATTACACCGTTATAAAACTTCAAAACAGCCTTAAGTTATGCCAGAATATATGTAAAATGCTACGCAGATAGAAGCAAAACAGAAAAGCACTGTGAGTTTTATTAGCAGACCAAATACAAACTTAGTTTTCAAAATATCAAAAAAAAATGTATAAGGAGAATTTACCAATAAGTAAATGGCCATTTGTAGTGAGGCCTTAAATAGTACCTATTGTAATAAAATTATTGATGACCGACTATTATTTGATTGGTTATTTTTAATTTCGTAGTTAAACTATTGATGTTATTTCACCAAAATTATATATTTGAAAAATTTGTAAAATTTATCGTTATTACTAGTAATGTAAGATGTTTGTAAACAATGTTTTTCTACACCCTTTCCAGGGTCCATTATCTACATATGCCCATGTAACATATTGGAATGTAAATAAAGATCTATCTATCTACCTATAAAGCAAACAGATACATATAGTGCATAATAGTTTTCCATCGTATTTTTTCAAAAACGTTCGTATTTGTCATGCCGGTTCAGACTATATCAGTAGGTATTTAAGTATGTACAATACCCACAGCTGGAATAGGCCTCCCGGCCGCATTTAAAAAGATTCCACGGCGTGCAACCGACAAATTGCGATTTCTGCTTCAAGTAACTTTTATTACTTTTTCCTATCGTGGGTATAAGGCAGAAACTTGCCAAAGATCATAATTACGTTTGTGTGTTCACATTGAACGCATCTTTTTGCTTTGTTTTACCCTGGAGTTCAGCTCATGCTCTGAAAGTGGATTAGTCATCTAAAAAGTTGATGTTAATATTACTTAGTCCCTATTTTATATGAGCAACAAATTGTAAAAACTGGAAAAACGTTATATTGTCTTCGGTTACCGCGATAGTTACTCATGAAATAAAACTATGGAAACGGATTAAATCGCGTATAAAGAATTTAAAATACATCCCGACGTTTCGAACTCTTTATTGAAACGTCGGGATGTATTTTAAATTCATTATACGCGATTTAATCCGTTTCCATAGTTTTATTTCATGGAAAAACGTTATTCGTGAAATAAATTACCTTACAATAAATCAGTGGTTATCAGCTGCGGAACATAGTATGCTCTGAATAATTTCAAACAATATGAGATGAGAGTAGTGAGCACCTAACGTGCTGAGCAAAGGTGTCAAAATGTTTCCAAATTACTTAAGTATCAAAAAAGAGATATAATATATACCATCAAACTGTAAGAGATCCCTTTTCATGGAAACTGTAGAGATTTATTAGAATTGAAAGCTATTTGAAGGTATTCTGGGCGGCAGATAGTTTTGGTTCCATATTCCTTCCGTTACCGGCACTATACTCTGGGCCCAGTGTGCAGTGAGCTACACAAGTGCATGGAGAAATTATGAATGAATTCATTGATAAATTCACCATGCACTTTTGCAGCTCACTGTACAACATATAGTAAATACCAAAGGTTATAGGCTACTTTCCTACACTTAAAATAATAGTACATAGTGCAACAAGGGGAGGAAGTTGAATTATAATATTACTAACGAGAGTAAGTTAAATCGCGACGACTTGCTCGAGTTAGTAATATTCATACTCCCCGAGTTACACACAATGTTTTTCATCACACTCGCAATGTAAAAAATATGTAAATAGATGTAAAACAGATAAGTACGGTACAAGAAATTTCATTATTCCCTTGGGAGAACGATTTTTCTGTAACTCACGCTCCGCCTGCGTGCAATAGCACATTTAAAGTGCGGGTGTCATGTGATGAAAAATATTTTTCACTACAGATGGTATTTTTTTTACGCATTAGTGCGAGAAGTGGTTCATTATATGCCAGGTCGAAACATTGGAGGCTCATATGTACTGAAAAACGTCGTACGATACACGTGCGAAAAGGAAATTCGGAACTCGTGTCGATTTAAAACACGACCGAAGCGAGTGGAGTGTTTTATGAATCTATCGCCACTCGTTTCGAACTTCCTTTTTTACGCACTTGTATCGTAATGTACTATTATGCAGTGCACGAAATAAAGCACCACATAATTAGAAGAAAAATATGGACCGTAGTTATTTTGAAACATAATTTCTATTTAATAAGTCAAAGAGAAAGATATAAAGTAAATGAATTGACCGTGACGTCACTCTTCAGTATCTCATAGTAATAGCACAGTATAATAAAGAGTACTATCGTACAGTATGGCCACTCCCGCTCCCCTCTGAAAGTGCCACCCATCCCCTCTCGGTTACCTCACAGTTACCGCCTGTCAAAAACGCGAACAGTCGACCTGTCATATGTCACTCATACAAGCATAGTACGCGTTCACCTACACGAGCTTAGACTGTGTGCTAGGAACGGTCCTCTTTCATATATTTGATCGCCATCAGTGTCCGAGGTGGTAATAGCAAATCGTTTTGACAGTTCTTAAAAAGCAGCTGATTTGACAACTAGGAATCTAGCCTATAAATACCTTCCTATTTCCAAACGAGAGCACCATACATTCACCACTTTATTTGCCATTAAAACTTCGAGCTCCGTACGCCCGAGCGTAGCCTGCTTGCCGCATAACTATTCGCATTTCGCCAAAAAGTTTGCCGTGTTTCCCAGAAATGTTGAATTTAGTCAGAAGCCTGTATGTTTATTGTTTCGCCTAATATTATTTTAGTATAAGTAGATGCAGGTAACTGAATATATTATTAAATTAACAGGATTTAATTATACAGTGCATTAAAGTAATACGTACGAGTAGGAAGTGTTTCAAAACTAGCTTGAACAGCGGTAACAATTTAAATGGCTTGGGTCTTTTTTATATAAGATAAAATAATGCAATGCAATACTGCCTGCTGCGCCGCGGTCCCGGGTTCGAATCCCGGTAAGGGCATTTATTTGTGTGATGAGCACAGATATTTTTTCCTGAGTCATGGATGTTTTCTATGTATATAAGTATTTATATATATATATATTATATATATCGTTGTCTGAGTACCCACAACACAAGCCTTCTTGAGCTTACCGTGGGCCTCAGTCAATCTGTATAAGAATGTCCTATAATATTAAAAAAAATATATACGTGTAGTATATAGGAATATGTATTTTTGTTTGTTTTTAATTTAGTAAGGGAAGTAAGAGAGCATCAACAAGAAAGTGTGGCGACATAAATGAGCATAATGTTTTCTTTATGGTTCCGAGAAACTTTTATTTCTCACACTTCATTTATTTTAAACGGAGTTATAATATCTTTGATTTACATACCCAAGCTGTGTTTCCCTAACGTCCCGCCTTAGGCGTCATCCATATATTACGTCACAGTGTAAGGGGGAGGGGGGGGGGGGGTCATACTAAATGTGACAAGCCCTGTTAAAGGGATACAAAAAAGCGTGACATAGGGGGGGGAGGGGTCCAAAAACCTGAAATTTGGTGTGACGTAATATGTGGATGATCCCTATGCGCTGTTCAAAATTCCATACAAAAGGAGACACCAAAACATTTACCTCAACTCCACGTTTTCGAATGAAGTTTACACTATTACAATATCCTGTTTCCGTTCTTTTCTTTTACACTCACACTAATGCAATGCACATTTACACAAAATCAACACTCATTTATTATTATAGTGTATGCTTAGAAACTGTCTTTAGTTTAGAAATCGTACTAAAAATGTACATATTAATTAGCTTTTATAAAATGGTATAGTTCCAAATCGTTAGCTTTTGTTACATTTAGCATTTCATTTTTGATTTTCCTTTTTAATGTATGTCAATAGCCGAATCATTTTTGTTAAACTATCTTAAGTAACCGGACTTCCGCGATACAGGCTTTGCCTAGTGTGGAAGTCACAGTAAATGATAAAATTGTCGCTATTCCTTTTCTTGGTAAATAAATTATTCTTATATAATAAAGGAGAAAGACAAAGTTAAGTTATTTCTTATCTTATGATAATTATGGTGTGTTCTAATAAACTAATTTTATTTTTCTAGAATCTTAATTAAATTTTGCTTTTATCTGAAACTTTGTACCCTACCCTTAATACGTGCCAAAAAATAACTCAGGTGCGATTAAAGCATTAAGTTAGAGCCTTCATGGGCAATAAAATTTAATAATCCAATTCGCAAGTCCAAGCGTGATTGGCACAACTTTCACAATATCCCCAAGGTATCCCGACCCTTTATTGATCTTCGTACTTCAACAGAGGTGAACTCCAGTTGTTTGAAAAAAAAAATGTTTTGTCATGTGACTTTTTATAAAAAGAGTCAAATTGTATATTGAGTAGGTATCTAATTAATCTACTTTTAACTATTACTTAGTGTGGCCATTTTTTGGTAGCATTAATATCTCTTGAATATATAAATATGTATGTTGCAAGCAAAAATGTTGAATTATTTACATTTCACACTAAATTTAGCATGAAGCTACTGTATTTCAACATTCTCAGAAGCACTGTACCTGCAGTTACTCGTTATGTTTAGCAATAATATTTTAAAATATTAAATCAAGACAATTTTAATCAACGAATCGAAACATTATTAAAACAGAAGTGTGTTCAAAGACAAAAATTATGTAAATATGTACTTATTTCCGCGACGTACTCGGAACGTCCCCATACAAACATAACCGATATTTATTAGTCAAGTTGTCGCATTAATTTGGCATCCCCATCTGCTGGCCTACCCAAAGTGTCAATCGTTGACGCTACGAGGCGATCGAAAAGCAGTTTGGCTCTGTCGCGTCATTACAGAAGAGCGATAGGGTGAGAGATACTTGAGAGGAGCTTAAGCGATTGTGACTTTGGGTAAGGCACCCTGGTCTGAACTTGACCTAGTTCGGTCAAGGGTCTTCTTTCGCGATTATCTGCGAGTGGGAAAGAGAGGGGAGGCGTCTTGAAGGTTCGTGTAAGGCTGATGTTATGAAGGGTTGGTGTAGTGACTTTGATGTGCCGGGTGGTTTAGCGTTGAATATCATTCTACCACGTGAAGCTGTTTAAACATTCTATTAGAGGGGGTAATTGACCTTTCTTGACTTGTAGTTAGAAGGTAGGTAACGATTTTCAGTTTGAATAGGTAGACCTAATATGATAATATGATATCTCCTAGATACTTGACAGAGTTTGCAAACTGATTTGTAAATTTCGAAGGTCGCTTTCGCAGAGACTATTTCTCCACAGCAGCTGTCACGATCCTTGCCATGTGCGGGGAAAGATCCACTTTCCTTGTTCGAAATACCCGAAAGCAAATACAAATATTGACTTCATTTTCCTTGTCAATCTATGGCGTGGCTACGCCGCGGACCTACGCCACACCTCGGACACTGGCGATTAAATATATGAAAGAGGCGCGTTCCTAGCACACAGTCTAAGCTCGTGTAGGTGAACGCGTACTATGCTTGTATGAGTGACATATGACAGGTCGACTGTTCGCGTTTTTGACAGACGGTAACTGTGAGGTAACCGAGAGGGGGTGGGCGGCACTTTCAGCGGGGAGCGGGAGTGGCCATACTGTATGATAATACTCTTTATTATACTGTGCCTACGCCGTAGAATCTTCGATAAAGATATATTGCATGGAGCCGATTTGTACTTACTGGAGGCAGTTTCTGATTTTGAGTTTGGATGTCTAAATTATAACTACATCATAGATCGTATTCCTATTTACCTATATCGATTTTGCTCTAAATTGGGTATAGATTGGACTTTAGAGTCAGCAAAAATTTTGTTAGCAGAAAAGTCTGTTTTGTGTTAAGATTAATTAGCATCATCGTATCTTTTCGTACACGACGCGCGATGTATGTGTTGACGCGAGCAAGACGCACATAGATATAAAAATTTAAGTCTGAATTGGCCTCCAGGTTTATGACAATTTAATCTCATTTTTATGCTCTGCCGTCCCTCTCCTTTTATGTATCTTCAATTACTACATGGTATTTATTAAAATAAAATTGCAAATCAATATCAGGTTTTGTAAGATTAAAATAATGTTGTGATTATTCAAACGCGGTAGAAAAACGGTGCAGTGGAAGTGTTTAAATACTGTTCGTTCGTACTATGTTTAAATTCGATAAACGTAGACTACACCTGAACATTCTTCAAAAATTATACGTGAAAACCACGTGAAAATCCGATCAGTAATCAAACTAACAAACAGACACACAGAGATTTTCATCAATAATTGTAATTACGAACGGATGACATCAAAAACTCCTGACATTACGAAGTCTAAATTGTCTATGAGTCATTATGTTGGAATGACAACTTATCGTTATGAACGATCGATATGAACGTTTGAGTTTGTATAGCTTTGAAAAAGTGCGTTGATATTAATTACAATAATTTATCAGATTTTTTACCGACTTCTTTACGTTTTATTTCCTACCTCTTTACAATAAATATTTTACTATCAGTATATTTTCTGTTGTATTAATGTTAATGTTAGGTACTATAAAATTAATACTGTACTAGCCTTTTCCATAGGATTGTTGCAAATGTGACGAAACCTAACAAAATTTAGTTTTTACACAAATATTGTGTGACGTAAAATTGAAAATCCTCTGATGACGTTAGCAGCGTTTATTTACAAATTATCGTTACATCATTTTATTGACATTTCCAATCACTAATAATTGTCTTTGATCATATTTGACGTTTCGTTTGTTTACATGATAGGACAAGTAAAGATGAACTGACTGTAGACTCACCCAGATCCCACAGTCAAACTGTGTAAACAGTTTTGGGGGACATTGTATTTACATTTAAGTTTCTATGTAAGATGTTTTATTAAATAAAATAAATAATAAAAAAAAATGTAAAGACAGACACGGCGGGCAACTTCATTTTATCAGGCGTAGTCATGGCGTACAAGCCACTCACAGCGTCAGGGCAACAAATTACGAATAATAGGTATCCATTATAAACTCCGTCAATAAACAAAACATTAATATTATTTAGGTATTTTCGTAAAGGAATTTTATGATTAAATTTATTACTACTAGCCCCGATGCATATGGTTTCGTCTAGTTAGACCATTTTTTGAGGTTCTCCTTTTTGTACACAAATAAAGTCTTAGTTCAAAAATCATTAATGTTTAATACTAATACTAATCTAGTTTATTTTTTATGGTAGTATTGTACAATAACTAAATCTAAATACAAGAAATATCATTGATACTGAAAGGAAAAAAAATACGATTTTTATTTTATCTTTTATCGATGGGTATTATAATACATGACTGATGTAAGGCGGCCCAAGGAAACTAACTAAGTTCTGCTAATAAACTAAAAACAAATCTTAAAGCCTATGCATGCAGAACTGTTATAGGAGACGAGAACGTGATTAAGACAACATTTTTTTAAAGTTTTGGTTTTAACAATACAAATCACATGCAACTTTATTTTACAATCAAAATAAACTATATTAGAGTACTTTTACAATTCTCACTACTGGGTCGTGATATACCTACATGTGTAAACGTTATTAGAATAAACAGAATATTTCTGTATTACTAGACGAACTCTTCTGCATCGGGGCTAGTAGTGGAGTTCGTATTTCAAAATATTGTACTCAATAAGAGTAACGATAAATAAATCATATAATTTTCTGACGGATGTGCAATTTTCTGGATAACCTGCGGGTATCATTTGGGGAAGTCATTCAACATTCTTTTAATAATTCGTAACATTTACAAATTTGTAAGGTACGGGGGCAATTTTGACTGGCAAATTATAAAGTACAACTTTGACTACCTACCGACAAATTAATTTTACTGGCATTTATATTAAAGATTAATTAACTACTTAGGTATTTTTTATAGTCACAAGTCAAACAAATGCCTTTTTTATGCATATAAAAAGGTAATAAGAGTTTGTTTCAATTAGCCAGACGACAAGCAATTTACTATTGAAAAGTCTCATTACAAAAAACTTAAAACGGCAAACCTGAGATAATGAAGTTTATCGTGATTTAAGGAAACAAAATGTAATGAGAAATGAAAACACTAAAAGGTGTCAAAAAACAAAAAATCTGAATATTGCTATAAATTTATTTTAACAGATTTCACGTTATAAGTTTTCCAAGTGATTCAGAGACACACTTCACCGGTGTTTACGGATGAGCTAGCCCCATAGGCTAAGTAATAAGATTCCTGACTGTGGCACCCCTTTAGACAAGAACAATACATCGTCCGATTTTAAAAGTCATTCCCTAATCCGGAAGAAAAGAGTGGAAATGAGAGCAACTTTAAGACTGGAAAAACTGTTGCAACTGCTTGCAATTCGTCCAGGCAAGTCAAACAAGTATATCACAAAAAATTATAATTCAGTCAAATCCAATTCAAAAGTAATTAATTTTAAGATTCCCTAGTGTGCCATTGCTCCAAACCATATTTCCATTTCTTTTTTTAATTATATATGGGCCTAACTCATCGCCACAGGCTAGCTGAGGCAAAGACGTGGCGTACGATGGAGCGAGGCTTCTGTCCGTAATTATTAGTACTAGAAATCTGCAATTGTGCAGGCACATACAGGTATTAATTAGGAATGCTGATAGAATAGTAAAATATCCATACTAATATTATAAATGGGAAAGTGCGTATCTGTTTGTTTGTCCGTTTTTCACGGCAAAACGGAGCGACGAATTGACGTGATTTTTTATGTGGAGATAGTTGAAGGGATGGAAAGTGACATAGACTACATTTTGTATCTTTCTAACGCGAGCGAAGCCGCTGACAAAAGCTAGTATTATCAGGGGCGGCTCACTCCGCGATTCTATCGCCGCGCTACAAGTACATGCCGGCGGCCGCGAGTTCGCGGCTTCTTCACTGGTGACGACCTTCACGCGGTGCAATAGAATTCAATGTCGGCTGCTCGCGTGCGGTCCGTTTGTTAATGTAGGTAAGAATTTGTGGCGGCATTTTGTGAACATCAAAGGAGTGAGCCTTCTGTACTTGTACTATTATATATTCTGTGGTATTATTATATTTTATATAGAATCTGCCTCTAGTAAAACAAAAGTGATGGTGATTTATTTCTTTTTAACCCCATTAATGAGGAGTGGTATTGGAAGTTTTTACTAACTAATATGAGTTAACTAGAAGCATTTTTATACTCGGATGCGATAGCTCTGAAAGATAAAAAGAACTTTCAAATATTGCATGGAAAGAAAGTGTGGTTGGAGCAGCTTATGAGTTAACTAAAAAACCTTTTTTTATGTGTGCCTTGATCATTATACTGCAACTACCTACTGGTATTTTATAATTATTGTTTTAAGTATAAATTTCCTTTTTCTATCTTATTATATTTTTACCAATGCCTACAGAAAGAAAAAATATTTAACTACGTACCTCCTATAATTACTAAAGATATTTTTAATATTAATTACTTAACATATAATTTAGTCTGTGTCTGTCTCAATCCCCACACCCCTGTGCCACATCCGTAACTCTTAAATTATATTTTTTTTCGTCATCAACGTTAGAAAACGATTTCGGTATTTCAAAAAAAAATTACAGCTATTCTTTTTATCAAAAGGAACAGGTATGGAATAAAATAGGCTTATTTCAAATTAAAAAGCGTAATACTTATCGTAGCACCGTTAATTACATAAGAAACAAATAAAGTCTACGGAAGCGTGTACCTACTATCTACTATAGAACATGACATGACAAATGGGGTCTTCTATCAAATGTATTTTAAACGCATCTGTTAGCGCCTAATGGCAAGTCAACTCGATAAAAACGATTATAAATTAACAGGATCCTTTTTTAGCAACCCGATTGAATATTTATTAATGTATAACAATACTAATATTATAAATGGTAAACTGTGTGTGTCTGTCTGATTGTCCGTCTTTCACGGCCAAACGGAACGACGAATTAACGTGATTTTTTAAGTGGAGATAGTTGAAGGGATGGAGAGTGACATGGGCTACTTTTTGTCTCTTTCTAACGCGTGCGAAGCCGCGGGCAAAAGCTACTAACAATATATACGGAGAATAATTTCAAACATAGGACAAGTAGATCCGTTTCCTACCAGGTTTACCAATAAAATCTAGTCTGAATTAGGAATGAGAAAAGAAACATGAAAAGTACGTAAGTAGCTAATTAACTACCTCCCAAACATAATTATGACAACTGCAGTACCTAGTCTCCTATTAAAATACCTATTTTTAAACCAAATGTAATCACAGTTCTATCTGCAAGTCGCCGAAACCGGTTGAATTAACATTTGTTGGCTAATCAATTATTTCCGGGAAATAATTGTTCACGTTAGGAATTTGAGAATATCAAGAATTTGAGGTTGTCAAGTAGAATCTTCTAATCTCAATCTGTACAAAAGCAAACGAATCGAAGTGCTTTGCCACTTCTCTACCGAACTCATCTATCGTTGAAAACTTGCAATATAAAATATTATATTCTTCACGTCAACAATTTGAGAATATTAAAAAGTCGAGATTGTCAAGTAGAATCTTCTATCAAATTTATTATTCTCATCACAGTTCAGTTCGTAGCCAATAATAGCGAATTTAAATTAGTTACGGGAAAAAAATCATGAAAAGTATCTACAGAACTAAGTGCTTCCAAACATATGACAACTATAGAAGTCTCTCAAATTTATTTTTAAACGCATCTGTGATCGTGAAGCGGCGTACCGATTTTATATTAGCGGATTAGTGAGACTTACCTCATGGCTTGATCGGGTCGTGTTCGTGCCAAGAGGCGCCGCGGGAGGCGCCGGGCGCACGGCCCGGCCGCGCTGAGAGCTGTGCGCACCAGGCGTGACACGTCCGCGCCGTCGAGCGTGGGCGGCCGTCTGCCGCGCCCCGCGCCTCCCGGCCTGACCCTCTACCATGAGCAGGGTTTTGGATGCCACACCGCGGTATATCAACTTATAAAGTAAACCTTTCATACGGGGATACCTTTAAAACTACTAAAATATAGTGCTATTGATATGTAGGTAATGTTTATTCTAACATTTAATCATAAGCAATAATACATTATGTCTTATATAGAAACTAAAAAAAAAACATTAACTTAATAAAAACAATATGCGGTATTATGTACAGCTTAAAACTAATTAAAGATATATTTACAAATAAAAAATGCTCCCCAGGTCTTCGTGGGCGGTAATGGTGCCCAGTAGGCTGGCAGCGTTGCCTTTTTAAATGGCCAAGCTTAATCGCTGGCCAAAGTAGCTGCCAGCCCTCTGGTCACCAAATGCGTCAACCAGGCGTTGGGAAATTTCCTTAAATATGATTTTAGCACTCGAGCCCCACGGTCCAAGTGCCTCGACCCCAAAAGGTGCAAATTTAATCTTTATTACATAATGAAAATACAATTTTACACAAGGCGGACTTACTGCTATAAGGCATTCTCTAGCAGTCAACCTTGCTATGCCCTTGCAGGGCTCATGTTTGAAACATTCATTGTCATAATTTTATACCTATTTATACAACATATAAAGAACAAATAAAGAACTTGAACTTGAACTTTCGAGCAAAACAGAAAAATTATAGGCGGTGCAACTTTAAATAAATCATATTAAGAACAAAATCGACATCGACTTTTTTTTTTTAACAGAGTGGCAACCAAAACCCTCATCATTGACCGTGAGTGAAATATTGTAAACCGAGGGCCAATTATGTGGTTCGCGAAATCGGCGATTTTAGTTACATTGCGGACTGTCGAGCTGACATACAAATCAGCATACCAATCAAATGCCGCAATGCAATGAAACTCTCACGCGAGTTTTCACACTGTGTAAATTGGCCCTCTAATAGTGAATAAAAGCTGTACAGTTGACTATAAAGAGATGTATCCACTTTTTCACCTTATTGCATTGCAATAATGTGAAAAACTGCATACATCTCTTTGTAGTCGACTATACCAATATATAAGCGAAGTAAAGTAAAAGATATAATTTCATTTGGCATTTTAAATCGCCCATTGCCAACTTAGCGTGGTAAGATTCTAACATAGTTTTAAAACTGACCTTGGACGTTTTGAGGACAGCGTTGCCTCCGTCGTCTCGGATAAGTCTTTTCTTTTGTGAATATTTATACCAGTTTTCGAAGCGCTAGTATTAGCCTTAGCGGTAAGCGAAGCCCTGGTATCCTAGCGGTAAGTACAAGTGGCACGCACTTACCGCTCGTTCCGGAAGTCGCGGGTTCGAATCTCGGCTCGCACCAATGACTTTTTCGGAACTTATGTGCGAAATGTTATTTGATATTGTTAAGGAAAACATCGTGACGTGAGGAAACTGGACTATCCAATAAGGTCTAGTTTCGTAAAACTAGTGCCTACGATAATCTTGGGATTAGTTAGATCAAAGCGGATAACGCAAGGAGGATGATGAATGTTTATATCAGTTTTCCTATACCATATTTACTCAATAGTGTAAAGGTTACCAAAAATGTAGGATTTTTTTATTCCAGTAAACTACCAATCAGGGGGCAATTTTTACAACTCGCATACGGGATTTTGTCACTAAAATACCGGTTGAAAACGGTGACTTGCTTATTATTTTCAGTGACAATTTTCTGAATTCGAACGCGTGAGACTCAAAAATCGGCCCCCTGATGAGAAAGTGAAACTTTCTTAATGCAACGAATGCCATTTCCCGTGATGCTTGCGCTATTGAGTAACGGATTCCAAAAACCCATGGTAGATGCTCTGGGACTACTTCATATGGAATTTTGAGTTTAATGTTTCTTTTAGTACATTTCGGGGTTTTTACAGATTTATTGGAATGCGAGGATTAAAAATATTGCAATTTTTCAACGATAGATGAGTTTGGTAGAAAATTAGAAAAGCACTTCGATTGGATTGCTTTTATGTCGGTTCGAACTTTAAAATACTCCAAATGGTAAACGATACGTTCTTTATCAAATGTGTAACCACCAATGTTTCTAAACAAGAGTTATCCTCCTGATAATTCAAACTTATTTTGTTTTCCTTAACTACTGTAGTGGATATCGTATCTAGAGGTAATATTTGATGTATTTTAAAGCTCGAATCAGGCCCTAAATTAGTGAAAGAGTACCGAGAACTGCTGGTACAGTCAACCAATTGGAACCCTAGGCCACTCTAGAACTATGTCATAGTGACGTTATAAAAATAAATAAATAAATAAAATAAAAAGCTTTTATTTCAGGCATAATGATCCCATAGGTTACAACTAGCTTAAAACTAAATATAATAAAAATCAAATTAAGTGTCTTGACCCTTTAAAGGGGTGCTACTCATTTAAAAATTTAAAATTAATAATAATATAGCACTAGATCAGTGCTGTGTCAGTGCTGTGTCAGTGCTGTGTCAGTGCTGTGTCAGTGCTGTGTCAGTGCTGTGTCAGTGCTGTGTCAGTGCTGTGTCAGTGCTGTGTAGTCAGTCGAGTACCATGTAGGCCACGATGCTTGCTGAGTGGCCTTATAGTACGGTACGAGAGTGAAAAGCTTAATTATGTCACTATTGTATACAATACTTTCTATGAGTCATTATCTTCATCATATGGACGAACAATATCATCATTCAAGTCATCTACAGTATTAACATTGTCATCGAATTTCCTGGAAACCAATTGTTTGTAATATCTGTCTCTGATTAGTCTATATCGCGATAGATAAAAAAATGTGTTTCAGATGCAGAAAAAATTACCACGTATCGCAAATTAGTATAGAACTTCTATGAGGTTCTATTTTTGAAATTATTACAGTTAACTAAAGTGAACTGTAATGAAATATTATAGTTGACTGAGTGTCAAAGACTATCCAACACTGAAAAGTCAGCACTTATAGTTTAGTCTGTGGTGTCCTAATTGACAGATTAAAGTCGACGAGTAAAAAAAACATTTTTATAGCACAAAACCCTACGTGTCCATTCAATTTGGAGGTAGGTATGTATTTCTACAAGTTGAGTCTGTGGCGTCTAGTCTGTTAATGCCAAAGGTGTGCCACAATAATATAATAGATGGCGCTTAACAACTGCTAGTAGGCCAGTGCGGAAAGTTGTATCAATTCTACCACTAACGAAGTTCCGAAGGACTGACTTTCGGGACATATAGGTAGAACTTCTGTCAATCTCTATACGGGCTTCGGCCTCAGAGAGTACTCTCTATTGTCATCCATCGTCATTTTTCCCACAAGTCTAAGAATAAACAAATAATATTTTATACTTACCTACCTACGTACTAGTTATAATATTTTGCAACTGGGATAAGTACTGTGACACTTGAATTCTGAATTACGCATTACAATGTTCGCAAAATATTGTTGAAGAATAATTTATATTTTGACGTAAAATATTTATGTATTTAATTAATCGTATGGCACGAAAATAGGCAAATAACAGGTTTTATACAATAAAACCAGTCAGTAAGAATACAAATCTAAAAGCTATAGGTCAACATTTAGACAATTAAGCCACTCTGCTGCGTCTGGTGCTGGTCTGGCATAATCTAGTATGCATATAAAAAGTCGTATGATAGACATGCCAAGTGGTAATTCGTAACGTGCCACAGGTTTTAAATGTCCTTTGATGTGAGATTTGTAGGCTCTCTAGCCCCGGTGTATAGCCCGGGTGGGGGACGAATGTTACTCGCGTCCGCAAGAGATATGTACCTACCTACCACAACCCTGCACGCGTACCCTGGCTGGTGGTAAAGAGTGACAAACCAAGAGTAGACTAAATAGACATAAAATATTGATAAATATATAAAAAGTATAACTTTTAATAAGGTACAGCGGGGCAAATCTCGACTGGGGGCCAAATGTAACTGGTCCATTTTTTCCATGTTTTACAATGATTGCGTTATTAAATAGAGTGTCCACCGGTTATATATGGTAGGCGTGTTCAGTGGATACATGTAGAACTCAACATCATGGTTCATTATTGTCAGTGTTTATTAAATAGATTCGAAAAAAACGTCTTATAATATCCCAGTCGAAAATAGTAGGTATAGTAACTGTAGTAGGTCTTACTGAACAAACATTTGATTACTCGATTTAGTTCGTAGGCACGTGAAAGGATTAGGATTAAATACAGGATCACAGGGCACACATATCGTTATAATCGTCTTCTAGACAACCTTGAGATACATTATATTTTATGAAAAACCTTTTTCTGAAGTTTACAGTAATCAGGGTATATTTGATCTTTAAATAAATAATGATAGTGAGTTATGAATGCCAACATAAAGGGACTAATGCGGGCTCACAGTTTGATATCCAAATGATGTTATTTTTTTCACAATTTATCTCCTTATTCTTAAAAAAATAAAGTTTCCAAAATACTAATATAAAAATGTTATAAAAATGATGTATAGAGTTAGTTCGGATATAGGAAACCCTTTTTTCATCACATTAGCTGTTTAAAGGTCTCATTGCGTCTACGTGTACTGAAGCATAATGTACTATTTTATTCCCAAGGGAATAATGGATTTAGTTTTAAAAATTAATAGAATACGTATAATACTTCAGGCAAAGGATGTTTCAATCAGCCAAGGATTTTTGTTGCACAACCAAAATTTGACTATTAAGCTACAAAAGATATTATACGATATGAAAAATGCAATTTATTTATGTTTTAGAATTATTTCAGTGTGTTTTGCATTTATTTCGTAAATTTAACTCAGATACATCGTTATAATTTACAATCTGACAATATGTTCTCGACTCGCGCTTGACCGCGTGCCAGCGCGAGGCGCCCACCGTTGCCTAGC
This sequence comes from Leguminivora glycinivorella, assembly GCF_023078275.1. Lineage (NCBI taxonomy): Eukaryota > Metazoa > Arthropoda > Insecta > Lepidoptera > Tortricidae > Leguminivora > Leguminivora glycinivorella. Next base: position 7,001,917 of record NC_062974.1, on the reverse strand, counting down.
AACGGAGAGTACAACAGATCAAACTTAATGAATGAATGATAAATAAGTAAAAATTTAGTTCAATTATGTGATAATTGAATTATATGCTTTTTTGAACATTGCATTTAATTTATATGCGGGATTTTTGTGTTTGTGTTCGTTCAAATAGTGTTTGGTATCAAAAACAATGGAATTTAATGTGAATAATCTGATACAGATGAAGATACACTACTGGTCTTTGCGTCGTCGTTGCATTGAAGGTTTTGCCTTATGACTTTTTTTTGTATTTTTCTCTCAAATGTGATGAAAAACATTGTGTGTAACTCAGGAGGTAAAGATATTAAATACTCGTGTCTATATTTACTCCAGCCCGCGG